>NC_086295.1:3727787-4346715 GCF_963924245.1 Chroicocephalus ridibundus | reverse complement strand
ATCTCGAATCTGAAGGACTCCAAAAATCCTGAGCTGAAAAAGAATGTGCTGTGTGGGGTGATTACCCCCGAGCAGATCGCAGTGATGACCTCGGAGGTGAGGAAACCTGAGGAACCGGGTTTGCTTCTTACAGGGGATGTGTCCTGTGGTTCAGCTTGAAGCAAGGGGCTGGTCTGCTGCCACGGTCACAGGTTTCTCAGCAGCCGCTGCCACAGTGCACGGGGAGCGAGCTAGCAATGGGGTTTGCGATGTGGAGAGTAGTCTGTTGGGCCTTCAGGTCATCACGGGGGCCTAGTTATGAACCAGAAACCAGGAATGAACTGCTTTCTGTAGTAATACCTGTCTCTTAGGCCACCCTGTTCTGTTAACTCTTTCCACTGTAGTGGGTGTGGTGGTAAAACTGGACAGATGTGACTTTATTGCTTTTTTTGGAAGGAAATGGCCAGTAACGAGCTGAAGGAGATCAGAAAAGCCATGACGAAAGAAGCAATCCGGGAGCATCAGATGGCCAAGACAGGAGGGACGCAGACCGACCTCTTCACCTGTGGGAAGTGCAAGAAGAAGAACTGTACCTACACCCAGGTTAGTCTTCCTGCTCCTACAGCCTCCGCGCCATTGACCTCTGCAGAGGACACGATCTGCCATGGTCACGCGCTCGTACTGCTCTGCGACAGGCCCAAATTTTGCCACTGGTGGAGAGAACCTTTTTGTACACTCGAGGCTCTCTAAAATGTGGTGATTTTGCACACGTCTTTCCTTGGAGCTTGTGTAACTTTTTTGTGGCCCGTTTGTACAAGAGCAGGGGTTGTGCGGCACCGAGGAAGCTTTCGAGCAGCACATTGAAAGCAGGTGCTGGGAATGTGGGGATTCAGACAAGAAAGGAGTGGGTGGTGTAGAGAAGAGAGACTGCAGAAACCGAGGCAGGCACGTTGATGGTATTAAAAGTGCAAATTCAGAGTAGGTAAGCTGTGGCTGGACAAATCCCAACTTACTTAAAATCAATCAGCATGAAACAGGTGAAACATGAGGAATAAACGAAGCAGTGATGTGAGCAGGCAGAGGGGATTTTTCTTCTCAATGGACAGCTGCTGGAAGCCTTGCACATTACCAGTGCTTTTTAGTTCCCATGTTTGCACCAGGCATCTGGAGATAAATGTGCCTTTGCTGTGAGTCAGTGTTTTAGAATGTGCAGATACCCAAAAATGCAGCAGCAGCCACGCAATTGCTACTGAGTGGGTGTGCACAAACTGCGTGTGCAAGTGCCGAGCGAAACTCCTGCGTATGCCTGGATGGGACATGCAAATGCAGATGAGAGCCAGGCAGCTGACCAGGGATTTTCCTTTGGCTTAGCCGCAGTCTTGCATCCCGCAGGCTGGCTCGGGCGAGAGGCCTCGCTCCGCCAGTGCCTCCCAGTAAGTCAGCTGGAAGCACTGCCTGGGCTGTCTCACTGGCCTCGGTGGCACGTGGGTCCCTGTCTCCACCTGCAGTGGGCTGGACTCCGACTGTCTGGAATTGGGGCAGGTGACGGCAGCGTCTTCGAAACAGAAATATCAGAGGGTTTTCTCCGGTTTTATTAGTTTTCCAGTGAAATCACTGTTTGGTGACTGAGATGTTGTGCCAAGTGGATGAACTGGCATTTATGAAAGCGCTCGAAGCCAGGCAGTAATGTCGTGTGAGAGTTACAGAATTTAGCTATCCAGCATGCTTGCAAAACATGCTTAATTTGCATCATGCAAATACTGTGACCTTGCACATTGGGTAATTACACATGTAGATCACCGTAATTACCCCTTGACATAGTTCTGCTGCCTGACTTGCACAGGGAGTGCCAGTATTTTCAGCACAGATCTGCCTTGTGGTATTCAAATGCCATGAAAATCTGATTATTTTTTTTTTTTTAGCAAAGTATGTGTTTCTGGCAAGAGCTGGTCAGAGGCAGCAGCCACATCTGGGTTAAATATCAGAGTTTCTTAATGGCTCAAATACAAAACAGACTGGAAATGTGCAGAACCTGGTAACCCAGAGCATGTTCCTGTGAGGCCGGGACATAGGACTGGACTGTAAAAGAGAATGGCTTGAGTGCTTTTTTATATGTCGCTGTGGAACACGTGCTTGATGGGCTGAGGGGTTTGTTTTCCTCACCGCCAGCTCTATCCCTTCCTGGGGGACAGCACGGGGAGGGACCGGCTGTGGGTATGTCCACCTCCAGAGCCACCCATAAGGTTTGGGCAGCAAAGGGGGTGAGGGGGGGAATCTGCTGCCCCAAAACATGTCATTCCAGGTAGTGTCAGGCTAGAAGAGGGGTTTTATATATATACATATATATATACACACACACACACAGAGAGAGAGGTGTATATCTGCGTGTAAAGCAACCAGACTCATTTTACAGGGAAGCTCCTTTTGCTCGGTGTCTCATTGATTTCTGACAATGTGACCCCCAGCATGTGACTCCCTGGTGGCCAGAGGGACAAGGAGCTCCCCGTGAACCCCCACGGGGCTATGCGCGATGTGCTCGGCTCTCATTTCTCTCGTGTCCTCCCCCAGGTGCAGACGCGCAGCTCCGATGAGCCCATGACCACCTTCGTCGTGTGCAACGAGTGTGGGAATCGCTGGAAGGTAGCGCACCAAGGATATTACTGGCACTGAGGGGTGTTAGGGTGCTGCACCCACGATGCTGCAGATGCTTAGCTGCTGCCCTCAGAGGGGCTTGCCAAACGCCGACTGGCTCTAGCAAGTGATCTTTCCTCCCAGCGCAGAGGGAAGAGCTCCTGGGTTCATCCCATCTCTGCAGACAAGCTGGGGTCGAGTCTCACTTTTGCATTCCCTGCCTCCCTCCTCACGTCCCCTCTTCTGCCATGACCAGCTTCACAGTGCTTTCCCTGCTCCCTCTGTCCCCCGGGAGATAGTGGTGATGACATTCAGGATTTTAAAACTGCTCTTTTATGCTGCGCACAGAGCTCGGGGGTGAGCAGAAATCTCCCGGTCAATGGCGAGCAGAAATGGCTACCAAGTGCCAAAGAGTCACAGCTGAGAGATTCCGACGGGAGCTCTGTTTGCCCCCTGCTCCAGGGGCTGAGCCCTGCCTCTGCAGAATCCCCAAGCCCTTGCCAGCTTCAGAAACAAGACCATCACCCGGATAACAGTCTTCTAGGCAGCACACGCATGACCCACAACTCCCCTTGGCAGTTCTAAACCTTCTAATTGGGGTTTAAACTCCCTTCTCTTGCAGTTCTGCTGATATGTGCCGTGTCCCGAGAGCGGCAGCCAAACGCAGATCAGACCGCAACCTCCATACGCCAGCACCCGCGGCCATTGTGTATTGTGTCCCAAGTGAGTTTGCATTGTCACGCGCTGAGCGAGCAGCGGCGGGGAGGCCTCTCCCTCTCCGCCTGGGCCTCGGTGGAGAGCCACAGCGGTGGGCTGACAGGTTGGCAGGAGAGCTCACTTAAACACACTTAGTCGTTATTTTCTCATCTAAGCAAGTATGGTCACTTTTTTCTTTCAAAACTAATATTAAACATTTTTGTCAGTTTTCTGACTTTTATTTGAACTGTGTGCGTGCAGCGCTTTGCTTTTGCGGCATGGGAGCTTGACGGACGGAGAGTGTCCAGATGGAAGAGGACTGAACAGTGCCTGGACCACCAGAAAGCGAGAAGCCGCTTGTAGGTACCCCCTCGGTGCATGATGGCTTGTTCTTAGTCAACTCATGAAATCTAAAACACTGGGCTGGCTGGGTGGGCAGTACTGGTCTTCCTCACCTGCCTGAGGAGACCTGTTGATGGAACATGGCTTTTGGGGCCCAGATCAGATGCTGCTTTCCATCTTGACGGCACTGATTTGTTTTCGCAGGGGCGTGCGCCTTGTTGTCTCAGGCCTTTAAATGCCAACAGCACCGGCTGCTGCGAGATGAGAATGTGCCACCCAGGTTGTAACAGGCTGAACGCAGGGTGACACCAGCCACAAAAACCCGACCCAAATGGTTGGTTTGGGGGAGCAGGGCAGGGAGGAAGGTGTCCTCGGCCCAGGCAAGGCTGATCTTGATACAGGGAGAAGCCATCAATAAAAGAGGTGGAGGGAATCCAGTGGGAGCGTTAAAAGGGGGTCCCAGGTGCTTTCCTGCTTGTGTGTGCTCTGCTCTTAGCTTGGTGGCTGAAGGGCAGCTGGAATTTTCAGAGGGACATGCCAGAGAGGCTCAGGAGGAGGGGAAATGCTGCAAATACAGGAAACTTTCCAGAAGCTTGGACCTGGAAGAGGTAGGGATTACAGATATCAGTGGCAGCTGTTAGCGTGTAGCTCCAGAAACGGATGAGGTTTGAAGTGAGCTCAGAGCTAGTGCTTGGAAGGGGTGAGATAAAGGAGCTAGTAGCAAAGAAAGCCTCAGTCGCCACCTCTGCAAACGTGACCCTGTGAGGGGGACCTGCAGGATCAGGCTCTTTCTGGGAGGCAGCTAGAACCTGGTGGAGAAATTCTGCCTGTCCTCGCAACAGCTTTCAGCCTGAGACTTAAAATCCCTCTTCTTTTCTTTTCCTAGCCTTTAACTGGGGTGGTGCGGCATTCGGGGGACCCCAGTAAGCCTCTGAGTTTGAGGCCGCTCGAGAGAAGTCCTCTGCACTGCAGCTCTTGCGCTGACAAGCAGCGCAGGAGCATTTGCAGTCACATCTATGGCATCGCTCCCCTGTTCCAGAGTGAAAAACAAGTATTTCCACTGGCTTTTCAGCATGCCAGACAGCAGACATTCAGCAGAGACCTTGGAGATGTTTAGAGAGGAGTAAGCAGCCACATGAAAGCAGCAGGGAACGTGCTCGCAGCCCCTCTGAGGGCTGTGCTCCTCCGGAGGCAGGGATCCCAACAGCATCCTTCGCTCAGGGCTTTCACTTTACGCGGTGCAGCCAAGTCTCCCAAGAAGGAAAAGATTCAAAGATGCTGACAACTCGTTTAAGCCTCACGAGTTTTGCGGCGAAGGGGATTATTCAAGCCAGGCTTGGGAGGGAAGAGTGAGTGTCCTCGCAGTCATGCTTAAAAGAAAAAAAAAAAAAAAACAAAACCCTTCAGGATCTGGACCCTGAGCTGGCCGAGGCCCACCGCCTCGTGCGCTGTGAACAGGAGCCAGCTCAGTGCCAGCTGCTGTTGCCTTTCTCCTTCTGTAAGGAGGGTAACTGGGCTTGGGTACCGTTTGCTGACAATCCTGAATTTAGGAGAGTCCCGAGCAGGAGCAGCCCCTCAAACCATTGTCTGTGCCACTTCCCGGGGTAACGGCAAGGAAGAGCGAGTGAGGGGAAAGCTGCTGGATAAAGAGGTGTCTTGGAGGCGCAGATTCACTTACAAGTGTGTAAAAAAATGCTAGGATTAGGACTAAGAGTGCATTATTAGATGGCAGCGGGCTTCCCTGGGCTGAGGTGATGTGCAGAGAGGCTCTGACCCGCCTGTCTCGCTCCTCAACGGCTCCAGGGATGCTCAGCCCCAGCCCTTGGGACATTTCCTTTCCTCCCAGAGCAAAGCGAGCACCCACACCCAAACCCTCCCCGGTGCAGGGGGGGGATGCTGCGGTGGTGCAGGCTCCGCACTCGCGCAGGGGTTGGCAGGGGGGGAAACCTGCCAACAACCACCAAATAATAACAATACCAGCATTCCTCAACAAATGACTATCTCTGGTCTCTCTCAAAACTACATTTTCTTGAACTGTTATTTCCAGCGTGGCAAACAAAACTAAATTTACTGACATGGATTTCCACACAGTCATGCCACGAGGAAGGAAACAAACAAAAAAAAGAAGCTGAGAGAAATTTTTGGGTTTTTTTTTTTTCTTTTTGTTTAAAAAATATCTTCAATAAAAAGAACTAGTGCTCGCTCTTTTTCCTTTGAAAGGGAGGAAGAGAAGGGGAAGGGGGAGATAAATAGGAAACCAGGGGCTGCTCTGGGTGAGGAAAAGCAAAGATGAGCGTTGGTTTTCTGCAGCAGGACCCCGGTGATGGCTTTGTTTGACTGTGGAGGACAGGAGCTGCTGGCGGAGATCACAGAATCGTGGAATTGTCTAGGTTGGAAGGGACCTTTGAGATCATCGAGTCCAACCGTCCACCTAACACTGACAAAAGCCATCACTAAACCATGTCGCTAAGCACTTAAATCTGGGTGCTGGGGCTCCAGTAAACCATTCCTTGTGCCATACAAAACCACACCGATGTTATAGATCTTCCCTGCGATGTTTCCCAGCCCGCGTGGAGCCCTGCCTGCTCGGTGCCAAGCTGCTCCGGAGGGACCAGGGCAGACCCCTGGGTTTGTCCCCACTGGTGGGACTGGCATGGGCCAGCTGGGAGACTTTGCTTTTGGGGTCCTGGTGCCTGTGGGGTCTCTGCAGGAGGACAAATAATACCTGCACGGCTCAGACGTGTGTTTTCCCCTTCCTTCAGGTCCGTGAAGTGAGGATACAGGATGCTCTGGGTTTGAGGTGACAACCCCATGGTGTCCCAGGGCTGGAGCGGTGCGATGGGGACTGGTGGAAGAGGCAGCAGTCGGGTACCCCCTGCCCACCCTCCGAGCACATCCTCGTGGCCCCACCGTCCCTTCTGGCCCCCCCACAGCCCCTCAGGCAGCTTTGGAGATGGGGGGGGGCTGAGTCTCTGCTGGGGGCGGGGGGGTTGCCAGCCTTCTGCTCCATCCAGCCCCAGCACTGTCCCCCTGATCCGCTGGGAATACAAAGGGGGCTGCACCACTGCCCCCCCCATGGGCCACTTCAAACAGACGGAGTGATGTAAACCTGACGAGTTTTTATATGTACAGAGACACTTGTCAAACCCCCCCTCCCGCCCCTCGAGTCCCCCAGTAAAAGCCAACCAAAAAAAGCATTTAAAATAAAACGTTAGAAAAAAAAAAAAAAAAAGGAAAACAACAACAATCGACCTCCCCCCCACCCCAAAAAAAAACCCCAACCCAGTCCCCAACTGGGTCTCATGTGGGAAACGGGGACGTGCCGTGTCCCCAGGTGTGTTGGAGAGGGGATAAAGTGACCTCTTCAAAATGGGGTGCGGGTGGAGCCGGGGAGGGGGAGCCGGGCCCTGGGCGCTCTCCCGCGGCTCGCTCCGGCCAGCGGCGGGGACGGGGCAGGGGTTCAGTAGTACGAGCCAGCCCGGGCTGCGCTGCCGCAGTGGCATCAGCCCCGGGGACAGTCCTGGAGGGTGGCCCAGAAACCGGGGTGACGGTTCACAGGTAAAAAGCTAAAAACTTGGGAGGGGGCTGGCAGGGAGGGCGGCGGAGGGGAGGAGGCACCGAGCCCACCACCCCCGCCAGGCCACCGTGTCCCCACCGGCGTCCCCACGGCCGGCGGGTGCCCTTAGGACTCCGAGGAGGAGCGGGAGACGCTCTGGAGCAGCGATTTGTATATGGCAGAGTTCAGGAAGCGAGGGTAGGAGTCTCTGTGCATGAGCGTGTAGATCTGGAGCTGCGCGTCGTCGAAGGTGTGCGAGGACGGCTCCTGCATCTTCCGGTTGATGACCTCCCGCACCCGCGAGTCCAGGCTCACCTGGGCGGCAGGGAGAGAAACGGGGGGTGGGGGGGGTGGGTGAAGGACTCCCAGCCACAAGCCCCAAACCCCGACACCCACCCCTGTGTGCGCTCTCCCGGGAAATTGGGTACCAACGCGACACCGTGGGAAGCCCTCGGTGTGTCCATCCCGGAATATCGTTGCACCGGAGCCAGGGTGTTTTGGAGAGAGTCGCAGGGAGGAGCGGGGGGTGTCTCTCCGGATCCTCCCTGCGTCCCCTTGCTGGGCAGAGGGATGCGGGTCGGGGGATCCCACCCTGGGGATGCTGTGAGCCGGGATGCGGCACCTCCTCGGCCCGATGGTGCCCTCCTGAGGTTCCGGCCCCGCAGCACAACCCGGGCCCCGGTCCCGCTGCATCCCCGGGGTGCTGGGAAGGGGTGGGGGGGCATCCACAAGCACGAATTGAACCCATTACCCTCCCCCCAAACCCATCCCCAACCACTCACCCCATCCCCAAATTGCCGCAGGGCTGCAGGAGCAGCCGGGAGAGAGCCCTTTTCCTAAGAAACATCCCACCCACCCCAACCCCCCAGCCCCATTTTAGCCTGAGCCGCCCCCTGAGAGCCGCGGGAGGGGCTCTGCCCCGTACCTCCTTGGGCGAGAGGATGGAGATGTAGTCCTCGTAGATCATCCTGGCCTTCTCGTCGATGGTGTGCTTGTTGCACTCGTTTTTGAGCTCCTCGCACGCCAGCCAGAAGAGCATGTTCTCCTCGCTGTACTCAGTCCGCAAGAACTCCCGGAAGACGTTGCGACCCGCCGGGCTCTTCATCAGCTTGTCGAAGGACTGTGCCCAGCCCCGCACCTCCTCCGGGCTGGGTTTGGCGCTGCCGGGTCCCCGCGGGTGAGGCAAGGGGACAGCGTTACCGTGGGGTCCCCGCCGCGTCCCTCCCCGCGCGGCTCGGCCATGCTCATCCCTGGTCCCAGAGCGACCGTGCCCCAGTGCATCCCCCCTGCTCACGCCGAGGCCGTTCCTCCTCGGGCTCCGGTTATCACGGAGGCTTTCGGAGGTCGCTCGCAGGGTCTGTCCTGGCTCCGCATGGCCGGGCTGGAGCCTGGGCTTGGTTTCAGCTTGAATTTCCCCAGATGAGATGTATTTTGGTGCTGGCTTTGCACAGACCCAAAAGCGAGCACAAGCCCTTCCCTGGCGGAGTGGCAGCTCTGAGCCGCCCCGGGAGAGACCGGCATCAGCCCGTCATCCCTCACAGCTGGGGGTGATAGCCTGCTCCCTAGCAAACACTCATCACCTGCTAAAGCAAGGCAGGAGCAATCATTGTCCGTGGCTAATTAGCACGTCTGACCCCTAACCCTGCCGTGCCAGGTGCTGCAGGGCTGGGCTGTCTGCGGGGGTCGTGCTCGGCCCCCATGGAGTGGGTGCTGGGTGCGGAGCGTTCCTGGAGCCGGGTGCCTGCCCGTTCCCCTCCTCCCCGAGTGTAAATGCGCTGTGTCCCGCTGTACATTTACACTGCTGCTGCCTCCGCTTCTTTTGCAGAGCTGAACCGCCCCCGGACCAGCCTGTCCCCTCCTCTCCCTGTGGCTATAAGGTGCCCTCGGCAGCGGGTCTAACGGGCAGGATGAGGTTCTTGTGTGCCTCAGTTTCCCTTTGCAAGGGGCTGCAGCCCGTGGCTCCGGGTTCCTTGTTCCTTGGTGGGAACCAGGGACACACCGCTGGAAGCGGCACCAGGAACCCCCGAGTCCTGGCGCCCCGATCCTGTTCCCTGTGTGTGTTCCGGCGGGCAGGATGCGGGGCTGGGTGCCATGGAGGGTGGCAGTGGGGACCGTGCCGTGCCATGCTGTGCCAGCCCCACCGCCTCCTGCCCCTGCACTCACCATGCTTCACAGTTTGGGATGGTCTCCAGTTTGGTCTCCCGGGACGCCCTCCACGCTCGCTCCCGGTCCTCGTTCCTAACGGGGAGATGGAAAGGTAGTCAGGGGCGTTGGGGACGCACCCAGACCCCACCGTAGGGCCCAGGGATGTGGCCATCGGGGCTCAGCACCGCGCTGCGCTTGGCCCCTGCGCCCGGTTATCACCATCTCCAGCCAGTGACACCCTGCCGGTGGCCAGGGTAGATGGAGAAAGGCGAAGGGCCGGACCCTGCACCCCCGGGACACCCCAGCACTGGTCCAGCCTGGAGGCTGAGTGCAGGATGGTGGCACCAGGGCTCAGGGGTGCCGGTGTCCCCTGTCCCCCCATCCCTTGCCCCCGGGGGTGCCGGCGGCGCAAAGGGCGAGCCGCCTCCAGCCAACTTCCCTCGGGCCCTTGAATTTCGGCGCCCGGCGCCAACCGCAGCGTTTCCTGCTTGCGACACCGTCCCTCGCCGCCCGCGCAAGATTAAATGCGCAAACTTCTCCCCCGGCGGCGCGGGCGAATGGGGTGGGTGAAGCCGCGGGCATGTCCCTGCCTGCGCCTGCTCCAGCAGCGGGGCACAGGGGGCATCTCTGCCCTGTCTCGGCTCCCGGGCTCTTGCAGAGACGAAGGAGGGACCCAGCGAAGGGTCACCCTGCCCACAGCTGAATGTCACCAAACCCATCTGGGAGGGTCCTCCCACCATCTAGGTCCTCCCATTGAACCCGTCCGGGAGGAAGACGTTCCGGGCAGGCTGTGAGGGGTGCTGATCGCTGCCCTCGCTGCCTTGCAAATGCGAGGAAACGAGAGGGGATCAGGCAAGATGGGGCGCCGAGGACCCAGTGGAGGGTTGCACGGGGCTGACATCGGTGCTGGGGATGCACCGTGGGTTTGCGCGGGGCTGACATCGGTGCTGGGGACGCAGCAGGGCTCAGCTCCAGGGTTTGCTGCTCCTCCAAAGCTCGGCATCGTCGGTGGCTGTGAAGCCCAAAGCTGCTGCAAAGCCTGAAGCCATCAGCAATCTCAGAGCGGGCTGATGCTGGGGATGGAGAACAACAGGCAGGCTCTCCAAAATCCGGGCTATCCAGAGAATAAGGAGCTGGGGATCCTCGGAGAGGATGGGAGATGCAGCCACAGGCAAGGGGCTGGTTATGTCCTTGGTTTGGGCAGCGCTGGGAGCCCAGGGCCGGACTCTGCACCCGCTGCTCCAGGGCAGAGCTGCTGGGAAGGCTGCCACGGATGAGGACCATCCACCACCGCAACCATGGGAAGGCAGCCGCGAGGCTGGGCAGGGAATCCCAGCTTTCCTCCTGCCTGAAACAGGCAGCAAAATCCTCCTGCCTGTTGCCGGGGAGGGTGGGCTGGGGAGTCAGAGGTCGGGCAGCTTGGCCCAGCGCTGCGCTGTGCCGCCGGCGCTGTCAGTGGCTTCCCTGCGCGGCCCACCTGGGGACGTCCAGCCCCAGGAGAGCCAGAGGGCGGTTCCTGGTGCCACTTTCTGCTCTACCTATTTTAAAAGATTTGGCCGACAGGACGGAGTCATGGCGCACTGAGGCTCGGCGAGGCTCGGGCTCACCAGGCTCCGCACGGAGGAGAGCAACACACCGTGGCACCGCTGATGTCCATCTGCTCCAACCCAACGTTTATACCCTTTTCTAACTGCGGCGCCGGTTTTCCCCTCATCTCCCAACGCAACCCAAGCAGCCCAGCAGCCCGGAGGCTCGGCTTGGTGAGCGGGGCCGGCTCCATCCCAGGTGCCCTCCCGCCCCCACTGCCCGCAGGCACCGTCAGCTGCACCGCGGGCTGCGGAGCACCCAGGGATGAGTCTCCCTTGAACCCGGGATCCTGCCTGGGCAGCAGCCCAAGCGCTTGGTGCCGCACCAAGCACGGGAGATGAGCAGCACGTGTGTGACCCTGCCATCTCCCATCCGAAGGGGTCCCTTGACTATCGGACGACGGGACGTACCATGAGCAACTGCAGCAGCAGCACCAGCAGAAGCAGCAGGCGTTGGGGCGGTGGTTGCTGGCGGGTTGCACCGTTGTCGGAGAAGTCTCATGCCGGGACATCGGAAGGGGTGTCTCTGCGGACGCGGGTCCTGCGTACTGAAAGGCAGGAGGGCAGGGCGCAGGTCAGCGAGCTGCCCATGATTATCCCCTCCACGTGCAAGAACTCCGAGGTAAAGGAGGGACACCCTCCCCTCCCGCCTTGCCCCGTCCAGTGACTTGCTGTGATTTCTTCTTGGCTCCCCAGATGGTCACCATCTCACCTGCGTCCCAGCCTCATACACGGTGGACGGGGTTGGGTCGTGCTTCGGGGGCTCTTCTGCTGCTCTCTGCTCCTCCCAGCCCCCGGCTGAGCCGTGCCGCCGAGAACCCCCGGCTAACGTCCCTGCCGCCTCCTGGATGGAGCCTGTGGGGAGGGAGACAAGCGGTGCTACGTTACCTTTGCAGTGGGACCCCCTGGCTTTGAGTGGCTTTGGGGGGCGGGGGGGGGCTGCTCCATGGCAGGGAAAACCCTTTGCAGGCAGCAAGCTGGGGCATGGCGGGCGGACAGAAAGTGGGCAAGAAAAGGAAGTGCGAAGGAAAGGAGGAGGGGAGACGCGGCGGCAGATGCTCTGCCAGCCCCACATGTCGCCCGGGACCCCCTCCCACGCTCCCATCCCATGCTGCAGGGTGGGTACAAGGCTCAGGGCCGGCCTCATGCACCCCTGGCTGTGCCCCGTGCCGTGGGGAAGCGCAGCCGGACCCCCCCCGTGGCATGTTCGGGCCTGGGATGGGGAAGTCGGAGCCACTCCATGGCATCATGTGAGTGGAAGGAAACGGGGAGGGGGCAGTTTTCACAGCTCCCAGCATTAAACCAAAACTTGCCCCGTGCCAAGTGTTTGGCTGAGTCCAGCGCTCTGCACCGCTGCTGCAGAACGGTCCCCGTGTGCCCGCAGCCCTGCCTGTCCCTGCCTGTCCCTGCCTGCCCCTGCCTGCACCGCTGGCCCAGCACGGAGCAGGGATGCTCCTGTGCAGGAGCGGTGCCAGGGCTCAGCACCCACCTCGGTGCGGGGTGCTGGTAAGGGTATGCTCACGGCCGGCTCTGCCCCGCCAAGGGCAGGAATGGAGGGGGGGGACAGCGGGCAGGGAGAGCCCCCGGCCGCCTCAGCCCCACCACCCCTGTCTCGAGCTGCTGCAGGTCTCATCACTTTGGGTTTGAGTCCTGTGTGGACTCAGCGAAGGGGATGGAGCCAGGGTGTAGGTCCCAGCTGGGGACAGGGCTGTCCCCAGAGCCCGCCCTGAGCCCACAGCTGCCCCAGTGGGTGCAAACCCCCCATCCCCGGCACAGCCATGGCCCGGCAGTGCTCCCCATGAGCAACTCTCCTGGGCCCTCGCAAACCCTCCCGCTGGCTCCCATCGCTCCCGCAGGAACGAAAAAGGAGAGAGTCTGCGTTTCGCTCCCAATTGTCCCTATTTATAGCCCCGAGTGCTGGCAGGACGGCTGTGACCTTGTCACCCGCCTCAGCAGCAGGCTCCGCTCCCTCTCGCTACCCTCAGGTCCGTTTAACCCCCGGCTTTTTTCCCTTTCCTTCCCCAGCACCAACCGTCTTCCACTCCCGCTGGCCGCTCTTCCCCCTCCGCACCCCCGGTGCCATCCCGTTGCCAACCCCACCTGCCCCACGGTGCCACGGCCGTGCTGCCGTGCCTGGGGGGCTGCAGCCCCACACTGCTTGCCGGGGGGAGCCAGGCTCCGGGCACGGCTCCCAGCGGGGCTGCGGCACTGACTGCAGCGAGCGGTGACGAAGCTGTGGGAACGGGGGGAGCAGAAGGAAAACCTGAAGGCTGGGAAAACCCTGCTTCCAGCCAGCCCGCCCCGGCTCTGCTGCAGTCCTGGGGTGCAGACCAGGCGGACGAGGGGTGGCCAAGGGACAGGGACGTGGGGACAGCGTGTGGCATTGCCCCAGGAGGATTCCCAGGCACTTTGCTTCTGCAGCGGGTACTCAACCTTGGTCGGAGCAGACCCTCAAGCAGCTGAGCCAAAACACCCGGGAGAGGGAACGGCGTGGAGCAGCATCCCCCGGCGAGGAGCATCCCGTCCCCACGCCCGCGGGGTGCACTCAGCATCCCCCAAGGAGGCAGGATCAGCTCTGCCCATCCTGGGTGCTGTGGCACCCGCCCGGGGACACCTCAGCTGCCTGGACCGTGCCGGCAGGGACACGGAGGAGAAGGGGAGGTGTGGGGCTGCAAAGGACCCCCTGGCCCACGGTGCTCTGGATTCGCACGGCCGGTTTCCCCGCCCCGTGCACCCCTTAATGCCCCCACAACAGCCCACCCCACTGTGCCGGCGGGGGCCATGTGCCACGGGGCTGTGGGTGCCGGCGGATAAGGAAGCCCCGGCGGCGGCGGAGCCTCCGAGCGCCGGAGGGAAGGCGAGGGTGTGTGCGCGAGGCTGCGAAAAGAGGAAGGATGACAAAAAAGGGACATTTCCCCAGCAGAGAGAAGAGACGCCCCAAAAGCCGCCCTCGCCCCAACCCCGTGAGGTCCCCAAGCCCCCCCCGGGAGTCTTTGCCATCACTGCCTGGTGGCCGCAGCACCCAGCCTGGGAGTCCCCGTATGCTGGGTGTCCCCGGGCCATGCCAGCTCACGCGCCCATGACGTCCCCACCGAGCCTGGCACCGCCCCATCCTCTCCCTGAACAGAGAGGGGACCCCCCCACGCAGCTGGATACGACAAGCGCTCCCCAAAATGGTTTTGGAAGGGAAACCTCCCCTTGCACCGGGCTGCTCCTTGCCGGGGCGCTGGGTCAGCCCCAGCCCATGCAGCCGCACACGAAGCACCCTGTGCCCCGCTCACCCCGGGCAACGCAGTCGCCAAAATCGCCCTGTGCCAGCTGCCACGGGAGATGTGGCATCGGGGTGCCCGGGTGGGTAAAGCCAAGGCGATGGCAAATACTGGCTACAGGGGTGACCCGCCTCCATGCACCCCACCTTCCCCAAGCGCCCTGGCCATGGACAATGCCCCAGGCAGCGTGCCATCCCCCTCCGGCCACCCCCGCCTTTGCAGAGTGGGGCACAAACCGGTGCCCACCCCGATGCGGGGTCACAGGCTGCGCCGATCCCCCGCCGTGCCCATCCGACCCCGTGCCACGGCTGGTGGGAGGACCTGGGGGGGCACGGGGGGAGCTGCCGGTGTTGTGTCCCTACCTGCAGCCTGGCCATCGCGGTGGCGGCGCCGGGTGCCGGCCAGGGTGACCCCGGCCGGCTCAGGGGGCGTGCGGCATCGCCAGGATCGCCGGGTGCGAGGGCAGGGAGGTGGGAGAGAAAAGAAGAGAGAAAGAGAAAAGAAAAGCGGCCGAACACATCCTCTCACAGGAAAGGGAGTGGTAAGGGAAGTGGCAAACTCAACCGAAGAGTTCAGACCTTTTTTGGGAAAGCCCCGGCAGGGCCCGGCTCCTCTCCTTGCCGCTCGCCGCGGGGCCGGCTGCCCCGACGGGGCAGGAGCAGGGCACAGCGATCCCCGCCGGCAACCGAGCTGGGCCGTGCTCCTGCTTCCCACCCCTTGGATGGATCCGGCGGCCGCCGCAGGCACCAGAGCAGCCGCACCAGGGCTCCGTGGCCGGGATGGGCACCTGCTGCCGTGCCAGCTACGGCCGGGTGTCTCGGAGACAGCCTGGGCACAACGGCACTGGAACAGCCCCGTGGCCAAGGAATCAACCAGCGTGGCTTCCCCCAGGTGGAGCGCTGGGCAGGATATGTCCCCAGAGTGGTCCCTGGCACCCAGAGAAAGCCACTTCAAAGGGACGGTGCTTTCTGCCACAGGAGGTGGCCCCGGGGCTCCGATGCTGCCCGCTGGGGGAGGACGTCGGCAGCAAGGGAAGGGGGCCAGTGCCCGAGGGTGGGCTGAGCCACAGCCTCCCCCCACGCAGCATCGTCCCCAAAACGCGGGGCTGCGCCAGCCCCTGCCACGCACGGCGAAGCCCGGCTCCCTCGGCCAAGAGTGACTCACAAACAAAGTTGGTTGGGTTTTTTTCTCCCTCTTCAGAAAAAAGAAAAAAAAAACAACAACAAAAAACCCCAACAAAAACAAAAAAAAAGAAGAGAGAGAAAGAAATCAGATGCCCAACCTCGTTTCGTTGATTAAATTTGCCCTCGGCACCGCTGCGGGTGGAGAGGGCTCCAGCCCCGGCACCACACCAGTGACCGAAACCAGTTTGTGGTCTCCGCCGGTGGCTGCCCCATCGCTCGTGCGGGCTCGCCGCAGGTGGAAAAGGGGAGAAAAGGGGAGAAAGAGGGCGGGGCGGGGGGGTGCCGGCACCCCCTGCATGGTCCCCCAGGGCCGTGGGACTGGGCCAGGCGCCCGGCCATGGCATGTGCCCGTTATCAGCCCGGCCCAGTGCCCGGCCCGGCTGCTTCCCTCGCCTTCCCCGGGGACGCCGAGCTGTTATCTCCTCTCTTCCCAACGCCGCACACCCCGGCACCCAGAAACCAACGCGGTCACACTGCCGCCGTCCCCAGCCCCCCCCGCCCCCATCCGCATGGAAACCCTCCGTCGCCCAAAAGTCACCCTCTGCTTCGGCAGCCCCTTCTCCTGCTGGCGCCCACCCCACCATCGCTGCGGTGCTCAGGGGCACCCACTGGGGCTCAGCGGGGCTCTGTTCCTCTCATCACCTGAACCTACTTTGTTTTCCAGATGGTTTTCCAAAATTCCCTTTGCCGCTACCGGGCAGGGCCAGCTCCGAGAGCCGGGGGCTGCCAGGATGTGGCCACGTTCCCACCGGCGAGCCCCCAGCGCCCCCAGCTCGCCGGCCTTGGGGCACCCACCAGCAGCGAGGATATTTTTATCCTCTGGCTGCCTCCAGCCATGGTATGAGTTCTCCACCCCAGGACGGACCTTCCCTTCATATTTTATGGGCCAAAGCCAGGAGAGCAGCTTTGCAGAGATCACTCGGCCGGGGGCGATGCACAACTCCCCCCCCCCGGTGCCGAGGGAAAGACCGTTCCCAGCCTGGCTGAGCCCCCGCCGCACGCCAGCAATGCCTCCGGAGCAGCGCCGGATCCGGCCCCTTCCCGAGCCTTGGAGGAACTGCAAAACACCCGTCACCTGTGGGACGGGCCGTGCTGGCTCAGTGCGAGCAGAGCTGGGCAGCCCCAGCCGCCCGCATGCCGCTGCGGGATTCTCCAGTGTCTAATAAGGGCTGAGTCCAGCCTGCAGCTTCCCTGCCTTCTCCTGGGAGGGACCCAGCACCTCCGACCTCTGCCAAATTTGGCTGAAACCAGCCACTGAGTGCAACCAGACTTGGGCCAGCCCCACAGGCAACCCGGGCTGGCGATGGGGGGCCAGCACCCCCCCGGGCCCCCCTCTGACGGGGTTACCCCGTGGGCAGGCACCGCCGCTGAGCCCCACAGCTGCCGCCCGCCCCCGCAGCCTGCCCCAGCCACCTGCCAGCGGCACAGGAAGTTTTAGGAGCTATTTTTAGACCCAGCTTTTCCCCCCCCTTCTTTAGCAATCTATTCAAAAAAGACTAAAGAGGTGAGGCTCACGTCCCCCCAGCTCTGTGGGGACGGGGCTGGGCTGACCCCCATGCTGCCAGCACGGAGGTCCCATCAGGACGAGGGGACGGCGATGCTCACGTGGCTGCGCCCCGGCTGCCTCCCCGCCGAGCGCGTGTCGCTGATAACGCCAGCAGATGTGCCCGCGCACGTGGTGGCGGAGGTGGCAGCGAGCGGATGCCTTTTGGGGAGCTCCTCTGCCCGGCAGTGATTTTTCTGCCGTTCCCTGAGACTGGAAAGGCAGGTCCTGCTGATGGGAACCGGGAGACGCTGCAGCATGTCCCAACACTTCCCTGGTCCATTCGCACCGCGAGGGCCGACAGCCCCGTGGGTGATGCTGGGGTCCTTCTCCGCACCGGCCATCTCTGCTCCCTGCCCCTCTCCTCGCCTGTAGCTGGGGTGTATTTCTGCACCGAGCACCCTCCGAGCCAAATCCCACCGCGAACCCTCCTGAAAGGACCACATGAACCTCTCCAGCACCTGCTGGGAAGAGGTGAGCGGACCTGCAGCTCTGCCCCGGCACGGCCACCACGGCCGAGACGGCCACCACAGGCTGCCGGGTGGCACGATGGGCACAGCACTGCCGGCACCCGCCCCTCCGGCCCCAGCTCTTGCACTGAAACGGAGTTAATTATTTCATAGCGTAAAAATAGCACCCGCCACAATCAGCTGGGGGATTTAATAAGGCAAGCCCTGACAATTATGTTTCTATTAGTAGAGGTATCGCGGCGTTGTTAAGGCAGACTCCTATTAAGCATTTGGTAATGATCCATGCGAGAGGAGACGAAAGATCACGGTAATCAATACTCAGCGGGGGCTAAACCATGCGGACGGAGCCCGGCAGCTGACAGGAGGGAAGGGAAGAGGAACGGGAGGGATACGGATTCGGCGTGGCTGGGGGGAGAGCTGAGTCGGAAGGATGGTGGGGTGCTCCTCGTCCACGGGGTGCTGCCAGCCCAGAACCTCCTCATCCCCATCCCAGCACATGCCAGCGCGGGCAGCACAGTGTCCCTCTGGGGACATTAGTGGTAATTTGGGGGACAGGGATGCTAGGAGGACCAAGGATAAGAAGACAAGAAATTGCCCTTTCCGAGGAAACGAGGAACCAGGCAGAGAATCAACCCTGGATCGGGATGAAAAGGAGGGACCGTGCATCACAGGGAAACGTGGGATCAAAGGGGTCTCTTACCACGGCTCCGAGCGCTCCCCAACGCAGCCGAGGGGCGATTTTCTCCCCAGCCCCAGCACGAGACCAAACCTCGTCGGCTGCATCCAGAGACCTGCACCAGCACGGGAGCCACCGGTCGGGCACAGGGAGGAGGTTTGGGCAGGAGGTGGGTCTGTCCGGCTGTGCCGAGGACAGGTCTGGCCCTGCTTCCAGCCACGCTCCCTGCCCAAAGCGCGGCATTGATGTGGGCAGGGCAGGGCTGAGCCCGGCAGCCG
Organism: Chroicocephalus ridibundus; assembly: GCF_963924245.1. Classification (NCBI taxonomy): domain Eukaryota; kingdom Metazoa; phylum Chordata; class Aves; order Charadriiformes; family Laridae; genus Chroicocephalus; species Chroicocephalus ridibundus. The sequence continues at coordinate 4,328,360 of NC_086295.1, read as the reverse complement.
GCTCAGCCAGCGGCAGGACCGGCCGGGCCGGGGCCATGCCAGCACGACGGCTGGGGACAAGGCAGACCATCCCCCAAATGCCGCACCCTGGGCACGTTTGCCCACCGCGGTTTATTCACCCGGGCGGGAGTGGGCCCCGCTGCCTGCACGCTGCCAGCCCTGACGGATGGCTTTTGGGGTCTGGCTTCAGGCAGATGTCACACCTCGCTGCTGAGCACCCAGGGATTGGACGTCCCCCCGGCCCCAGACCCAGTGCCACCACGGGTCCGGGGACCAGAGCTTGCAGAGCCGAGCTTTCGCTTGCACCAGTAAGAAAACTTCGTCCCATTTTAGACTTTGGTCCAATATTAAAACAGTGAGGGACTGCAGGATCTCCCAGGAGTCTGTCCTGTGGGCAAATACACAGGACAAGGGGGATGTGGTGACCCTGTCCCAACTCTGGAGCATCCCAAGGGACATCCATGACCCCTGTGCTGCGGTCACCACAGCCTCGCCGGTGCTGGGGCAGCAGCGATGCTCTGCCCTGCCCCCGTCGTGACAAGCAACGGGGAGCTCTGCGAGCAACTCGCGTCCTCCGAGACCAGCCGCGCCGGTTATTTAAAACCTGACCAAAGGGGAAGAAAGACGGCGGGGTTCGGCTCGGCCATCCCCGGGGAGGAGCTGGCAGTGCAGGGAGGAAGGAAGCGCTGTCACCCTGTGTGGCCCCTGTGCCACAGAGGCGGACCCCAGCCCTGGGGCCGTGCCAGGCAGCCGCAGCCGCTGCATCCCGCTCCGGCCAGGCACGCTGCTGCCGGACAGGGCTGCGGGAGCCCGGCCACAGGTGGATGCCCATTGCAGGCATTCGGGGCTCAGGCCACGGAAGGGTCAGACTGGGGATCTCAATGAGATCCCCGATGTGACAGGCCACGGTGATGCCCTTCGCCGAGCCCCCGGGATGCTGCAGGGCTCGGCTGTACCATTGGGGGACACAGCAGCTCGCCTGCCACTGCTGTCATGGCAATACATTTCCCCAGCCCCAAATCCGCTTCGCGAGCTCTCTCCTCACGGTGAAACCCACACCGGACTCCCAGGCAGCATCTTTCCTTGTTTTTTCTTGCTTTCCAAGGCTAGCCTGAAGCTTTCCCTTCCTTTTCCGGGGTTCCTGCCCGCTAATGCCAACATGTACCTATTTGCTCTTCTCCTGCCCTTTGCACTGAAACGCTGCTTGGGCATTTGCCTTCTGTTGGAGGAAACTACTTTAGCCCCAGTTGGGTTCATGCCTGCAGGAGGGGGAGCAATGGGAAAACCCAAACCCTTAACCCCAAACCCCTTTGCTGGCTCCCTGACCCCCTCTATACCGAACCAGCAGTAAATCCGTCCCCGGGAGCGGGCTGCCAGCGCACCCTCAGCACGCCAGTGCGCCCGGAGCCACGGCCACATGCGGGGACACCACAGGCTCCGCTCACCCTCTGCCCGTCCTGTTGCTGCCCCGGAGCCTCCGGGATATTTCTGCCTCCGGAGCAGGCAAGTGCCGACAAGCAAGTCTGGAGCGTGGCAAAGCTGGGCCCCCAAACCCAGCGTATCCTCAGAGTCTGAGCAAAGAGCCCTCAAAAGCTCAACTGAGGCTGTTTCCAAGCGGTTAGAGAACTGGAAGGGTGGCTTGTTATAAAACTCTACCATACATTTTCCTAATGTCAGGAAACCCCCTTTTTTCCATGTCTAAGGTGAATGTTAAACCTGAGCCCCAAAGGACTTTGTTGTTGTTTTCGTTGCTGTTGCTGCTCCACCCTCCCTCCGGTTAAATCTCTGCTTCCACGAAATGGCCAAAGGCAGGACGGGCGAGAGGCAGAGCGCTCCCCGCCACTCCCGGTAAACTCATCTGGGACGGCTGGACCCGGAGGAGCCGATGGAGTGGCCTGGCACATCACCCTCTGTGGCCACCCCAGTGGCCGGGGAGTGGGGGAGTCACAGGCAGGAGGTCCCTGTCACTCGTCTCCCCGGAAGAAGGAACCCAGTGGATTTCAAGCCAAAAATAACAGAAATCAAAAAGTACTCCGTGCTCCCAGAGAGTGCTTCCGCAGAAAGGCGAGGGTCGATCAAAGCTCAGGGGCTGCTGCCTTGTTTTACACGACGCTCTGGATACAGCAAGAGCCAGGATTTTGCCTTCACTATAGTTTTAGCCCAAAGCCACCGGTTCCCGTGTCCCCAGGTCCCACGCAGCGCCCAGACGGGCCGGGGGGCTGCGCAGGGGACTCACCCCGCGGCTCACCAATTGGCACAGCCACAAAGCAGGACAGCGGGGCCGGTGGCTCCTGCAGCACATGCCCAGCAGCATTGAAGGCATCCGATCCCTGCGAAAAGTTACGGGTGTCCCGAAACCCCTGGGCACGGCCGGGAGAGCTCGACGGTGGAGTTATTTGCCGCAAACAACGCTGTGGCTCAATGCTACAGTCGCGGGAATAAGGATTTGGGACTTTCTGCAGGTCACCCTCCCTGTGTTGCACGGGGCAACCCATGACGAAGCAGCTGGGGAAAGAAAGGGGCTGGCCGAGCCCAGTGCTGATGGAAACGAGCTGGAGGAGGCTCGTGCGGCGCTGGGTGCAGGATGGTATGAAAAGGGAGATGCTTGTGGGGCTGGATGCCCATTCCCTGAGCTGGCTGGAGCAGGGGCCGTGACGGCCACCACAGAGCAGCTTCCCGGTCTGCGATGGGGTTACCGAAGTCCCCACGAGCTGGTGAGTTCATCTTCTTCCCCTCTTACACCACAGAAGATGTCGGACACTCTTCCCCCATCCCGTCCTCCCCACGGGCAAAACCCACGCTGTAACACATGGGGGGATGAAAATAACAGGTGATAACGTCCAGTATCTTTCTTTCCCCCCAGATTAAGAGGCAGCTGTAAAATAATGCATACAAACAACTGCTTTCAGATCTACCCCTCTCTGAAGAGCTTTTGTAATGGAAATGCATAGAGAGATGTGCAGAGACGAATAAGGAACTGAGTAATAGGAAGTCTCGGCGAAGGCCGCGGGCACCGGCTCACCCGGAAGCCGCTGTTATTCCAGGCAAGAGCCCGAAGCGCTGAACCCCGCGAGTGCGTGGCACAGCAGCACGAAGGCGGCGATGTCTGCCGGCCTCAACCTGCCGCGGCCGCTCTGCTTTTGGGGTGCTCAGGCACCCCAAGAAACCGGCCCAAGGGGCAGGAGGAGCAGGAAGGTAAAGGCAGGGCACCCCATGGGATGGGCTTAGGAGAGGCACCGGCACCGAGCACAGCTCTTACCTCCCCTTGAGCTGACTTTCCAAAATAGTTTTATCCAGAGGATAAAAATTTGGGAAAAAAAGAGGAAAAGCCACAGCAGCTGAAGCCCATGCTCTGCGGAGGTCAGGCAGCGACACGGCGGCCGCTTTGCCACTCCGGACCTGTTGCTCACAGGGAAGAGCCCTGAGCCCTGGGCTCAACCGTCCCCTTTGCACAAGCCCGGTGGAAACTCAAGATTCTGTCGCCCAAGTCCAGCCTAAAAGTGAGATTACAACCAAAGATAAGCAAAGACAGGAGGGGATGCACCTCGGGAGGTGGCAGAGATGTGCTGCTCCTGCACCGCAGGCAGACTCAGCATTAATTATTCTGCCAAGATATTTTTCTCCCTTACCCTCTCTGGATTTGAGTTGCATTATCTGATTATCTGCCTTCGGTTCCTTCTTTTTTTTTTTTTAATAACAATATCAAGATGGGCACCCACACCCTGATTGAGATATATTCATGTCACTAAATTCCTGCTTCTCCACTATAATCTTATGAGGTAGAGTTTGTTTAATTGCTCAAGAACACGACTGTATTTTGATTAGCGGCTTGAGTCATTTGTGGGGAAGGGCTGACGCGGAGGAGCTAAAATCCTTGTAGGGAAATCTGATGTGGCGCTCTCCCTTGGGAGATATTCTGAAATATGTGCCCACTGGGGCGACCCATTTTCCCAAAGAAAAACGATACCCATCAGGCCAGCAAACGCCACGGGCTCCGCTCATCCAGCGTGACACGGGATGAGCGTCTCTTATCGACGGGGATGGCGGAGACGCATCTAGAGGGGAATGAACTCCCCTCGCAGCAGGGAAATCCCTCCCACTCACTTAACACTTTTTGTTTAGATTCTTAAATAAGGCCATGGATCCGTGCCAGAGCAGCCTCATGGAAGCGGTGGGGAGAGGGAGCTTCCCGGGGGAACCTCTCCGTGCCCAGAGACGCACCGCGATCCACAGGCGGAGCAGCTGCGGCGGCCGCGCCTGGCCCTCTCCATCCCTTGGCCGTGGGGACACGATGACGAGCCGTGGCATCCCACGACGCTGCCCACGTGAGGGGCTCGTGTTGGGCGACAGTCGGATGTCACATCCCTACGAGGGAGAGCCGTGTTCCCAGCCACCACCGAGCCAGGTCCCTCTGACCAACCCTTTGGCCGTGCCGCTGCTGGAGGAGCTGGCAGGGATCGGAGCCCGCCATCACCCTGACCTCAGCCAACCTCCCCGAGCCCCGGCGTTCCCTGCCGCCTCGGCTGGCCAGGTCGGGGCTCCCCATCGCTGCTGCTCTCTATGATGAGGCATGGCACCCCTCTGCATCGGGGGCACGGGGAGCGCATGGGGAGGAAGCCGGCCTGGCCGAGCCGGTGCATGGATGCTCCAACACCGCCCTGGCACCCACCTGTGGGTGCAGGGAGGGCCGGGGCAGCCCCTGGCCGGGGAGGCCTCTTGGGGGGCGAGGGGGGGAAGAACCTCTCTGCGAGTTCCCCCGCCTTGGGCTGGGCAAGCCCTGCTGCAGCCGGCCCTGCGGCTGGAGGGTGCCCCCCTCCTTCCCCCTCCATCCTCCTCCTCCTCCTCGCAGGAGCCCTGCCCTCCCCCGGGGTGATGCGGCGGGGAGGGCCCCCTCCCTCCTCGGTGCTCGGGGTCCCCCCGCCCCGCCAGCCGGTCCCCACGGAGCATCCCGCTGTTCCCCCCCCCCTTATCTTCTCCCCCCCCAGCCCTCGCACATGGGGCTGGTGACAGGCGGCAGCCGGACACACGGACGCACAGCCAGACACACACACACACAGCCCGACCTCTCCATCAACCGCGCCGCTCCGCGCTGCTCGGTGCGTGTCCGGGACCGGGGTGGGGGGGTGCGAAACGTGAAAAAGGGAGGATGCCCGGGGCGGGGGGCGCATGCAGAGGGGAGCCTGCAAAGGGCGTGGGGGGGGTGGGGGGGTGTGCAAAGCGGGGTCCGCCCGGGGGAGCGGGGTCCGCCCGCAGCCCGCCGAGAGGGAGGTTCGGCACCGGGCGAGGGAAGGGGGGGGCGACGGGCCCGTGTCCGTGTGTCCCCCCCACCACCACCCCCCGCCCCTTCCTCGCCCCGCGGCATCCCGCGGGCGGCGGCGGCCCCGGGGCCGGGGCGCGGGGTACTCACGGGCCGGGCATCCGCGCCGCCGCCGCGCAGCGCCGTCCGCGGCCGCCGCTGCCCCGCCGCCCCCCGGCCGCCGCCTCTGCGCTGCCTCCGGGCTCGGCACCGGAGGGAGAGGGAGAGGCAGCGGGAGCGGAGCGGAGCGGCGCGGCTGCACTGCGCAGGCGTCCCCCGGCCCCTGCGATTGACTTCCTAAAGCAATTGCAGCTTTGGCACTTCCTCACGTCAAAACACACACACACGCACACACACAGCGCCCAGCACCGGCACCCAGTATGGACACCCAGAACCAGCACCCAGGATGGGCTCCCAGCACCCTGCACCAGCACCCAGTATGGGGTCCCAGCACCAGCACCCTGCACTGGCACCCAGTATGGGCATCTGAGACTGGCATCCTGCAGCAGCACCTACTACATGCACCCAGCACCAGTACCATGCACCCAATAGTGGCACCCTGCACCAGCAACATGCACCCAGTACTGGCACCCTGCACCAGTACCCAGTATGGGCACCCAACACCAGTACCACGCACCCAGTACTGGAACCCTGCACCAGCAACAGGCACCCAGTACTGGCACCCAGTACCAGCACTGTGCACCCAATACTGGCACCCTGCACCAGTCCCCAGTATGGGCACCCAGCGCCGGCACCCTGCACCAGCACCTATGACATGCACCCAGTACTGGCACCCAGCTCCATGCACCTAATACTGGTACCCAGTACCAGCTCTATGCACCCAGTACTGGCACCCTGCACCAGCACCAGGCACCAGTACCATGCCCCAAATACTGGTACCCAGTACTGGCACCCTCCATCAGCACCCAGTACCCAAGACTGGCACCTTGCACCAGCACTGGGGGTCCCCTCTGCCCCCACGGGCTCCTGGCCCATCCCCACAGCATGGGTCAGGGCCGCCTGTGGACCTGCTCCCGGGAATGCTTCCCTGCCAAGAGTCCCTGCCAAGGAGCGGCTTTCCCTAAATCAGTGGTTTCTCCATTTGTTTTTTTTTTGTTCGTTTTTTTTTTTTTTTCTCAAAACGGGGATTATGCATCGCTAAAAATAAAGGGTGATAAAACTTTGGGAGAGAAAGGAGGCATAAAAATTTCATGATCTTGCCAGCCAGGGAAATTATCCCACTTTATTATTTAAAACCTCATTAAAAACCATTTCCCTGGGAGAGACAATGATCAAACCACCGTCTATTTCAATCCTCGAGACGTGCACTCTGCTACGTGGGGAACGCGTTTAAAATAGTCCCCTACATGCGACTTCTCAGCTGAAAACACCAACCCCGACCCCCGACCATGCGGGAGGATCGCACGGCACCCACTGCACCTCCCACCGTTTCAACCTGCTCTGTCCAATACTCCGGATTTTCCTCTTTTTACCCATCCAGCTCACTCCAGTGGGAGCCACACAGCGCCTGCCCGGGGAGGATCTGCCCAAGGACCTCAGTGGACGAAGCAGGGGCCTTCCTCCGATTGCAACTTTTCCAAATCTTCGGAGCAGCTCCAGTGCGGAGCTGTAGCTGCCAGGCTGCTCCCTCCCACCGTGCGACCGGGCTGCCGGCCCCTCTGATTTGCTTCAGCGGTTCATTTAGCTGGAAGCTCACAAATTCCCGGAAAGTCTCCAACATCTTCAGGAACTGCTTTGTAATGTGTGTTTGAGATTTGTAAGAAATCCCCATGAACATTTGAGCTTGGGATTCCTTGTGGTTCTAGAGCGAGTCTGTCCCTTCGGATGGTGAAAAGACCGTTGAGTGTTTTGTTTAAAAGAAGTCACCTTTTTAAAAAGAAAGTGTGGATTGCGAGAAAGAAATTGGAGCTCCTAAATCACCTGCAAAGTAGTGGTGTCAATGAATAGCCAAACTCACAGCAGTTTGTGCTCACAGTGCCACAGCTCAGCCTAGACACCTCCTCTTTAAATACACACACTGGGGAGGGAAACCCATCTTTTCTAGCTATTGCAAATGCGCCGATAAATAGCCAGGAACACCGCTCCGGTTCGGCTTTGAGGTTGGAAGCTGCTTTCCCCCAGTGCCAGCCTGGGCTGGGAAGCAGGGATGGGAGCAGGAGCTCCTGGGAAGGACAGGCAGCGTCCTGCCCGCACTCGGAGGCACCAAGGAAGGGACCGACAACCTGGCTTGAGCTGTTTCTGTGCTAAATGGTGACAGTCGGTGGCAGAGGCGCTGCCTGGAGCCCCCCTCCACCCCGTGCCGGTCCCGCAGCATCCTCTCCGGCTGCGCCCCAAGCTGTTAACACATCCTTGGGCTCTCCCACCCGAATCCTGTCCAGCCTTTGCCGTCTCCAGCCGGTTTCCAGCCCTCCCGCCCGGCTGCAGTAGCGGGGACCGCCCGCAGGTGCCGCCCGACTCCGCCGGGAGAGCGGCGGGTGCCCCGGCCCCGGGCCCCGGCTCCCGGCGCGGGGGAGCCGGGCGGTCTGCAGCCAGCGGAGCCTCCGCTGCCTGTCGCAGAGCAGCTCCAGCACAGGGGCACTGGGGCAGCCGGGGCACCATCCTGTGAGGTGCTGGTGCCGCCTCCGTTTGGTACCCGACAGGCGTTTCCGAAGGGAGGGCGTGTGCCCTGAAAGCACAGAGCAGGGCCTTCCATGGGCTTTGGCTCTAATTTTCTGGAGGTGTTGCCGTAAGGCAGAGCTGGGTGAGCAGGAGTGACCTCTGCCTGGAGACCACAGGCAGCAGGGAACCGAGAATAACACAAAGCAAGCACCTGAAAAGCATGTTTTCCTCCTTATGGAGAAGAACTCCAGTAACAACTACCTGAAAGGAGGCTGTAGCGAGGTGGGGGTCAGCCTCTTCTCCCAAGTAACAAGCAGTAGAACAAGAGGAAACAGCCTCAAGTTGCGCCAGGGGAGGTTTAGATTGGATATTTCTTCACCAAAAAGGTTGTCAAGCATTGGAACAGGCTGCCCAGGGAAGCGTCTGAGTCACCATCCCTGGAGGTATTTAAAAGATGGGTAGATGTGGCGCTGAGGGACATGGGTTAGTGGCGGACTTGGCAGTGTTGCGTTAACGGTTGGGCTCGATGATCTTAAAGGCTTTTTCCAACTTAAACGACTCTGTGATTCTATGATAACTCCAGGCAGGGTGCTAGGGAGAAGGAAGCCTCTTTTGATGAATATCTGAGAGGAGTCAGCCTGTGTCAGGACTGAGATACAGCAAGGCTCCCCCGTGGGTCTGCAAAGCACCATTTGGTGGAGAAATCCTGTCAACGGTTGCTCAATATCCATCTCCAAAGCACTCCGCAGTATCAGCCTCGCTGGTGCGACAGAGTGGGCTGATCCCTCCCAGGGTGTTCCCAGTTAGTGTGCTCCTCAGGAGGCTGTCGGGTAACGAAACGGGATGCGTGGAGGCTGGCGAGGTGTTTTACTTTGAAAAACCCTCTTTCTCCCACCAGCTACCTGGGCCTTATAAAGCTTTCTAAGCGGCAGAGGGTAGTTTGACTGGAATGGCAAAAAAAGACGCACCTGGGACTGGAGCCCTGAGGAAGCGCCAGTACTTGAGCTGCTACAGCCCAAGTGGGGGTTACAGGAGAAGCAACTCTCCTCTGTCACCCCACAGGAAACGCTTGTCAGAGCTGAGATTGTAAAGGTTGTGTTCGTCCTGTCCCTGAATATGCACCTCCTGTCTGCCGAGGGCAGCCCGAGGACACGGCGAGGTGAGGCTCACCAGCCAGGCCGTGTCTGCAAAGTGCTGGCACGTGTTGGGGCAGGAGGCAGAGCTGCCCTGGAGACCAGCCCTGCTCCGGGGCAAAAAATCCACCCCCTGTGTCTCAGTGCGGAGCTGTCTTTGTAGAATACCTGGTTTGGGCCGTGCAGTCCCACCACAGCTAATTTATTCCCTTTTGGGAAAGACATGGGCACCCTTTATAGCCTCTTTACTCTCTTAAGGCCCAGGGAACGTCAGAGCCGCATTTCCCATACTGATCTCTGCCTCAGGTGTGCCGCAAACCTGCGTATCTCCATGGCTCCCCATGACTGCTTGCTCACGTGCTGACTTAAGAGTCATTCTGGATGGGGTCACGTTTTTCCCACAGGGGCCTGAAGTGTAAAAATTGTCTCTCCTGTACTCAAGCTTGAAGATAAAGCAAGAATTTGAAGTTCTGGAGTGTGGCTCTCTGCAAGTTGTAGAGCAAAGTTTAAAAGGGGCTTTTGCACTACCAAGAGGAACACAAGTACAAATTCTATCACATTTAGGGGGAAAAGGGTCGATTATTTTGATTTCCTAATGTAACAGAGCTTGTGCAATCACATTGTATATCAGCACACTCGTATTCTTCCAAATTCTTCTCTTGAAAATCTTTTTAACCCTTTGGCCAGTTTTATCCAAAACTGACAGAGGTATAAATCTCAGTTCCTGCGTTTACAAGCAACTGGGTAAAGAATGACCCTGCCAGGGCTGCAACTGTGAGAAAGACCAACACATGTTGTCAGACCTTATTAGACACTAGAGAATCTGCACGGAGCTGACATTTGACTGACGCCCAAACCGTGGGAAAAGCTTCAGTCAGAATTTGTGCCCTCTCAGGCACCCAGGTCAGTCCCCCGAGAGACGGCAGCCTGTTGAAAGCCAGACTCCGCCAATTCTGCAGCGCACAGAGCTGTTTGTTTGTTTGTTTTTTTAATGCCAAGTTGGGAGGGGGCGGGCAGGGAGAAGGAGCTTAGCAGAAGTCTTAGCCAAAAGGGCTAGTGCTGGTGTTCCAGGATGGGACAAAGAGCAGCACGGCCACCACAGCCCCAAACCCTACCTTTGGTATTGTAGCGATGTCCTCCTTGAAGGAATCACTGCGTATTATCAGCTCCGATAATTCGGGTGCCGGGTGGTAGAAGCTGACAGGGCCCTGGGGGCACTAATTCATGTTACCACTATGGTTTTCGTCAATGATCTACAGACTTTCCCTCAAACTCTGAGCACTGTTTGAGAGATGGCTGAACAGTTGTTATGAAGCACATCAGAAAAAAGTCAGGAAGCGGTGACAATAAGGACAAAACTGAGGTGGCTGGACTCTTCTGGTTACTTTCGGCTGAAACCAAAGCAGGCAGAGGAGATCTGGACAGCTGTGCCCTTTCCTCGATCACAAGATGGACAGTGGGAAAAACTGGACCAAATCCAGTCTGTTCCAACCTCTATCTGCTGTGATAGTTCAAAAGCATCTCTGACTTTTTAAAATGTAGGAGGAGTTGAAAGACACTTTGCAGACCCTCCACCTGTGAAAACAAGCACGGTTTGGTCTGGGCTCTGCACAAAGTCCGCAGACAGGTGGAAGAGCTCCTGCTGGTATTATGGAGAACTAGTGGAAATTCGCCGCTCTTTGGCTGCAGGGGAAAGGTGATGTAGATGATTAGAGATGGGAAGAGTGAATTTGAGGGGAAGGTTTGAGAAGTCAAGGTCAAGTGTCTATAATGAGAAGAACATACTTTGCACAAGAGGGGAAGGTAACGATATTCTTGGTTGCGTAATCTAGCCTGAGAACTATATTCTCTGATTTTTATTCTACTTGCATGAAAAGCATCTCTCCATCACTTCCTCATCTCTAAATTGTTTGGTAGACATGATTCATTAGAAATTCTGCTCTGTTGAATAGCAAAGTAATGAATCTTTGTGCTTTCCATTTCCTCCATCTGAACTGGAAAGTGTTTTTCTCACACAATCTCAGTCTTGAGCAGTAATAACAAAACCACAACTTCTGTTGCAGTTCTTTATTTGCAGGTTAGATTCCTCTGTGGACACATCTAAACACAAGCGTACACGACCTGCTGGCTACAAGACAGCAGACAAAGAAAATGATGGTTATGACTGTGTGAAGAAATATCATTCTGGTATTTCTGTTTTAACATAGCAAGGTCCAGGACTCACTGTCAGGAAAAACTGCTCATGGTTTTGAGGTTTCTCACTTAGATGCTAAGCTGAGAACAACTTCTATATGCAGAACAACGATTTTTGTATGCGATTTTTGGTTTAACGCCATATAATCCCTATTTCTGATTGATCAGGTGGTACCGAAATGGGTAAAGCTTTGATTATGGCTTGATTTATGTGCATGCAATTCCAGAGCAAACACAATCAAGTCGCAGAATTTATATTAGTAAGAGATCCTGGGCTAGCTCGTGTGGCCAACGTGCCCGTTCCTTTGGCTCTTCCACACTGCAAGCACTGAAGGCCCATCTACTGCAGCTGAAGCTGTTGCACAGGTTTGGAAACATTTTTTTTAACTCAGTAGCTGAAAAATCTGGCTATTCCTGGTCCCTCGTCCCAATCCATCAGCTGTCTTCAATTATTCTAGAGAGTTCCTCAAAGTTTCAGCGTCTTCTAATTAATTTTCCACCTCTCTCATCTTCTAGTATTGCCTTTACGTGACTCCTCTGTAACACCAAAGCGATGTGAGATGATGAAGTAAAGGAGAGCAGGGTGCTGTGCACTGAGGAAATGTTGGCTTAGATGCTAGTTCCCAAGTTACAGCTGTCAGCGGTGGATTCACCGCAGTCCAGGGGAATAAAGACAAAAAGGAATATAGATGTTTTCTCACTTTCCTCTCTTCTTTCTGTAATGGCTGTGGGACAGAGGAAAGATATTATTTGACATCGCTGAACTCTTAAGATGTTTTTCATTACAGAAGTGTCACAAATAAGAAACTCACCCCTGCCTTAAAATGCTCGGTCCAGTGCGGGAGGCACTGTTTCTGAAGGGAAAAGGTTTATTTTTTCTCAGTCTTGAATCAATCTTGGCTTTCCCTGCTGTGACTGGTGGAGGAGGAGGGGAGGGCTGGCAGGCTCGTGTGTGAGGATTCATTTCCTCCAGGTCACTGAACGACCATCAGCTAGCGCTAGGGTTCGGCTGCCATGGGCCCACGCCGAATTTCAAACGGAGGCCCCATATGAAATCCCTGCAGCCCGGGGTGTCGGGGGGAGGCACCCCTGCCCCGCTGCTTGTAGCAAAACCCCCACCTGCTTCTCCTGCTGATGTTAGGAGAGGTCTGAGCCCTGTTGGAGCACAGATCTTCGCACTTTCTGTTTTCCAAGACCTGTGCTGGGCACAGACTTAAAAGTATCCCTAGAACAAATTGACTGAGGCATCCTCTTTCTGACACGCTCCCGGATGAGATGAAGGGAGCCCTTTGCTCCCTCCCCTGCCCCTTTTCTCGGTGACACAGATATAGGCCATGCAGCTCTTCCTCTGTTTTGGCGAAGGGAGGGGCAGTTTCCTGTTTTTCTACAGAAATTAGATTGATCCAGGATGCCTTTGTGCCGCTGCTGGCCTTGATGCGTGCAGACGGGCTAACAGTGTACGTGGGCTCTGTGGCTTTTACTGCAGTTTTCCTGTTCGCTGCTAGTACCAAGCCTTCGCCCCTCCCTGCGCTGCACCGTGGCTAGATCCTCGGGGTTGGGATGTGTGGAGGGACACCCCTCTGACCCGTGCAGGAGGCTCCCAAGCACCAGTAACAAGCTTTTCCTGCAAAAACGGGGTTTGCTTTTCCAGTGGCCCATTCCAGGGTGTTTGCATGTTCCCAGCACAGTAGTGCAGCTCCATCCTGCTCCAGCCGGGGGACTGCTCGGCCAAGGCCAGGGCTGTATCTGGCATTAACATCCCAGGAATCTGCTCCAGGCTGGCAGGATAAAGTGGAGAGACATGTTTACAGCTGCTGGGGGAGGGCAGGTGGGGAGCACAGGCAGGGGGCAAACCCAGCCCAGCCTAACAGTCTCACGGTCTAGCTGTCGCTGTCAAGGATTTGGTCTTGAATAAGGAGAAATGGAAAGCAAGCAGCAAATTGGCTTTGCTCAGTGCTTTGGCCACAATTAATAGGGAGGGAACTGGGCAAAGGTAGGGTATAATTAAGTTGGCTGATAGCAGAGTTCTGTCCAGAGCAGGAATGCGTTGCATGCTGTCACGCTATAATTAGCAACATTTTGTTATAGTGCTTTTCCTTTCCTTGAAGGATCTCAAAAAGCTTCACAAAATGCACTCGGTTAAAGTTGCCAGCTCCTCTCAAGGAGAGAGGCGCCACGTCTGCAATGCCCTGATCCTGCGCGGTGGGACGGCGGGAGGCAGGCAGAGGGAGCAGGATGAGGCTTTTCCTCCGAGCTGGGGGACACAGGGTCTCTCTGCCTGGGGTGACCAGTGAAATGGGTGATTTTGCCTGTGAGAAAGCTGGAGCAGGGAGAGGTGAAGTGGCTTTCTAAGGTCAGCAAGTGAGTCATGGGTAAAGCTAGGAATAGAAGCCAGCAGTCAGGCTCCCAGCTGCTGTACCTATGGTTATTTCTATTTATGCTCTTCACTTCTCTTGCCCATGGTTTACTGAGTGCATTCCAAGAGTAACTTGCCTGCCAAACTTCCTCCCCTTTAAAACCAGAAATGGACAGATAAGATAGTAGAAGAAATCAGTTTAACTGCTGGTATGTGCACAAACATACCTGAACCCTGTCCAAGTCATCAGCCTCTTTTTTTTTTTTTTTAATACTCTTTTGGGGCAGGAGAAACCCCTCCAGTCTCAAAGTGCCTATAGCAGTTTGCTGGCAGGATATCAGATGATTTATTTCCTTCGCCTGTGGTCAAAAGAAGAAAAAATTAGAAAAGCAAAAAAAATAAAGAAGGCAATCATGTTAGACATAGCAAAACCCGGTCAAGTGACTCCAATATAAATCCCACGAAGGCAATGGGAGAATTGTGGCTCTGGGAATTAGAAGTTTAGACTGTAAACCAAAATAAAACTGAAACCCCAAATAAATGCTGCATTCTCCCCCAGTAAATGCCTTATCTCCCGCTGAATGCCTTATCTACCTCTCAGTGAAGGCATTGAGAGTTTCTTCCATCAACTTTAGCTGTAAATCAGATTGGGCCTAAGGCCAGAGTACCTGAAAAGCCCTAAAGCCAGGAGTAGGGATTTGGCTCCTCATTATTCTTGGGGTGAGCACAATTCGACTGCTGTGTCGACTGGTGTTCAGAGGCGGGCATTAAAAGGTTAATGCAGGTAGCAGGACTGACTTGAAGTCAGAGTGTTATATCAAATGGAAGCATGGTAGCGGCATAAGCAACCAAAAATGCTATGCTCTATCTGCTATCAGTGTGCTACCTGAGAGCAGGCACTGAGGATGGAGCCAGGCTTGCCTCCTTTGCGACATGAGCTACCCAAATTCACTCAAACTGCCCTTAGTCGTGGATCAGCGGATGGGCTGCCCATGTACTTTTGCATCCCAGCACAGTATCCCATCACTTCTTCACACTACTTGGCGCTCTCTGCCTGGCTCTCCTTTCTCCTCTGTTTTCTTCTTTTTGTGTTTCACCCTTTATTTTTCTATTATTTGCAATGTTTTAATTGCAGTCTTCTTTTCATTTCCTAACTCGAGAGGTGATCTGCCACGTAAGGCATGCAGAAGCTACTGCTGCTGGCGCGAGTCCCCTGGAAGGGCAGAGATGTGCCTCAGGCCACCGTCTGAGCCTCAGGATGCAGCCGTGAGCTTTTCCCCCAGTGATCTGCAGTGTGGAAGCAGGGAGCCACCTGATCTTTGACCAGGAGGGATTCAGCACTGTGTGTTTTTTGTGTTTCTTCTGTTCTCTACTTTTCTGGATTCTTCCCAGCCTTCTCTGGGATCGTTGCAGAGGGATGAGACTGCAATAATGTTGGTCTGGTTCCCAGATACCTTTTATGCACAGGCTATCCACTTCTATGAGCTGACTTTTGCAGAGTGTCCCAGGTGTAAAAGCTGACCTCTCCCCTCTGCCCTCGCGGTGATTCCCTAATGCTGGAGCTGATGAGCGGTGTACAACCGAGCTCTCCCTCCTCCTGCCCGTCCTGGCTCTGCACACTGCAGTTCCAGGTCCTTTCACGGAAATTAACATTTACTTTAAGAATTAAAATAAACAAAAACAAATAAATCTCCTAACAAAATAAGATCAATAAAAACACAGCCAAGTGCTTTGTTTTGCTTAGAAGATGCATCTTTGTGCATATCCACTTGCGTGTTGCCAAGTTTTGGAAATCAGCAAAGGCTGACATTGTTTACTGCAAATTAAAGACCCTCTGGAGACACTCTGTCTTGCTTTCCAGTATAGCCTCGGGCGGGGGGAGGGAGGCAGTTGGACAGTAGCATAGAAGAAACCCTGTTCCAGTGTTGCTAACTATAGCATTAATTTCAGAGTCATAAATAACTTCAGTACCATGGTTACAGCACTAGCCAAGTATGATATCATTTAGTTTGGGATTAGGGAAAAATATCTTTCTTGAGGCTGCGGCTTCTAAAATAAGCAACTTTTCCAGAATGGGTTTTCTTCCAAAGACTACACAGAGAAACTCCAGCCTGTAGCTGTAAATTAGAAGGATTACTTTGCTAAAACTGGCTGGATGAGAAGTGTCAGCAGGTAAAACAGCTCAGAGGGTAGATTCTTCTAAGTTCCTCAGTGAATGACAGCCTGGCACTCTGTCGGTTTTCTTAGAAAACAGCACCTTCTGTGAATGAGAACAAGCATAGTCTTTTCCAGCCCGACTTCTGTACTATGGAGAAATGCAGAAGATAGGTCCCTTCAGAAATCAGACGCCACTAATGACCGTTAGAAAGATGGATTGAGAGATTGGCGCTGACAGTTCCCATGGCTGCGTGGGCAACAGTATAGTAACTGCGCAAGCAAATGACAGCTAGCGTGCATCCATTGGTCCAGTCGAACAAACAACTGTGATATTTGTATTACAAAATTTACACACAATTACATGCACATACAATTCTGCAGGACCATGCGAGCAACAGCGAAAAGCTGATCCTGAATATGTTACATATAGTACAACAAGTAACTCAAATGGGTCAAGGGGCTTACGTTTGGAGGCATAACAAGAAAAATTTTATGGGAAACAAACCCTTTAAACATTGCAAAAATGGTCATAGGTTGGTGATACAGGAAATCGGGCTCTAGGGCTCCTAGATACAAAATGCTAGACCACACAACCCAAAGCACTGATCCCATTCAAAATTGTTCAAAAAGTTATGACATTAAGTCTGTATTGGTAGGCTTTATGCCAGATTAGATATTGTCTTTCTTCCTGCTCCCGGCATAAAGCCAGCATAAACGCCATATTATGTACTCTGGCTAATTCAACAGAAACATAATTGTGTGCCCAGGCATGATCTGGATTGAATTTGTCCTGCTAAATGATCCAGTAGTGCTCAAACCTGGTATAAAGGACCATAGAATTGTGGTACAAACGTCCATTTCAAATTTCATGACTTCTCTAATGTAAGGCAAGAGAACTTTGCCACATGCAAACATCCATAATAATTGTTGAAATGCTTTCCCTTAGTTTAATGCCAATTCACAGCACAGATTAGAGGGTTCCCCCGATGAAAAGCATTGGAGAAACTTGAACACATGGAGGAAAAAAAATTTACTTTTTATTTCTGCATTTCCTTTATGATTCTTCCATATGCTCATCTCCATTATGGTTCTAATCAGAGAGAGAATATCTGAAAAGTGACATTTGAGGATAGGCTGAACAAGTCTGATACACAGCGTTCATTAGCCCTGTCCCTCACTGCTACGGCCTGATCCCCGCTGAGATCCCCTCTGGTGGCTAACTTACCCCCAGCTCCTGACAGCGGAGTCTCAGC
Organism: Chroicocephalus ridibundus; assembly: GCF_963924245.1. Classification (NCBI taxonomy): domain Eukaryota; kingdom Metazoa; phylum Chordata; class Aves; order Charadriiformes; family Laridae; genus Chroicocephalus; species Chroicocephalus ridibundus. The sequence continues at coordinate 4,311,353 of NC_086295.1, read as the reverse complement.
TTTCAAGGCGATTGCAGGCTTCTGCAGCTCTGAGCAGGCTGAAGACCCTGGCCTCTTTCTTTTGCTCGTTGTCTATGCTAGGCTTGGCTTCTTTGAAAGTAAACTGTTATCCATCATGAAGATGTGGGAGGCCAGCATGGTTTTCATTTTCTCAGCAGCGGGCTCAGCAAATACCACATACCTTGCCCTCTCTCAGGCTGTGTTAGATGGAGGGATGCTTTTGGTTTGGGAATAGTCCTCTGTGTGTGTGAATCTCTCTGTCTTGAATTCATTTTTATTTCAGCTGAGAATTGGAAAGCAACCTAAAGGGGGGAAAAAAAGAAGACGACAGGAGAATTATATTCGTGTATGAAGACAGAGGTTTCTTGAGTTATCTGGTATACTTTACAGGAAAAAATATAAAGGCCATCTGGCCAAGTGAGTGGCTAGAAGAGATTTCACTGACATTAGTACTAAATTACAGTACCAATAGTTTCTTTGTTATGGACAGTGAAAAGAAGTATTGCTTTTAGGCTCAGAAGATGTGCAGCTTGCTGACCCATCCTGTAACTCTAGCAAGATCAAATCTTTGTCATTTCTCATACTATGCCTGTTTTCTCCACACTGATTGCAGGACATCTGTTCCCTGCCTAATAATACAGGACCCTGACCTAACACTGGGATTTCTACCACTGCATAGGGCATCATGACCCAGTCTTATTTTATCAAGGTTATTTAGAGGTTCACTGTTTTGTTCAGATCCTCTGCCGTCAGGGAAAAGATTCAGGTCTGGGCCACTTGAGAACTTTTGCAGGTAGTTGAGCTGCAATATGCCAAACAGCCTGGTCTGTATTTGGGATGGGGCCTGGATAGTCCAAGGAGCCCTCTCTTCTGTAAGGAGAAACCATCTGCCAGACCTGTGTGTGCATCTCTACTTGGAAGCTACTGGAAGCTGTTCTCAAGCGTAGTTTGGAAATATGCAGGCAATTACATATCACTGCTGTTGTACTAATACTGCCAACCGTGGGGTCAGGTTGTCCCCTTCGTTTTCCAGTAATTACTATTTTTAGTTCAGGTTTCATTCGAGTGTAATGTTTTTAGATGAGCCCAAAGATCCTCTGGCTGTGCTCTGTACAGCTTCATAGAAGACAGATGGGGCATTACAAACACAGTGTACTTAGTCCCCGCCACTTCATGAGATTCAAAGTCCAATTCAGTTCACTAAAGAATGATGTTTTCAAGTTCTGAGAAAAGCCGACTCTGGATGGAAGCAGAATATCCGCAGCAGAAACACAATTTAACAGGGAATAATTTCACCGATAATTTCACCTGCACAATAAAACAGGAAGATTGCAAATGTTCAAGGATCACAGGGAAAGTCTGCCATGGCTTGTGTTTTGTTTTAGTAGCTTGGGCCATGTCAGCTTGTCAAGTGCATCTTGAGAGATTCATGGCCCTCCTCAATCCCAAGGCAGTCTGTGACCTAAAAGAAACTGAAATCCAAGGAAGGAACCAAGCGGCCAGGCACTGGCCAGAGTAAGTCAGCGCAGCTCCACTGCGGAGCTGGAGCAACCCCAGTTCACATCAGCAGGGAAGCCGGGCTAGGCAGCGTTCCTGGAACTGCGGTTCAATCTCAGTCCAAACGCCGAGGTCACCAGTGGCCGTCCCAGCTGCAGCGTGAGCTGAGGGCATGAGTCAAAGCCACAAAAGGCTGACACGACCTTGCCAAGTATTAAAAGCGCAAAGATGCTAGATACTGCCTTGCGTGTGCTGATTACTTCCGGTTGAAGGTGATGGAGAACATACAAGCCACAAGCCACTAAATACTTGGGCAATCAAGAAATCCGAATACATCTGTTGTTCAAAAAGCATCATATATATTCTAACCTTCCACGTACACTGACCAACTGATCCTTAAAAGAGGCCTGGTAAGATCCCAAGTAGCACAATCCTAATTTTACTGAGGCCACAAAGAGTAATTAGCTGACTAAAGACTGCAAACATTGGCATCCATATTAAAATTGTGACTCAGAGAATTCTTACGCTCCTCGCCTGCTGCTGCTGACGTGTACCTGTAGCATGGCAGCTGGGGAGCACGGGCCAGAATCCCGATGTTGAGAAACCACAGCTCTCGAATAAAGGATGGCCACACAAGCACAGGGGTCTCACATTTAGGATGTCGTCATGACAGAGAAGCCCAGACAGACGGGGTTAGGTCAACAACTTCTGAAAACAGTCTGTGTAAAACAGAAACTACTGTTGAATTTAGCTTGTTGCTACCGAAACGGGTTTCTTGGAGTCATACCGGTATTCTAGAATAAAACCTGAAGTCTAGCTGCTGGTTTCAGCTCTCAGTGTAAAACATAGCTGACTGCAGATTAACACAAGGCAGCTAATGGCTGCAGGTCAAAATTATACTAATGGTGGATTAAATACAGATATTATGGCTGAAATGTGGCAAGGTGCCTTCCGGAGCCGAAAGATCTGTGGAGAAGGAGTCCAAACCCATGGACGAGCAACGGAAGCTGAGATTGTTTTTCACCAAGCCGTGTGAACCAAACCTGTCAAGTTTCACACGAAGGGCAGCCCAAGGCATACTCGTTTAGTTCTCAGAAACTGGAATTTGTGCATAAATATGTGACAGCCTGTGGTAACCAGAAACTATTCTTATCACAGGAAATGCTGTTGGTCAGGAGCAACAAATGCGCTTGGTCCCCACAGTGCTAACAAGCCTTCGACTTTGCCTCTGCTAGACAGATCCTCGGGTTTATTTCATTGGCAGTGTGCTTAATAACAAGAGATCGAGTAAATTGGTTTGACTCTAAGCAGACAAGCCAACAAGACACAGAGAATAACGTGTTCGGAGCAGAGGGATATGGTGGAGTCTCAGCAGTCTGCCTTTGCCTCAGCTGACTTCTCCTTAGATTGATCTGTACTCAGGTGAACATGACTAGCAGGAAGGTAAATTGATTTAATTTGCATATTAATACAAAGTTTAGGGTGTTTGGAGGGTTTATAACACACAATAGAAGGTGGGTGTCAGTTTTAGTGAGACTAAAAGAATCTAATTGAGTGTAAAGGAGGTTAAATTTCTGGCAAAGCTCAGTTTCAGGAGCTGCCAGAAGATGCCAACTTACCTCAATTTAGGACCCATCAAAGTAGTATTAAAGTTCGGATTTAAGCATTGAGTAAGCAGCTTTACGTGCCTGTGGGAGGGTGTGATATCCTAACAATAGTAGGAATGGTGCATGGTGCATGCAAATTACTCTGCTCTTCACAGTGGATTTTGGATGAGGATGGAAAGGAAATTAATTTCTTTTTGAAATAAAGCCCAAGATGTTTGTAGTTATTAAGATCAGTAAGTGATTTCAGTGAAAAATTGGCTCTTGTGCATGCAATAAAAAATTTGCTGTGCTGTACCTCAGAAAACATATTTTGTAACAGAAATAGTAAATTTTGGGGTTTCTATGTTAACAATAACTGTATTTTAAAAAAAGGCAAACACAAAACAACAAAACAAAGCAACAAAAATCCAGGAAAAGGATTTTGACTGTAGGGAGAAATACTCTGAATTCCAGGGAAAAAAAAAAGAAGGAAAAAAAAAAGGAAAAAAAAAACAAAGAAAAAAGAAAACCTGTCAGAAAAATTATTTTAAAGAGGGGGTTTGTAAGTAGTTTTAAAAGAAAAGCTGCTAAAGACAGAAAATGGCTTTCTATAAATGAGGAATCCTTTCATTTGTACTGCTCTTACAAAACAATGCAGGAAATCACACAGGATGCTGCTGATGAGAAGGAGGAAGTGGTTTTAAGGATGACATTGGACTCTGCAAGTGGGATGCCAGACATATCGAAGCGTACGTCTTTCTACCGGTTTAATATACCATGAACTGCTTCTGCTTTCTCTGCCTCTGCTGCCAGAGGAGCAGCGCACGCTACAATGAGCAACTCAGGGAGCTCTATTTGAAGCCTCGGTGGCTCATGACTAAACACGGCCAAACTGTCTCCTAAGCTCTTGCTTCAGGGTGGTGGTGTTACAAAACCTGTTCAGGAACCGAAACTTCTGAAGCCTTACCGAGCTGCCTGGTGAAGGCCCCACCTACTCTGAGTCCTGTTTGACCCACGACACATCATGTGGGGAGCGGGCAAGGCACGAGGCGGCCTTATTATAGAAACAGGGCAAAGTACTTGACTTCTGCAGAATTCAAGGCTGCCTTTGCCATTTTTAAGCAGTTACGGTAAACAAGATAATCCATGTTTATTGAGGTCCTTGGTGTGTTATTTTTCTTCTCACTCTTGATGTGGTGTACAGGTTCAAAGGCACCAGCACAATACCTCTTTGCCTCAACAGAAGCTGCATGAGGCGGTTTCTAAGAAGGCTGCATGTGCAGAGCCTTGCGTGATCGCTGTGATAGCGGGTGCACCTACTGTAACTGCAAATGAAAACAGTTTCAGTTCTAGCTAGTCATTTGCTACAGTTTTGAATACACTTAAAAATAACTATGCACACAAATAATTCATACGGATGCACCTACAGAATTTGTGTACACATTTGTGTGTGTATTTATACATATATATTTGGCAAACTTTCAGTGAAGGTGCCTGTGTATTTCTGTATGCAGTCTATGATCATGCCTCTTTTACTGTATACGAAATGTAGCTCAGTTTATTTTCAGCTAATCTATAGCTTTTGAGCAGTTAAATTCAGGTCAGTAGCCACACGAAGCCAAAAAATCTTCAAATTCTATCAATCATCAGAGCCGTTAAATAAATCCAAACTCAGAGTAAAACAGTTATTCACAAGGCTTGCTCCTAAATGCTTCATTAAAATGTTGTATTGGCGAGCCTGTAACAAAATGCAGGCTTTCACCTCTGTGCTATTTGTTCCTCACAAACCGAAATTCAGGAGACTGACTCCACAGTACTTAATTTAATCAGAGCCAGTGCAGATCTAGCTGCCTGTTCATGTGTCCTGAGTCCCAAACACAGCAATGCATCAATGCCGTCAACTCCTGCTACAAAACCGAAATACATTTTCCTGCTAAGCATCCCACCTAAGCATCAGAGGGATGAGTCTTAGAAGGGACACCCCCCCTCAGCTATGTGGCTCAAGAGATCCCTCGTTCAATGATCAAAAGATCAGTGGCATCTGCCCCACCTGTCCCCATGCACGTGAAATGTGCTGTGAGCCTTTGTCTTCCGTGCAAAACGTGGCTTTATTTCCTGACTTCTGTAGTGAAGCAAGAAACAGCTTTTTCATCACTAAGAAAATATTATGGACAAGACAAATAGGAATAAATATAGTCACAATTTAAAATGGCAATTTATAAAATACAACTCAATTTCAAATCTGCTGAAAAAAATGTATCTTTGCCTAATAAACAAGGCCCACCTGCAGTTTGGCTTTTTAGTTTCAAGGTTTCTCTTTGCTGATGGAAGTGGCCTTCATGTGGGTTAAAGCTCTATAAATGGTTGCACACTGAGGTTTAGCGCTTATCCAGTTTATCAAGAGGTCAGCCCCCGCTATTCATGTGGTCCAAGGTAAAACAACATTGGTTTTCATGATGGTAGAAATGAGACAAGCGAGGTCCTTGTTCTACAGCACTCTAAAAGTTATCGAAGAGCCCTAGAACAGGAAGACCTGAGGCTGTGGTTATCCCCACAGCCTTTCCTGAGCTAGTTCCATTCCCTGGGCAGAAGAGTGGAGAGCCCGGATTGCTTCAGTGCGCTGCCTTCCCAGATGGAAAACACTTTTGGAAATGAAGGAAAGGTGGATTTCCCCCAAAACACTGTATCGCATTTCCTAGGGCAGTGCAAAATACGTCCCAAGACAGTCTGGATCGCTGCTGCTTCAGTGTGGTTGCAGTCACACAAGCTCGATCTGAACACGTAAGCTCCCAACGTAAGTATCGTGGCTGCCTTGGCTCCCACAGCTGGCTTTCCAACCCGGGAAAGTCTCAGGGTGAAAATGTCTTGGACCCTGTGAGGCCCTGGGCATTGCCTGAGTGGGTGGAGGCCCTGTGGCCTCACAATCTGGCCCCACACAAGGCTTGATTTTCAGAAGAGCTCAATTGCTATCTGCATGCTTGCTTTAGCAGCCACACTTTGGAAACAGCACAGCTCCTCAGAGATTGAACTGTCAAAAATCTGGTCAGTTGTGTAACAAAAGGAGCTGCCACACACTAATTCATAGTCATTTGATCTCCAAGAGAAGCCACTTAGCAGATCTGGACAAGAGCTGACGCTGATAAGGAAAGAACTCATTAAACTGATAGAATTAAAGATTCTCCCCGGCCTGTGATTTGCCACCTGTCACTCACTCTGTTGTTTCTGTAACTCAGAACAGTAGGTTTTAGGAGCAGAGATTGTGTGTTCCTACATCTTCTTCTTAAGGTTCTTTTAACATTACATAATTACCAATAATACAAAGGGAATAGGGTATGAGAAGAGAGCTGTAGATATCCAGTTTTTGTGATGTTGCTCTTGACAGCAAAAAGCCCCTTCTATTTCAAGAATCCTTTATAGGAAGTATGTCTCCTAAATAAAACATAAGACTCAAAAAAACCCAAAACAAACCGAGCAAAGCTCTCTAGAAAACCTTTGTAACTAACACATTGCTAGAGCCAACCACAGGCAACATCACGGGCCCTTCTGTTGACTCAGACGATGCTAAGTCTCCTTGAGAACAACATCAAGAGCAGGCATTTGGGTTCAAAAACCATGAGTGCAATTTCCCATGAACACTGAAGAAATAGGCCTGAAATACATATATATTTTTAAAATGATCTTTTTCCCCAGCAAGGCTCGGGAGAAATCACAGATTGAGGAACACAGCCTGGTTTAAAAGCGTTGGGGAATTACCTTTTGAATCCTGACATCGCAAAGTCCAGTGTCCTGGGAAAAGGCATCCCAGGGACATCTTTCTGCTGCCAGCATTGGGCTGAAACACTGCGTAACTACAGAAGCTGTTGCCCACCATCATATAGATGATACATTTATGTAAAAAGAGACAAAAAGGAAGCTCCTTTTCGGGGATGGAACCTGTCGCCTCTTTAGCAGCATACCTGGACACCCCTCCTCACCACACCTGCCCACCCCAGGGTGGCAGCTCTGTCTGAGACCTGTGTCAGCTGGCACGGTGCGGCCCGGGCCGCCGTGGCTCCCCACGCCCTGCCTTCCCCACACACAGATTTGGGGTTTCCTTTGAGGTCTAGACACTGCAACAGCACTAGCGCCTTCCTGGCTGCTGCACCGCGGCTCTCGGCAGCCCAGGGCCCGGCAGCCCCTGGCCCCAAAATGATTATTTTCTGTCAGGGTTTTCTCTCAACCCTCCCCACTCTCCCATGCTATTGCTTCAGGGCAGTGCAAGGAGGCCTCAAGGCCTCGGGGGCGGCAGAGGGCCGGCTCTACGCCCCTCACGGTGACCTCTTGTCCCGCCGGCCGGTCCTCCAAGGCCGGGTAGGGGTGTCGGTGTCCCCCTCCCTGTCCCCGACGGACGGCTCTTACCCGTCGCCCTTCCCGCCGGCGCGACGGGCCGCGGCCTGTGTACGGCCGTTGCCATGGCGACGGCGCTGCCAGGCGACGCGGTCACGTGACACCGGCCGGGCCCCCCCCACCCGGGAGGTGGGAGAGCGGCGCCGCCAGGCGGAGGGGCGTGTCCGAAGGGCGTGGTTATACGGAAGGGGCGTGGCCTGGGCGGGAGGGGGCGTGGCTCGGCGTTGCTAAGGGGGCGGTTGCTAGGGGCCCGGGGGAAATGGCGGCCGGGGGGGGGGGGGGGGGGGAAATGGCGGCGGGGCGAGGCCTGGGTCGTCCGTTTGTGGCGCCTGCTCTGCCAGCATCCCGCACAGCCCCCAAGGCTGGTCCCTCGAGCTCCCCTGGAGCCTTTGTCATCATCCTCATAATAATATTAATGAACATTTTGGGCTTGAGCATGGCAGGCTGCCCCTCTGCGCTGTGCAGGCCTCAGCATGGAGGCCCTGCTCTTGTCGGGCCTCCCTTGGCACTTTGCAGCAATAATATTTCATAATTATCGTTATTTTCAGGGGCAAACTCATTTGAATTTTTCTCGTCTATCACTCTCTCCGCTGCCCTCTCATCGCCAGCAGAGATATGAGCTGCTTTGCGTGATTTAATTTACTGTGTACTGGGGTTTTTTAGAGAGGTTTCCACTAGTGGCTCCTGCTCGCAGGCCTGGGCTGTATTTAGTGTTCTTTACTCCCTGCTCCATGTCCCAGCCGTGGGCTACCTTTGTTACGAGGCTCTGGAGTCTGTGTCTGTGTCAGGCAGCCTTTGTGCCCCTGTGGGCAGTTCACAGCCATCTTGTTTTTCCTTTGTATATTAAGAGTTGGAAGCAAATGGCTTGTCTAGCAGAAGAATTAAGTTTTTTTTTTTTATGTTAGTTAAGTGCTTTTTTATATTGGGAAAAGGCATACAGTGAAATCTCAGTAAACGCGTACTGAAGCACACTGCTTCATGTGCCTGGGTTTTTTTTATTTTATTATGAAGACAAGCACTTTCGGGAACTCCATTTTTGTTTCCCAGCTCCTTTCATTTCTTTTGGCTGGGCATCATCAGCCAAATAGGTATAATAAAACCATTGAAGAAAGCGAATGTACAACAACCCGTTTTACCTGAGCAGATGTAAAATTGCACTCATTAAAGAAACACATTTAGGAATAAAATGCAGTTCAAAAAAACTCTTTTAAGAGCTTCCACTAGGGAAAAAGATTGCTTTGACCTTCAAAGATTGACGCAATGTGCAATGTTTATTAATCGTTTTAGCAAGAAAGTATCTATATGGGGGGGATGTCTTGCCTTTTATTTGTCTGATTTTAAGAGTGCCCTTACCATTTCCTAACTTTCCTACTGAATAGGGTTGATGAAAAGCTCCCCTACTCTGAGGTTAATGACTTGGCCACTAACTTCTGCTAATGTCCACCAGAAGATTTCTCTGTGCCTCCGATGATGAGAGGAGCACCGTAAATGCTGCAAAACCCTGGGCTTAATCCCATTCACTGCCTTTCCAGAACAGGGAGGCGGCTGTGGGGCTCTCGGTAGCGCTTCTGTGTATGAGAAACGCTCTCTGAAGCTTAAGGGATTTTCTTGCACTGGGATTCGCTCAAGAATCAAAGAAAATCAGGACCCCACCGGAAAACGGGGTGCTGTGGGGCCATTTTTAGGATAGCAAAATGATGGGAGCCTATGGCTGATTGAATCCCGGGGAAGAATTTTGCCCTCAGGTCCTGCTCCCACCCCCAAATATCCATCAATCCGCTGTCAGGGTTTTTAACACTTTCCATGCTTCAAGCTGCTGCCGAGACGGACGTGAGTCGTGGTGCTGGATTAAGAATTCGCAGCACTTGTGCCGTGTGTGATGGGGCAGAGAAGTGCGAGGCGTGTCACAGCCGCTGCTTATAGCGGCGATGAGCCGTCTGTGCTGCGTCGTGGCGTGTTTAATGGCTGTCTGTCACATGCAGGAAACAAAAATGCAACCTGAAGTCGGAGAACTCGCCATTGAAATTCTGCTGTGAAACGTGTTCCAGGGCACAGGGCTTTTGAAGCATCCCCGTCCTTCTCCTTGGGAGATGCTTCCTGCCCTTATGGAGGTTTTCTACAATCAAGATTTTCAAGATCTGCTTTCATGTTTTTGCTCACCATTTCTCATGGGTGTAGTTACTCATGCTGAGGGTCTTCCTTTGAACACCACAGCTCAAAACCGTCATCAGCAACACAAACCGGTCTCTTTGCTGTGGACATGACTTTCAAGGGTCAGAGTTGCTCCATCTAAAGCAAAGATTACTTGGATTTTACCACACCATCCATTTCTTTTTGTTGACAAGACTCAGCATAGCCAGGCCGTAAGGAATAAAGCTGTCGGAATACTGTGACTCTCAGGTCTTAACACTCAGATTCAGCAAAGCCAGGGCCTGGGAAGGGTTTATGGTGTGAGTTTTTGCTGGCAGTCAGAGCAGCGGTTTGGTTTTCCCCTTGCCCAGCAGCCTCTCCTCCAGCCCAAGTGAGCCTGCCAGCAGAGGGAGCGCAGCACATGGGCTCACAAAAATAAGAGCGTGCTTAAAAAAAACCCCAAACAAACCCAAACAATTAGCAGAATGATTATGGTCTTTAGCAGAATAAACAAAATAGTCAGAAGTCAGAAGCCTTTCCCCGGCAATGAGATCCAGCTGCAGGCTGGATGGGGAACAGGCACTGCATCTGACAGCGATCGTGTTCCTCCAGAGGGGAAGTCCCCGTGGCGAGGGTGTCCCCCTGTATCGCACAGGGCACTGCCGCTGGCAGGGGTGGACCCCGGTCCCTTTTTCCACCCTCCTAGGTAGATCCACCTCTGTAATTCTCCATCAGAGCGCAACAGTTTTAGATAAACCAGAATGGAGCTTCCTCTCCCATGGTGCAAGTGGGGACGATGGGCAGGGTGATGCTCTCAGACCTGCTGTGGTATCGTGTGTGCTCGTGCTCTGGCCGTGCTTCAGTTTTTGTCCAGAAGCTGGGAAATTTGGGGCTTGCCTGTGAGCAGGGTAGTTCCTGCAGACAGTGGGCTGTGCTCAGCATGGGAAGGTGGAAGTTAAACCGACTGTCTTGTTTGGGTTTCTCCCCTGGGACTTTATCATCTGTGGTTGATGCTACAAATGGGCTTTTCCAAAGGGCTGGGCTGGTGATACCCTGGGGAACCTGGCTCGCCCGCGGTGTCCCCTGGTGTGTGGGCATGGAGGGACTGGCAGGGCTACTCCAGCTCTGGGAGCTGAGGACCCTCTCCAGACCATCCTGCTTCCTGCGCAGATGGAGACCACCTGGACCCAGCTGCATCTGGAGAGCATCCCAACAGTGCTTGGCCATGTTAGTAGGCTGCCAGGTGCTGCGGGAGCCCCATGCTGCCCCTGTTAAGTGTAGGGGAAACAGAACACGTAGGATGTATGGCTGTTCTGGTTGCGGGGCGGCAGCAGCAGTGTGTCCTGCTGAGAGCATTTAGCTCTGGGACATGCTTCTCTCTGCCTGCACTCACTGGGGTGAGAGGCAGCTCAATGATTTCTGCCAGCATCTGGGCCCTCTCCATCAGAGTTAATGCTTGTGCAGTGTCTGGAAACAGGAGAAACTGCACGTCCAGACTCTGATCCCTCACCCAGAAGGAGGGGGAGTTTCGGTGGACTCACTTCAGCACAGCTGTGATGCAGCCAGGATCCGAATCTGGCACCAAGCCGCTTTTATAGCAGGTTGATCGTTAGGAGGAGCTCAGTGTTTGCAGGGTATTTCCATGAGAGCTCTGCAGCCCTTAAAATGCAGCACATTGCTTTCATTGTGGATTAAAAAATGTAGTATCCAGCCAAGCTTTGGTAGTTTAGTTTTTAACAGGGATTTAAGCATTTTAAATCCTTTCAAAGCTGTAAGTAAGAATCATAATTTAAACTCTTGCAGACAGATGTCATGGGAAAAATATGAAGACTATTTAAAAGGCAGCCTGCCTGCCTGTCCATCTGTCTATCACCTTCTAATCTGCCTGACATGTGCAATCACCTTTCTCTTTCAAAACACTCCAAGGCCAGGTCTGCACAGGGACTTGCAGAGTGACCTGAGGTTCCCTTCCCCGGGGTCCTGCTCGCTGCCGGCCAGCTGATGCTCGGTCTTGCTGCCGAGGAGCCACAGAATCATAGAATTGTCTAGTTGGAAGGGACCTTTCACATCATCGTGTCCAACCATCAACACGGACAAAACCCACCACTAACCCATGTCCCTCAGCACCATGTCTACCCGGCTTTTAAATACCTCCAGGGATGGTGATTCCACCACTTCCCTGGGCAGCCTGTTTCAATGCTTGATAACCCTTTCAGTGTGAAAATTTTTCCTAATATCTAATCTCAACCGTGCAGGCTGGCCATAAGGGTAGGGTACCACCCATGAAGCAAACACCTGCAGATTTGGTGGAGGAACTTAGCCATCCAAGGCACTCTTCCCTCTGAAGTGAGTGGGAGAAGGGAGGATATTTAACTTAACCACCGGATAGAGTTTCTTCCCTACTTGTCTGGGGGTGAGCCTGACATTTGCAGAAACTCTAGCGCCCTTTGGAAACAAGCAACACACCATGATATTTCACTTTTTTAGGTGACCAGATTGTATTTTGCCTTCCCCCCGCACCCCCCTCCCCCGCCTCGTTGTAGAGAATTAAATGATGCGCAGCCAAGTAAATCTCTTACTTGGTCAAGCCTTTCCAGCTGTCCTTCTCTGGCCGGGGAACGGTTGCCTTGTATGGGAGCCACGGCTTCCATAGAAACCCGCTCACTCCGTTGCAGATGTTTTTGAGGGAGGCAGGAGGAATCAGCAGCTCGGGCTGACACACACACATCTAATTCTGGCATTACAGAGGAGGTCAAAGGGGATGAACAGCACGGGAATGGCACATCTGACTTCTGAGGCTGGATTTAAATGGGTGAAAAAAATGCAGTCCGCTTGCTTGCCTGAAAAAGTTTGGGAAAAGGGTTTTTAAGGGGTTTTTTTTGTAGATAAATGAACTGAGCCTAATTCTGTCTGGAGAAAACCATCTTGGGGCTGACTGCTGAAATGCCCATTGTGTCAATGGTGGTTTGAAAGAGAACCTGAGTTTATTTGGTGAATTTCATGAAGGGCTGAGGGATCTGAGCAAGAAAGTTCATTGCAGAAATTCCCAAGGCTCCGTCATCGTGAGCTGCCGTGGCCGGAGGAGCATTTCCAGTAACTGGTCTGGTGTCTTTGTGCAATGAGAGATGAAAGTGCCCTTTGCCTTTAGCTTATGAAAAGGATTTGATTGTGGTGCCTGAATAACGTTTCACAGGAGTAGGTAGCTGTATAACATGGCAGAGTGGGGCTTAGGACCAACTTCTGGATGCAAAATGCGGATGAGTTCAAATTAGAAATAAGGCAAACATTTTGAATAGCAAGAGGTTTAACCACTGGAGCACTCTGCCAAGGGGAGCGGCGAGTTTCTTTACCTCTTGATAATTCTGAGTTAAGGCTGACTGCCTTTCTGGAGGTGCTTTTATCCATCGCAAGTTCTTGGGCTCAGCACAAAAATAACTCTGAAGGGGGAACTCGCTGAGAAAATGTAGCGGTTTCTTTTGGCCTTAAGGACTTGAAAGGTTGGAAAAGGCAAGATATGCTGTAAACTTGCCATGCGTTACTGAGATTATCGAGAAAATGGTCATTACTGTCCAGGCATTGCTACTGACTCCCTGCCGTGCTTTTTTGCTGACTGCGGTCCGTGCCGTAGTCGCTGCAGCCCATCCTCGGGGCGTCGGGAGGGTTAATCGGCATTTGCAGAGCGCTCCGGGTGAATGCTGTGGTGAGGAGGGAGGGCATCATTTATTACTGCAGAGATTGGAAACTCCCTGATGTGATTATAACGTGTAGTGATGGAGGCTATTTTTATTGTATGTTGTGAATATTTCCTTGTATGGAATCACAAGGAGCTTGCTTGTGACTTGTAGCTCTGTTGAAAGCTCTAGCGACGACGTTCCCGAAGTCTTTGGTGCGTTCCCAAGCCAGTGCTGTATGCAGCAGTGTTAATTAGCCTTGGGGGGGCAATGCGTAATAACAATGAGATAACAAGTAACTGAAAATGCAGGAATTCCTGCAAGGCCTCTGGCCTCCACTCTTTGCAAGGGGAGAGGACAGAGTATCACAACCTCCTCTGTGTCTCAGTACCTGGCATCTTGCACCTGGAGCGAGTAATCCCCATCCAAGTGGGAGGAAACTCTTATTTCTTGTTAGCGATCCAGACTGCTGCTCGGCAAATCCCTTCACCATTGGAGCTGCAGATATGTAGCTGTTAACGAGTTGAAATGGCATTAAAGAGGAAGTCAACCTTTTGCACAGTTTCCTCTTGGAAAGTGAGTGTTACTTCTAATTATAGCGATTGCAGTTTTTCAAATGCTCTCCCAGGGACCAGAATGGCGGGGGTGGGGAGGGACGGCTGGAAATGCAGACGTATTCCTCCTCTCCATTGATTCATGTTATTTATCTGAAATGGGAGCAGAGAGAAGCAGTCTCCTACGATACCAGCTTGGCCATTCTCCCCACGCTAGCCCCGGCGTTGAGCACAACTGTGTCCCTGGTACGTATCGGCCTTGATTGCAGAAACATCTCCCCGAAGTTGTGGTTGCTTTTCAGAGAAGCTCAAACGGTCTCTTTTTCTCCTCTTCCTCCAGCACTTCGATGCTCTGGCTTCCTTTTGAGGTGATGGGTTAGAACTGCCTTACCAGCGATTTTGTCCCAAGGCCAGACCCTCCTGCCGAAGAGCCATCATCCATGGACGAGTTGAGCCTGCCACCTTCTGGCCAGACTCTCTAAGACTAACCACACCTTGGGGCACAAAGCATGGGGGCAGAATGCTTGGGTACAATACAGAGGGCACCATGTGCTCCTTTCTTCCAACCCCTGCTTGGAGGGGAGGAAGAGATGGCTCTTCCAGGTCCTGAAGATCATGGAGGACATGCTGGAGGAGGAGGCCAAAAGGTCTTGGTCCCTCCATCAGCTCTGTTCCATATGAGGTTTCTGTTCCCAGCCAAGTGGCGATGGAGCTGCTGTGTCTCTTCACAGTTGCCTGTTTCAGCATTGCTCTGAGGTCCCTCTTGCCCCCTTACCCTGACCCCATGGCTGGAGCCACTGGTCACATCACTCTCCTGGGATTTGTCCTTGTGGCTCCCCTGCAGGGTGTGAGCATGGGGTTCCTCCTGTTTTGCAGAGGGAGGACTGAAGCTCAGCTCTGTCTGCTTTGAAGTGCTTGAATTTGGTGTCTACTTGTTTGGGGACCAGATTTCCCATGTGGCCAATGCAGAGGAGATGGACATCTTCTGAAGAGGGCACAAATCATGCTTGAGAGGTGAGGCAGGACCACGGCTGTGGTCTGGCTCTGAGCCTTGCCTGCAATATGCCCTGGGTTTAGCCACATGTTGTCCCCCTTGGTGGCTAATGGCTGGGCTGGTTTTGGAAGCTCTTTTGCCATAGGATTTCACGGAGCTGTGTCCCTCCTTCTGCGCTGTATCTCTGGCTAATCTCATTGCAGCTACAATCAAATACCATCTCTATGGTGATGGCTCAGAGGCAAGCATCCCTACTCCAGGCTGTCCTCTCCCTGTCCAAATTCGTATCTCAGAGGAGCTCTCTGACATCTCGTGAATGTCTCACCACCCGCTCAAGCACAACATGGCAAAATCAGAGCTTTTAACCTCTCCTTCTCAGCTCAGTGTTTCCCTGTGCTCAGCAGTGCGAGGATGCTGCTTCTCTGCCAGAATCTGAGCGCTGTCTTCATCTTTGGCCTCCTCCTGTGGCTTCATATCCTGGACACCTCAAGGGCTTGCGTAACCTTGCTAAGCCTTTCCTAAAGCTAAACCTCCTACATATTCTTTCATCACATCCCCCTCCACTTGCTACAATATCCCTTTTTTGGCCTCAACGAACTCGCTGTGGGCCAGCTTGCATCTGCTTGGATGCTGCTTCAGGCATTGCTTTCCCACCTCTTCTGGTCACCCCTCCGGGCTGCCCTCATGTCCACAACCACCTGCTGCCTCCCCTTGCTTCGTAGGATCATAGAACCATGGAATGGTTTGGGTTGGAAGGGACCTTAAGGATCATCTAGTTCCAGCCCCCCTGCCCTGGGCAGGGACACCTCCCACTAGACCAGGTTTCTCAAAGGCCTTGAACACCTCCAGGGATGGGGCAGCCACAGCTGCTCTGGGCAACCCGGGCCAGGGGCTCACCACCCTCAGGGTGGAGAATTTCTCCCTAATATCTCATCTAAATCTCCCCTCTTTCAGTTCAAAACCATTACCCCTCATCCTACAGCTCCCCTCCCTGATCCAGGGTCCCTCCCCAGCTTTCCTGGAGCCCCTTTAGGGACTGGAAGGGGCTCTAAGGTCTCCCCGGAGCCTTCTCTTCTCCAGGCTGAACCCCCCCAGCTCTCTCAGCCTGTCCTCACAGCAGAGGGGCTCCAGCCCTCCCAGCATCTCCTGGCCTGCTCTGGACCCACTCCAACAGCTCCATGTCCTTCTGCTGTTGGTGGCCCCGGAGCTGGAGGCAGCACTGCAGGGAGGTCTCCCCAGAGTGAGGCAGAGGGGCAGAATCCCCCCCTCTTGCCCTGCTGCTTGGGATGCAGCCCAGGGTCTGGTTGGCTTTCTGGGCTGCCAGTGCACGTTGCTGGCTCATGTTGAGCTCCTCATCAACCAACACCCCCAAGTCCTTCTCCTCAGGGCTGCTCTCCATCCATTCTCTGCCCAGCCTGGATTTGTGTTGGGATTGCCCTGACCCATGCGCAGGACCTTGCACTTGGCCTTGTAGAACTTCATGAATTCAACATGAACTTCCCACCAGGGCCCATTGCCAGTGCTGGCTGTGGTGCTGCAGCCCTGCTCAGCCCTCATGTCTTGGTACCACTCAGGTGTACCCTGATAGTTGGTCATTTTATTTCTTAATTGTAAGCTGTTGGGGCCAGAGGCAGCAGCTTTCTTTGTTCCTCTTCTCACCATCTGTAGACAAAAAGGCCGCTGGTATTTGGGCCTAGGTCCTATTAAATAGCAAAAATGGGAAAACATCTCGCTTGCGAGCAGGGAGGAGGATGGTGGCTGGACAGGACAAAGTATTTCCCCAGAGTCTTGTCTGGGATTTGGCTCAAAGGCTGCCCGGCTGTGCCCGGTGGTACCTGCTCGGCAGACTGGGAGACACGGGGCTGTTGTGGGCTGCTGGCAGCAGTGTGCTGTATCCCGGCCAGCCCGCCGCGCCGCCCCGGCCTGGGGGATACCAGCAAATGGATGGGATTCAGCAAATGGATGGGATTTCAAGTGCGAATAAACAGCCCTGGCTCTAAGCACAGAGAATGCGGCTTTTTCTTACAGCAGCAGGAGTGCAGATACCCCGGAGGCTAAACAAGGCACTAAATGGGGGCTGGTACGGGAGACTGCTTCAGGGGAGCGAGCCGGGGCTAGACCCTTCGCCTGTTAACTGAGCAAGGCTGGGATGACAGCTTCTGCCCCAGGGTCTGTGCTGTCACCAGGGGCTTGCTGTACTGATGGGGGTTAATGAAGTGATGGAGGGGCCCGGAGCTGGCTGGGCTCCCGTGTCTGCTCCCCAGGGTGGGGGGTGAGGAGGTTGTTTCTACCAATGTGACACGTGCTGCAGAACGGTTCTGGACCAGCCTCAAGGCAGCGTGTTGCAAAGGGGGCACTGCAGAATCAGGGCAGAGCTGCTGTGGTGTCCCAGAAAGGTGTCGGCAGAGCCCGTCTTTGCAATTTCCCTGCCAGCTGAATATTCATTTAAGCAATAGCAGAAAGCCCTGATGGGCCTGCTGAGATCTGCAGTGCCTCTGTTCGAAAGCAAAGGCTGTTCTCTTTCCATTAATTTATTGATGCTGGGCTCCAGCCTCCTCTCTGCTCACACAGAAGGATGAAAGCGGCTCCGTGTTCTCTTCTGGCAGGAGCGAGGCAGGTGTGTGTCAACGGGAGTTTTATGTTGAGATGTGAAGAGCTTATTTCTAAAGCAGCTCATCCCCGGCTCTGCCGTGCCGGTGCTGATGTGCATCCCTGTGAGCGCCGTTCACGGCAGCTCTCCGAGCCCCGGGGCCGTGCCGAGCTCATTGCAGCTCTCGCAAGAGCTTCCCAGATGAGTAATCCAGACAAAGGATGGTTTTAATGTGGCTGCAGAAGAGGCACGTCTACACCTCTTGCTGTGATCCTGTTTTCTCCTGGGGAAAGGTTCAGTTCAGGAAGGTCTTATTGATTTCTCTGAGATTTAAGGGTGGAAACAGTAACACAACCTTACTGCTGCCTTGCTGCACTCTTTCTCCATTCCTCCCATGCTCCCAGCTGGGATTTCTCCACTTTTGCTCTGTCTTCAGTGGGTTTTAGCTATGGCACTGTGAAAGCAGCATCAGGTGTTTGTTTTTCCTGGGAATTTGTCCTATGGCCATGGCCTCCCTGGGGTTAAAAATAGCTGCTGGGCCCCGGGCAGTTTGCTTTGCAGCACATAACACAGCACAGCTGCTGGGGGACACGAATTGGTGACACAATCCCGATTTCAGAGAACTTGACTTTGGACCACGTGATGCTACCCCAGAAGTTAATAAAAACGCTGGATGGGAAATCCTCATATGTTCCCAAATCCCCATTGACATTCCTGCAGCACCATCCTGGAGGGATGCTGCAGATCTGCGCGTCTTTGGCCAGGGAAGGGTAGGTACCATGGCGTGGCCAGGTGCCGGCGTGCTCTTCAGGTCAGCTCTGCCTGCCCAGAGCCGCCCACACCTGAGGTGACCTGGCTGATCAGTGCCAGGCCAACTCAAAGAATCATAGAATCATAGAATGTGTTGGGTTGGAAGGGACCTCTAAAGGCCATCTAGTCCACCCCCCCTGCAGTGAGCGGGGACATCTTTCACTAGATCAGGTTGCTCAGAGCCTCATCAAGCCTGGCCTTGAGTGTCTCCAGGGATGGGGCCTCCCCCACCTCTCTGGGCAACCTGTTCCAGTGTTTCGCCACACTCGTTGTAAAGAACTTCTTCCTAATGTCTAACCTAAACCTGCCCTGCTCTAGTTTAGAACCATTGCCCCTCGTCCTATCGGTACATGCCCTTGCAAACAGCCCCTCCCAAAGAAGCCCAAGACAGTTTGGATGGGGCTTTCTTGGCTATCTGATGGTCTGCGCTTGAAGCATCTTTAGTGATTACCTGAATCAATAAAGTCTTCTCATTTTCTCTTGGCACATTTACCTCTTCTTTACTAAAGAGGCCTCGAAACACCCCTTTACTTTCTTAGGTAAAGGAGAAATAGGCTCATGGGCTCTCATTTCTGTCCCCACCTGTCAAAGCTCTTCTCTTTCCTGAGAAAACAGTAGGGAAGTTTCTGCTAATGTTCTCCAACTTCCTAATGCAAAAATTGCTGCAGGATATTACTTAGCATTAGCACCTCATTCACAGATGTGAGCACTCAGTAAGAAATATTCATCAGTCACAAGAGCCAGTTCTGCCGCTCAGGGTACTAGAGTGAGTCAAAGATGACCTGGCTCTTCTGACACATAGCACATATAGTAATGATAAAAGAAGCAAGGTTCCTTGTTAAGCATTACATTATCTTCCAGGAAAGTGCACTGCAGTCTGCAGGCAGTGGCTTTCTCCTGCTTTGTGCGAAGGCAAAGCAACGCGAGGGAAGAAACCAGTTTGCTCCAGAATGGCTCCCGCTGGTCCCTGTGCTCTGCCCATTGTAGGGCAATTTATGGTGGCCCAGAGCCTGTTCATACAAAAGGACAGGGCTGCATGTGGAGAGCTTCTCCTTGTCTTTGTGTTGTTGGGCTCTTGAGCAAACAAAGAAGATCTTTCAAAGCCAAGAGCCACATTGGGCATGAACGAGGGCTGGGATACAGCTTGGCCAGAGATGCTGTGTGCAGGAAGGATGGCAAATGCTGCCCGGCAATGGGGAAGCGAGCGGGGTCCATCCATCCCCACTCACCTTCCAGCCAACGCCATGGGCAGTGCGGGCTCACATGGCTTGCAGAAGAAACCAGACCTAGGAGGGGGTCAGAGCCATCAGGAAGGTGCTGGAAGGAGAGTCTGGAGGTGCTCAGCACGGGAAACCTGCTCTGCTGTGCTGGGGGACCCAGCGCTCAGCCCTTGCTGAGTTCGCCCTGCCAAAAAACGAAGGTCTTGCTGTTTCCACTGAAATGAATCCTTATGGGAATCTGCTCTCTGATGCAACGCTCTGCAGGAGATTTCTTTTTCCCATCACTCTGCTTATTTCAGCTCAAAAAATAAACAGCGGCGAAAAAGCAATAGGCGGTAAAAATATCTAGGAGCTGCTGGAAGAGTTAAGAGTTTGCCATCTGTCCATGGGGAATGCGCCACGCTGGGTAACGCAGAATGCTGACTCAGCTGCCATACTTCAGCGATGAGGGCGGAGGGAAAGACTAAACAGTGCTGCCTCGTATTTTGGCTTGGAATTACATTAGAAATAACAAACATCTGAGCTCTAATTCTCAACTGACAATATCTCTAAATGGAAGGGAATGTACGGGATGGGAACCAGCAGCGGATGGCCAAAAGGAGTAAGCAGCTACTGCTGCGAGCAGAGAGAGAGAGTGGAGGGGGGGCACGGCCGGAGAGGGCAGGGGAGGGGACTGCTGGGGGGCTGGGGGTGTCTCAGCTTATGGGGTGGGGACCAAAGGAGCCTGACGGAATGTGTGTCCCCCTAAGAATGATGGGGGTTGCTAGGTGGAGGAGGAAGAGGACTGTTGTGTTGCTTCACTGCTCCATATCTGGGGATTATCTGAATTCTGGGCTCAAGCTTGAATTAGGGTCCAAAAAGTGCTTCATGTCCAAAGTGCTTGGCCTGAGGTGCACAACCCAGCGAGCTCTGCTGGCATCAGTCCTCTGCCCACAGCAGGAGAGGGCTGGTGTCCTGGGGACTGCGGACAAGCCCTTGTGAAGCTGCGACAGTCTCCTGGGTTTGCACTGCAGCTCCAGGGCTGCTCTTGGGCTGCTTTGCTTTGGTGTCGCTTTGCTTGCCACCATACCATCTCTCCCCCACCTTTGCCAACCCAACACAGATCCCCTTCGTGATGAAGTCTGCATTTGAGAGATCTTTTTGAACTCCTCATCTTGGGAACAGCAGAGTAGAGAGGAGTGAAGAGCAGGTTTCCCTGTTCAGTGGCTGAACTAAAAATATTCAGGGGAAAAATGCATTTGGGGTTGAGCTGAGATCTAAAATATTTGCTGTGTTTTGGGCTTTTCAGAGAAAATGGATAACAACGTTTTGCTGTAATTCACAGCGGCTCCCAGCTTCCCAAAGGAAGTGTCTTGTTCCACTTGGAGGGTGATGTTGTCCTTTTTTCTCCCTCTTTCTGTTAAACCGACACATCTTTTTTAATTGGGAAAGATCATTTCAGTATAAACGGGTTTCAGTGCCATGTTTGACCATTTCCAAGTTAATTTTCGGGTTAATTTTAATACTACTGAGGATGAACCTTCCATCCCGGGTTAGGAGAGGGTGGTGCTGCCCATGTGGTCCTGCGAGACGCAGGGTCCCTCGCATCCCGAATGCCATGTGCAAGGGATGAAGTGCTAGAAATGTCACCTTTTTTGTCCCTGTTGCTTCAGCAACCTGTGTGTGCTGGTTGAGGCAGCTCCGTTTTGCCCTGGCAGCAAAATGCCTCGTGTCTCAGCTACGGCAAGCTGGAGGTGTGTGGTGAAGGGGCTGATGCTTGGGGACTAAACATAAAAGGGGCCACTTTCCCGGTTGCTTTCCCTGTGCTCTTTTCACCTTTCCAATTTGCTTTTTTTTCCCCATCTCGGTCATTATTTTGCCATTTCTATAGGGCTAGAGGCTTCAATATTTTGTTTTAAGGCTCTAGAAAAGAGACCTGTTTTGCTTGGAGGGCTGGATGGAGACGTGTGGCTCGGGTAGCATTCACGGGACAGTGTTGTTGCACGTTCTTAGTGCCTTCTGCTCCCAAGCTTCTGCATGCCATGCTGGGGCCACCCTTCGCAAAGCACATGGTGCTTGGGACAGTCCCAGCCTCTGGAGATTGGTGGCTTTGAGCTGGATGACGCCGAGGTGGCTGGTGCGGAGCCAGGTTTCCAGTGCCTCCTTGCGTGTTTCTGCCTAGTGTGTGGCCTCTTGGATGACGAGGATTTTGCCATTTTTGAAGGCAAGCTGGAGGCTCTGGGAGCATCTGTGCTGGCTGGGGATGTCAGCCCAGCCTCTCTGCAGTGCTTCTGGGAGTCTGCAGGAGGCAACGTGCTCCCCTTGCATAAGCCTGGAGCCAACTGCTATGGCTCAGCCTTGGCTCTTCTCTGGAAGGATGGAAGCGTGAGAAGCATGCAATGGGAAAGGGTCCCTTTGGGTGTGCTGAAGAAGCCACATGAGCCAGCTGAACACCTCCAGGAGCTGGTGGCTGCTGGCCTGCAAGGCTGGGCGACCTTGTGCCTGTCACCAGCCCCATGGCTGACTGGTGTGGGAGCGCTGCTCTGCCTCGCAGCCCAGGAGGAGCAGCTGCCCATGGCCACAGGAGCTGACTCAGCCTCTCTGTTGCTTTTTCTTCTAGGGGTTGTCCCTCTGAAAGCTAATTATTGCTCTTCTCCATCTCCCTCTTGTCTAGAGAGTTCATCCTTCATCCCTTGCAGACCATCCCTGGTCCTGCTTTGAACCAGATGTATCAGAGGGGCACCACGGGGAACCCCCAGCAGTTTGATGTGCGAGACCAGAGAAGGCAGCATCAAATTTCCACGTGAGATCTGATTTCCCAGGGAGGGAAGAAGAGAGAAGCTCTGCAGGTGTTTGTTGGCTTTAGGATGGGTAAAACCACAGATCCAGGCACTCGGTGTGCTCAGGATGGGCACACCTGGGCCCCAGCGGTGTGCTGGGCAGTGTGACCTGCAACTCCGACGGCAATAAATGCGAAGGCAGAGCAGGCTCACCTCCATCTCCTCCACCTTCCTGGCTGTAATTTCCTGCAGCGAAGCAAACCATCGCTTTGATGGAAATAAATGCATAGCAGGCACGTCTCTAATCTGAAACCTGATTTATCCTTGGAAACGCTGAGAATGGGTCCTTGGGCCATCTGTCTTGTCATGGGGATGCATGAATAGACCCATTCAGACACAAACACAGGGCAGGTATTGCTTCCTAAATATGGCTCCGATCACCAAGAGATGGATTCCTAATGAAATGAGCTCGATGAGGCAGGCAGTAGAGCACACGGGAGATAATAGCCTGAGTGAAAGAACTAGCCATGTATAGGAATTTTAATTAAACCTGACAAAGCCTGAGAGGAAAAGGGGAGAGATTGAGGCCAGCTGGCATAAAGATGCTGAACGAGCTGAGTTTGGTGAATACTGTTGACCTGATGCATTTTAGGAGGACTTGCACGTCTCTGGGTGCATGGGCCAGGGCCAGGGGGACGGATCCTTCCACTTTGCTGGGTCAAGAGAGATGCCAAAGTGAGCTGTAATCATCCTGTGCTTTGTACAAAGTCATTAGACCTTCCTTGGAAGTAAATTAGTACCAGGAAGCTCTGCCCTGTTTCTGGCAGCACCGGGAGGACAGGGTGTGAAGGGAAATGCTGGCGGGAGGATGGTTTGTGCTGCTGCAGAGTTTTCTGCCACCTCCTCGTGGTGCGGATGGGGTTGATCCACCCGCTGCAGCCTCCAATTGCTATGGTGCTGCCAGGCAGGTTTTGGG
Organism: Chroicocephalus ridibundus; assembly: GCF_963924245.1. Lineage (NCBI taxonomy): Eukaryota > Metazoa > Chordata > Aves > Charadriiformes > Laridae > Chroicocephalus > Chroicocephalus ridibundus. The sequence continues at coordinate 4,288,180 of NC_086295.1, read as the reverse complement.
ACCCTCTGCCCTTTGCTGTGTGCCCAGTTTATACTCCGGGGGGAATGAAGGGCCATGGAGCAGTCCTGGCACCCGGAGCCTTAACGCTGCACAGGGCTTTGATAAGATTGGCGTTAAAACAAGAAGAGCTGCTGTCTTTGCACCCAACCTCCCAGGGACGTGCAGACCTCTATGAGCCAGAGCTGAGAGACCAGTTCCACTGTCAGGGCGGGCAGCTAACCCGGGCCAGCAGCTGGCTGCAGCGTCAGCGAGCTGGGAATAACCCAAGGAAGGGCTGTGCGAGCTCCCGGCCCATGCACAGCGCCTTTGCTGGGCTCTCTGGGGCATTTGACACACGAGCCGAGCCAGCTTGAACTCCCCTTTGGGCTATTAATGCAAACCGACAAGGCATCGGTGATACGTTTTTCTTTAGCTAGAAAAGCCTTCAGACTGATGCTGAATAAGTATTAAAAGGCCATTTCGTTTTTATTTTTTTTCTTCTTTTGCAAACACAAGGCAAATTCAAACCAGCTGGCAGGGCTGGTGGTTTAGAGCCAATTGCAGCAGCCCCTGGGATTTCCGTCGCACGCTGGATCTGCCTGGGGCGGGAGACTGGGATGAGCCAGGTAATTTGGGCTGTGTCCTGGTGGTGTTGCCAGCGGGGGCGGCTGGTGGGAGGCTCTGCTTTCCCCTGCCCTGCACTGAAGCCCTCCACCAAGTGCAGCGAGCATCGTGCTAAGTGTTTTACCTGCCCGGGGTGAGGGTGGGTCCCTGCCCAAATAGGGGAGCTGAGGGAACAGAGCTGAAGAAGGCAGGAAAGATGCTGGAAAGATGCACAGATCCTGCCAGCAGCCAGATACATCCCCAGGCATCTCTTGCCTCGCCTGGATGCTCAGCATCTTTGTTTGGCTCTGCTGTTCCCCTGCCCGGCCAGACCCAAACCCTCCATCTCTCTCCCTTGCCCGAAGGAAACCCGCTTTGATATCCTGGCCCGGGGACCAGCTGGTTTTTGCCAGCCCCGTGTGTGTGGCTTTGTGGCTCCTTTCCTGGCTGTTGAAGCCAGCTGTGAGGATACTCTGGGCATCGCTCCCACATCCTGCGCTGGCCGACAGAGCCGGGAGCCCAGCCTGCCCCAGCCCTGCCGTGCCCTGGATCCGGCCGCCTGGTACTTAGCCTGGTTTCATTGCACCTCTCGATGCTCCCCGTCCAGCAACTCACAGTGAGATGTGTCTCACTGGTCCTGAAATACTTTTTTTCCCTAAGTGCAGAGTAATCGCTTCTTTATTGCGGCTATTGTACTACGCAAAATAATAAAACTCCATTAATTAGGCACAAAATGAGAGCTGGAAAGAGGTTGCGCGTTGAACAACGGCAATATCCCATGTAGGATGCCATGTTTTGCTGCCGCTAGCACTGCCCGCAGGAGGGGTCGAGGCTCAGCTTTTTCTGCAAACCCCCCGTGGGGGTCTCCTGGTGTCCCCCAGCCCTCCCCGTCCCTCTGCCTGGCACTGAGCTGTGTGCGCAGAGGAGGGCACGTCCCCGGCGCGTGTGCCAGAGTCCATCTTCACATGCCTGGAGCACTCTTGAAATAATCGTGCCCCAAACATTTCGACTATGAGCCTTTTGCTCTCCCCTCCCTGCTAGCATCCCAGCTCTGCGGCATCCCTGGAAAATGCTGGCTGTCGCTGTGGGACAGGCTCTCCTGCCTGCTCCGCCAGGCGCCGGTTGGTTCAAATTAACTTTGCAAGCAATGCTCCGTCTCATTTTCTTCTGAATCCAACAACCTCCAGGCTGCTCAGCGCCTGTGTGGCCTGTCCCCCTCTGCGCCTTTGGGACAGATATAATGAAAATCATTCTGGCTTGAAAATCACAGCCTGGGAGACCGGGTTTCTCCTCTTCTCACTGGGAACGCGGTTGGAAAGCCCAGGCGGCTGAGCGGAGGAAACTGGTTTTGGGGACCAGGCAGGGATGGGGAGTAGGGATGGGTACAGGGCTTCGGGAAGCGTGGCTGGGACAGGGAGATCCCCTGCAAAGCCGTGCAAGGCCTGAGCTTTTCTTTTCTGCAAACCGTGAGCGTGGGACAGATAAGCCAGCTGGAGAGGCCAGGGTGCGAGTAAAGGCTTGAAAGCCCCTTTGCACCAGAGCGGGCTGCAACCACCTGCAGAAATTACCTAGCAAACTTTCTGCCTAGGACAGACAGCGGCTGGAGGGTCCCAGTGCATCTCGAGTACCTGCAGGGATTTTAGGGAGAGCTGGGACATTCCTGGGAAGCGTTAATTATTGAGTGCCACACACGATGCCTGATGGTCTTGCAACGCACGGGTACCAGCCTGCTAATTACCTGTCCCTACATCCCCACACCCCAGCCCTCGCTTGCACCAGTGTGGCCGTGAGAGCAGGTTCACTAAGGAGAAGGATTTCTTGGCTGGAAAACCAGCAAAAATCCTCGGTCTGCAGGGACATGGTCGCCCCTCGGGAGGGCAGCGGAGGCTCCTGCGGTCCATTTGGGCAGCTCAGTCATGAGCATCCCTTCCTCTGCGGCGCTGCAGGCATGGGTGGACACAGGACTGTAATTCCATTTCCCATTGTTTTGCACACACTGTGAAATTAATGCTTCTGAAAATGAGGGCTAGTTTCGCTAGAGAAGAGCTGAATCTCAGCCTGGCAGAGCCTGGCCTGCTTTCCTTGGTTTGGCCGAGGCAGCAAGGTGGGGTTAGCAGAGCTGAAACGCTCCGTGCTCCGGTTTAGTGAGGACAAGCCAAACGGGCTGTGCCAGCTCCAAGCTACATGCCCGGCATCCAAGCAATCCCGTCGGTGCACAGGCTCACCGTGGGACATGTCCCACTGCCCCGCCGGGCTCTGCAGCCTCCTGAGGAGGAGGAGAGGATCGGTTGGGATCACAGCAGTTCTCCTGGCTAACGCAGAGAGCGGAGATACCCACAAGCTAGAGCTGATCTGCGAAGTGCTTTGGCAGCGCCCAGCGTATCCGATGAATTCAACCCCCTCCGGGCATCTGGCTGCCTTTCCCAGGGGAGAGGGTGCAACTGCGCTTCAAGCAGCGGGAGGAAGGAAGGCAGGAGGGTGGAAAGGATGCCGCTCTCTCCAAAGCTGGCTCCGGAGCTGGCTGGGAGGATTTCTTTCTGAAATGTTGGCACAAGTTGCAGGGGAAATCACTCAGAGAGGAGAGGCTGGCTTATTTCTAGATTTCTCCTGGGTTTAGGTAGCTCCCGTTTATTGGCAGCCACTCAGGAGAGCGTGTTCATAACAACTCCACTCTGCAAAGAGCGGAGCGTGGAGAATTAACCAGTGTGTGTCCTCCGCGATGGCTCTCAAGGGGGAGAAATCCACTGTCAAGCACAGCCCAAAGCCCGGAGGAGCAAAATGATTTCACTCCTGCATTTTCATCTCCTTTCTATCAGCGGAGGACTGGAAGCACCCACGATGAACTTGTCGGTGATGAGCTTCGGCAACAATTATTTCTGCATGCTTTTCTTTCCAAAAAAAAAAAAAAAGAAAAAAGTAAAAGCTTCTCTTTCAATTTGCTGGGTCAGCGCTTTGGCTGCTGTTGGTTATTTCAATTTATGCTTTTCTCCTCGTTAAACCCTGCCCTCTGCGGAAATGTGTGAGCTCAGGAACTTTGACACACTCGGTCCCTGCCAGGGCCCTGCCACCGAGTCTCCTTGTGATTGATTGCTGCGCAAAAGGGTCTGCAGATGCTGTGGTTACATGTAACGACAGGGAGCTGGTTTCCGCAGGCCGGGAAGATGCTATCTGCCTGGCATTTGCCTTGGATAAAGCCCCCCCCCGCCAAGGCCTCCCCTTCAAGTTGCACAACCAGCTGAGGCCACCCCAGATTTGGCTGTTCCTTTGCATAAGCGCTAAATGGAAGCAAACGTTTTAGCGAGCCCCTTTGGACGTGCCGCTCGGATTAAAACTGGGCAGGAAAGCCAAAATGCACGTTGGCCGCCCCCATGCAAGGAGAGGGGTTTGGTCAGACCTCCCTGGCTCTGCAACGCCTGAATTGATGGAGCCATTGAAAAAACTTGAGCCGCAGAAAAGGTGAGCACTGGCCCCTTGGCAAGGGGAGCTCTGGATGAATCAAGACGTGAAGTGGAGCAGTTAAAGCATTGGGATGTCCCCCACTGGACCCTGGTGGCTTGCTGGGCTGAACTGGGTGGACTTTGCCACTCCAGACATGACTTCTGCGGGGCTGTATGCATCAGCGTCTGCCTCCTCCATTTTTAGATCTTTTCTTCTTCGTGGGATGTGGTCGAGATACAGATTTCCAGTGTGGGGCCTCATATTTATGTGCAGATTGTCTGGGCAGGAGCTTCCCAGGAGGTTTTTCCCCAATATGCCCCCTCCTAAACACACAAATACGTGAAAAAAACTGTTGGTACTTCATAGTGTAAATCAACCCTGCTCAAACGTGCTGTGAAATCTGGTCAATCAAGTCTTCCCTGCTGTAAATGACCGGTGTCTGCCGCAAGATACTTTCTTTTTCAATTTGCAGTACCTGGACAAAACAGTCTTCCGGGATTTGGTGAGATACGCTGCCCATCCATCAGCTGCTGTCGCCCTACGCGGAGTCAAGCTTTATCCCAGGGAATCAATCCTACCTAATGTATAAATATTAGATCTGGAGTCTCAGCTGTAGAGGAGAAAGCGGAGCTGTCAGATAAGCTGCAATTAGTGCGTTTATCTACTTTATTTTCCTGTCGTTTCCCAAACTCCTTTTGCCTGCCTGCTCTTACTGCACGTTATTAAACCAGCACTAAATATTGATTAAAGAAGCAGAAATCCCAGGTGTTTGTTATCTAACGCTGCTGTGAGATGCGCGCTTCAACTGCCTTGAGGAAATCTGAGTTTTTTGGGGTTTCCCCCCACTTCTGAGTACATTAACGCCAGAGAAATGGCTTTTTAACACGGGATTAGTGGGTTGTCCTTCTATTTTGCCTTCTGATTTGCTTGGCTTCACCGGAGGGGCGATGGGTCGTGTCTTTGCAGTCAGCTCTGCTCTCTCGGAGAAACATTTACCCCCCTTCGCCAAGGGCTCCAGAACCTCTTTGAGCAAAACGCTGCAAAAGAGATAGATATATTCTTATTAGTCTTGCAAGAGAAACCACAGCAATCAATCTCAGCGCTAGACTAACTCCTTCCCTTTGTAGTTTGGATGTTTAGAAGTAATTTGGGGAGTAATCACTGCGAATGGCAGCGTGGAAGTAAATGCCTGCAATAAAACATTGCGGGGGTGACTGTTATCCTAATGGTGTTTCCAACAAACACTACTGAAATATGTTTTCTTCCCTAAAAATGGCAACAGAATTTTAATGCTCTTAGCGCTGACATGGAAATGGCGTGAAAATTAGCCCGCTTGCTTCTGAGATCATTATTCTTTATTATTGCAAGGGTGAGGTGGGTTCCCCCCTTCCTACTGCCCTGCTTACCCAGGAGTACGGCATTATTCTCTGCTTCATGATCTGCTCATGTTTTATTTCATGTTACGAAGCCCCTTTCCATTAAACCAATATAAATAATCGGTATATTCTTTCAGAGAGTAAACACGAACCTTGCAAGCTGGCAATAGCATTACAGGAAAAAGCTGCTGGCCTGCTCCCAATGGCCTTTCCTCCTTTTTTTCCAGATGGGTTCATCTCTTATTCTTTGTGAATAATTTATCCAGGCATGCCTGGAAATGTTCGTTAAAGAAATTACGACTGTCTTAAAACATCTATACCGGTGCTGCCTGTTGGTGCTGGGCGAGTAATTCTTTTCACCCTTCCAGCTAAGTGGTTTTCTCTCCATGTGTGAGCAAGCCTGTGGTGCTGGGATGCACTGGGATTTTGGGAGAGCAGCCGGGAAGGGTCGGGAGCTTGAGGTGGGTGGTGATGGCGTGGGCAAGGCGTGTTGTCCATCCAGCCCTCATCTAACTGCGACATGGGAGAGTGGCTGAGTCGTGCAGGATCCAGTTTGGCACTGGGCAAATCCTCCAGTGCCTGTGTGTCCGGGTTGATATAACTATCTAGGCCACTTTTCGGGGATCTCCAAGGAAAACCTTCCCTGTAGACAAACATTACCAGGGGAATTCAGTTGTATTTGTAAAATTTGCCCTGTGAAACCAGGGCAACTTCAGCCTCCGCATATTTGGACCAAAATAAATCATAGAATCATGGAATGGTTTGGGTTGGAAGGGACCTTAAAGATCATCCAGTGCCACCCCCTGCCCTGGGCAGGGACACCTCCCACCAGCCCAGGTTGCTCCAAGCCCCGTCCAACCTGGCCTTGAACCCCTCCAGGGATGGGGCAGCCACAGCTTCTCTGGGCAACCTGGGCCAGGGGCTCACCACCCTCACAGCAAACAATTTCTTCCTAATATCTCATCTAAATCTCCCCTCTCTCAAATTAAAACTGTCCCCCCTTGTCCTATGGCTCCCCTCCCTGATCCAGAGTCCCTCCCCAGCTTTCCTGGAGCCCCTTTAGGACTGGAAGGGGCTCTAAGGTCTCCCTGGAGTCTTCTCTTCTCCAGACTGAACCCCCCCAGGTCTCCCAGCCTGTCCTCACAGCAGAGGGGCTCCAGCCCTCCCAGCATCTCTGGGGCCTCCTCTGGACTTGCTCCTGCGATCCAGACAGCTCTGGATGCTTGCTGCAGTTCAGTTGAGTACACAGAACATCAGAGCCAAGAGCGCGGGGCTGCAGGTGGACCTGCCTCTGCCTTCTTTTGACGGATGGGTGCATTTTAGGTGCCGCTGTTTGCAGATGGAGCCCATGGTGGCCAAGTCTTGCCAGCCAATTGCTTCCTGTTATTCAGCGTTTGCAAAGCAAAGTGGAGTGGATGGAGGAGCGGTGCCAACCGATGCTCTTGTGATCGTGTGTCTCCATCTGGCCAAACGTACCAGGAGGGATTGGAGGCCAGAAGGGAAAAACTCACCATGCTCATAATCAAAGCATCCAAAATCCCAGGACATCGTGAGCTACGGAGAACACAAGGCGGGGGAAATTTGGGGGAGGCTTCAGACGTTTGCTGTGCCTGGTGCTCCTGCTGGGAACGCAGCCAAGCTGCATCCTCCATCAGAGGCACAGCAAAGCCCTACACAGCTACACGGTGAACACCTACCAATTAAATGCTGCGTAAAATGAAAGACGGTGTGTTGTTCAGCCCTCGTCAGCCCCTGCCGAAGGGTGGGCTGCTGTCATTAGCGTGTTAGCAGGACTCTGCTGCTCCCTAAGAGGGGACCTGGCTCTTTGCTTGGTGGCTCGTAGCAGCTACTGGTGTTCAGGGCTGCTTTTTCCATTGCATGCCGCTGTCAGATGCAAAGCTATTGAGGCAGGTGATGGTGATTGAACGCGATGCCTCTCTATTGATCCTCCGCTGCTTCCCAGAGCCAGGGCTGACGTTATCCTCTTTGGATATTCATAGTGCGGCTGCTGAGAGTCAGCTTGGAAATCCTTCCGGACAAAGGTGTTAGCAGCCGTCTGCTGCCTTCTGCAGCCCTTTCCGCTGCCAGGCTCCTGCGCTGAGCTCCTCGGCACAGGGAGGACGCGGGCTTTTGCTCGTCAGCCTGTGGACGATCACGGTTTGACCCCAGGACGGTGGTACATGGTGAGGAGGACGCATCCTGGTGTTTCAGCCTGCTCTGCATGCGGCTCAGGCTCCCTCCGGCTCCGCGCAGATGGGATGCTGACGTCTTCCTGGCGCTGGATGTCGGGCAGACCGGGCTCTCCAGGCTGTTCCTCTGGGGTTAATTTCTCACTTCCTGCTGGCTGTGAACGCCATCTCCCAACAGGTCATGTAATTTTGCCTTTTCTGTCCCATTTGCCTAATTTTCAATGGGAGCATCCCCCCATGAAGTGATGCCGAGGGAGCCCAAGTGACACCCTCCCTCTCCTATTTGTCACGGAGTACCCAAGGGCAGAAAGAGAGGCCTAAGAGCAGGCAGGTCATTCTCCAAATACACCAGGAAAACAACAAAAAAAAAAGGGTGTTTTTAAAGCATTTTTTACTAGGTGTTTGGTTTGCAGCCAACAGCCTCATGCATCACCGCGTTCAGCTCTGCCTGTTCTGCGGTGCAGTTGCCCAAGAAATCAATGGCCTGACATACTTTCCTTTGCTAGAAAATACACTTTGGCTTGAGTGGGTGTGAAAAGGGAGAGCGCGCCAGACCCCGCGCGGTGCCGAGGGCAGGCTCTCCTCCCGAGCCCGGCCTTCAAAGAAGTCACAGGACAAAGACTTTGCTCTCCTACTCCTGTTCCGCTTGTGGGGGCCACGGGGCTTTGAATACCGACCAGAGGGCAATTGAACAGAAGGAAATGTCTTCTATTCTCTGCCTAAAAATAACCTTTTTCTAGTGCACGGCCACCTGAATTTGCTCTCCAAGCTGATTTTCTGGCTTTCTCTGTTTCTCTGGTTTCTCTGCAATTGTTCACAACAGAAAAACCCTGCTGCAGCATCCGGGCATGCGTTAATTTCTGCGGGGATGACACGGCTTCGTTAGGGTGTATTTGTTCTGGCTGTGCAACGGGGAATATCTCTGCTCCGTTACGGACTCCTCCGGGAAAGTGGTGTCTGATGTCTGCCACTTCCTCGGTGAATCCCAGCCTTGCTGGGAAAGCCGAAACATCAATATAACTCCTGACCTCGCAGTGGTATCCCTCGGGTGGCCAATTGTTTAATACTTGGAGAATGGCCACCATAAAAAATAACAGAACAAAAGTCACAAAAACAACCTCCGAATTACCCTCTTCCCTGCCTGTGTTTTCACACGTGGGGACCGTTTCCAGCCGTGCCCAGTCAGACCCGCTGGAAGCAACAACCGCTGGCCCCCGGGGCTGTCTGTGGCCGTGAGGATGCGGTGATGGTCTCTCCTCAAAGGAGGGTAATTTTTTGAAGCTTTTTTCCTGTGGTCAAAAAGCCTCCACACGATCACCCATTTTCGGGAACTAGTGACTTTCATAGAATCACAGAATGGTTTAGACTGGAAGGGACCTTAAAGATCATCCAGTTCCAACCCCTCCATGGGGCAGGGAGACCTCCCACTAGACCAGGTTGCTCAAAGCCCCATCCAACCTGACTTTTCTGGAGGGAGAAACCCCCTGGGTTTGGGTCGGGGGGCTGCTTTGCTGCTGTCAGCCCTCTGCCGTGGTGGAGGAGCCGTAGCTTTGCCTTGTAGGATGGCTGCTGTTGGCGTCGCCCGTCCGCCCGGGCTCCCTCCTGCAAGATCTTCTGACTCACCGCCCGTCTCTTTCCATCAAGTTTATTGGTTTTTCCAGAGCCCTTCCAGCGCTACCGAGGCAATGGCTGTCATTTTGAGGGAGAAGCAAGGATTAGTTAATGCCCGGAGGAGTGAGCGAGCCCTGCGGCTGGGCTGGCTCCAGCGCGGGGCTTGTGTGGGACCGCCAGCCCCCTGCATCCCGCATCCCTGGTCCTGCCAGAGCCTGGAAAAGCCCGGGAATGCCCTGCTGCCCTTCCTGGAAGGGCTCACTTGTGTTCCCAGCTGTGCTGGGAAGAAGCTGGTTTTCTTGGGGATGGGGTGGATGCTTCAGTGGTGGCTTCATTCATGGCGGAGCCGATGAGAGCCCCTCACTGGGGTCTGCCCCGAGCAGGGGCATGGGGAGTGTGTGCAGCGCCGGGGACGAGGGGGATAGGAAAAGCCCAGGGGGTTTTGCCACTTCTATGGCATGTCATATCCATGTCCTGGGTACAGGGTGCTCTCAGCCCATCAGAGGGACATGCAGGCTCCCAGATGCTCGTTTTCTGGGTGGATTGATGGCTCCTGGCTCCAGACTGCCCAGGAGAAGGAGAAGTGAGAGCCTGGGTGCCCTGCAACCTCCTCTGGGCTTGATGGGATGGATGCCCCATCCCTGGAAGTGTTCAAGGCCAGGTTGGACGAGGCTTGGAGCAACCTGGTCTGGTGGGAGGTGTCCCTGCCCAGGGCAGGGGGTGGCACTGGGTGATCTTTAAGGTCCCTTCCAACCCGAACCATTCCATGGTTCTATGATTCTATGATGGCAGCTGCTTCTGACCTGGAAAAAACACACATTCCACCCTGAGAGTCACTCTGCCATGGCTAAGAGCTGCTCCATGTCCTATCTCCTGCCTGGTGTGAGCTTGTTTTCCTCCTGCACGTCCGTCCGGCTGCTGGGCAGAGCTGAGGCGGTCCCCGGCACCCCCACCCTCTCGTGGCAGCACACCTCGGGGACTCCCCTCTTGCCTTTCGGGAGGATGCTGAGGTTGTTAATCCGCTTTATAGATTAAAAGACTGAAATGGTTGGAGCTTGAGAAACCGGGGGCCCAAACCTCCGCTGCCCCAGCACTCAGCACCATGCCTCCAAAGTCACTGTCAATTTACAATATGAGGCCAAAAATGCATCATTCTTAGAGGAAAAAAAAAAGAAGTGCATCTGGGAAAAGCGAAAAAAAAGGTGTTTGCTTCTTTGCCACATTATAATTGGAGTGTGATGGGGAAGAGTGAAGTGGTGCAATAAGCAGAGCGCTCGTAAATGAGTGCAGCACCCGTGGAAGGGGAGGCTGATGACAGGAGTGCTGGCAGGACCGTCATCTTTGGGACCGGGGTAACAGATCATCTGCTTCAGCAGCAGGGCAGAGGGAGACAGCGGGGCTCTGGGAGGAGCAAAACCAAATAAAAACCCCAGAAGAAAGGAAAGGCAGTAGCCAAAGAACGGAGCCATCTCTTTCTTCCTTGCCCAGAGCCCCCAAAGCAAATCTTTAATCATAGAATCACAGAATTGTTAGGGTTGGAAGGGACCTTAAAGATCATCTAGTTCCAACCCCCCTGCCATGGGCAGGGACACCTCCCACTAGATCAGGTTGCTCAGAGCCCCGTCCAGCCTGGCCTTAAAAACTTCCAGGGATGGGGCTTCCACCACCCCTCTGGGTAACCTGTTCCAGTGTCTCCCCACCCTCATGGTGAAGAACTTCTTCCTAACATCCAGCCTGAATCGTCCCATCTCTAGTTTTAATCCATTCCCTCTAGTCCTACCATCACCCGACATCCTAAAAAGTCCCTCCGCAGCTTTCTTGAAGGCCCCCTTAAGATACTGGTAGGCCACTAGAAGGTCTCCTTGGAGCCTTCTTTTCTCCAGACTGAACAACCCCAGCTCTCTCAGTCTGTGCTCATGGGAGAGGTGCTCCAGCCCTCTGATCATCCTCGTGGCCCTTCTCTGGACACGTTCCAGCGCGTCCATATCTTTCTTGCAGTAGGGGTTCATCCTACTCTTCCTAGAAGGGACGCACTCGCATGGTGGCAGAGGGACAGGGGCTTCCCCGCTGGCGGCCAGGGTTTGCATAGTGATGGAGATCTCGGCTGGCGGAGAAATCTGCTCCGCAGACTTGGGGGAGGAAAGAGTGGGGAGAGACACCGAAGAGCTGTCGTATGAAACCAGTGAGCTCCGTGTCGCACTGGATGGCCGTGCGTGAGATACAGCAGCTCTCAATTTGAACTGAATATTTTCCAAGTATCCAAAGGTTTCGGGGAGCTGATTTTCATTACCAGGAAGGCTCCGGTTGCCCGGGGAGCCCTGTAGCCCCAGCCTGCTCGCTGCAGGTGCCTCCTCTCAGGGGCTGGGAAGATGCTCTCTGAAATTTAACTGCAGTGGAGGGGTTGCTCAGGCTGTGCTCCAAGTAATTTCCAATCCTGGAGCCCCACAGTGTTTTTGCAGGATGCTTAACGCTTTCAGGAGAAAAAAAAATTGCTCCCAGTGCTATAGAAATGGTGTGAGGTTTTGCTCAGCTACTCGCCTGGAGCAGTGAAATCCAAGGGAGCTGCTGTTTGAGCTGGCTCACTGTCCCTAAAGGATCCCGGCTCCCTTCTCCTCCGGGCTGGCAGGCTAGAGGCCGGGTGAGAGCTGACCCCAAACGTCTGTCCCAAACTCTACAACTGCTGAGCTAGAGCCTTGGCTGCACAGCCAGCCAGCACGGAATGCAAAACGTTGCTCAGCCCCAGCATCCCTTTGGTCTGTGCAGGTGACCGTGACCTAAAAAAGCTGAAGTCCTGCTCTTGTCCTCCCCTGAGAGATGCTCGATGTGCAGATGGGAGTTTTCTAAACGCTTTTGCAGTAGCTGAGGTAATGCAAAACGGTGTTTTTACTTTGCCCTTCACATGCCTCCCCTTGTCCTCGTCACTCCAGTTCCGTCCTGTCCCCTGCGTTGGTCGTGCTCCATCACTCACCTTCTCCTGCCCTCTAAGCAGGGGAGGCTGTGGACCTGGCCCTGCTTTGAAGAAGATAACGATGGAAGGAATGCCTGCTTTGAACAGCTCTGCCGGAGCGGTGAGTGGTTCCGCGAATTCAGCTCATTACAACGTGTTCTCACCAATTTCTGCTGCCCTCTTATCAGACCATCAGCCTAAACAGATCACCCTTCAGTGCCTGTCAGACACCGCCTCGTACCTCCGCCGCCGAAGGCTTGGGTAGCTGCAGCCTGACTCACACTGTGTGGGAGAAAGTAATTATTTCGGCCATGGCAAATTGGACTGGCAATAACCTTTCTCTCCGTTAACAGCAGTGATGCTCCTTTAAAAATATATTTTAATTGATTTTGGATAATGAGTTGGGCTTATCGGGGAGCGGGCGGTGGAGGGATGAGGGATGGGGAATAGCAGGGTGGAAAGGAGAGGTGGCCATTGTGTCTCGCTGAGAGGGGGCAGAAGGGCAGATCCTGCAGGCAGGGCATGGGCAGGGCACGGGCAACTGGTCTCTGGGACACGAGCAGAGGGACGGCAACACCACTACCAGTCTGGGCTCCTTTAGGTCCCACCAGGGGCAATTTCTCATTCCCAGAGCCTGAGCAAGGGCTGTATCTACCCAGGGCCTTGGTGAGCATCTCACGTGCATGTAAGGACTTTCCTTCCTCCTCCTCCCTCTGCCAGCCATTTCGGCAGCTTCTTCTCACTCCCTGCCTGTACCCGGCTGTGCTGCGGAGCCGCTTTGCCCTCTTCAAGAAGGAACAACGGCCCTTTCCCCACAGGTGTTTTGCTGTGCGCCAGCGAAGGGCGGTCGATGGAAGGCGAGCGGGATCCGAAAGTACAGTGACCTTCTCTACGAGGCTTTGTTGGTCCTCAGCGCTCGCCGAAGAGCTGTTCGGGGGTTTTCGTGTCAGATTGCTGTGCGCCACTGCAGCGCTTTGAGCACTTCTGCTCGCAGCGCGGGGAGATGCCTCTGTTCCTGTCTCTTGCTGGGAAGAAAATGCAACAATGCTCTCTAGAGGCAGAAGTCGTCAAGAAGAGGTTTGCTTTCCCCGGCTCTGCCTTTCGCCGTGGCCTCACTGCTCTTTGCAGCTGCTTATTTCCCACAGAAACAGCAATTTCTGGGCATTTTGGCCTCTTGACTTGTAGCTCGGGTGGTTTGCTTCCCCCTCCCTCCCCACGGGCCAACCTGATATAATTGTTGCGGATGTTTGGAGGAGGGCTGGGAGCAGTGGGGGTTATTTTGGGTGGGGATGGGGAGTATTTTGGGTCAGAATGGGGAGTATTTTGGGTCAGGATGGAGCTCTGGGATGAGATGGCTGAGTGGGGTGATGGAAGAAGGGCAAAGGACAGGTAGAGATGGGCTGCACTGCAGCATCGCTCCGGGGCAAGGAGAGTCTTTGGGGCTTGTGGTGGGATCTTGGAAGGAGGTGGTCTTCTGAGGACTAATTAAGCCCAGGCCTCAGGTGTGGGCAGATGCGGCTGTGGGGCTGCACTGGGAAGGTGGAGCCGCAGGAGCCCAATCAGGCACTAACTGCCCCTTAATAAAAGCCTGATGGGCCACAGAATGTGGTTTGGGAGGGTGGGTCAGGTCTCTTCTCCTGGGCAGAGCAGGCGGCAGCTCTGGCATGGGCTCGCCTAGGATGTACTTTGGGGTGTGAAGAAGGGACTGGAGTTCTGGTTACCCAGAGAGGTTTTCAGGGGCTTTCTTGGAGTGTGGGGCTGAGCCCAGCGAGATGCTGGAGAAGCTCCTGGCATGCTTTAGCCAAGGCTGAAGGAGGGGTTTGGGGGGCAGCTCAGGAGGAGTTGGTCCCAGTGTGGCTCCTGAGGTGGGAGCTGGTGGTGGGGATGTGCTGAAGCTGTGGAGATGTTCTACAGGGCTTGGAGCCTGAGGCTGCAAGAATTGGCAAGTGTGGGAGTGCCAGCACCTGGCTCAGGAGTTACAGACCCCATCCTCTGCTCTTCCAGAGACCACAGATGACATTTGTGTCCAGCTGCGTTGGCTGCCGTATGTACAAAGTGTTTGAATCCTCTGCCTGTGATCTTCCAAGGGGGAAAGGGGTTAAAAAGTGATGCCCTGCCCTGTGCGGGAGGGTGTCAGAGGTGATGTACAGGGCCAAGATAAGAATCCAGGTGAGATTTTTGGTCCTAATCCATGGACTTCTTCCTCTGGGAAGCTTCTTCATGTGGACAGTTGACCAAGGAGGGCTCAGACCATGGTGTCATGGTCAGTGGGGTCCCTTTGCTTATGCAAAAAGATGGGCTGATTCAGGTGGCCTTGCTGCCCTCCCACAGCAAGCAGGGCCAATCCCCCAGCTTGTACCTGGGGCTGGGCAGGAATGCAAAGCCCAGATAGTTTCTGGCCATCAAAAAAAAAAATCCAAATAATTCCTTTTATTATCCTGGCCAATTTCCAGTTCACTTAATTGCATTCTGCCAATCTACCCTCCAATCCCATATGTTGTTGTTTATTTTATTAGCTCATATTGCACGTCTTTCAGTAACAATGGCCCTATGAATAGCCGAGCCCGACGAATTAATTGTGCTGGTGAAAGGCTCAGGTTAATGTATAAAATGTACTTGTGTCCCCTGGATAAAAGGAAACAAAGCAAATTATATTACTGAGCGAACTGGGCAAATCTGGTGTCCCCAGGTGACTGGGAAGATATGTAAAGAATTGCCTGGACAAATTGTTAAAAAAGGCATGGGAGAATACCTAGGCTGAGCGCGGTGGGCACAAAAGTCTGATGTTTGCTGCCTGGAGAAGGGCAGGGGGCGGCTGGTCTGGCTGGTGTGGGTGTGCGGGGCTCTGGGGTGAGCATGGCCGCTGCTGGTGGCTCTTGGTGCTGGGCAGAGTCCTGGGTTACATCCCTGCATGGAATCGCAGCCTGTTTGCTCGTGAGAGCATTCCCACCGGCACAACGTGCCTCCGGGCAAGCTGGGTGCCAGAGCAGACCAGCCTGAGCCCCCCTGTTCAAAGTGGGGTTGAGTTCAGCCCCACGAAGGTTCCCATTAGACAGCCCTGTGCCTTCGTCAGGGAGAGCGGGAGCAAGGAAGCGGAGCCTGAAGTCACTGATTTGACATTTTGCCATCAAAGGGACTTTGGGACCTGGGTGGCCATCAGGTGTCTGAAGTACTCCTGGGTTTTCGACCCACATCATGTGCTGAAGGTCTAGGGGAGAAGTGGGGCACCTTATGGGTGAGCCTTGCAGTCCTTTTGTCAGGTGTGTGGGTGAGGATAGTCCCCAGGGACATCTCGGTGCGTGGCTGTACAGCACATGGGTCACCACAGCCCTGGTGCAGGTGGGTCTCATTAACGAGGTAACTTAATGCAGGTAATTGCAGTGAATAGCTCCTCCTGGCCGGCTGAGAGCTGGAAAAAGCAGGGCAGGTGAGAGTTTTGCAAAACTTGTATTTTCACGCTGTCTTTCCCAGCCCATGTAATGCCCATGGTTAAAGGTGATGAGCGGGGTTGTGAGGAACTGGTGGGTTAGGGGCTGGGTGTGCACAGCTGCATCTTTTCTCATTGCTTTGTGCTCGTGGGATTAATGATACCTAACGCCGTTAGACAGCAGATGATACATTGCTTTATTTTCCTGTTATTTCCATAAATCAAGAACTCTTGTGCGGCTACAGCCCTGTATTGCAGGAGTGATGCAAAGTCCGTGCCATCTCATGGAGGTTGTCCTGAGCCCGGGAAGCGCATTGGGAACGGGACGACGGGGTGATGCTGAGCCCGGAGAGCTGATGGGGCCTCACTGTGGGTCCCCCGCCGAGGGCAGGACTAAAGAGGCGGTGATTCAGTGGCATTTGGGATGTCAACATTTCTTTGCTCGAGGGACAAGGAGCCAAAGCCCAACTGGATTTCCCTACTGCAAGTTCAAATCTAGCTGGTGGCGGTTCTGAATAGCGCTGGGTTGGAGTTTCATCATCAAAACTACGTGTATGCTGTCCTCCCAGGCAGCTGGACTGCTGGTACTTTTATGCCTTTTTTTATTCCTGCTAGTTTTTCTTTTGGAAAGTAAGTCCCATATTTCACATCTCACATTATTCAGGAGACCTGATGCACCTGGCTGCATCTCCCAGCCTTTACTCCGTGCGGTCTGTGAGTCTGGATGCGGAATGTGGGCTTCATGCTTCCTCCGTCATGCTCCAGTCTTTCGAGACCGGTAAAACATCAGCACTGGGGGCGGGGGGGGTTACACGTGCAGACTGCAGATATGCACGGAAGGGCAGTTTGTGTTAAATTGCACCAGATTACGGCATTTCTGTTTGGAAACCCTTGGTCTGGTTTAATTTCGTGGGGTTCTGTGCTCTGTTGAACTCGGTTGCTATGGCACAGTCAGGGGAGCTCACTGCCTTCGAAACTCGAAGGGCTCACGGGTGGTGGATCTGACCTCCCTCGAGGTGGACAGATTTACCCCAGTGTTGCCCCAAGCCCGCATTTCTGTCTCAGCTCTTGCGTAGGTTGCATCTTAATTTCAAGGCTGAGTGATGCATGATAGCAAACCCCCTGAAAGTCCTTGTTAAGTTTGGAAATTACCCATTGCAATTAAAAACTGTGGCTTGTTTCTAGCTCCAATTTTACTTCGCTTCATTTTCCAGTGCCGGGAGTTCATTGTGGCTTTCTCTGCTGCATTAAATAGATATCTGTTATCAGGGCAGCACCAGACAGGGCTGTCCCAGAGAGGTTAGAGGGAGATGACTGGATCTTCTGGGCTAGTAAATGGGATTCACAGGCTGCTTTGGGAAGGGGACAGGTAGGGATGGATGCTAAGGGAGCATAGAAAATAACGGAGGCCTGATGCAGGAGCTTTTTCCTTATTTCATGGATCTCAGCTCATCAATTTGGTGGTGCTGGACACTGCGAACATCTTGGATTTGCACAAAGACCCAGCCAAATTTTGCTTGTTCAAGACCGCTTTGCTTCTCCATCTGCATTTTTCCCACCTTGTTAGTGTCGTTACGTGTCTGTGTAACTAATGTCTTGTTTTATCTTGTTACCTTGTTTTATCTTGTTGTTATTACAAGGTGCTGAGGTGTCAGCCTGACATGGGCCCTTTGCTACTGCCCCATTTGCTTTCCAGGGGTGGGTGAGGGCTGCTGGGATGCTGGGGAGCCTCGAGGAGGGAGATGCTGAGATTGGAGGTGATGCTCTGCTTTCCCACCTGCTAATTCCGAGGACAGCGGTAGACAACGAGGAGCAGAGACTTGTCCCCAGCAAGATGCCTGGAGTGTGGAATTGCACAGGGCTAAAATCCTGAGTACTGGAGCAGCTTCCCTTCCCCTGGGGAGCCCGGTTGTCACCTTCTCTGACCCTTGTTAAGTCTTTTCTCTCCCTCCTTTGCCATGCTGTGCTGTCAGGGCACAAGTGCTGGCCTCGGGGGCATCGTGCACGGCCGACCCCTCCTGGCGCTGGAGGCTGATGTGCGTGCGCTGCCTTCGATATGCGCCTTCTGCATCCAGACTCGTAATTTAGTGTTAAGTCTTGTTTAACCCAAACTCTCAGGGGTGTGCGCGGGAGTTTGTGGTGCTGTGGAGAGGACTTTGCATCTGGGTGGTGAGAAGATGGTGTATCCAAAGGGATGCTGGGCTTTTCCATCAGGTAGTGAGTGCCATCCGTTATCCGCTGCCTGTAACTCCGTTTGATGCACTGTGCTGTCAGCTGTTGAAATCTGATTAGCACAAGTGTTTCTTCCTCTCCTCAGTGATTTGCCATGTTCTTAATGGGATGCCCACTAATGACAGGGGAAGAGGCTAAACCAAGTTATTCTCCTGTCGACGGAGTGGCAGCTGGCATTGCTCTTAAACAGCGAGCAGAAGGGGGAACGTCCTTCGTGGAGCCTGCTGGATGGCGTCAACTAATTCTGGCTGCTCAGACCAGGATAAATGGGGAAAAGGGAGTCAGACATACACTTGCTCCATCCTAAGAGAGGTGATGATCTGCTCTCTGTCCTACTGCTGTTAGTCCTGGTGAGGGAAACTCAGCGTTCAAAGGTGGGTGAGGATGGGTGGTTTGGGACAAGCTGTTGTATGGGTAAGGAGAGTAGTAAGGACCCATTACTCTCCCAGATTTCTTCTTAGCAACCTCCACCTTCATAGCCCAGCTTGCAAGGGGCAGATGTATCCTCGGGGATGTGTTTTGCATGATTCCCAGCTGGTTCACTCTCCCTGTGTGTGACGGGGGAGCCAAGGATGTGGGATTGCCGGGCACAGGGCCTCTTACTCCCAAGCCACGCTTTGCCTGGTGACTCGTAAATGTTCTTATAACCGCTGGAGCGATTTCGGAGCGTGCCAATGCAGCAAAAAGCGAAGCAAGCCCCGAGTCTCCTCCCCGGCTCGCAGAGTGCGTCATCAGTTATGTCTCTGCAAACTGGGATGGGAAATGCAAGTCAGATCTCCCCTCTGCTGTGCGCAGCGCTCGCATTCTGCATGCAGAGTGCGGATGTCTAGACAAGGGGAAACACGGCAGAGGCTTTGAGCCGATGCAGGAAAAAAAAAAAAGGCTCCTTTAGCCAAGTGCAAGTGCCTGCCCTTGTGCTCCGTGGGGAGTGGGCTAAAGCAGGTTTTTTCTTTCTTAATCTTATTTTTTCATTCTTGGTGTATGCATTTTGCTCCAGGATGTACTACACAGAGCCCTTTAGACTGTTTCCACAGGGCTTATTTAGTATCTTGATCCTCTGACAGTTCTTCCTTGGCCGATATGTTTAGCCGGTTTTTTTTCCGCACTGCAGTTTGGTATTAAATTTCACTGCGAGCCCTTGAGTGCTTTTATGGAAGGATCCCACTGTATGATCTGTTCACTGTGATAATCATAACCCTGTGCTAATTACTTGCATCACAGAGAACGTGCTCGGCTCTAAGGCATTTCTCCTTCTCTTTATTCCTTTCTCTCTCCCCGAGTTCTTCCTCCCTTCTGTGCAGCATCCCTATTCTGCGTTCTCATCCTGAATGCCACTGAAGAGTTGCTCCTTGCTAGAATATCCTGAGGAAATTGTTCGGAAAGCAATCCTGCGTATTACACATCCCATAATGATCCCCGATTAAAACTTGTTATGGTCCCTCGTGCTGAGTGGTCTGCTGCAGATGCTGGGATGGCATTTCCCATGATTGATGTCCCGCAGAAGGAGGTGATTTAATTCTGCTGAAGTCATACTTGTTTTCCGCAAGTCTCCCAAAGTTAATGAGACCAATTATTCCGAAGAGCTGAGACTTTAATAGCGCCAATGTATCACCTTGTGTTGAGCTCATTCCCCAGTGTGAGGCAGGGTCACGTAGCGGGGGGTGGTGAGGGCTTGGAGCGTCCCCCCGGAGCCCCCTTCTCAGCTCCCATCTCAGCGCAAGGTGAGATGCCTTGGTCCGTATGGACACGGAGCAAGGCCAGGACAGTACCTGCTCGAGGGAATTAGTGATCCTAAAGCGTCCCTCTGACACAATCCAGGACAAATTTGCTGGACTCAAAAAATGTTGCGTTGTAAATAAATGCAGAAGACTTTTGAAGAGCAAAGCCCACAGAAGTGGAGTAGCGTCATGCTTGCATGTTCCTCTGCTTCCATCTGCTCAAGAGCATCTTTTCCTCTCTGTATTTCCCAGCTCTGAGGATGCAGCCCAGCTGGCTGGGGATCTGGGACTGATGTTGATGTATTTTCCGTCATGGAAGAGACTGAAGATTAAAGACTTGCAAACTTTACACCCAAGCTTTCCCTTGGGCTCCGTTCGTACTCAAATCCTTTCCTCCCAGTTTCTATGATGTGATTTCTGTGAGCTGTAACTTAATCGGGATGTTAATTTTAACCTTTTCTTGAAGGATTATCTTCCACCCCGCTTAACTCCCAGAAACGCTGACACCCCGTGGGCATTCCCTGTGACCTAACATTTTTCTCCCTTCAAACTTCCCCGTGTCTTCGGAGTTCCGCGGTGTTGCCACTTTCTCACGGTGCCAACTCAAATCCTGGTGCTCACTGAAATAACTTTTCTGTAGGCTGGAATAAATAATTAACAATAGGCATCTATGAGCTGGAAAGTTGGCGTTATCCAAAGGGGGATGATGCACATGGGCAGCTGCTGACTGGTGGTGGAGCGTCTCTCCTGTAGCATCGTGTCACCGCACTGGGGGAAAGATGGGGGATTTGGTGGCAATCAGTGGGAAGGATGCGGGTAGCCATTCAGCCTTGGGAAAGCATGCCTTGCTCGCTGCCAGCCCCCATTTCAGGGAAAGAGGGATGGGGTTGAGTCTCCCAGGGCTTTGCTGGGCTGTTGGGAAGTCAATGGGACAAGCGGTAGGAAGGAAGAACTGCCGAGGCAGAGCCCGCGCTGCTTTCCAGGCACTGCTGCCGTGACTCATGGGATTAGATCACAGGTTTGCCTAAGCGACAGCTTTTGTAGGTTTTGTTCTTTTTAATTTAGATGACTCGTTTGTTTCCCACAGGGTGTTTTTGGGAGTCTGCCTCTCTGCTGTTTCTCTGTGAGGTTTGGTTTTTTGTTTGTTTTTTTTTTTTTTTTTTTCCCAATGTTGTCTTTATGTCCTTCTCCTGAGATGCTGGAGCAGGCCGGTGCGACCCACGGGGAGGGCAGAGCTGTCCCGTCAGGGCAGCGTGGAGAGCACAAGGTTTTCCTGGTGTTCACAACGGTGAGGACAGGACTGCCCTAAAGAGAAGGTGCACGAATGCTTTGCTTGAAAAGAAGAAAAAAAAAAAAATAACTGGGCAAGAGCTGCTGAGGGCTTGTCGTCTTTCTGAATCACTCTTCCCCGTGTGGGCTTTTTATAACCACTAAGAGCAGAATAAGCATCAGCCTCCCAGCGCCATGGGTGGCTTCCCTTTAGCGAGGAGAACTGCTACGGCCACAGAGTAACGTTTCAGCATGGCAACAGTACGGTTCAGAATAGTAATAAGAATACAACTGTTGTTTGTCCAGATGAATGCAGACAATGACGTGAAATGGCAAGAAACCCATTAGTCTGGAAACACGCTTTGCTTTCTCAGCACCCACTTGAGTCCTCTGACACGTGGCAGTTCTTACTCGGAGCTTCAAAGGGAGCGAAGGCTGTGAAAAGCAGGTTATCCCCCATGGAAAGAAGAAACGGGTCTCTGGATGAGAAGTGTTAAGTCCACATTTGCTGTTTGCTGTGGGAAGGATGAGTTTGCCCACGGGGGTGTGGGAGCATCCCTTCGTGTCCTGGACCATCCCTGCTGGGCAGGCGGCCGGTGCCGCTGAGGATGGGTGTGGATGTACAGCCGAAACCTTGCCACCAAAAGCATCCTTGTCACCATTGCGGTGGCGCTCACTGATGAAATGAGTAAAACCCATCTGCCTGCCGGTTTTTCCTGGTGGAAACTGTTCAAGAACGATGCTCTTGGAAAAATGCAGTTACATAGAAGGGATGCTTTCAAATGGGTGCTTTCCATTTTTTCCATCAGCTATTGCAGTCTTGTTAAGTACCAGTTACTAATTAGCCTTCATATCTCATTAAAATCACAGTGTTGTTTGGTTTTTTTTTTACCTACTGAAATCTTGTAAATAGCCTTTATTCTCGTCTTTAATGCACGTTGATTGAAGTATTTATTGGATGCCACTTATGCAGCTCTGTGCCTGCGTTCATTTTCTTCTTAAGACATTTACTAAACCACCGCTTAGAATTACTCCGACCCATCTGGCATATTAAGTGTTTGTGCAGAGTGTACCCGACTTCCCCATCCATGTCCTCAATTAATATTAAATATTCAAGGGAATTGAATTTATATTTTTTTTTTTTCCCTCCTTGCCATCTGATCTTCCTACCATCTATAACGGCGTATTTGGGTAGAAATGCGGCTCCAGCAGCGGAGCATTGACTGGGAACTGGGACCTGGAGGTGAAACCAGGGTGCCCAGTTCTGCCCAGCGACAGATTTCGGCAGGCAGATGGCTCCCGTAATGGGTCTCTTCAAAGCCAAGGATATCAAAGTCAGAAGTTATTATTCCACCCTATTCTGGCATAGCAGGGAAGGGATTTAAATTCCCTCCTCTAGCTGTGTCGGCTCCCAAAGCTGCCCTGCATCCCCAGGGAGGAGCGAGGATGGAAAGGATTAGAACTGAGCTCCGCCGGCAGAGCTCGGTGGGGAAGCACTTGTACAAAACCTGTCTGCGTTAGGCATGACAGGGACATGATTTTACTTCTGTAGTCAACCTCACAAACAAAAATGAGAACAGAACGTGTCACTTGCCTGGTGATTATCCAAAGCAGGCTAAACCCTGTGCCAGCAGCAAAATCAGGGCTAAGAATGAATTTAGGTGGCAGTAAAATATTCACAGCGGGGTCGAGGGCGGAATGTAGTTATTAGCTTTAAAGAGGATCTCTTGCAGTAAAGAGGGGGTCTGGCTTTGTAGCTCTTCCTGGCAGGTAAGAAAAGGTCCTTCTTGGAGCATCCCAGCCATAAATCTGCCCACCTGGAGACAGAAATAAGAGATAGCGAAGAGGAGGATTTACAGCAATTCTTACTCCAGGATGTTGTACTGCGTGTTTCAAGAGTTCTTTATAGCAGCATCGTGGCGGGCTTGTAGTAATGTGGATAAGAAAACCTTGCTGTATCTATTACCCTTTCCATGAGAGAAGAAAAGAAGGAAGCGTTTATGGAAGGAGAAAGCACGGGGCTTTTTTTCACCTTGGAGGTGACTGCGATCCCACGCGCGTGCTGCTGTGCAAGCTCACACGGTGACATGTGGCCTGTGCCCACGGGGGACGGGCTGTCGCTTGTGCCAGGGAATGGGCACAGCCTCCTGCTGTCCCGCTGCTGCCACATCGGGGGACGCTGAAGGTGAAGGCTGTGCTGAAAGGGGGGTTCGCGCTGGAAGCACCCCTCTGGTAGCTGGTGGAGGTCAGCGGATGCGACTGGTCCGTGTGTGTGTGGTGATGCAGCTGGGATGCCCCGCATGCAGGTACTGGGGGCTCCTGCCCACGCTGGAAGTGTTCCGGTGGCCATCTGGCTTTGAACAGCATCCCATGCGGGGGCTGGAAATACCCTCTCGCCGAGAGCGCGGCTGTGTTACGAGTCGCTGGTGATGGGCTGAGCCAGTGGAGTGATGCTGAAGTCACGGTGCTGGAGTGACGGTGCCAAAGCTGTGCCTTTGGCTTCGGTTGGGAAACATCCCCAATCCCTCCCAGCAACCAGACCACGCGAAATGAGCGTTTTGGCAGGAATCTGCATCCCGGGTCCGGGATGCTGCTGCTGCAGCTCCGATGGGCAGGGATGGCACCGCTGCCGTCGCCAGCAGCGAGCGATGCTGGAAGACGTCCACCACGGAGGCAGCGCCGGCAGCCCTGTCCTGGATTACGCATGGCAAAGCTGCCGAGCACCGTCTCCGGCAAAGCAAAGAGCTTTTGCTCAACATATAGACCGACCCGCCTTTGTGTTAAGCAAAAGGGAGATCGCTCCTGCGAGAGGCTGTCACTGAGAAAAGCAAAAGCTGTTCACAGAGGTATCATGTGCTCAAAGAGCCCGCGTTTTCCTAACGAACCATCTGCTCAAAATCCTTTTCCGAGGGATTAGCCGTGACCCGGTCTGGCCAAACCGGTGATGGCGGCGTGTAAGCTCTGACTTGGTTTGGTTCAGCTGGAATATCTGGGAGGGGGAGCAGGGGTTCATGAACGCTCCCTGCCCTTCGTGTGACTGGCACGGGGATGCTCGGGGGGGAAATAACTCATTCCCCATCCTCCCCGTCCCATGGGAACTGTGCCCTTTGGTTCCAGAAAGCCTGAGCAGCTGCATGAGAGCAAGGTCTCAAACCCAGCCTGTGTCTGTGGAGTGTGAAGAGGGTTTTTGGGAGGCAGCTGGTGCCCCATCGGAGGTGGCGGGTCTGAACAGGGCGCAGGGACAACCGCGCTCCGCAGCTCAGCCAGCCAGCGGCTTACGAAACTGTTGGCAGTTTCTTCTAATGAGAGAATTATGCAAACACTAAGCAAAATCGGCGTTCGAGTACTTTGCAGAAAGTACTTATTTTGCCATTTCGCAGAAAGAAAGATCTTGGAGGAAACGGAGAAGAATAAAACAAATCAAAATAATTAAAGCAAATATTCCACTACATTGCAAATGAGTCTGCAGCCTTGGACCAAAGCACTCCTAATTGGATTCTGAAGTCCCAGGATGCTCTCGGCGAGTAGCAGCTGGGGAACCCCTTTCCTTTCATTAACTTTGCCTGGATACAAACAGCAAGAAAAGAGGGAAGGGAGCAGGCGGTGCTGGAGGGAGGAGGTGGAGGTGAGGAAGGAGGGGAGAGCAAAGCACCTGGAAGCAGCGAGGAATCCCGGTGGAGCGGCGGCCGCTGACAGTTCCTCCTGGCCGAGATGGTTTGGGCAGCGACCGCTCCTGCCCATCGCATCTCCCTGCTCTGCTCCATCCCTTCCTGGAGCACCCCGGGCAATTCCTAGCTCCTTTCTCGTCTCAGTTGGCCATCACCTGGGGAGAAGATGCTGCAAATGATTCATGTACCTTTTGCTTATTGTAGCTTGGATGATTTTGGGGCTGCGGAGCCATGCTCCTTGCCCGCTTTGCTGCCTGCAGGGGCCATGCGGGCGGGCTGGGAAGGGACGGTGAGCCGCTGGGCAGGAGCGGGCTTCGCAGGCTGCATTTTGGCACTTGATGTGTCTTTTGAAGTACCAGGCTGTATTTCTCCCAGCTACGTGCGATGGCAAGAGCAGCTTTTGTGATTTCCAGCTTTCTGTGCCCGAGGCACGGAGAAATAAGTCCAAGTTCCCCGGCAGTAACGTGGCTGGGATCCCCCAGGCCTGCTAATGGGCGCATCAAGAGGGGAAGGCTGTCAAAGCCGTCAGATTTTTTCAGGAGTTACTCAGTGCAAACACAGATACTCGAATGTCGTGGGTGGTTTTGCTTCGGACAGCCTGGGAGGTCTCAGTTTCCATGACTTCTCACCAAATTTCTCTCCTCTTGGGAAAGGAATGGAGCTGAACCGGCCCCGCTCATCATCGCGGGGTGGCCGACCTGAGATGCTGCCGTGGGAGTGGAGGGGCTGAGCTGAAGCCATGGGCTCACCATGTATTCGGGCCAGTGATTCCCCAAGTGCCTGGATGGGAAAAAAATTTCCTCTGGTCCTTCTCCAGCCATATGCTTTTAATCCTGAACTCCAGAGCTCCTGAGCTGCCGGATACAACTCTTATTTTTTTTTCTTTTTTCTTTTTTTTTACAGCTAGCACTAATTCAGCCTGGAGAAGTGTTTAATTGGCTCCTTTCGGGTATTTACAACCTGATGCTGACCTGGACCTCAGCCTCTCCCCTGCAGCAGCCCTGCCAAAATCTCGCTTCTCCTCTGGGAGGAATTTCCCTGTGGGAAATGACACAAAGGATCCCGGTGTTTCTGTCCCAGCCCTGCCAACGCAATCCCTACACCTTTATAGCTTTTCATCCCTAAATCGATATAACATTTTCTGAGGGGGGTTGCTGCGTGCACAGAGATGCGATGGGAAACGGTAAGGCAGAGAAATTGAAAAATACGGTCTTGGCAGGCTGAGCCCGGTGCGGGACTGGGATGGGTGATGCTGGGAAGCCGTGCCGGGAGCTGGTGAAGAAATGGCCCTTCACTGAGCTGCCGGTGACCCATGGGGTCCCTGAGCCAGACCCTGCGAGCCCTTGACTTCTGCCATTCGTCTCGGTGGCAGATGCTTTTCTTAGCCTCTAACGAAGGCGTCTGGGTGCTATTTCTGGAGCTCGTTAGGAGCGCTCGGAGCTTGGCTTTGTCTCTCAGACAGCCCGGTTGAGGGAAACCGAGGGGAGACGGGGTGGCACGGGGTCACACGTGGGTGCAGGTGCACACTTATCAGTGCAAACACAGTGTATAAAATTTACATTGATCCAAACAAGGCCATAGAAATGCAAATCAGCCGCATCCTGCCTCATTAAAATGCTTCAAAATCTGCCTGTGCTTTTGTCAGGGGGAGCAACATCTCCCCCGGGTCGTGCGGGGGATGCGCGTGGTGCAGCGGTCCCACGTGCGACGGGAGAGGAGGCTCCACCGCTTGTCTGGGGACAAATCTTAGATTCTGGCCGAGGTTTTTCTTTGTGATAGAGTCGGGGCCGGTGTGAAGTCAGTGATCGTGTCGCCGCGCGGAGGGGAAGATTCCTGCCCCTAAAAAGACCCTGCTGATGTCTCCAGCGATGCCTTGGGATGCAGCTGCTCGAGGGGGAGCTGCTGACCCCGTTTGGTGCCATGCTCCTCCCTGCCTGGTCCCGTCTGTTCTCCTCATGGCATTTTGTTCACTGAAAATAATATGAAAAAGAAGGAGGAAAATACACCCCCCCAGGCTCTCTGCTGTCCAAATGGGATCTGTGCAGTTTCCCCCCTGGTTTTGGGGTGGCCGGTTGCTGCAGTTCCCTTCCCACCACTTTCCCTTTCCCCGGGGACCCAACATCCCGGTTTTTGGGGATCCCAGGTAACGTTTCCTCCGTTGCAGCCTTCCTGGTGCAAACTGCCTTTGCAGAGCCCGGTCTGGCCCCATTTTCTGATATTCATCATCCAAGCAACGAAGAGCTACCACGCGATTGCAGAGTCCTATGGAAACTCTGCTTTTGCTTCCCAAAATAGCAGAAGACAATGTTTTGCACTAATAATGCCTTCTGCAACGGCAGTGACTGACAACAGCGTCTCCCGGTGAGAGATCCGAGCGCTGTATTTCCGACAAAAGGAGACATTTCCATTCCTTCAGGAACTGCAACCTGTATTTTGCAAGTTAAATTGCTCCGGTCTGATTGAAATCCACCTGGTGACGAGCTTGTTATTTAGTGACACACTGCTCCAAATTACACACCCCGTACTTTTGATATTTCTAAATTATTTGTGTATTAGAAATTAATACTTAAGAAAGGCAAACACTCCGTGTGCTGACAGCCTGAGGGTTCACTGCCACCCCCTTCAATAATGAGGAACTTTGCAGAATGGCGGGAAGGGGGAGCGCAGGAAAGCCTTGAGCGATGCTTTACCCTCCCAGATGGTTCAAGGCTGGCAGGACCCAGGGAAAACTGCTTTTTTTGGATCATCTGGCCGCAGTGATTTTTGTAGCGTGGGCGGCGGGTGAGGGTGCATGGGGCTGGCAGCGGGCGCGGGGGCGGCGGAGAGCCCTCCTCCATCTGCGCTGGATGGCAGCCCAGGGGTCTCTTCCCAGATTTTGCCGGCAACGTGTCTCCCCACAACTCTCCAAGGCGACAGAAGGGAAAATTAATCACGAGGAAGGCAGGTCGGAGCCGTGCTGGAAAGCAGGCGCAAGCGACTCGCTGTCTATTGGGTTCATCGGTACAATTTCCTAAACTGAATTTTAATCGCTTCCATTAGTTTTTTCTCTCTACTGACATCGGGGGCTGATTTACCGCGAGGTGGGGATCGCAGCCCATCCCGTGTCCCCACCTCTGCCGAGCAGGATCCTGCCTGGAGGCAGCTGCGTGTCCCTAATTCCCATAGAATCACGGAATGGTTTGGGTTGGAAGGGACCTTAAAGGTCACCCGGTTCCAAGCCCCTGCCCTGGGCAGGGACACCTCCCACCAGACCAGGCTGCTCAAAGCCCCGTCCAGCCTGGTCTCGTGGGCATCTTCTCGTGGGAGCCTCTTCTCCCCTCTTTCATTGCCGGTTTCTGGTGCAGCCAGCCCTCCCGCGGGCATCACCTCCGCATAGCTGCCGTGAGCAGGTTGCAAAGGGAGGTTTGTCCTTGTACCTGCTTATGTCCCTTTAATTCCAGGCACTCGCATGTCCCCCCTGCTCCTCCCGGCCAGGAGAGCACCCGATGCAGAGGGAGAAATCCCCGCTGATGAGTAGCAATAAACTCATCCTCACTCCACACTCTTTTCCGAGGGTAGCGATCGTGTCAGGACACAGCAGCCCAAATTGCTGGTGGGTGTTTTGGGTGGAGAAGAAGTCATCTCCTCCCTCGTTGTTCCCATCTGGAAAATTACACGCAGGGATATTGCCAGCTTGAAGTTCCCAAAGCCCGGGAGGCTGCTCCCCACACCCCGCCATGGCTTCAGTCAAGGCTGGGTGCAGCCGGGTTTGCTCCTGACATGCTTTATCACCTCCTCAAGCTGCTCCTCGCCAGCACAGCAGTTAAACCATCCCTTTCGGTGAGAAATGCAGAATAACTCGGTGCTCAGCAGGTGTCTGGGAGCACTCGGTGCCACGATCCGCCTTGCTGGTACTGCTGAAACCTCATGAGATTACTGAAAACAGGCTGGGAAGGGATCTCACCCTCCTTTCATTTCCTTTATTTAACCTAATTATTGCTCAGAAACTTCACCTTTGTTTTCTGTATCATCACTGTCGGACTTAAACTGCTCCAGAGTTTGGCTGCTTGGAGCCATTGATGGGCAAATGGTTGGAGATCTCATGTCCGCTCATCGTAGCGCAATGAAGAAAAGCCCAGCTGGACTTAGAATCACAGAGTCATAGAATGTGTTGGGTTGGAAGGGACCTCTAAAGGCCGTCTAGTCCACCCCCCCTGCAGTGAGCAGGGACATCTTTCACTAGATCAGATTGCTCAGAGCCTCATCAAGCCTGGCGTTGAACAGCTTGAATAGACTTGCCTGGAGTATTGATTTCTGCAGCAGCTGCACCAGGAGAGACCTGCAAGAGAAAGGACCGTGCTGCTGGAGAGGAGCTACATGTGGGGCTGGAGGTGGTGAACCAAGCTAGAAGCTTGCATGGTTGCAGGCAGGAGATGTGCTGAGCTTTCCACGTGGACCTGTCTGCCCTGGTGGGCTCAGTCATTGCTATTGAAATGAGATTTAGCATTTCTCTCCCCTCCTGTAGTTTTATTTGAGATGCGCAAGACAAATCTGGAACAGTTGGCCACTCTCTTGAGGGGACCTGCCATTGAGAAAACCCGGTTTTGAACGAGACACGCGCATGACAGCTGCCTGTCTGCGGGTTTTCTGCAGCTGCTCATCAACTTAATGGCTATAAATGAACTCCCAGGTGGTCTTAATGGTGTCGCTGGGATGTCCTTGTGCTTGGGAGCGACTTGGGTAGCCAGGTTTAGCTCTTCTTTTCTTTCTTTTTTTAAAATAGTCTCCGTTTGCCTTGCAGCTCCAAGGCTGGATGGGTTAGAAGTGCAGCATGGTCCCTCAGCTTTGCTGTGCGATTGCTATAGCTCAGCCATAAAAGGAGAAAAAAATATATCTAAGTAGCGAATGCACCAGCCTTAGCTGTGTATAAAACCTTCCCCGAACGTCACTATGCATAAGCTCCACCCTGGTTTGAAGACGTAAGGGTTTATCTGCAGTCCCCATCCCACGTGGGCTGGAGCTACACCTCGCGGGAACATCCCAGTAGAAATAGAGGCTGGTGACACCTGTGGGAGCCCGGGGAGCTCGGCGTGGGGCAGGACCCCCCACCCCGGCTCGGTGGGTTGGTGGCTTTTTTGGGGGGGGGTGGGGGAGGGTATCTCTCCATGGGCTGCCCCGTGTGCTGGGCATCGTGTCGGGGTGTGGGGCTGGAGGGGCAGCAGCCCAGCGATGCTCGCCGTGGGTCTCGGTGTGCCGTTTCTGCCGGGAGGAGCAGCCGGCAGCCGGAGCGCCGAGCGAAAACACGGCTCCGGCGGGTTGACTCACGCCTGCTGGTGTTCCTTGCCATGTGTTATAATCACCGAGGAATGCTTTGCCTGTGGTATCATTTTCTTTAAATATATCATTAGAGAAAATGACAGCCCAAATTGTGGGAGGATGCTAATGGCTCCGAAGTGGCAGACAGATTGCGGAAAATAGTTCCCTGCAAACACGTCGCAGGTAGGAGCCCATCGAGGAGGAAAGGAGACGGGCCGCGCACGCGGTGTGAGCAGGGACACGGCCACTAGCCTGGGGCTGGGTCAGCCCTTCTCCCTCCCACGGCCTTGGAAAACCCTTCCCTGCCTCTCTGCCGCTTTTCTACGGGGGAGTTTGGGGGGGGAACGGGGTGAGGAGGAGGCGGATGGCCCAGACAGGGCTGTGCAAGCTCACTGGAAAGAAAAAAATGTCAGTTTAAACACCCTGCGATGGAACGATGCCTTGGCAAACTGTAGCCGGGACTGGGTTGCCACGTGGCCGCTCGGCGCTGCCCTGAGCTGCATGCCTGGCATGGGGTTTCTGGTCCTGTCCCCCTGCTACCCTCAACAGGAGGTCTGGGGAGGAAAACCCTCCTCCTCCTCCTCCTCCTCCATCAGAAACGTCTGGTGGTCCCTGGGAGATGAAGCTCCTGGTGTGCAGCGTAGCACCAGCGCTCTTTCCATCCTTGCACAAGCGGTGCTGCCTCCCTTTTTTTTTTTATTACATGAAGAATAGCAAGGAACAAAGTGTGTTTTCAGAAGAGCTCTCATGGTTTGTTGTTTTTATCACTCCTCCATCCTCGAACTCCTGTATTTCTGCTGCATCTCTGTAAGAAACAATAAAAAAGAATGACCTTTAATATCTACACAGCAGCCCGCAGTTCCCGGGGATGCTCCAGAAACACCGCGTATCCTGGTGGATAAAGGTCTTCTGCCTTGTACTTCAAAGATATCTCACTCAGACCCTCTCTTGGACTTTAATTTTTGTTGAAATTCTTCCTCTCCAAGAGCAATTAGCAATGAGAGTTGCCCTCACGTCGGGACAGTTAATTGCCCCAACCCACATGCTGCTCAGATCAAACGCCGAGGGCCAGGTGGAGCCCCGCGATGCCCTTTACATCAGAAGAGCGGCGAGGAGAGGAGGGCTCCTTTGAAGGAAGAGCCTTGTGGAGATGGTGCTTCTTCAACTAAACCTGCAGCCCCGAGCCTGCCCGGAGGCAAGGACAGCTGGACCCCCCCATTAATGGGCGCGTGGAAGCCATTTCTGCCCATGGCACAGCCCTGTCCTCCAGGGATTTGTCACCCCACTGCTCTGATGGGTAATGCCCCATCTCCCATCCCACCTTTGTGCTCCAGCACACTCGGTTTTCCCCCTTGAAGGATGTCCCCTTTTCCTCTGCACTTGTAGCAAGCAATCCTCTCAAAAAAAAAAGTGGTGTTCACACTCACTGCTTTTAATTTCCTTTTTTACGCCTGGCTCTCCAGTTCCTTTCTCTTCTTCCCCAACTTCATGGTGCACGGGGAGGCTGTGGTGGTGCCTGTGCTGCAGCTTCCACCCGCAAGGATGATGCCTCCAAGCCTATGGCCCCGTGGGGGTCCGCATGGACCAGATGCTCGCTGCCATCATCCCCACAGCCCCACTGCCATCGCCTCCGGCAGCCCAGGAGGCATCCGCCACCTTCAAGACCAT
This sequence comes from Chroicocephalus ridibundus, assembly GCF_963924245.1. Lineage (NCBI taxonomy): Eukaryota > Metazoa > Chordata > Aves > Charadriiformes > Laridae > Chroicocephalus > Chroicocephalus ridibundus. Next base: position 4,256,760 of record NC_086295.1, on the reverse strand, counting down.
GTCAGGGGGGTTGGAACTAGGTGATCTTTAAGGTCTCTTCCACCCTAAACCATTCTAAGATTCTACGACAAGACCTCCCTGGTGCCATGCGGAGCTGCTGGTGAAGCTGTTGGGCTCGCTCCTGCCGTCTCTGTCTCCTAAGGATAGAAATTGCTCTTTACTTTCCCTTTTCTGCTGCTAAAGACCCACTGGGGTCTCACCTGCCAGTGCCTTGCTGTGAGGTGGCCAGGGAGGGTTGGGGACTGGTAACACCAGCCCATCGCCGGCCACCAGGATGGGCTTAATGAGCCGCCAGGTGTGAAGTGTGGCGACTGCATCCCCTCCGAGAGAGATGCTGACCTCCGGCTCCTCTTCCACTCTCATTTCCTCTTACATTTAATTGAATCAAACACTTTCAAGGCAACTCGTTTCACTCGGAGGGAAGTAAAATCTTAGGGCTCCTTTTACTGATTTTGAGGGCACTTTCTGTACTACCTTCCCTCTCCCCTCTGCTTTCCTGGTGTCACAACCAGACACGTTTTCCCATGCAGCTGCGTGCAGGGGCGGGGGCAGCTATCAGGTACTACCAGGTACCCACCCCCAGGCTGGCGGCACCGTAGGACACGAGGCTGCACCGGCTTTGGCTCTTCCACGGGTTATTTTCTGTGTCTGGATGAGTCTGTAACTGTTAGAGATAGAGCAGCTGTTGTGTCCTCCAGCCAAGCCTTGATGCCTACATACCTGCCATGGCCATGGCTCAGCACGGCTTGGAAACTTGCAGATGGGCACAGAATCCATCCAGAGGAGAAAAATTGCCCCGTTTCTCCCGAATTGGCCAAAATAGGAAAGTCACTGGGAAACCCCAAGGTTTCCCTTCAGGGAGGTGGGAAGCACCACCCCGTCCCTGGCTCCCCACGGGGCCATGCTGGTGTGGTCTGGTGGTGGCACCTCAGCTCAGCTCAACTGAGCATCCTGGCCTCTTCCAACCATCCCTTTATCCGCTTAAAGTGGGGAACTGCTTCCTGCTCTGGTATCCCCAGGTGGTCTGGGCAGAGTATTCCATTGCCGCAGCGTAGGCTGAGAGGGATGGGAGGGAGAGCAGTGCACCTACCCAGGAGGCAGGTTTCGGTTTAGTTTCTCTAATTATTTCTTTGCGTATTCATATTTCTGAGAATGTGACATCCCTTCTGGCACCAGCCTGGGACGAAGGGCAGATTTATGCCTCCACCGAGGGGGATGCGGCCGTGCCTTCCCCAGACGTGTCTGGTTCTTGGGTAGGAATATTTACAACCCCGCGGCTGGCCGGCACCGTGTCCTCGCTTTCGATGGTGCGATGGGGGTTTCCAGCTCTTCAGCAAAGAGGGGGACCCGCCGTGCCGCCTCCAGCGCGGCAGATGGAGAGAAAAGGGATGTATTTACTATAAGCGGAGCTGGGAACATCCCCAAACGCTCCCCTCTGCCAGCAGCGGCAGTTGGGAAGGGAAAGCGCTTAAAAATGATGGAATTTGTTGACTGTCATTAATGTTTTATCTCCGCCGTGACTGCTGGGTGGAAATGTCGTTTCCAGCTAGTGGTGCTCCCAGGCAGGGAGTTTCCGATGGGATAAATCAGTTCCTGCTCCTGACGTGGGACCCTGAGGAGGCACCGTGGCCATTCTCCCAGCTTTCAGTTATTTCTTCATTCAAACTTGGCTTAACGAAATTAATTTACTTTAAAAAGGGTTTTCTTCTGAAGCCAGTAGGAATTTAAGTGAAGCGGCACTGAGTCGTCCTGGTTCACATGGGAGGGATGGATTCATCACAGGGACAGTGTTTTCTTTTTAAGGGCTGACACACAGCCTGTAATGTGAATAACTTCACACCTTCAAGCAAGGCCTGACCCTCCGAGAGGGTTTTTTTAACATGGATCTGGGAATTAAATAACATTTCTGTAAAGCTACAAAAATAAATAACAAACCACCGTGAATCTCATGTTCCCGTTCAGATAGTAAGGAAGCTGCTGGCTTTATCTTGAACAAAATTTGGAACACCTGAAATGGCTGTTAAGGTGAAAAAGGGGTCAGTTGTGCGGAACCAGTTGGGAAATGAAAAGGGCGGAAGGATCAGTTGGTATCACCTGTGACAATTTCCTTGTTGCTCTTCTGAGTTGGTGACCCTGGAAATAATTACGATAAATGTGAAGAGCTGATGGTGGGCAGGAGTTGGGTTGGGTGGCCTGAGGAGATCTTCCATCGCTGGAGACTTTGCTCATCGCACAGGTACGATGTGGCTCCGTGCGATGGACCGTGAGGCTGGAGAAAGCTGCTTTTGCCTGAGCTATTTTTACGTGCGTTGGCTTATGACTCTAATTCTACCTTAATTTTCCTTTGGCAATTCTTCACGCTCGGTGTTCGGTGTAGCAGGCGCGAGATGCTCTTTGACGCAATTACAGCGAGGAAGCAGGAGCCGGGCTGGAATACCTGATTTAAATTCCCAGCCTACTGGGAGGCCGATGAGAGCAGTCACTCGGACAGCTGCCGCCTCCCAGGTTTTGTCTCTGCTGTCTGTGCAGGATCGCAGGTTTGCTCCTTGGCTGGATGCTACCGCCATGCTCCCAGCTCAAGGCTGACGGGTTTTTGTGTGTTTGTTTGGGGTTTGGTTTTTTTTTTGGCTTTTTTTTTTTTGGCTTTTTTTTTTTTTTGGCTTTTTTTTTTTTTTGGCTTTTTTTTTTTTTTGGCTTTTTTTTTTTTTGGCTTTTTTTTTTTTGGCTTTTTTTTTTTTTGGCTTTTTTTTTTTTTGGCTTTTTTTTTTTTGGCTTTTTTTTTTTTGGCTTTTTTTTTTTTGGCTTTTTTTTTTTTTGGCTTTTTTTTTTTTTTTGGCTTTTTTTTTTTTTTTGGCTTTTTTTTTTTTTTTGGCTTTTTTTTTTTTTTTGGCTTTTTTTTTTTTTTTGGCTTTTTTTTTTTTTTTGGCTTTTTTTTTTTTTTTGGCTTTTTTAGTTTTTTGGGGCTTTTTTCTTTTGGGGGATTTTTTTTGGCTTTTTTAGTTTTTTGGGTGTTTTTTTGTTTTGGGGGGGATTTTGGTTTTTTTGTGTTCGTTTTTGTTTTGTTTTTCTTAAGTCTTTCTGTTACTTAACCGCAATTGAAAAGCGTCAATTACTGTCTCTGAGTGGGGGATGGCTAGGTTGATGAAATGGGTGTTCTTTTGCTGTTGGGCAAGTGTCAATCGTGCCAGCTAGTGAAGCTAGGTGGAGGTGGCTTCATTAGCTGCCCGAGGGCAGGAGAAAGCCAGAAAGCTGGATGTGGTATGAACCTCAGAGTTCCGCTCTGAAGCCGAAAGGAAAACCCTCCACGGGGGATGTTTGGTGGTCAACTACCTCCGTGTGCTCATCCTGGAGGAAATAATTTAGAATTGAAATATGATTTGCAGCTAAAGTAATGATGGACTTACAGCCTTCTGTTTGGCTTTCCCTTCTTATTTCATCTTTCACCTCTTCAAAAGGTCCGTAAGCAAGTTGGGTGATTTGCTCGCGCTCCGGCTGTGCACACCAGCTCTCCTGCTTGGTCTGTGTGGGCTCCACAACCTTCCTCCTCCTCCTCCAGCTGCTGCAAGAGGGACTCGGCTCCCGGCAGGACCAGATGTGCTTCTGGAACCCTCTAGCATCTCAGCTGCTGCTGATTTTATTTATTGCCGCTTTCACGAAATATATAGCTAGGGCTTATCCACGTGGTTGTCAGGAAAACTGGAGATAGAAGAGGTAGATAACAAGAGAAAAAAAAAACCTCTCGTAGTTGGTATGTAGCAGTTCTGTCCTGAAGTCCAGCCGTCTGGCCAGCGTTAACCATATCTCCTGGTAGCACTTGACGTACACGTGGGATCCCTCCTGCTGGGATACCTGCGTGTTGCGGGGACACACCAATGTGAAACATCTACTGTTTAAAGCAGCGCAAGAACGTGAGCCTAAGAGATAAATGACGATGTTGCAGAACACAGAGTGGAGAGACGCCAAAAAGAAGGTGCCACTCAAGGTTTTTCTATAGACTGTTTTTCTCGCCTGTTTTTCCCACGTCTCAAACTTCACAAGTGCTTAAGGCAGCAGCCGAGTGTATTTTGCCGAATCCAGCAGGACACTGTGAGTCCCTGAGGTCACCCCGGGGTGACCCACACCTCTTCTGGATTTGGGGGTGCTGCCCCACAGGGGAATCCCCCCTCCAAGGGGAACGTGCCTGCTGTTTTTCTCCGGTAGCTCTGATTTCATATCGCCCTGAAAAACAAGTCAATGAATCCACGAAATGACTCACTGAAGTGAGGGCAGGTCAAATTACATGTTATTGTGTGCCTTGCTGAGATGTTTTGAATTAACAGAATTAGCTAATTGGGCAAGCTCTCCACTCTGTCCTGCAATTACCAGCCCCAGGCGCTGGTGGGTGGGAGCAGCCTCAGGATCCGTCCTGATCCGGGTCCGGAGGAGTCTTGGAAGTGACAAGGAGAGAGTCCCAGCAGATGCTGCTGTCTGCACAGGTCAGGAGGAGTCCTTGTTTAAAAAAGGCAAAACAACAACAGAAAAGAAAACCCAGCCTGGCTTACATCTGCGTGGAAAAGAGCAGATATTCAATTAAGGTCCTAATCTCTACGTGCAATTACTGTGGCGAAAGCAAACTGGCTGGTTGGCTCTAAGTGTTGATAACTCGTTCAGCGCCTTGCGGGCAAAGTGCCAGAACCGGAGAAATTGTAAAAGCCGATGGCTGATGTCCCCGGCTGCGAGCGTGAGCCGTGCTGCCCTGAGCTCCGCTGTAATCGCACCCTGGGGCTGTTGCCTTCACCGGGGCTTCTCCCGGGGACCCCTCTGGATGCCTCCGAGGGGAGGGAATCCCGGTGAAAGCGCGTGGCTTTCGTGTGGAGGAAAGCAGGGCTGTCCAGCACAGGCACGGGATGGAGGGATGAGCGTGGTGGAGCATCCCGGACGTGCCGCATCTGGCTGGGTGTCTCTGGCGTGGGTCAGTCTGGATGTCGGGGTGAATCGGTGGTGGTGGCCCTAAATAAGGGGTCTTCACCCCATGTGCGAGAGCCAATCAACGCAGGGTCCGGATATTTATTTCAAATCTGCAGAATCAGGTGACAGGTATTTAACAACAGCCATCACACCCCGCGTTTCAAACCTCCCAATACGGTTATGACGATAAAATGCATCTGAGCGGTCAATATCGATCCATTCACCACCCCTAACTATACACATGCATTGAAGCTCATGTTTAAATCATTTAGGGAGGTTACCTGATTAGCATGCTCATTATTCAGAAAGGGGTGTGTATTTTAGCATTATAATTACCCAAGGTTAGTTTGGGATACACTCTTGGCTCAAATTTGGTCCAGAAATTATATTGTTGCTATTTTATGCCTAAGTCAGCAACTGCAGAAGAACACATGAGACACAGTATTTTGTTTCACATCCTACTCAAGGTTAGGTGCATTCCTTGATGCTTCAACCGTGTCCCAACCAAAACCTCTGGAAAAACTTTTACCTTTGTTATTTGGACACCAATGGCAGAGAAGTTTGGGGACATTCGGTGAATGGCATGAAAAAGCAGAAGAAACGAGTCGTGTTCCTGTCAGAGCCACATCTGAGACACAGCACAGCTTTCTGCGGTGGGGCTTGGATTAAGAGGGCATCTCCCTTCATGTCTCAATGTGGAATTGTCTCCTTGAGGGGCTGCGCCTGCCCCCAGCAGAGCCCTGAGCCCCATCAAAGCCCAGGGGAAGAGGAGGAGGGTGGTCCATGGGGGCTTGTGGCCACCCACGCTGCAGAGGGAGGAGGCCGTGCAGGTAATTCCATGTCTCATCTGCCCCGCAGTGGTTTCCTCTGTGATACCCTTTGTGCCGATGGCCGGTGCCAGGGTGTAACTCATCCCGGCGCAGCTCCGTCTCGGCAGCTCCCAGCCTCTAATGAGAGCCTCAGGCTGCAGAGGTGCCAATTAGGGGCTATTTATAGAAAGCTGTTCCCTGCTCAGATCCACGGGGAATCGCTGCGCTTCACTGGCGTTTCTGAGGAGGGTGGGAACAAAGCTCGAGGGGACCACAAAAAGGTGGGAGTCACCTTGGTCGTTATCTTTCATGGAGGCGGTTACTCCGGGAGACCATCAAGGGATGAAGGAAAGTCCTGCTGAGGTCCTGGTGACTTGCCGCCAGCAGAAGAAAGCTCTTGAATGTCACTGAATCAATGAGCGACTTCTCCCGCTTTCTTCTTACCCATGAACAGGAGGTGAAACCTCCTTTGCCCTCTGTCCTGGCTGAGCAAGGCTGCGATGCAGCTTGGATGGAGCCTCGCTAGAGCTCCCAGCCTTGAAGGACATCCATCCCAGACAATTTATCGTCATTATTATTATCGTAACAACTGAAAAACAAGCTGTAAAAACCCCCCAGGAAGGAGATTTGCCTCCTCGGCAACAGGTAGAGAAGGGATTAGCCTCGTCTGTCTGTTCTGCTGCTCGTCTCCAGTGAAGGAGCTGGGGTTGGAAGAACTGCGGTGCTTCGTGGGGTGGCTCTGTGGGAGAAAAACAGCTCAAAAAAATTCCCCTAGATGGATGGGGTCCTGGTCTGGACTGTCTGGACTTATTCCTGGTTTGGCAGTGGTGGAGGGACACATCCTGCCCATGGGGCAGCCCTGGGAGCCACGTGGGTGTTTGTAAAGACGGGTCTGTGCTCTTCTGCGCTGGCCTCTTCCCTAAAACCAGCTGGTGATGGAGAACTGATGCTCTTCCTGGCTGTATGGAACAAAATAACCCTGTTTTAACACAGATGCTTTCTTCCAATTCCTCTTCGCTGAAGAAAGCAGTTTCCTCCCTCTCCAAGGTGACTATGACATTCCATGAGTCACTGCAAACCCAAGTTATGTTCCATGGCCAATACGTTCTCCCGTGTCCTTCTCCCACCTGCAGCAGCTCGACAAGCGTGCGTGGGCCTGGGGAGGAAAGCAGGACATCGGCCAGATGGTCCCACGTGGAGAGAGAGGTCCAACGCCAGAGCAGTCTGAAACAAAAATGTACCTTTTCTTCATGATATGTCCCCGTTTGGACGCAGTGGGGAAGAGCTGACAAAGCAGGCAGCAGGGTCAGAGCAGGCTGGCGAGCTCCTCTGCTGAGCATCACCAGCAGCCCGGCCTGGGGGAGTTACTCCTGACATATTTCTGGGCTTTCGTTCAATTTGCAAATTAATTTTACCGTTCTCAATTGCATGAAGTGACTCTGGCATGTACCTGTGACTGAGACCGGGGTAACGTCCAGACACTGAGGGAATTGCAATGAAATTGTGAAATCCCTTAAGCTTATTAGTGAGCAATGGTGTCAGCTTTCAGCGCAGCGGAGTTGGAGTAGCAATAGCATAATTTAATTTTCCTAAAAGGTCTGTGTAACACAATGTCTGGCTGGCTTAGTACAGTACGAATGACAGATAACTCCTTGCCAAGGAAAGCTTAAAAGTTGTTTTCCAACAAACTGACTTTTTTTTCTTCGTTATTCCTTAGACTCTTATCTCTGATTCCAGGCTAAGGGATGCTAAACTTGAAATATTTGGAACATTAAAAGTTGCGAGAAGCAGTCAGAAGTGGTCCCAGGACATGAGGTGCGGACAGCCGTGTGTGTCTGCAGGAGTTTTATGGTAATCAGGGGAGAGATCAGCTGAAATAAACTTTATTGGTGCGTTGCAGCATGGCCTTCCCATGGAAGCCGTGTTATGAATCAAAAGAGCAATGAAAATTTCGATGTCCCCTCCAGGCCCCATAAAATGACGGCAGGCTCTCTGGGTCTCGCTATCCCAGGCTGCGAAGTGCCTTTCCCTCGCTGAGCGAGTGCGGCTGTAGCAATGCTCCTGCCGCAAAGTTTGGATCATCTGGGGACTGGGTCGGAGACTTTATGGTGAGAATCACGCGTGTCCCTGCGGTCCTCCTCCGGTTTTGAGCAATTTCAATTTTTGTGGGTTTGCTGGAATCTTCTCAGCCTACCAGCTCTGCCCTCATCTGATGCGGTTGTGATCTGAGCCAGCACGGGGCGGGCTGCAGATTTCACCAATATGTGAAAAATTCAGGTTTTCCTTCGGCAAAAGCTCAGGAGCTCGAGCTCAGGCTTTGATTTCTGTGAATGTTCCTGCTAGGAACGGAAAGGCCAAATGGGAATTGCGGCATGGGATGTATTCGCTCTCCCACGTGCTTTCACCTGAGCTTCGTGAGTCAGGGGCTTGCCTTTCAAACCACAATAATAACCAAATAAAGTAAATACAGGTAGTTAAGAAACATTAGGGTTTTGCGACTACCAGCAATAGCCTCATTTTTCTGGTTTATTAGGAGGATGGAGAGGGTGTAATTGGGAGCGCTGCTCCTGCCTCTCCCCCGCGGTGCCTTTCACTTGGTGGATTATTAAACAATTCAAGGAGACCATGCACGAGCCATTTGTTTTACTCTGTTTTTTCCACTCTCTTTATTTTGTTTAATTTTTTTTTTTTTTTTTAACATGAGCCTTCGGGAACATAATGCTAAAAATGTTATTAAGGAGCCATTGACCATACATGCCCTGCAGATTTATTATTTTTTTTTTCTGATAAAAGCCACTGCCTATTGCTTTAGAGAAAGGAAGGTTAAATACAGGCCAGCTGAAAACATATTCCTGGGAAGAGTGGGTGAAGTTGCTAAATAAAAGACTTCTGGTCTATCAGTGACGTCCTTTGTCGGTGGCGTTATCGCTGGAGGTCTGCAGGGACACCAGGCTCCCGTGGAGATCTGTGGCTTTGTTAGATGGCTTTTGTCTGCAGAAAGTGGAATTAGATGAGACCATTGTGGCCTCAAAGCTTTCTGAATAACTCCATGCGTGCCCTGTGCTGCAAGATGTTGTGTGGAGGGGTCATGTCGTGTTTGCCCTGGGGAAAGGGTGATAAAAGGGAGACCTGCCGCAGAGGAGGGTGTTGAGGCAGATGCCTGCAGGGTGATGGGGATGAAGGTGACTGCAGCTGGATTAGGGGTAGGACAGTAGCTAACTCTCACCTGGGCATCCCTTGTTGTCATCTTCAAAGGAAAGGAGGTGTGACATGGTGGCCTGGGAACAAGGAGTCTGCAGTGCAAGGAATGTGTCCATCTAGCAGAGGTGTCTCCTTTCCACCTCCTTGCTGAGTCTTGGGTAGCATGGCTTTCCTCCCTGAATGTGCCCAACCCAAATTTTTTGATGCTGCTGGGACACCAAATATCTTGGAGACCTTACAGCGGCCTTCCAGTACCTGAAGGGGGCCTACAGGAAAGATGGGGAGGGACTCTTTATTAGGGAGTGTTATGATAGGACATGGGCTAACGGCCTCAAATTGAAAGAGGGTAGATTTAGATTGGATATCAGGAGAAAATTCTTTACTATAGGGGTGCTGAGACGCTGGAACAGGTTGCCCAGGGAAGCTGTCAATGCTCCATCCCTGGAGGTGTTCAAGGCCAGGCTGGATGAGGCTTTGAGCAGCGTCCCTGCCCAGGGCAGGGGGGTTGGAACTGGATGATCTTTAAGGTCCCTTCCAACCCGAAGCATTTGGTGATCTAACTTCTGGATGCAGTCCTCCCCAGGAGGAGGTGTGCTGGACCGCTGATGAACAAGAGACAGGCAAGCACTGCACCTCCCAACCTCCCTAACGCCCGTCTGCCGACTCTCCATGCACAGACACCCTCTCCGCATCGCAGATCTCTGCGGATGGAGCCCGTAGCTTGTTGTGAGCCATGACAGCACATTTTCTAATCGGATGCAGAGCCCTTGTCAGCCCGGAGCTGGTTGTTTAGCTCGTGCATTTAAAACAAGCCGCTGCCAGTTTTAGTTCAAGGGTATTAGCGTTCGCGCATTTTTAACAGAGAGAAATCCTGCCTGATCCGAGCATTGAGTTTCTGCGGATGGAGTGATCTGTGCAACCACATGGGCTGAGATGCGTTACCTGATCATTATAAAAGTGTTACAAGAGCTGGATGAAAAAAGCTCTGCCGCTCTTCCAGAGGGCTGCTGGATGCGACTCACCAAAGCCTGCAGTTGTTATTTTCTGGCTGTAAATTGTTCCGAGCGACGGCGTATGAAAGACACTACATCAAACTAAGTGGAATCAGATAGATAACAGGCCTTCCCGGGGAGATGAAATTACTTGGCTTTTGACTCTATGGCTCTTGAACCTCCTGAGGCATCTTGCATGTCCTGGGTACCAGCTCACCTGCTACGCCTCGGTGCTAATCCCGTCCTGTCCCTTGGCCTGGACGTACCCAGGGGCAGCATAATTGAAATGGTATGGGGTGGTGATACTCCCTCGGTGCCACAGCTGGCTGTGGGGACCCTTTGTCCCCCTCCTGTGGATGGGCTGGCAGTGGCCGGATGGAGAACGCAGTATTTTGGGGGAGAAGATGCCCAGATGCTACTTGGATAAGCACCTGTGTGAAAAGCGGTGCCAATCCCGGCTCTGAAGTTGTCCTCCGCTGCGGTGGGAGGGGGATCGTTAGCTCTGATTAGAACATTTGTGATTCCAACGAGGCCTTTCATTTCCACCCTGGCTTCTGTTCTGCATATTCGATGCCATTCTCTAACGAGAGAGTGCAAATGTTAAGATGTTAGAATAATATTGCCCCAAGGTTCGTACACTAATGACAAGAATTATCACCATCTGAGTAGTTCAGGACTTAACAAAAGGTACAAAACAATTAAGACGTGATTAACAATCAAGTGTTTCTGTAATTACCGAGCGAGATTTTGTGACGCTGTTTACTGCCTTTTCTAAAACAGCAGAAATCCAGTCGCAGAGACTGGTTTACTTAAAAAAACAGAAGAAAGAACACCCACTAGTGACACATGGGGAAGCAGCGATGGGGCTGCTGCCTCCTGAGAAGCCCCATCCCTGCGTTCTGGTGTGGAATCCGGGGCTCCCAGTGGGATGTGGAGCCTCATTAATGCGCACGATGAGGAGATTTGATACCTTTAGGTGACAGATTGTGTTGTGGTGCTGGGGACTACCAAATGAAAATAAAAGCATTAAAAGATGCTATTTCTCATGCCCGTCATGGCAGAGTCTTGTAACCTCCCTGCTACCCAGCTCTTCTGGTGGCAGGATCCACCCCTCGGTACCCTTAAATCTAAAAGGATGAATTATTTTTGCATGGGGAAAAGTCTCACCGAATAGAAGAGAATGGGCCTTCAATTTTTACACACAAAGATTTCTGAAAGCAGTTTTTGGAATTAAAGGAGAGCGAGGGAATTAGATTCAGGGCAGGAGGAGAGGGAAGTTGAAATATTTAGATGAAAAGCATGATTTTCTGTGGAGGGGTAAGAAGTGGCGTCAGAGGTGGGTTCTGCACGGCGCTGGGTGCCCTTTGCTGCCCGCGCAGCCGGGAGGTGCCGCCACGTAAATGTACCGCACGACTGGATGTGTTGCATCCATTTAACTCGTCAGTCTATAAAGATCTGTCAAACGTATAGAAGAGGAAGCCGGGATAAATCACAAACAGTTTAATTATCGCGTAGCGCCATAAATATTTCCACTTGCCTCCTGGGGATTAAAAAAGGTCTTGTTTTCTCTCTTGCTGGCAACAGGAGAAGAGGCTGAATGGATTTTCTTAAGGCTGATGTTCCAGCCTAGCTGGGTCGTGTCCAGGGCCTGGTGAGTCCCATGGGATGAAGGGGAATTCAGCCTCGCCTAAAAGCTCCCGAGGTCATTGGTAGGTTATTTATAAGCAATCAGAAATCAGGAGTGATTTGTTATTGCTGAGAGATGCTAATTCAGATTCTAGAGGGGATTCATTAGCTGAAATGGCTTTACTGTACGCGAATTGATAACAGCCCTCTGGGTGCAATGCTTCTGGCTTCAGAGGGGTGTCTGGTGGCTTTGGGAGCGGGAAGGAGCCCAAAATAGAAGCAGTCTGGTACCAATGGTTAATTGATTCCTCCTTGTTATTTCCCCCCCCCTGCTCCTGATATTTTATTGTAGGGTCAAGGATCCCAGCCCATCCTGGGGTCTCCCAGATGGCCCTCAAGGAGGGAATCCTCTCCCCAGAGGTTTCTTTTTTGTAGCCAAACCCTTTTCACACCATATTTCCCCACCACCGCCCTCAATGTCCCCACAGGGCTGTGGATCACGTCTTGCAGGAGGCAGCACCACCAGTTAGGAACCAACTGCGAGGCAAGGACAGAAAAATACATAAAGTAATAAAATACATAGGCAGCATGGCTACAAATGGGTTTGTTCCTCTTGGCAGAGGAGTTTAACTATTGAAGAAAATTGGGCAATTGGTGTTGCTGCCAGCTGTTCAGTGCTTTTGGACGGACAAGGTGGCAGAGCTAATTTTCAACCCTGCTGGGATGGAGAGAGCTGTAAATTACAAAGGGTGGAAAATGCCACAATAAGGAGATGAATAGAGGAGGGGGGGGTGTGAAAAAGCTGGTTTCTTCCCTTGAAAGTGATATGAGAGACCTAGTTCTGTGCTAGAAAAGGACCAACCATCCTATTTGTATTTCATGAGTGCTCACTTAATGTTGGCACAAATAAAGTAGGCATCACTTCTTGCCGGTATACGCTTGGGAAAGGAGGAAAAAAAAAAAACCCAAACAAACAAACAACACCTCTGCCTTTATTTTCCCCCTTCCATTTCCTTCCCGGTGTAGCTGGTTTCACCGGCTCCTCCGGAGGATCAGCTCATTAATCAGCCGCTGCTGCTCTTTCTGTAGGTCATTCGCAGAAAGCCTTAAGGAGGAGCAAGGTGGATGTGAAACGGGGCTGTCAGGGGACAGCAGAGCAGAGGGGACATCATGTCCGTGGAGCTGGGGGTCTCAGCTCTGCCCGCCGCCTCTGGGACGTTCGCAGCGTTTCTCTCCCTTGTTGATTCCCTTGTGCCTAATGATAGGGCTTGAGCTCCCATTTGGCGGTGGCTATTTAGTGGTGGCTTCCTCCTCTGCCCAAGTGCCTGTTTTTACGAAACTTGCAGGAATTTAACGTTTTGGAGGTCGGGGTTCTCATTGCAACTGAGGCTGATGTTGCGCCACGTGTTAAGGAGTGATAGAGGGCATGGAGCAGGTCGTCAAACTGCTGGCACAATTAACTGCTGGCCCCAGTGGCAAACGCTCCAGCGTGATGCTCCATGGAGCAGCTCCGCCAGCTGAGCGGGCACCAAAGGCCGGTGCTGCGGGACCTGGGGCCAGATCGGGGACCTGCCTTTGTCCCTGGGGCTGGATCGGGGACCTGCCCTTGTCCCCGGGGCCGGTGGCCTGGAAATGAGCTGGCACTTACTTGCGTCTCTGTGCCTCCCCGGCCGCAGCCCGGCTCGCTCCGACTGGCAGGGTGTCAGAAACGCTCCTGCCTGCAAATACAATCCCGCTCCGTTTGGCACTTTGGAAAAAAAGAAAAAAAAAAAAAGTAAATGGGGGGGAGAAACACATGCGAAACGGAGAGCGACGCTGTCAGCGCTGGCTTTTGTTTAGTGTGAGCCCTGGCCGGTGGGTGATGAAGCACGCTGCGTTTGCCTTTGCTTAATGTTTGCCAGGCTCTTTAGGAGATGAATTAGCTCAACACAGATATAATTATTCCAGCAGGAGGATCACTTCGGCGAGGCTCCGACTGAAATTTCCCTGATGCGAGGGCTGCGGGGAGAGGGGATGGGGCAGGAGTGTGAAGATGATGGACGGCTCATGGTATTAACAAGCCCCACAACGTCAAGGGAAGAGTTCAGCATTTCGGTTTAGCTGGTGGAGGGGGGGGGGTTGATTTATTCCGATGGCTTTTGGCCCGTGAGCAGGCTCTGATGTAAGCCCAGCTTGAAAGACAGATACCTGGGGACTTCCGCAGCAGAAATAATTTCCCAGGCTTGGGATGCTGTGGAAGCTGAAGCAGTGTTTGCTGCTCTGATGCCTTCCCTGCCCTGTTTCCAGGTGAGATTATTCCCAGCCCTGTGCCAATCCCGGATTATGGTTTGGGGAGGGGGCGTGTGCCGAAAAGGAGTGGATCCACCTTGGACATCACTAAGGGAGAAGTTCACTCATTTTGGTAGAACTAGAGTATTTTTGTAAGACTTCCAATCTGGTTTTAGAAACATAAAATGTTCGTGAATATGCCGTCTCTCTCCCTGACATGTTTTATTATAGAATTATCTTGAATGGGAATAAAACCTTGGTCCGTGGCCATTCTGACTGTGCCAGTATTGAAATTGCAGGTCTGAAAAGGCTTTGCTGGACTGTTCTTACATGGAAGGAAAATGTGGTGCAGAACGGGTCCGTACAGTTCTTTTTGTGCCGTGAGTAACTGCGCGGTTGTGGTTCGTGCCCTGCTGTGCCATTTCCATCCCCTAAATCAGACGGCGTCCCCAGGAGCTGCCAGTGGGAGTGCAGCACCCCGGGGGGCTGGTGATTCCCCCCCGCCGCAACCATGGAGGTGGGAATCACAGGGACGATGTGTCCTGTGAGGACCCTTTGCTCCAGCAGCGTCAGGATTGGAAAGATGGGTAATTATTAAAATAATAAAAAGATGGATATTTCTTAAAATAATAAAGAAAAAATACGCGCTAAACGCAGCCATCAGGCTGTTGGTGACCATGTGCCAGCACGCGGTGCAGCCGGAGAAGAGGCTGGGATTTACCCCGGTGGCAGCAGCCAGGGCCGTTTCTATTTACCCCCCAGCACTTTCTTTCTTCTGCAGTGAGCTGAGCTATTTACCGAGAAAGGAAACGTGAGGTTTAAAAATAATACCGAATGGACGCGCTTTAGAGCAGGCGGTGGGAAATGCGGGAGGCAGCCGTGAAGTGCCGGTCTCCAAGTGCCTGCAGCATTTCCCCCGGCTCCACATGGAACGCCCGGCTGGCCACCACCTCGGGACACGGCCGTGGTTGTTGCTGGCGGGGGGAGTAAAAGGTTTCTGTTTATCTTTGGGCTTGCTATTTCGAAAGGAAGACAGAACAAATACCAGTCAACAAAGCTTTTTACCTCTTTGCCCGTTGTGTAACGCCGAGGCCGTTTGTGATTAATAGAGGGTGACCTCAGCTCCAGAGAAGTTGGAATTAAAGCCATGCAAATAATGGATTATTTTCCTGCCTTTGTGGGTGGCTCTAAGAGGATCAAGCGCTAATTTCATTTAGCGTTCATGTGCAAAGACAGTTTTTCTTAAGTTTAGGTTGTTTGGTTTTTTTCCTTTTGTAACATGAAAGAATAACCTGGGCAAGGAGACGGCTTCAAAAGGCTACCATCTTCTGTCCGTTACAAACCCTACCGATGCAGGAAATACCCACCTGATTTTGGCAGGGTATTTGGGACGCTTGCTGGAAGGATGTTGCTTTACACATCTTGAGGTTTATTTTCCGTTTTCTTGAAGGTGAGTTTAATGGACCGTTGACGGGAGGGGTGGTGGGCACTGCGCATCCCTGGCGTGTCGAGTCCTGCGAGGGCTGGGGGTTTGCAAGGTGCTCATCTCCTTTCCCTTGGAGTAACCTCCAGCATCCCTGGGCTGGTTCAACACCTTTTCCTCTAAAATGCCGCAAAGGCAAGCCCTGCACTTGGAGAGTGCTTTGGTAACATCACACAACCGACAAGTTTTGTTCCATCAGCTCCTCACAGAAGATAAAAGCCAGGAGGCAGAATGTGATTTGGGGTTTGATCCATATTTATGTTGGGTCTTCAAGTTCCTTTGGAGCATGATAATCCTTCCTGCTGGATTTTTGTGCCCAAGCTTCAGCCATTAGTGTCAGCTTTTAGTACCTTGCACTGAAGGCCTTGCTGTAGGATTAAAAAGTATACTGGAAACAGTTTTGTTGCAGGCAAGTTATTAAAGATTGAGTGATGGCAGAAGATGCCTTGAAAGCAGTGTGAATAGTTTAATATAGATATAAATATTAAAGCGTCAAGGGAAAGTGTATAAGAAAGACAGCCCCTGAATGGTATAAGGAGTAATAGGTACGTATTACATTTCGATAAATTCACTCAAAAGGATTCTGCCAAATTTAATTCAGACCTTACGTTTAGGTATATGGGGAAATAACTGCTACCAGTCATCAAAAAGAAAACTGTTGTGTTTTCCACTTTTTGCGCCTGAGTTTTTTGTTGTTTTTTTTTTTTAAGTAACTTGGGAGATGTGGATGCTGAACACAAGGGAACAGCAGGTGGGGTTTGAAGGTGCAGCGATGCCGTCGGGGCCGCGCAGGTGTGATCTTGATTCCTACAGGTGGTCAGGGCTGGCCTCCTGCGCCAAGCACAGGAGTGGTACCCTGCCCGCACGTTCAAACCAAGTCTGGTTGTTTTGGGGCACGTAGCTCTGCCTGGTAAACAACTAGCTATTAAATTGTGCAATTTCCTGTTCCTTTGGGTGGCCGATGGGGGTCAGGGGTGTTGAAGTGAAAGAAGAAGTTCTCAGGAGGAGAGTGGAAGGATGGAGGGATGGGAGCAAAGGGATTTTGTTGCACGCAAGCCCTGCAGCAGGGAAGAGCTTTGCCGTAAGAGCATCGCTTCCCAGAGCGGGGCTTCGAGCAACGATCCCTGAAATCTGAAGCTGGGCACTTAAAAAGCAGTGAGTTGCAGAGTACCTGAGCCTCTTCTAAAAGGGTCATTTCTAACACCAATTTTAAAAGCAAATCTAATGGATGTCAGAGAAACAAAATACGCAAAGGTGGGCAACGGCTCTGTGGCTCGAACAGCCTTACTCTGTGCATCTCCTGGTGCGTTCCCAGAGCTCAGGCTGCCCGGATACAGCATGCGCTCTGCCGAGGATTTACAGCTGGAGGCTTTATCGGACCATTTTGAGAACTACGGTGGGGTTTGGCTTCATGTTTAGCAATCTGAAGCTTTCCTTGTCTCCTGCATAGAACAGCAAACATTTATTCATTCCTGGGCTTTGACCTAATTCCTGGCCATAAATATTCAATTTCTGCGAGGGAGCAGAGAAGAGAAGATAAAGCTGAAGCCCCAATCAAATGACACAGATGTGAAAAAGCCTTTAATTGATTTGCTTTTGTCAGACATAATTAAGTCCTACATTTCATTGCAGTCCTTGGCTCACGTTCAGATCTCAAGAAGTCTTTGGTGATAAGGAGTATTTTGGCTTCAAATAAGACTGATGGGTTCTCGCAGCCGCTTGCACAGGAGGGATGGCATTTTATGTTGTATTGGCTGAAAGTAAAGCCATGAGGCCCAGCCAAAACCAATTTTTTTTTCATTGCAACGAAGTGCCAAGATGTCACTCCTCCTTCTGTGCATCTTGCTTGTGCGTTCCTTCCACTTCGGTGAGCATCGGTTGCTTTGCAGCTTGTCGGCTCCGGGTGGGCTCAGCTGCCCACCCTGTCTGGCGAAGCTTGAACGTATTTGCTTAAGCACATGCTTAAATCTCACCTATATAGATAATTTTTTTCTTTTTCCTGGATAAGGATGGACTTCAACACACCTCTAAGTGCTTCGTTGAGCTGAGGCCCCAGGGCCCCGTGCTGTGTCCGCAGAGCCCGTGCCAGCACACCCGTTATGTTTTGCTGGGAACAGCATCAGGAATTTAGATTCCTTTACGCTGCTCATTGTCCTCCAGAAACAAGCAGCGCCTTTTCCCTGACGCATGAAAGGGAAAAAAAGGCAATTTTGCAGTATAAGGAAGGAGCCGGGTCAATGGTTTGAGTGGCAAAACCCAAACCAGTCCATATTATACTCTATTATCTCTGGAGTAGAGTCCTGCTGGAGCTGCCTGGGAAGGCAGGTGGTGAGTCTGTACGGGGAGTGTTTGGGCCATCTTTGTTAAGAGGCTGAAGATATCCAGGGAGCTTTAGATGTGAAGTCTCCTGTAAGGTTTTCATAACTCCTGGCAAAGGAAAGGGACTTGAAAACCTTCCTTTGCCTTGCTCTCTTTCTGTCTATTGTATTATTTAATCTCACCTTTGCTCCGTGGAGTTCTTATGTGCTGAAAGGAAATGAAATCTCTGCTGTGTTGTTATTGCTTTCTGCTTAGATAAGTAACATTGTGCTGAATTCAGGGTATCGCGCACCGGCTTCTGCCTTCCAGACGTGCTGCTGTGGGGAAACATGGCTCTAACAGGCGGGAAGTGCTCTGAGGTGTTGCAGAAAAATCTTTAAATCCCCACCTTTGGAGGTGAATCCTTTAATAAATAAACAAAGCTACTGGGTGTTTGGGGTGAGAAGGACTCCAGGAGTTGTCACCTACTTGGAACACCCCAGCAAAAGCTGAGTTTTGATTCGGTGGGGTTTTAACGGAGATACTTTGTCTTGCTTTTTGCCTGCTGGGCTGAAAAAGCTCTTTTCCAAAGGAAATATGGGTTGAATCTCCAATTTAATAACAGCAATAATGCCTGGACATGCAAAAGCTTTGGGTTTCACACAGCCCACAGAGCAGCTCTGTCGCTCTGAAAGCAGATCTATCACTAGCTGTGATATGAAATGTTCTCGTAGGATGGTCTCCCTTGCCTCCCAAATGAGGACAACAGAGAGAACCAAGCACGAGCTGAGCTTCCCAATATGTTGCTCACTGGGGGTGACGCTCATAGTCCAGCAAGTCTGGGAGATCTCCGATACATGGGAGGAAGGACGGGAGATTTGGTGAGAGCCTTAGGTGTGATGAAGATTAGGAGGGAGCTCAGACTGCAGCGTGGATGGTTGCCCTGAGCCTAGAAGAACTTGAGGGGGGAAGGCTGGTTTGGTGTTTGATCGTTGTGGGTGGCTGTGGACTGTTCCCACTGGTGAGCAGCACTGTGATGGACACATGCTCTCTACAGAGGTCATGAAGGAGACTTGACATGGTGGCTATCAGCAGCTGCGGTGCAGTTTTTCAATTGACCGCTGTGTCTAGACCACTTCTGTTTCAGGACATCGTTCTCCTGGGGCCCTGCTAGGATCCAAGAGCAGATTCAGATGACTGTCCCCGTGATCTCCGTTTCAACCTTGCCCTCCTGATGGTTGGCTGTGGACACTCAGTTCCTTTGCAAGTCCTGTGAAACATGCTGACACGTTGGTTGTGTGCATTGACTCTTTCATCTCTTGCTGCAGAGGGCTGTTTCATGCTCTTGTGAGACTTCTTTGCTGCTTTTAAGTTGCCCACAATCTCGAGACAGGTTAGGACCTCAAGAAAGTGTGGAAAAGGATGAGTCTAATCCACTTTTTTTATTAATTGAAGCAAAAAGAATATATCCTTTGGAGAGAGAATATTAGTTTCCACCAAGAATGTCCTTATTCAGAATTAATTTCTGTGCAGGGGGGGAAATTAGAAGTGGCTTAAGACAGGCAGATAGGTGCAGAAACCTAGAGAGACCCAACTCCTGTAAATAACTGATGCTCAGAAATGTGTTTGGGAAATGCTGGAACGCTGAAAATTTGGGAATCGCCTTCTTGGGAAGGGACATTGCCATCCCCAAAAGCAAGCATTGCTTTTGCCCATCGCTCAGCGAGATCTCTTGCTTCATGCTGGAGGAGCGAAGAACGAGCTTGGATGATTGCGTTACCTAACGAACCCCAGGGAGGTGGGAGAGGGGTCCTTTGCCCGAGGAGATGCTGCACCGCAGATCAGCTTGGGCTCTGCTCTTCCAGCTGGGGATCTGCAGGAAAAAATCTGCTGTCGTTGCAGGGGTCACTAAGGGTAACTTCTGTTGGAAGTCCTGTGCAGCCACTAATTAAAACACTGTAAGGGTTTCTTATAATGATTGCTAATAATTTTCTAACACAAAAGGTATTTTGACCAAAACAAACCCCAAGACTATTCTGGACCTGGTTGCTGGACAGGAATTTTGTGGTTGCCTAGGAACTGGTGATCAGAGCCTGATTACGTCCAATACGGGCTGACAAAGGGCATTTTCATCAGTATCATCATTGTTTATGGCCATACGGTCCTACAGCAGCTTCCAAAGGGCCAGCTCTCCAGAGCTGGGGAAAACTGAGCTTCGAATTGTCTCGAAGCTAAAATACGGGCAGAAAAGGTTTAATGAAGGTCGGGAATTTTTAGGTAGAGATCTTCACGTGGACAAGTGCCTGGATTTCATTATAAAGAGATGTTGGCTTTGCCTCAAGGATCTCCTGGGTTCAGGAGCCAAGTCAGAGAAGATATTGAAAAAAGAAAAAAGCAGTAGTTTGCAAAAAGGAACTAGATAGCAAATGGTGTGTATCAGAAATTATGAAGCTTAGCCAGCTGATGAGGGATAATTATTAAAAGAGCTTGAAATCTGTGACTGTCAAGAGTAAGGGCAAAAAACTTCAAATATCTTTAAAAAGAGAAAAAAAAATAGTGCCAGCTGGTGGGTTCATCACTGGATGACACGGTTCAATCAGCGCAATAATATCTGGTCAGTATTTCTTTGTGGCATTTGGAAAGACAAAACGATGTGCTTTATCTCCCTAATGGGAGACAAAATCTTTCTCTAATCAGCAGGGTAGTAAATTATATCTGTGTTGTCAGGGGTTACACTTAGAAATCAGTGTCCATATAACTTGTGTTTGAGAGTCTCCGAAGATTGAGGTCTGCAGATGTTCATTTTTAATCAACAACAGAAAAGCAGGGAAAGGTCTAGTTTATATTTTAAAAAGTCTGTCATTATGCCACAGATAACCACAAGCTAGTAATCCCGGACAAAATAATGGCATAGGTGAAAGGGAATTCAAACGATGAAGAATTAAAGGCTAGGAATAAAACTAATGGGTTTATGAAACATAGGTCTTTAGAAAAAGTCGGAATTCATTAGCTTAGTCATGGTTATTAGGTAGCACTAATATGCCTGATGTTTTGCAAAGCGTTTGACATAGTTTCACACGGCATTTGGATTAAGCCACCCGAGGAGGCACGCTGGAACGGGGGCGGGAGCAGGGAGCTGGCAGGGCTGGGGGCTCGATACCCCACGGTGGGAGCTTTGCTGGGGGATTGGCAGCGATAAGGGCTTGGCATGTGCCGCCGCCAGGACCGGCACTGGCCTTTTCAGGACATAAAGCCTCTTGCTGTGCTATTTGTTATAGAATTGAGATTTTTTCTTTTTTCTTTTTTTTTTTTTCCCTAGGATGCTGTAATCTGTAAAAATTACAGGTGAGGGTGTGATCCGATTGAAAGGAACATTTTTTAAAAGAAAATTAAAAAAAAAAATAAATAAAAAAATAGTGGCGTAGTCTACCCAAGTGGGTGTACTCCATCCAAGAAGGCACTTGAGTAAGTTCTCAGTGCCCAGCTACAGACCCCTGGGTATGGTAGGGTCTGTGTCCAGAGGCACCTTCTTTACAGTGCCCAGAGTAGCACTGCAGGCAGCATCTCCCAAAGCCAAGAAACAGGTTCTTCACCTTTCTGTCCTCCCAAAGATGGTGAGGGGTCCATGTAGACAAAGGATCTGCTGAAATTGTCAGGCGGCGGGTGGGTCAGGAGGTTGCTGGACTTGAACGAGAGCTGGGAAACCACTGCCTGGAGTCAGACAGGTTCAGAGGAACGAGGTGTTTGCCTTTGCTTTCCATCTTGCCGTCTGTTTCCCGACACCTCAAGGACAGTGTGTGTGCATTGAAAGAAAAGACCTGCTGGAGCGTGCTGGAGTAGCCCTGCCCAGCCAGCCTGGTGGCTCTCTGGGGACTGAGACATGTGACAATGTCTGGAATAAAGTCCTCTGTCTCCTCGGCCAGGGCTGTGCTGGGCAGCCTGGGCTTTGTCACAGGGGTCACTTCCCCTCGCCCCCAGCCCTGCTGTGCTGGTGGTCCTCGCAGCGCTCTCCTCCTGCACACACACCATCAACCAAACCTGAAGTTACTCTGCAGGGGTCACTTTGACTCTGCAAAGGGAGATCAGTCCTGGTTTAGAGCCCTACCTCCCTGTGCAATTCTGCCTTCTCCAAGGGCTGCTCCCAGCTGTGGGCTATTGGAAGCACGGACCGATGCTGCCTAAGCCTCACCCTTCCTCACAGCATCACCCTGGCTATTAGCAATAAGCCACAAGCAAGCCATGAAGCCCAAGAAGAAACACAAATCCACCCCAAAATAGGACCCATTCTTATGTTTCTACTTTGTTTCTAACATTCACTTGAAAGGACACAAGGCTGCTGTGGAAGATACGCCAGGAGAGCCGATGATGAGCACAGGCAGAGCCTCTCGGAGTTGCTAGGTGACTGCTGCCCTCAGGGCACGATCCCCCAATACCGCCTGCTCCCAGGATGAGTAATGCATCTCGTTTGCATCCATTGGACAAAAATGCTGTCACTTGGGTCTTGCTGGTTGAGTCATTCCCTCTGGGAGCAATGGGTTACGTGGGCGGCCGAGAGAGGCTGCTGCCACCCTGGAGGTGCTCAGCCCCCCGAGCAAACCTCTCCCACTGGGATGGGGTTGGCCCCAGGGAGCATCCTGGTCACCTGCCACTCCGTGGTCCCATGCTGAAGAACTGCTCTTGGCACACAAGCACCGCAATAGCCACAAAAAGATGTGCCTGTTGGCCAACACTCTTTGACTGACAACCAAAGACCTTGTCTGAGTTTTTTTTGGACTGTCCTTAGAGGGTAGAGAAGCCTTTTGCATCCCAACCATAAAGATGGGGAGAGCAAAATACAAAAATACAGGGGGGAAGGCAAGTGACCTGTTCCAGGTGCAGCCAGGACTGGGATGCAGGCGTTGAGCCCTCTGGGTGTGCAAGCGAACGCTTGTGACATTTCTGTGGACTTCTAAGGTTTTTAATTAATTTCTCGAGATAAAGACAGTTATGACATAACATAAAAAAAGTTGTTTGGCTTATCTCCCGTCTGGTTTCACATGTAAGACATGATTTCAGGTTAAATGCTGTTTTGGCAGTGGCCCAGTGATTTTAGAGGTGAATCGATGAACAAGTCCTTTAAGGTCACTTCTTCCACGAGGACAAACAGGAGATATTTTAGTCCACGGTGGCCAGTCATTTAATGCCTGAGTGCTCTCTCTTAAGAACATATCACAAAGTAAAGGAAAACTTGGTTTAGTGCCTTTCTCTGGCCGAGTTGAAAAAACTATAAACTGTCATGTTTGCAAGCTGTTCCCCCTCCTTTGTGGCACCAGAAGGGTGAAGTGATGGTTGCAGCCAATGCGGTGGGATACAGCTCCCAGGACTTGTTGTACAGTGGCAGCATCCAGGAGGGCAGTCGGAGGCCACACCGTGGTAGATGCTGCAGAGAAACAAACTGAACAGCGGGTCGTGCCTCAAAGAGTTTGCAATTAAAGGTAAAGGGAACAGACTGGGAGAGTACGAGGAATCAATGGCAAAATATGAGCCATTGCTTTCAGCAATGGTATTGTCCGTGCTGATGTCCAGTTGGGTTTGGGAAGCTTTTACTTAGAATATGGAGTAAATGCATATTAAGAGGTGAAGAAAAGGGTTTTCCACCAGGATTTTGGTGTTAAAAAAGCTGCTGCACGTGAGCTGGGAAACAGGGTCTGGAAGCGGAGGGTGGGCAGCAGAGCAAGGACTATCCTATGGCAGGGCTTGGGGGTGGGGGTTTCTTTTACAAAACATCAGGAGGCTTCGGAAGCCCTCGGTGAGCTGTTGATGTGATCTGCACAAAGGGCATAGCCTCACGCAGCTAACAAGCTCCAGGGCAGCTCATCTGCCTTTGATTTCAGGCTTTTCTCCAAGCAGGGATGGTAAATTGTAAGCAAAAATAATTCTTGTCAAGGATCTAATGATGCTTCAAGTTCCTGCAACCTTTCAGATAAACAGAGTGGAACAGTGCAGTGAATTTGGTAAGAAATCTCTAAAAATGTGCAGTGAACATAATGAAGCAAAATTGATCTGTTGTTTTCTCTCAGGAAACAAATACTACATAAGGAAGCAAAAAGAAGACAGGCCAGAAAAATACAGCTGTACTCTCAAAATGGGTCAGTCATAGGGACAGCAGCTGTCATCAGACATTAATGTTTTCACATCAAAAAAAAGAAGAAAAATTAGGAGCCGTATTTATGCAGCTGCATGTTAACATCTAAGGATGAATTCCTCCAAACAGCCCGTCTAAATATTCAGCCCAAAGCCACATAAATGCATGATCTGAAGAACAACCTTGAGACATGTGCGCTCGCCTTGCTGAAAGACAGGAATTTGGAAAAGGGAGCGTGCGTCTATGATTCAGAGCTGAGCGAGGTTCACTTTACACATAAAAGACAAAACCGGGAGTTAACCAGGAAAAAAAAGACACGTAGCACATTTCAAGTGCATGATGCCCTTGAGGGGGTGGATGGCAAACTGAACGAAAGCAGCAGCTGCTCAGTTGGGTTGGGAAAAGCTTGGAGATGTCCCTCAGCAGGTCTGCGAGTAAGGGGTGATCCCAGGAGAAATGATCTTCTTGGGCCTCTTCATCCCTGGTTGAATCCCTCAGTAGAGTCCTAGGTAAATCAGTACAACAGCCCTGCTCTTCTCCAGGGGTGAGGGAGCTCCCAGGGCTGCAAGTCAGAGCTGAAGGATGGGGCCATCAATGGGTACATCCCAGCGTCCCTCACTGGGTCTAAGACAACGTGAGTGGCGAACAGGTCTTTGCTTGCTCGTTTGTGGCCCGTGCAAAGGCAGTGGGTGGTGTTGGGTTCTGCCTTTGCAAAATTTCAAGGGGGAGCCAAGGCTTGGACCAAGCCAGCTTCTTCCTGCAGGCTTAGGGATGTCCAAACGGGTGAGCCTGACCCAGCAAGAGGGCTCACAGTTGTGCATGGCTGGTAGACACCCAGGGGCTTATGGGGACCTTCATGCTCCTGGGGCTTTTGCTGAGCCTACAGGGTTGTACAACTGGTGGCATTTCATCCCAGACGTGAGGGTCTGCCACAGCAGGGAACAGGCTTCATTTGGCATCTGCAGAGAGCTGCACCCTTCCGAAGATGCTGTTTGGAGCCGAGGAGGGCACAGCCCCTGCTCCCGGCACTGATCCACAGCCTGAGGAGTGACCTGGGAACTGAGAAACGCGATTTCCTAAAGGCTTCTTGGTGCTTTCTAAGTACACCCCATCGTCTAGGGCTGTGATGAAGCAGAGTTCTGGCTGGTGCTTGGCTCCACCCAAGGTGGAGGCTCAGCAGCGGCAAGGGGACTGCTGAGGATGAAAAAGGTCTTTGTGTCATTTTGGGGCGGGAGGAAGAGGATGGTGCTGGCTGACCTGCACAAAGAGAGAGGGAAAATGCTTCTGCCCAAAGCAGACGCTGGACTGCAGACAGGTTAGGAGACGATGGACGAACGTAGCCTTGCAGGGGGAAGGAGCTGGCAATCGCTGCTGTGCGTGTTTACGGCAGCGCTAGCAGGGCGCACGTTTATAGCGACACGTGTTTACTGCTGGCTCCTGCAGCTGCCGTAAAGAGTTTCAGCACTCCCGAATTCCCGGCTGGATCTCGAGAGCCCTTCACTGCATCGCATGGGCACGGGCGGGCTCCGAGAGCAGGCAGCTGCCAGCTCCGCTTCTCCGGGGCGGAAAGTGCAGAGCTCTCCTCCGGCTTCCAAGGGCTTCACGTGCCTCCTCCGGTTCCCTCCTTAGGTTTTGCCACATCTTGTTCTTAAGGGGCAAAAAGCCCAACAGCCCCCCAGCTAACTAGGAAATGATTTTTCGACACTCTCCTGGAGGACGGCAGCCGCACCTGGTATTTCTTAGAATGAAAGCAAATATTTTTCTTTCTTTCTTTGTTTCTTCCTTTTTCCTAGAAATTAATTTTCAATCACGCCATCTGGTTGCCAGAGGTGACATTTTCCACAGCTGAGGTAGCTGATGTCATGGGAGGACGCCGTGGAGGACTCTGAGCATTTCTGTTTCGCATTTCTTTTGTTTATTTTCCATCAAGGTCACCGCATCTCTTACCCAGGATTTGGCTCTTACTTTAGCTGGAGCTTTCAAGAAAATGTTAGTGGCATCAATTCTTTCTGGGAAAAATGCCGGTCAAGGCTGACTGAAACTGCAGGAAAATTTGGGTGAAATTCATCTGGGATTCAGCTAGCAATTAAAAGGGGATATGAGAGTTTGCTTTGAACTTTTGGTCTTTGTTTGTTCTCTTTGGATCCTTGTGATGCATGTGCTTTCAGGGAAATCAGTGCACATCAACTGAACTAAAACCTCGGGGGAAGGAAAATAAAAGGAACTAAAATCTTTACAGAAGTATTCATCAAGCAAAACTTTTAAGCCCAGTACATTTCCATGCTGGAAATAAAGGCATCCTACAGACCTCTGAACTACCAGATGTCACTGTTAGTTTTACGTGAAAGCGCGGCGGTGAACTTCCTTAGCGGAGGATGCACGGGGTTTGTGCAGGCAGAGGAATGAGGGATGCAGGGAGATGAAGATCCCCTGTGCGAATCCATCAGATCCAGCAGGATGGATGAAAACGCATGTGCACGCACCCTCTGCACGCCCACTGCTGCGCACAACCTTTGCACGCTCGGAGCCGTGTGTTGCAGCCCCCAGTTTCCAATTTACACCCAGTGCGGCAATGAGAACAGGCAGAAACTGGGGTGTTGTGGAGCCACTGGCCAGTTTGCTGGTGTCCACTTCCACGCTCTACTTGATGTCTGGGTCTTGGTCCCAGGACTGAAGGTGTCAAACTCTTCCCTTGAAATACTGAAGATTATTGATTCCCCTTCAGCTACTCAAGTTTGGCAACATTTGGAAATGTCGTTGCCTGTCAGGAAGATCTTTTGCGTTTCCCGTCCCCTGGAGTGGAGGCTGCCTATCAAGTGTCTTTTCTCCGCAGTTCAATGTTTCTGGTAAAACCACTGATTTGATTTTTAGATTTTGTCTGAACAGAATTAGCACATATCACATGCTTGAGCTGCCAGTTAAGGGAAAAGCCGAGGAATGGTCAGGGGAATAAAACAAGTTATCCCTTCTGGGGCTCCATCAGCAGACCAAGCCTAGGAGGCAAAAGCCATTTAGTCCATGGGGTCTTGCTTTGCACATCACAGGGGTGACAGTGATGGAAGGCGAATGACAGGTAGGGCACTGGGACGGGATCTGCCCCAATTACGTGGCCGTTTGCAGGGTGAAGGTGCCACCCCATCGGCCGGGCTGTGACTGCCCTTGGTGGCAGCTGGTGGGTGTCAACCGGTGTGGAAATGGGGAGGATGAGGCGGTGGCTGCACATCTGGATGGGACCAGGATTGACCAGCTGTGTGCCATGGGAGATGGGAGGTGAGCAGGGGCTTGTGAGGGCACCTGGGCTCCCCCGCCGTGGTGGGGTGCTGGAGAAGGATGGTGCAGCATTTATATCTCTCAGGGAACGCTGGCAACAGCAAGGGATTCTGTTGATATTTAGCAATGACGTATCTGTTTCTCTTTCTTTTTATCTAATAAACGTGATCCCTCTCACAGGCAGAGATCTCAGCTGAAACGGTTCGATGCAGAATTAACTCAAGCACTAAAAGCAAAAAACAACCCAGAGAGGTGCATCTGTAGCACTGCTAAAGCTAACCCGCGCCATGTTCGAGCTTCAAGGGGAGACCATCAAGATGATTTGCCGGGGAGACCTGCAAATCGGAATGACTCCCGTCAGCTGACGATGACACATGGCCAGGGAAAGAAAAAGCCATCTCTTCTTGCTCTAGACAGGGTCATTTGCTGCCCTACCTCGCATTTGCAGAGGAGCGCACTAGAAGTTGGTGAGACGCTGAGCGTGAGTCTCCTCTCCCAACACAGCTGCCTCCTGCAACGCTCGCTCCAACACCTGCAGGCTTGCAAGGGGACACGTGGTGACTGTCACGCACCGGGAATGTCACAGCGAGGTCAGGAAAGTGCAGCTCTGGGGCTTTGCAAGTGCTGCGAGAAGGTCAGCTCAAGGAAAGCTCACACCCCACTAACCTCCCCCTAGAGAAATGTTCCTGTTTTCTTTCAGGTGTCCTGGCTTCCACCCCAGGTGTGAAAAAGCCCATGTGTATTTGCTGGGATGAAGAGCTGACTAGACAGTGAGAACAAAGCCATATGCTACATGTCATCATTTCTGTCCTACACTTTCTAAATCCCCCACCAAGATCACAGTATTTTTCTCACTTATGAATTTCATGGGAGGGAAATAAAAGCCTAATAGAAGGCAGAATGAGCTCCATGATTTCTGTTTCAGCATCACCTGCTGGCTCCAACGGGATTTGCAAACCCATGAAAGAGCTCAGGAGATGTTGGGCAGGAGGCGCGAATTAGCCCATTTTGCAGGTTTGGGGATTTTTGATGGGATGCGTGGGTGCTGCTCTGTAATTGCTCACTGCCTGAAGGCTTAAATGAAGAAAACAAGGGCAAGGAGGACAGTAATAATGCAGGCTTGTTAAATCATTTAAATTTTACTGTTGTACTCTGAGATTCACAATGAGGAGGCAGTAAAAGGCATCCTTTGGCAAAATTTAACAACCACCCTTGGTGACTGTGGCATTGAACTGCTTTAGTATCTAGTTTAAAGTTGGTAGAAGCAACTCCAAGTATATTGTAAAATCTAATCCATCTTATCTGAAAGATCAAAGTCTGCAGAAAAGCACAAATCCAAACCTCCAAAAGTATAATTGCCCCTGAGCTCCAGAAGCAATATTAAAAATGCCATTTCCCGTCTTTTCCCCTTTCCCTTTCCTCAGCCCTCATTCAGATTTTCCTGAAACCAATTGATAGCATGAGGTGATGCTCCAGCTTGTAGGGTGATCTCATGCGAAGCCAGGATCTCGACTGAGCTTTATAATTTTTGGACATTTTTTTTTAATTTCAAGAACAGAATTCTTGAAAGCTCTGGGAGAGTTGTTTCTTTTTTTTCTCTCGAGTCTGTCTTCTCGCCCGGATTGACCCTCAGTGCAGAATGGGGACATAATCTGACTCCACCAAACCTCAGCCGTGGGGAAACCTTGGGAAGAACTTGTAGGAACATCTTCGCGGAACAGCCAGTCCTGGAGAAATAGTGATATATGAACATGCAGTCAAAGCTCAGGCAGCACACGGTGGCTGTTCTGAGGTCATGGGACACGGGATGTTGGGACAGGGAGGAGAAATTGCTCCCAGCATTGTCCCTGACCTGTGCAGCATTTTTATTATGTTAGAACTAGAAAGCTTCAATCACACATCAGGGGTGGTATTTGGAAGCTTTCAACATATATAGTAATAATAAAAAATAAAAGATGTGTGGCAAAGGGTCTCCCAAAGCTTCCTCAGGAATTAATTCAGTGAGATCCCAGAGGAATTAGGTGTCTAAGACTGTTTCTGCATTTCTCCAAGGCAGCTCCGTCACTACGTTATCACTTTGTCACAGGTTTGGTGCTCAGATGAACAGATGAAACCTGGGGAGGGAATAGGTTTTCTGCCCTACATAGTATGCTGAACGATTAGAAAACCTCCCTTACTTACTGGGTTGAATCTGAGACACTTCTAGGTAATGCAAAAAAAAAAAAAATTAATAGTAAGATTTCACAAAAGCATGTGAAATTTCCCAGTTTCATGTGTCACAGCTGTTCTACCCTTTGAGGTTGCTGAGATCTGAGCAATGTGGTATCTGGGCATGTCCGTGGCCTCAGAAAGCTTTAGCGCTTGCAGATGCTATCAGAATTTCTCAGCAGTCTGGGATGGTTTCCAGGGGAAATCAGATCAGGTTTGTATTAGAGATGGACTGTTCGGAGCAGAGCAAGTGAAAATGCCGTGAGAGGTTGCGATGTGAACTGAGCAGGGGATGCGATAACTGGGAAGGGGTCTGGGGATCCTCATGGCTGTGCTGGTGCTGGGGAGGGGATGGGTGGGAAAGCCACCGGGGGTGGGTGCCCTCATCCGTCTGGCTCACTGGTGGGACGTTGCTTTCCAATTACGACGCCCGTGATTTGGAGAGCTCTCACGACTGCAGCTCCTCTGGCATGGCACCAGCACTTCGCAAGGCTGAGACATTTTTACCTCTCTGGGATGCTCCTTTACTCTCACCTCCTACATTTTAGCCCCGGGCTTCTGGTATCTGTCCCCCTCCATCCGTCTCATAAATGAGTATTTGCAGAGCTTGCAGCACTGTCTGTGTTTCTGCAGGAGAAGCATGGTGTAAAAAGTCAATCCTGATTTCTGTGATTAGTGTAGCTGGCAGATCCTGCCTCCAGCGCTGAGCTCACGCTGCCCTGGGAGACGGACTCAACCTGACACTGCCTCAGCGAAGGTGATGGAGAGGCAAGTCTGGAAAAAGCGGAAGATACGAAGCAAAATGGTCTTGAGAGCAATTTGGGGGAAGTAATGAGAGGCTCAGAAACAGTGACTGAGCTGGGGACAGGGCTGGCAGGAGCATCTGCTCCATGAAGGAGAGGATAAGGTGCCGAAGTGCAGCTGTACCCCACTGACCACCCAGGGTGGCTTCTGAGACACGCGATGGTTAATGAGCAATCCGACCGTTTCTGCAGTGGGCCACTCTTCATAGAATCATAGAACCATAGAGTTGGCAGGGACCTCTGGAGATCATCTCCTCCAACCCCCTGCCAGAGCAGGGCCACCCAGAGCAGGTGGCACAGGAACACGTCCAGGCGGGTTTGGAATGTCTCCAGAGTTGGAGACTCCACCACCTCTCTGGGCAGCCTGTGCCAGTGCTTTGCCACTCTCAGGGGTTCCTCCTCATGTTTAGGTGGAACTTCCTATGGTCAAGTTTGTGCCCATTGTGTCTTGTCCTGTCGCTGGGCACCACTGAGAAGAGCCTGGCCCCATCCTCCTGACACCCACCCTTTAAGTATTTATAGGTGTTGATAAGATCCCCCCTCAGCCGTTTTTTTTCCAGGCTGAAGAGACCCAAATCCCTCAGCCTTTCTTCATAAGAGGGATGTTCCAGTCCCCTCATCATCTTGGTAGCCCTTTGCTGCACCCTCTCCAGCAGTTCCCTGTCCTTCAGGAAGGTCTCAGTCTCTTCACCTCTGAAAAGCATCTGATATGACTCCTCACCGAGGCAGCCTTGCTCTGATTAGGCACATCTTCAGCACCTCCATCATCTTCCTCAACTGCTTGCTGCTCCTTGGGCTGAGCCGAAGGGGAAGCAGGGGACAGCATGGGGGAGCAGAGCAGGGTGTGGAATGGCTGATGCTGGAAGGCTGGGTGCAATGCCAGGGCGTCGCCCATCCCTTCCCACTGCCAGGAACATTTCCAGAGCACCGTTCTCATCCCTCCTGCTGCCCCCGGTCCCTCCTCCAATGCTAACCTGCAGCTTGGCACACTCATGCACAGATTGCATCGGGGCAGAGCTGCCCCTCGCCCAAGCTCCTCTGTCAAAGAAATCACCCGAGAGCACAGGCAGGGACCCTGTGGCCCTTCTCCCTTCTGCACAACCCCTTACTCAGTAGTTAACCCCTTCTCTCCAACCCCTAACTCGCTAGTTAACCACCTTTGCCAGTGCGTCTGGTCTTGTTCGTGCTCAGCACTGGCGTCCCCTCGGTCCTGCAGCTGCTCGCCCTGCACAGGCTGCCTCCGAAAGCGTGGAGGGAGCCACGGCAGGGACCAGAGCTGGGCTGGTGAGTCCTGACCCGAGATAATGCACACGTGCGCGGAGGGGTTTCAATTAGGGTTCCTAATTCCCTTTGACTTGGGAGCTTGGTCCCCACATACACCCCAAAGCATCCAGATCTCTTTGCAAGGATGCCCGGGAGCTCGGTGGTAGACATCTGTGTGAGGAACGGGTGCTGTGCTCGTTAGTGCCAGGAGCAAGGTACTCCCATACCACCAATAATCTCCCAGCTCTCATTTACTCCTCATCCCAGCCCTCGAGTCAGCGACAGCGTAAACTGGACGCAGGGCAATGCTGTGGTGCCCCATCAGCAGGGAAACTCTAGGGAGCTTTATGCCTCCTGGTTGGAAAATGCTTAAATCACAGCCCCAGATTTGTTCCCTTTGTGTTTCTGAGAGCCCAGTAGTGAAAACTGTGGCAGGATTAACGACCTTTCACACAATTTTTCACGTTCAGAAGATGAAATTGCAGTAGGATATGTGTTTCTCAGGGACATTTCACACATTTTTTCACATGCAAAAGCCTGGCTCCGTCACACACGCTCAGTCCCAGCATTGCTGCTTTTGCTAAACCAGGTCTGGAAACCTCTCACAGCTCCCAGGCTACCACCGCGCCACTAGCGCAACAAGCTTTGTTGAGGCTGGAAGATCCCATGGAGGGGAACAGCCCCAGGTGACATGATTTCATCCCATGATGAGCACAAGTGATACTGGTTGGGTGGGCGAGGGATAAAAGGGCTGTGTGGGACTGAGGAAAAAGGTTTAGGGGTGTGGAGGTGTGGGGTATGTGGAAGCAGACCAGTCCTGGTGGGACCAAGCAGCTTCTAGGTAAGGCTTTGTCTTGGGGCAAGGTGGGAGAGGCTCTTGATAGAGGTTGAATGTTATTTTTGTAGGGGAATGGTACAATTTCCCTGGCTGGGAGGGACAGCTGAGCAGCCCAGGATACTGGTGAGCCCCTCTCATGGTCACCAGTGTATCTCTGCACACTCAATGTGTGTGTGCCCGTGGCCCTGTGGGCAGGCATGGCTGGGTGCAGTCCCTGGCGTCTCTGCAATGCCAATTTAGAAGTGTCTTCCTATTCTGTCAAACCTTCAGGCCCTGGTTTTTGGCTCCTGAGAAGCAGCACAGCTTTGCTGGAACCAACTTATCCCAGCAGGGCCGTTGACTCTCAATCCCACATAAAATTATGGGGAGCTGGAGCGTGTGTATGGTACTTCTGGCATGGCTCTTTGCGTGACATCTTCAGAGTGAGCATGACAGCCGCGTAAATAGCATATGCGAGGAGACATTACATATCTGCTGCTTGTTGCATGTTATTTACATTCGTATCCTCTATCTAGCTGATGGTTCTTCCTAGTTACAGATTTGTTAAAGGCTGGAGTCTTTTCAAGGCAGATATTCAAGCCTTTGAAAAACCGATGGGAATATATTTCCCTCTCCAGTTGCTTGAAATTTTCAGTAAACATCTATTGTTTCGTCTTGCCAGAAAATGAAGCGAGAGAAGGCTTCTGAGCCTGCATTTATGTGGGTTAAAACTGCGAAAACAAACTGCTCAAAAGCAAGTTATCAGGGATCAGCTGCTATTGATCCCAGCAACAGCAAGATCTTGAGTGACGCCTCTTTGGGGAAAGCGAGCTCAGAGGGAAGCAAACGGCAAATGGACGCTGAACGTCTCGGTGCTGACTCTTTTGCGGTGAATTTGTTGCTCTTAAAGCTGTTCACGATGTAAAATGACTTTGGCGCAGAGGTGATAAGCGGCTCCTTACTTTGGAGGACTCCCGTGAAAATCACCATTGGAGCGGAGAGATGTTTTCCTCCCTAAGGGGTAAGAGGTGAAAGTGCTGGGATGGAGCTTTGAGGGTCTGAATTCAGCATCTGCTTTTGTTTCTTACGGAGTACCTGAGTAAACCGTGCAACCGTCAGTTCCTTTCCCTGAATCGGAGACCCTTCCACTGCCAGCATCTGGGCTGTGGAGACCCCCAGATGGTGAGCCCTGGGTGCCCATTCCCAGAATGGTCCTAAAAAAAAAATAAAATAAAAAAAAATCAGTGTCCGGGGTGAGGAGCGGTTTCTGTCTTGTGAGAGTGGAGGGGTTTGCTCATTTTAAGGTCGATGGGTTTGAGACGCAAAAAGGACTAAGACTGTTAAAAAAGAATATAATATTGCAGAGAGGAGTGTTAATGGCCTCATCCACAATCACCTGAAATGATCAGTCCCTGGAAAATTGCAAATAATGATGGCAAACAATAAAATATCAGTGAAGTGAGTAGCATCGTGTACTCTGTTTTTCCTGTTAGAGCTTGAGGGATTTTGCTCTAAATGAATTTTTGGTGAAAGCGGGATCCACTCTAATTATTTGTAAGCAGCGAGGATCAGGCTCACCACCGCACGCGGTATCCTTCAAAATGCAGGCGGCTCCTGGCATTAAGTGGATCTGGTGATTCCCCTTACCATGGGCTCTGGTAGCTCATGGGAGGGTGGGACCTCTGATCTTGGTGGCTGCTGTCCTTTGGATGTGACTGAAGGGCACGAGGAAGCCCTGGAAACATGGGAGAGACCGGAATAGCACCGAAGCAACTCTTCCTGTGAGGTCACGCTGGGGTTCTGGGAGCTAAATGGCTCTTTCTTCTCCCATTGCGTGGTCCCAGGGCAATGTAGCTGGAGCTGATGTATTTCTTGGTGTGGTAATTCCTTGGCTTTGGGAGCTGGAGAGCAAATGGAAGGAAAAAGATGGCTAGAAGAGAAGTGGAGAGATTCCCTTTGTATTTATGCTTGAAATAGGCATGAAGTACACTTGTTTTGTTGTCCTGCTATTTTAGAAAGAGGAATCAATTGACTGTGGCTCGGTTAGCTAGGTGCCCCTGGGGATTAGCTGCCTCTTGCATGGAATTGTTTTATTGTGTAATATGTCTATTCCTATGGATCAGTTCCTCGCTTGCAGCCTTGGGAATGGGCAGAGAGGTACGCAGCCGGCAGCAACGCTGGGTTTCCAGGGTTCGGAGGGATCAGGGACTGACCCCCTGGCTCTGGCCCAGCAAGAGCAGGCAGCTGGAGCTGCCTCTCGGGGCCGTGGGGGTGGATGAGGTCGGGTCTCTGCTGGCTTGAGCTAAAGGCTGCGTGCGAGTGTCTGGGCTTATATTTATGGCTTGGCCCAAGAGTAGATGGGATGTACTGGGATCAGTCACCTGTGATCTGGACTGGACCCTCGCCATCAGCCTGCCAGGTGCATCCTGAGATCTTGTCTCAAATGTGCTCTCCCCGAGAAGTTCAGTGATCATGGAGGGACTTTGAAAGAGGTGGGGACGTGGCCCGTAACATCCCGTTGACTCCCTCCCCCTCAGCGGGTCAGGGTTTGAAGCAGTGTCCCAATGCAAGCTGCAGTCAGCAGGAATCTCTTTCCCACTGTGTGTATGTTCCCAGGCCCGTTTGCTGCTTCTGAACAGTTATTCTGTTTTTCTTTCTTTTTTTCTGATGCCTAGCGTTGCAAAAGAGGTTCTGCAGAGATTTCTGCCATCTCTAAAAGGAGTCTGATGGAGCAAATACAGACGCCACAATCAATATGTATTATTGTACATATTGAAGAAGCCAATGTCCCCCTTCTTAATAGACGTTATTTCTCATTCTTTGAACGAGTCCGCTGGCAATGGAGGGCAGATAATCCACGTCTGGGCACTCTCTCGCCTTGCGCTGTTACATGATTTATAACATCACACAAGGAACAGAATTTGTTCACCACCATCTCTGTGAAGGACCGCTGACTCCCCTTGTAGAGGCCACTCGGGGGAAGTGGCTTCTGGGGCTGGAGAGTGAATTTTTTCTCGTTTTGTTGTGACTTTTCATTCATTACTTCCTGCCAGTCTCTCTGATGCTCTAGTTGTTTGCCATAGATTTGTGATATTACATAAAGCAGTCAGTGTTCATATTCTGAACCCAACGTCTCTTGCCCTTCTGGAGCTGGTGCAGGGCTGAGCAGCGACTTCCCTGTGCTCTTCCATAGCTTGACCATCCTAGACATCATTTTCTGTGTCTGTCTTGCAGGTTTTCCAGCTCTGGAATAGCGCTTTTGCTGTAACTTCTCTAGCTGTAATGCAGGTGGTTTGTTTTTGTTTTTTTTTTTTTTTTTCCCCCCCCTCATAGTGTTTAATGGTCTGCTGGAAGATGCAGTGCCTGCTGGCGCTGCTCTGCCTGCTCAGCTGCAGACACCGCTCGTGTCCCCGCTCAGTACCCACCCAGCAAAGGGACCAGCGATGCTCAAGGACCTCCTTGCTGTTAACGCTGGCCTTGGCTGCTGCCAGGCTTTCCTTGACTCATACGAGGCTTAACGAAGGCAGAAAGCTGGGAGAGAGCGAGCCGAGAGCTCAGGGAAGCACTTGCGAGGCCAAGGCTGAAACGGGTGAGATGGGGAACCAGAGGGAACGCTGGAGGGGTGAATCCCTGGGGGGGTTTGGGCAGCCAACAGCTGACTACTGAAAAGTGTGAACGGTTGTTCGGGAAAACAAGACCTTTTGTGCTTTTCTGCATAAATGTTTAACAGCAAAGAACAAATCCACCTGCCTGTCACCTGTTTCTCACCCCACCGAACAGCTCGAGCCCAGTTTAATGATGCTTGGAATGAGCGGGTTCACCGACGGCAATGCACCGCCAGTGCCATCAGTTTTGGTGGGTGGGGGATGCGTGTGTTAACCAGCGGTGTTCCCAGGGTTGTGGATAGTGGTGGGAGAACTGAGGCTGCGCGTCTCCCTGCGCGTGCCTGTTCTTGGTTGCTGACTTTGCGTGTGATCGTTAATGCCCGAAGAACAAATTTCACCCACCATCAGTAGCTGGGGTGCAAATTTAGCTAATCAGCCTTTGGCACATGGTTGGCAGGTGCCCATCGTCCCAGGAGTGAACTTCCGAACCCCTTCGGAATCCCGTTTCTGAACCTTTGCTCTCCAGCGCACTCCGCATCCCCCCCCGCCCCAGCCTTCCTCCCTCTCCGCGCCAAGCCCAGGCGCTTCTTCCCTGTGTGAGAAATGATTTCACATCGTGCAGAATTAATTCTCCGCTCGTGATGGCCTTGATTAAACAGATTGGCAAACTGTGCTAAAGGTGGCAAAACAGCTCCGACATGCAGACGTCTTCGCCTCCTGAAAGGAAAGGCAAAAAACCAAACCCCTGTGGGCTGTCGCTATTATAAAATGCAGGTGGCTGTGGGCTCTTTTCTGCAAAAGCAGCAAAAATTCTACGCGCTTTGGAAGAGCGTCTGTAAAGTTAACCTGGTTGAAACAGTTGTAGATGTAATTATTGGCACTTGAACTAGACCAGCTTGAAATAATAAGGTTTGTTCATCCACAACTGGATAGACTGTACTGATGGTCCAGGAGCTTGGGGATAGATATGCCATAGGAATGTGGGGAAAGCCCAGGGTCCTGCCTCTGCCAAGATATATCCATTAACCAAGCAGGGAACAAGCCAGCCTGGGCCCCACCTTCTGACAATTTGCAAAGAAAAACCCCCAAATATGCACAAAGCTCACTTTCAGACAAATTTTTAATTTTTTTTTATGGGTATTCTAATTATTTACCCAATTAAAAAAACTTTTGTATATTTTCGGTTTGAATCTTATTTTGCAGACACGCAATGGAAAGTGGGGTTCGGGGTTGGGGGGGGAAGGTACTTGCAGCATGAATGTGTTTGACTTGCATGTTGATGCTCTGGAAACTTTCTCGCGAATCCAGCATCTATTCATAGTATGTCATCTGCTGCCTTCCTGCGTGCTTTCTGGGCAATCATCGCCTGGAAGAAGGGTTGTATTTTTGGCTTGTTCTTTTTTGGCTTTTGTTACCTTGCTGTCTGCATAGAAACCTTCAAGCAGAAGGGGTGATCTGTTTTCCCAAGAAATTGGCTGGGAGAAGTCCTTTTGGGTCACGCAGGTGAAATCTTGGTGGCCTTTCTTCTCAGCCTTGGTGCATAGACCCCAATGGACACGGTGAAGACTTCTGACAAAGAAGTAGTCTGGCAAGTCTCCTGCTCTTGAGATGACTGTCTTCCCTCCCCTCATCCCGGGGATCCTGAGAAGCGCAGAAGGTAAGATACCATGAGATCTTCATGGAAGATACGAAGGAAGGACAGATCTCTTCATGGTTGAATTAGGATTAGGACTGAAGGTGCAGCATGAAGATCCTGGGCTTTTTCCTGTGCGAGAGGACAGGGCTGAACAGCGTGAAGATGTTAGATGGATGGAGGATGAGAATTTTTGGCAGAGTTTTTGTCCCAGACACAAAACGTGGCTGGGCTGTCAATAGTTCAAGGTGGCAATCCTGATCCCCTTACACAGCAGTCATTCCAAAACACTAGGCTGTGTTGAGTCAAAACAAGTGCCGCAGCAAGATAAATAGGTGAACATGCTGTATTTGCCGCACTGAATTGACATAAAATAAGTATGTGGAGGGCTAAGTGCAGTTCTTGGGGTGGGAGCCAGCAGAGAGGAGCAGAGCTGAATTTGCAAACACTTTTCCCATCTGCTCCTGGGCTGCCCGGCCAGGCGCTCGCACTGATTTACTGCTGTCCTTCCATCAGCCTTTGAAAATCAATCCATTAACAATTAAAGTAATGTCTAGTCTAGTATTTATTTCACACTCTCTGGTTAATGGACTGATCAAAAAAAAAAAAAACTTCTTCAAGCGCTAGGACTGCTGTATCTCTGGGTCATGCTTTCTCCCTTGTTCCCTGTTAAAGCTGAGACCTGCTTTTATGGAAGCATTTGGGAGAATTACTGTGCATTACCATACCGTACCATTACATTTCCTGTAAAGAAGGTGCAACTTCTGTGCTAAATATCCCCAGACATCCATTAAAACAAAATTGGAGCAGAAAGGGCTAGCCCTGAATGTGCCTGCTGGGCCCAAGCAGCTCTGTGTTGGGCTGTCTGTGGGCTCTGCAAGAGAAGCAGCATTTGCTTTTCTCCATCTCCTCCTGGGCAATAGCGAGTTGGATCCGACCCGTGTGTCTCTGCTTGTGCCCCCAACCCAAACTGCTGGGAAATGGCTTCTTCAGGGAAACGCAATACATGGCCAGAGGCACCAGACCATGAGGCTCCGGTTCTCAGCAGTCAATCGGCCCCTGACCTGGGATCAAACTGAGGACGGACCCCAAAGACCTCTTCGCACCCTGTTTGGGGGGTGT
The DNA here is from genome assembly GCF_963924245.1 of Chroicocephalus ridibundus. Lineage (NCBI taxonomy): Eukaryota > Metazoa > Chordata > Aves > Charadriiformes > Laridae > Chroicocephalus > Chroicocephalus ridibundus. The sequence continues at coordinate 4,218,291 of NC_086295.1, read as the reverse complement.
CACACCTGGGGGCCTCCACAGCTCGCGGGGGGCTGAGTCTATTGGGGTCAATGCCCCACGGCTTGGTTGGGGAGGGCAGGGACCTGTGGGTTCTGCACGGATCCCCCCACCCTAAGGTAATGAATTTACCACTGCAGCGCCTTGAAATAAATGTGCTATTCTAACTCTGATCTGAAGCGCAGGATGGTTTGGGTTGCAAAAATGACCTTTAGCGAATGCCACTAGAGGAATACTAAAAAAATAACAAATTTTCTCCCCCTTCAGTTCCCGGTCCTCCTTGTATTTTTGCCAGTTTCTAGGTCAAATTCCCCATTTCTGCTTCTCCTGCGCTAGCACAGCGTTTAGGTTCCACAATTGCAGAGGAGGGAGGAATCCTCATCCCGAATCCCGCTCTCCCCAGTGCCCCGGAGCCTTCCCTTCTTCCCAGCGCCTCTGGCTGGGAGCCCACCCCAGGTAGGCTGCGGGTCCGCACCTGGGGGCTGCGGCAGGGCTTTGGGGGTGGGGGGGGAATGTGGCATTGCTGGACACCACCCCCCCCCCTCTTACCGCTCCGGGGGTGGGACAGGGGGGAGCCGCGGCAGCTCGGAGCGCCGGGGGGAGGACGCTGCGCTCGCAGGTGTGGGCTCGCTTTCCCTTTGGTGCGTTTGCTTATTTATTATTTATTTCCCCCTCCCCTCTCTTTTCCTCCTTCCCCCCCCCCCGCGCTTTTCTCTTACGCAGTGGGAGAAGCCAGGCAGCCGGGGCTGGCTCTGCCCAGCCGCCGTCCGTCCTCCCTCCCTCTCCCCCATCCCTCCCTTTTCCTTAAAAACCTGGGCTCCGGGGTGCAGCCCCCTGCGCTGGCAGCATCCCTGCCTGCGAGGAGCAGCCCCTTCTTTCCCCCCCCCCCCCCACCCCGCTCCGCCCCGCCGCCACCTTCCACCGGCCGCCTCCGAAGCGCAGCCTCCGGCCGTGCCCGCAGCCCGGCTTTGTGTCCCCCCCTCCCCCGGCCCGGGGGTGCCTGGATGCGGCCCCGGGGAGCGCAGGGCAGGGAGCCGCGCTAGAAGGGAAACCCGCCCGCAGGTAAGCAGCCAGCGGGGGTTTATTTTCAACTTTAGGCTTTTCCTGCCGTTTTACCGGGGCAGGGGGTGCGTGGGGGGGTCGCGCCCAGCGGCGGGACGAGCCCCCAACCCCGGCGGCTCTCGGACACGGGGAGGGTGGGGGGAGGTTTTGTGGGCGCAAAGCCGCATGTTGGGGACTCACCGACCCGGCAGGTGGGAGCATCCAGCGCTCGGGAGGGATGGCGTTGTGCAGCCTGCGCGTCCCCTGCGCCGGCGGTGTGGAGAAATGCCTGAGCTCCCTGTGTGCTCAGGATGCACCAAGCTCGCAGGGTTCCATCCCACTAAAATATGCTCTTGGGGAGGTTTTGCTGGGGGGTGGGGAGGGTGGCTGTGCTCTCCTCGGCAATAAATCATCCTTCTCCCCCAGCGTTTCTCACGCACATGCTTCGCCACCGTCCCGCACTACCCGTTTGATCAGCGGATCTTAAAATTGTCTCTTTGGTGCCCCAGGTCCTTGTCACAGGCTGGTGCTTCAGGATGGACCCGCTCTTCCCTGCCCATATTTTGGAAGACCCCGACCTGCGAAAGCTGCTGAACGACTCCTCCATGCTGAACCTGAGCTTTCTCCCCAGTAACTGGTTCAACAACGGCACGGGGGACAGCTTCCTGCCGCTGAGCATCAAGATCACCATCGTGGTCGTCTACTCCATTGTGTGCATTGTGGGGCTGGTGGGCAACTGCTCCGTCATGTATGTGATCGTCAGGTAGGACACGCAGGCAGCACACCAGGGAGGCTCCGGGGGAGGGTGCTGTGCGCAGGGCAGACCTTCCCCCCTCCTAAATTCCTGCTGCGGGTGAAGCAGGCAGGCGCTTCCCTGCTAATTGCGGTGTGCTTTAGAGGTACAGATGTGGTATTCGTCTTATTGTTTTGGTTTTATTTGTTTTTCTCCCTTCCTAGGCTGTGATGAAGGTTCCCACCAGCTTTCAGCTGCCCTCTGGTGCCTCCTAAAGTTTAACCCAGAGAATGGAACAGAGCGATCAGATCTGATAAAAAAAAAAAATGGGATTTTTTATTTTTTTTTATTTTTTTTTTTTTTTTTTTTGCAAATAGCCAGGCCGGGAGCTGGATGTCCCTGGGGAGGGCAGTGCGCCGGGAGCATCCCAGCTGCCAGGGTGTGCTGGGTCTTTAATGGGACCTTTCCCTCCTGTGCTGTGTCCGGCACCGCAGCTGTGGCTGCAGGTGCTGCTCCGTCTGGGAGCTGGCGCTTTGCAAAGCTGCATCTAATCGTGAGGGGAAGAGCCTGCTGGGAGGCTCAGCCTTACTTTTACAGGGGGGGAAAATCACAATTGTAGTTACTCCAACTCTTTGAAAACTATAGACATACCTAAGATGTGACAGGATGCTGCGGAGATGAGGGCAACTTCTCTCTCTGGCTCCTCACACTGAGGTTGGAGAGCAGGGGGACCTTTGCAGAGGGACAGAGCATGGAGCCGCCACCGCTCTGTCCTCCCTGCACCTTCCTGGCATTTTAGGTGTCCTTGTCTGGTTCTGCTGTGGTTCAAACCACTCTTGTTACCTGGAATCAGAAACCCTGTTCCCCCCTGTAAGTACAAAATAAGTTTGTGCCACCGTTGGGGCTGTGGTTCTGTGTCAAATGCCAGCAACCCTCTTCTGGTCCCCGTACCCTCTCTGTTAGGAGTGAGCTTCCATTTTCTACACGTCTCAGAGCAGAATCCTGGTGCAGGTGGATGCTGCCAGCGCAGAAAAGACAAGATCAATTTGTTTTCTCCTCCAACAGAGGACGAAAATATTTAGCAGGTATTCAGACGCTGATGAGATTAAGTCTTGCTCCTGCCAGGAGCCCTGCCGCTTCCAAAACATCTTTCCCTTGAATACACAAAATTCGGCTGGGGGAGAGGCTGCAAAATGAAGTCTTTAGTATCACAGGCTGGTAAATGGCAGATAAATCTCTGCTATGAGGGCAAAGTGATGCGAGTGTTCATCAGGCTGCCTGTCCGTGCTCCTCCTGCCGGGGAGTTTGTGGCAAGGAGAAGGGATCCCGTTAGCCCCGGGGAGTCGGGGAGAGGAGGTCTGCGGTGCAGCAGTGCCGCTTTTGGGGAGCTTGTGTTTTGCTCGGTGGAGTAGCCATCACTCGAGTCAGCAGGGTGTTTGTGGATGTGCGTAAGCGTGGTGGGGAGCGAGGCTCTGGGAGGGAGAAGTCCTCGTCCCACGGTGATGCAGCTCCCTGGGAACGCCAGCCAGCGCGCATGCGGGGAAGGGAGTCCATGCCCCATGCGTGAAACTTAGGCGTGTGTCAGGAGAAACCTTGGCAGAAATCTTCTCCCTGTCTGCAGAGGTCCTGTGGGACGGGGACAGCAGGACCCTGCTAGCCCCTGCCCGGGGCTCTGACCCATGGATCACCAAGAATATGAATATCCCAAAGTGGCATCCTGCTCAGGGTGGTTGTGTGCCACGGTTATGCGGGGCCACGCTTTTTCAAAATGGTGGCTTCTCTTCTGCTCCTTTTTTTGGCTTTCGTACCTTCCAGTTGGGTAAATGTGAGCCAAGAAAAGAAACTGAGATTTAGCGCTGGAATTTCCCCCGGAACTTAGGTTTTTTGCGTGTCCTCTGGTTTTACTGGTTCTAAACAATTGAAAACTGAAGGCATGTGTCACCCCATCTCCTCCAGGCCTTTTCCACTTCTGTTCCCCCTTTATGTAGTAAATCCCTACATATACAAAAGAGCTAATAGAAGCTTTAATTCTTTGGGCCCTCCTTTTTGGGGATTCACCTGTGTTTTTCCCCAAAAACTTCTGTGTGAGCCTGGAGGGGCCGCTTGAATAATGTGTGCTGGGGAAGCTCTGACTGAGCTAGAACATGTGTAGAAGCTCCTGTTTCTCTCCATCGGTGTCTCCTGGGAGCTCAGTACTGGCTGAGGCTAACGCCGAGTTAGACCCAGGGAAATGACCCTTCTTGGTTCGCTGAGTAACTGCAACTTCTGGTCATTTCTGCCCAGGATTTTTCTCTCCTTGCCCCGTCTGTTAAGGTCAGGAGCAGGTTTGGTGATAAACTGGACTCAATGTCCCAAGCCCTTGACCCTGGCCATGTGTGCAGACTCATGCAGAGCTGCCAAATTACTGGCCGTGCAAGGAGGATGCTGGTGACTTCTCAAGAACAGCTTTTCTCCGCAGGCTGGAGCATTGGGGCTTCTGGGCTTCGTGCCTTGAACAGCTTCTTTTTTCAGTATGTTTAATGTTGGTTCTGGTAAGTCAACACGGGACTCTGAGACCCTTAATGATAGATCTCTTCCATTAATGGAAAAAAGGCTGGCAAACACTCTGTGCTGCACCGCTACCATCTGCAGGTACGGTGCACCCTACAAATGCTGGGTTTTTTTCTTCTTTCCATGCTTATAATTTCACCAGGGATAACCAGACTTAGCATGCTACACAACCTACAAGAAACTGATGTGTTATCTTCCAGAAAAAGAATGGTACAGTGACGTAGACAGTAATTCTTTTCCTGTTTAAGAGAGGGAATTGGGAAATACAAAGGCTCTAATCTCAGCACGCGAGGAAACTGGAGGCATCAGGAAGGCTTGATTTTTGTTCCTCTTGAATGAGTTTGTTGCAGCACCGAGGGAAAAGTTTAAAATCTTCCGGTATTTCACACCAAAAATACTAATTCAAAGCCTCCTCTGGGCTTTCCCCTCTGTTGTAGAACCCAGCCTACATCTTTATTATATTTGGAGTGATTTAACATTTGGAATGATTAATTTCTAGAGACAGTCATCATGTGACTGTCAATCCCCTTCTTATGCTGAGCAGCGCTAATTGGATAAGACCGAGAAGGGCTCTCGTCAGGAACACGGTTTCCTGGACAGAAAAGGGCCTATTGTGGGAACCTGCCTCGTCCGCGGCTTTGTTCTGCTGGCTCATTGTGGAGCTGGCTCCTTGTCGGAGGAGACAATGCCTCCCCTCCCGCCTTCTCCTTCTGCTGTGTTTGCTCTCTTCTGCACATATTTCCTGTGCTGCTTTTTAATGAATGTGAAACAAGGAGTTGAAGAGCATGAGGCGGAGAGGGCTTGAGGGGGAGCGCGGGGGAAACCAGGCTGCTGAGGTCCCTCTTATCCGTTAACCGCAGGCTGCAAGGCTGGATGCTGGAGAGCTTTGTTTTGGGGAAGAGAAGCGAAGGGGAAGGGGGATGTATTGTTCTTGCAATGGCCCTGGGGGTGGATGACCCATGGGGTTGTGGAGGTGATGCCGACCCAAGTGTGGCTGCGCAAGGTGAGCCCCCCACACCTCCACCGATGCGCCAGGGAAGGGACCAGGGACAACACACAGCTTCTTGCCCAGGAAGTCCTGTGTTGTCCTTAGCTCCATCACTCTGCTGCGATGCTCAGCAGTGACGATCTGGAGGACTCCCGTCCTCAGCAGTGGCTCTGCTCGCCTGGATCAGGACCCCATGGGAATGATTCCGCGTTTCTAGGGCGCTTCTTTTTGCCGCGGCAGCTCTCTGTTGGGGTCCCAGCAAAGTACTGGGGATGCTCAGCTCACCCTATTGAAGAACACTGTTTCAGACCATTTTAAGCAGCTGTTTAGGCAGATGAAGGTTATCAGGCTCCTACGCTTCCCCTTCCTGCTTCCAGGTGAAGCTTTAGGAGGAGGGATGTGAGGGGGAGGTGCCTGCACTGGGCGGCTGCCTGGGGACGGCAGTCCCAGCCGTTATTCTGCTGGAAAACTGCATCAATCCCTGAAAACAGGGGTGAGGGCAGCTGCTGTAATGAGACAGGGAAAATTAAGTTAATTATGACATTGCAGAGATGCTGAATTCTTAATAGAAAGCTTTCTAAGGGAAGAGCCTCGACCAGCTGTGTGTCTCGGAGCTGAAATTGAGTGAGTGTTTAACGTGACGTGGACCCAGTGGACACTGGTGGGGCCATCTGAGACCTCAGCTCTCTCCAGATTAGCCTCTTTTCATTTTTCCGGGGGTGGGGGGGGGGAAGACAATTTTTGCACTTTGTAGAGAAGAGAAACCCATGCCAAGGGCTGTGTGCTGTGCAGAGTGATTGATGCTGGGAGAGGATGGCAAGGTGAGCAGGAGACTCAAAGGGCAGGTCTGCAGCTCCCCAGTTTCCAGGGTCCCACGAGCCCAGGTGAGCCGTGTGTGGCCCCTGCTAACACAGCTCCTGTGACTCCAATGTGTGCTGGAGGGCTCTTGGTTTCTCCTGGCTTCGGTGGGATAAGTGGAATGGAATTACCCAGGTGCAGCAGCAATTCTGTGACGTTTAACGTGGGACTTGGTTCCCAGGGCTTTTCAGGGCAATTCCCAGCAGCATTTAGGACACGAGTGGTTCAGCAGAGGCAGATCCAGCACACGAAGGGTGAGATGCATCTCGTCTCATGGACGAGAGCGTCTTCCTGCAGGACGGATGCTGGAGAATGCCCTTCTTAGACTGAAGCACCATTTCTGGTGGCCATGTGCCTGCTCAGGGTTGCCTGAGGATCCCCACAAGCCCCCAGGCGAGTTGCAGAGGCCTTTTGAAGCAGCAGTCACCCAGCCTTTTCCCTGGCCATGGCAGTGATTTGGGCCATGTGATGTCCCTGTCTGTGCTGGTTCCCAGAGAGCACCTGGAGGTGGGGGTGGCACCAGTGTCACCTAGACACAGCAGCGAGACTCAAAGGGCAAGAAAATCATCTGAAGGGATATACCCACGGGTACTGAAGGAACTGGTGGATGAGGTTGCTAAAAGTCATGGCAGTCTGGTGAAGTCCCCACTGACTGGAAAAGGGGAAACATAATCCCCATTTTCAAAAAGGGAAAGAAGGAGGAACCAGGGAACTATAGGCCAGTCAGTCTCACCTCCATGCCTGGTGAGATTATGGAGCAGATCCTCCTGGAGGCACTGCTGAGGCAGAAGAATAATGAAGAGGTGATTGGGTATAATCAACACGGCTTCACCAAGGGCAAATCGTGCCTGACAAACCTGGTGGCCTTCTATGAGAAGGTCACAACATCAATAGACAAGGGGAGAGCAACTGATGTCACTTACCTGGACCTGAGCAAAGCCTTTGACACTGTCCCGCATGACACCCTGATCTCCAAGCGGATAAAATATGGGTTTGATGGGCTGACAGTTCAGTGGATAAAGAACTGGCTTGATGGCCGCACCCAAAGAGTGGCTGTCAATGGGTCCATGTCCCTCGGGGATTAGTACTGGGACTGGTCTTGTTTAACATCTTCATCAGCAACATGGGCAGTGGCATAGAGTGCACCCTCAGGAGGTTTGCTGATGACACCCAGCTGTGTGGGGCGGCTGACATGCTGGAGGGAAGGGATGCCATCCAGAGGGACCTTGACAGGCTGGAGAGGTGGGCCCATGCCAACCTCATGAAATTCAACAAGACCAAGTGCAAGGTCCTCCATCTGGGTCGGGGCAATCCTAAGCACCGATATAGGCTGGGCAGTGGCTGGCTTGAGAGCAGCCCTGAAGAAAAGGACTTGGGGGTGCTGGTGGACGAGAGGCTCAACACGAGCCGACAGTGTGCACTAGCAGCCCAGAAAGCCAGTCGTATCCTGGGCTGCATCAGGAGAAGCATGGCCAGCAGGGCGAGGGAGGTGATTCTCCCCCTCTACTCCACTCTCGTGAGACCCCACCTGGAGTACTGCGTCCAATTCTGGAGCCCCCACCACAAGAGAGAGATGGACGTGCTGGAACGTGTCTAGAGAAGGGCCACGAGGATGATCAGAGGGCTGGAGCACTCTCCCATGAGCACAGACTGAGAGAGTTGGGGTCATTCAGTCTGGAGAAAAGAAGGCTCTGAGGAGACCTTCTAGTGGCCTACCAGTACCTTAAGGGGGCCTACAAGAAAGCTGGGGAGGGACTTTTTAGGGTGTCGGGTGATGGAAGGACTAGAGGGAATGGATTAAAACTAGAGATGGGACGATTCAGGCTGGACGTTAGGAAGAAGCTCTTCACCATGAGGGTGGGGAGACACTGGAACAGGTTGCCCAGAGAGGTGGTGGAAGCCCCATCCCTGGAAGTTTTTAAGGCCAGGCTGGACGGGGCTCTGAGCAACCTGATCTAGTGGGAGGTGTCCCTGCCCATGGCAGGGGGGTTGGAACTAGATGATCTTTAAGGTCCCTTCCAACCCTAACAATTCTATGATTCTATGGTCTGTCCCAAAGCCTTGCGGCTTGCCCTGGCTGGTGGCAGACTCCTTAACCCCTGCTGGTCAGTCATTGTCTTGCCAGGTAATTAATGGGCTTTTATGTGCCGGTGTCACTGTAGCGTCTGGCTTCATAGTCCAAAGTGATGTAAATTTGTCCTTAAATTCTGTGTGGTCGTTTTTTTTTTTGTTTTTTTTTTTGTGTGTGTGGCTGGTTGAACCATTAAGCATAAACTGGCTTGAACTGGGTAATTTGAGGCTGAGGGGGCCCTGCGAAGGTGACAAGAGCGGCAGGGACACGGGGAGCAGGGTGTGGGTGTACGGCTGGGAGGACACAAATCACGATGGTACGTGCCAGATCAAATATCAGCTTCATACAACCTTGGGCTTAAGAGCAGGGTTGGGAGCAGAGATGCCAGCGAACCGGTGCCGACTTCCACCGTCGGAAAGTGAGAGCAGCTTGGCAAAAATCCTCCCTGAGCCTTTTCTGCTCTCTTTTACTTACTGTGCATGTCTGGGGAGGGCGGCAAAGGCTGTCACTGATGCCAGGGTGTGGGGTGGGAACGGAGGGAGCTGCTCAAGGTGAACAGCACTGTCTGCATCCCGATGAGCTGGAGCTACGAATATCGAAACCAAGAGGCTCCGGAGAGGTCCTGGAGATAATGCTCATGGTTCCCCAGGGCTGAAGGCTGTGGTCCCTCTGTCCCTGGTGTCTGCAGCCCCGTGTCGGGCTGTAGGTTTGCTGCAGTGGCTGGTCGTTAGCCCTGGGGCACCTGGAGCTGCTCGCTGCCCTGGGTGGCTGGGCGGAAAGGAGGGAGCGATGCCGAAACGACAGGTTTTCAGCTCCCCCTGAGGCTCAGCCAGCGACAGAATCCGTCCTTGTGAAAAATGGGACCTCAAAGGCCCAATATGTGGAAGAGCTGTTTCCTACCCATCTCCTCCTCTCCCAAACTGGGTTCCCCTGGTTGAATCACAGCTCTGTCCTGGGTAACGCTGCTGGAGACCTGCTTAGCAAAAAAGGAGGAGGAAGCTGGGTGCTGAGCCGATACGCAGGTTTTTTTCCTCTAAGGCTTCAGCAGCCGGGAGAACAGGAGAGCAGAGCAAAGCCATTACTTTTGTGACAAAGGTGGAGCTGGATGGAGAGCCGAGAACTGCCAGAGCTGCCCTGTGGGAGATGCTCCATTAGGAAATTGCCTCCGTGACCGAGTGCAAGAAAGTGGCTCAGCAGGAAGCTAATGTCTTCTGCGGAGGCCACAGGCTTATCCGCGTCGGAGCTGTGCCGTAGGGGGGAACCTTAGGTGCCTCCTAAAGCCCGAGAGTTTAATTTGTCTTTTTTTTGTGCAGATTAAGAAAGAGAACACTCTCAGTTCCCGGAGGAAAGGAGAAAAAAGAGGTTAATCCACAGAGAAGTGATTAATTGATTTTTTTTGTTTGTACTGAACATTCTGTAAATGTTTGGGAACATTGGTTGGTTGGGGTAATGGCTGTTGGCTCTCAGTGTGCAGAGAAAGGGGAGCTAGAAGTAATTAATTAGGTGTAAATTAATTTCCCCACCTTTCCAGTGCACAAAATCGGCTCTAAAATCCACTTGAAGGTGGGTTGAAGGAGGGAAGCGGTGGGTTAGCCACCTCAGCGTGTCCCCATGTCGAAGGTGGCTCTGCTGTCACCTGGGAGGGGGTGAGGAAAGGGGCAGCAGGGAGGGATCCGTGCATCGGGGGATGTACAGCCAGGCTGAGCAATCGCGTCTGGACTGACTCTTTCCGAGAGGTGTCTTGGAGGGGAGGGACGGGTCAGGTCCCCTGCGATGGAGGGGAGCAAGAGGGAGGCGAAGGTTTGCAATCTGGGCGCCCCAAGCTCAGGGTTAGCTCAGATGCCCCAAACTTCTCACTGTGCTGGGGACAGGGGTGTGCGTGGAGGCAGCGTTATCCCCCGTGGATGCTGGATGGGTGGTAGAGGTGGGTGGGCTGCTGCTTGTTTCTCCCACCGGTTAAAACAAACAAACAAAACCCCAAAAAACAACAATCAACTTGAATTTTTTCCGTTTCACAGTGGTGAAGTTGGTCATCGTGGCTCAAAAATGCAGTTGTTATTCCCTCGAGTTATAACATCATTAAAAGCAGTCAGGGTTAGAGGCGTGTGGATGAATTGCCTCCAAGTCCAGGCCTCCTGGTAAGGATGGAGTGGAACAAGCTTGACCTTTGGGAAGCCCAGGTGAGCCCAGCCAGGTCTGTGGTACACGGAGGGAGGCCGCAGCTCCCAGGAGACCTTTGCTAACGCAGTCTTAGGTGGCTGAACAATTTCCTGAAGCCTAAACTCACAATACTGAATTTTTTTAAGGGCTGATAAAGTGACTTGGTTTTAATTACCTCCCCGCTGACCTAGAGGGAAAAGTGTCTGAAACCATTCCCAGACCCAGCTTGTGCTCCCTGTGTTCATTGCCTCGTTTACGCCGACTGCAAGAATTCAAACAAAATAAGCAAAACTCGCCCAGCCTGAGATGCTGCTGCTCCGGGCTTCACAGCACTGGAGTCTCTCCGTTCCTCTGTAATTCTGCTTAGAGAATTCCAAAGCTTTAAACCTCTGGCAGCTGCCTGGTTGTGTTGGATTTACCAAGTGTTTTGCTTGTTCATCCCTTCACAATAGGAAAGGCGCTGGTATTTTTCCTCTACTGCTTTTGGTGGTATAACTTTATCTGCCCTGGGCAGGCTTTCGAAGAACCCACTTTCTTGCTCGGCTGCTGGGATTTCTGGGTCAGGAGGAGCCTGACACTGGCTTATGTGGGGACATCAAGTGCTTCTGGCAATGTTCTCCGGCTCCAAAAGCTTCCCTTGGCTTTCAAGGTCACATGTAGGACCATTTGTTCTTGCTTTCTGAACATTCACTTTCCGAACTTCACTTTCAAACATCTGACTTCTAATACAAGCACAGCTTAGAGCTCTGAGAGGGGCAAAAAAGTAGGCTTTATATTCTGGGTTGCGGATCCCCTGACTGTTATTCTTGCAAACCAATGTGTCTCAGCAGGGTTCAGAGTGTGGCAGTGATAACGTTCCTCCAAGCGTTCACATGATCTACCAAGAGCTGAAGATCACGGCGGCGGGGAGGGGGGGGATGTACAGTGCTGAGGAGTGCAGTTTGGGGGTTTGCTGCTCTGAATTAATTTGACAAAAAGAGCTTTTTTAGGTCAGATCAGACCCCATAATATTCCAACACACATCAAACTGCAAATAGTGCAGTAGTTTATGAGTTTAAGTGTTACCCTCAAATGAACTTGCCCTCCGCTAATAACACACATCATTGTCTACCATTTCTGGCAACGTTTCTGCAAAGGCCGTTAGTATAGTAAATGATAAATGAACTGTAGTTTTAAAATTATACCTATTTGAGCTCTTATTTTGCCCATGAGAGGAACATCCTGGAGCTGTAATGTTAGATTCAGTCACAGAGTCACCGTTGAGTTTCCATTTCTGCAGACTCTGCGTGTATCCTTGGGCAGCTGATCACATCTTTCTTTGCATCATTTCCCATGTGTAAAAAGGAGATGATTACCATTAGAGCAAGGTGAATCTTCTTTTGAGGCCGTCGCTTCATGTGATAAAAGTAATATAGAAATGACAAAACGCCTTTGAAGTAGAGCTGACTCATGACTTCAGCTGCAAACTACCCCTTTCTTTAGAAAGCTCCATTGTGATATTTTGATTTCTGATACAAACCTCGTTCCTCACCAGTTTTTGGCTGGATCTTGCCCGTTCCGATTTGATAGCTCACATTAGCCGTAGTCTTTGGCTATGAGCCCATACAAAATGGATAATCAACTTACCCCTGGAACATATGATGCCTTTCAAATCAGCTTACCGGGTAAAGCTTTCACCAATATTTATAATAATGAAGCCATATGTGATGAAATCCTAGATTAGTCTTACCGAAGTCATTTTTCAAAAACCACGGTCTAAGTTGACAGCTTCAGGCTTTCATGGCCCTCACTTGCAGTCTAAGCGAATAAGCTTCTCCTGCCCATGAAACTGGTTGCGAAGGCACCGTTTGTATTGTTGTGGGAGCTGGGTTGAGCTGTGCGTTGATAAGCATGTGGGAGGTAGAAAGGAAAGGCTGGTGGTCAATCTCTTGTCATGTAAGAAAAATACAGCATCTCCTTCCTAAAGTAGCAGAATGCCCTCTTCAGTTGACTTCAGTGGTCAGGTGGAGCTCTAACCATTGCTCGTTCCTACATTTCAGATTCACCAAGATGAAGACAGCAACCAACATTTACATCTTCAACCTCGCTCTGGCTGATACCTTGTGTCTGATGACCTTACCTTTCCAAGGTACAGACACGTTCCTGGGCTTCTGGCCCTTTGGCAATGTCCTCTGCAAGATTGCCATCTCTATAGACTACTACAACATGTTCACAAGCACCTTCACCCTGACGATGATGAGCGTGGACCGCTACATTGCTATCTGCCACCCTATCAAAGCACTAGACATCCGCACTCCCCACAAGGCCAAAGTGGTGAATGTCTGCATCTGGGCGCTGGCTTCTGTCTTTGGCATCCCAGCCATGGTGATGGGATCTGCAGAGAATGAAAACAACGGTCAGTAAAAATGCATCCAACGGGTGGGAGGTCTCGGTGGCCAGGAGAGCCCCTGGGCTTGGGGAGCCATTGGAGAGGGATACTAGTTTCACCAGCATGGTGAGCTCTCTGCTGTAAAGTCAGCTTAACTCTTTGCTTTCTGCCCTTACCTCTGCATCATTGCTTCTGCTTTTCTAGTATTAAACTAAACTGAACGTGCAGATGCTTTTCTTCTTGCTATGGGTTTGCTGATTTTCCTTTCCTTTTTATTTTTTCGCTTGCAGAAATTGATTGTCTAATTAAACTCCCTTCACCCGTGGATTACTGGGATCCAGTGTTTGGCATCTGTGTCTTTCTCTTCTCCTTTATGATCCCCGTGTTGATCATCACCATTTGCTACAGTCTCATGATCAGACGACTCAAGAACGTCCGTGTCCTCTCAGGCTCCAAAGAGAAGGACCGAAACCTGAGGCGCATCACCCGGATGGTCCTGGTGGTAGTGGCAGTCTTCATCATTTGCTGGACTCCCATCCAGATTTTCGTGCTGGTCCAGTGCTTGGGTGCCAAGGCAGAAAGCGAGCTCGAGCTGGCCATCTCCTGCTTCTGCACCGCGCTGGGCTATGCCAACAGCAGCCTCAACCCCGTGCTCTACGCCTTCTTGGACGAGAACTTCAAGGCATGCTTCAAGAAGTTCTGCTTCCCCACCGCCTTCAGGACCGAGCTCCAGATGTCCAACAGGATGTGCAGCATCGCCAAGGATGTGGCCTATGCCTGCAAGAACTCGGAGGGGACTAACAATCCGGCCTGACTAGGCATGGAAATTCCCATGGTGGCTGTCGCTCAGCAGAGTCCAACCACCCCCACGTCAGAGCTGACTCAGATAACGGCTCTTTAGCAGGACCTCAAAACTGCGAGGCCAGAAACCGAGGAAACAATTTTGGGGGTTGGAAAAACCGGATACTGCAAGAGCATGCGGAAAAAGTGAGCCCATTTGATGCATTTCTAATTCCAGTGCATCCCGCACTAAGGAACGCGTTTGAAATCAGCCCTTTGATTCCTGCAAAACCCTGGTGGTTTGCAACATTCTTGAGAATTCGGGAATTAAGGGTTTAAAACAGGCATTGCTCCTGGGACTTACACTTTTGCTGCTGGGAGACAGACAAAATGCGAAGTATTCCATTTCTTTTTTTCCTCCCTGAGTTGTTTAAGGCGCTAACAACTCGCGTGGCTCACCAGCCGTTCGTGTGCAGGTTTTTATTCCTGCGGCATTGCTCTGAAATTAGACTTTGCTGAAGCCAAAGTGGGCAGCAGCCGTCAGACAAAAAAACCCAAGATCATCTCCAGGATGAGTCATCGGGAGGGGAAGGAAGGATGCGGGGAGGGAGAGGAGGGAGCTGGTGGAAAGGGAAACTCAAGCCGCCCCACGGCTGGGAGCCTGGGGAGGACACTGTCAGCTCCCGCGGACGGGGTCTGCAGTAAAACCCCCCACCTGGAGAGAGGGGAACGGGGGGGTGAGAAGGGACTGTCAAAACTGATGAACGTAGCTCAGAAGAGGAGGAAGAAAAGACGGATGAAATGAAGACAAATCCTTGTTTACATGCTGCTATTGCTTTTTTTTTTTTTTAAACCTTGTATTTCCATTGTAATAATGGACAGAATGTGTCTGTACCTACACAGCTCTATAGTGCGAGAGGTACGGCTGGAACATAAGATTTCATCTTGCCGAGCATGCCTTCGGGTTCTTCCTCAGTGAGAGGAGGAAGGAATGAAGTGGCCTATGTAGACATGTATTTATGTATAGCGGGAAGCTATTTCCGAGAAGTCGGAACAGCAGCTCCTCCAGAAGACATGGACGTTTCTGGTAGGAGGGGCAGCCCAGAACAGTCCCACCCGCTCCACAGGCGAGAAGTGGTGCACAAACCTTACAAAAGGTGGTTTGTTGGAGTTGGGTTTTTTTGTGTGTGGTTTTTGTTTTGTTTTTTTTTTTTCTTTTTAACGAAATGAGGTCCACAATGCTGAGAGCACTCGGGAAATGCTGCCCCGAGGTACCACCCCTCCTGCCAACCAGAGACTGATTTTTTTTTTCCCTGTCCCAGCGGGGCAGAGCTTTGTAAAATGAAATGCCCTGTCATTTCATTTGATAACGAAAGAGTTCCCGAAGAGTTTAACCACCGAGTGCCCTCCGTGCTGGCAGGGACAGCAGACTCGTATTTTCCCTGTAGCACAACCCCCCCGGGGGAAATCTGGGCGGTGGTGCCGATGGGGAAGCGAAGCAACGACCTCCCTTTGGAGAAGGGAGGCCAGCTCCAACGCGAGAACCGGCAGCATTGTCCGGACTGTACAGATTTCATGTGAATATATTTCCTGTGCTCTGGTCTATGAGATTCTGTATTTTTAATGTATTGATTTGCCAATATTTTAATGCTGTCATGTTCTTTATATATGCTGTATAAAAGAATCCAATGCTATATTTCTATGTAGAGTGTTTCCCTTATGGTTGGGCTTAAAATATAGATGCGATTCCAGTGTCCCGCGTATAGGACCCAGATCCCTTGTAAATCACTCCAGCTGGGAGGATTTTCATGCTGATTGGCATCTGATTGGGAATCTGGAGGGATACCAGAGCAAACTTTGCAATTAGCGCTTCCCCTGAATAAAGTCAGGGGGAGGAGGAAATCTGGGCACTTTAAGCACTTTGCAATGGATGTTTTTCCCCGAGCGCTCCCCAGGAAATCTCCTACAACCCCCAAACATGCGAAGAAGAACTCCCGGAGAACCACGCTGCTGGCAAGCTGCATCCCTGCCCTTGAAAAGATGAGTTTGGTGGGCTGTTGTGTCGGTGGGTACAATAAGAGCCTTGGTCATTGAGCAACCTTGACTCTTCTCGGCCCATCAGGTGCCGTAGGGGCTGACGGGGTGCTGGGTGCCGCGGTACGTGAAGCTGGGAACCGCCTGCCGGGCTTTCCGTGCAGTGCCATTAGGGAGCAGGAGAGCGTTCGTTAGTGGCTGGCAAAGGAACAGCCACCCTCCCTTTGTAGTTCTTGGTTGGGTTTTTAAATAGATTTACGTCCTCTGAAAAATATCCCGGTGTTTGGCGTTTTGGGTTTTTTTTTGTTTTTGTTTTTGTTTTTTTTTATAAGGATTTTGTTATAATGACTATGCTGCAACGATCTTACATAATCAAGTACTCAATAAATGTGCGTTTACTCAGCTTTTGGGTAATTCTGTGGCCCTCGCAGTGAATGTGTTTCGGCATTCTGTTCAATGCTCAGTGGAGTTTGTTATAAGAAGAGCAACAAAAAACCTGAAAGCAAAAGCTTTATTGTACTGTGCCTATGGAGTTACAGGCTTGCGATCGGCTGGCTGGCTGAAGCGCAGGCTCTTTAATTCTCTTCTGAAATGGTCGTGTTGGTATGATTTTACAATTACCGCAGTGTAAATGACAATTTCCTAGGTGGCTACTTGTGTGCTTTAATAAAGGAAAATAAAACCCCCTGTGCTTTGAATGATGTGGAGTCTGAAAGACTTAGCTGCGTGGCGTTCCAACCCCGGCGCTGTCGGGATCTTTGCACGTGGGCTTATTTTTCCAGCCAAAACAGCTGCTGAGCGTGTGTAATAACGGCGAAGCACCCAATCCCTTTTTTATGGAGGTCAGCGGGAACGTTTGTTACGCGGGCAACTTTGTCTGCAGGCAGACTGGAAACTGAAGATGTGGAAATGCTGGAAAATTGGTGGTTGGAGATGAGCGGGAGCTGCCTGCGCCCTGCCAGCCTCCCCAGCCGCTCCGGGCATGGCAAGAGGCAGCTCTCGGCGCAGGCAGGGCAGGGATGCGGGCAGCTGCCTGCTCCGAGAGGTGAAGTCTGATGTAGGTTTAAACCGAGCTCTTCCCACATCTTCCCCCGCACACTTCCCAGGAGTTACGGGGTTAGGCACGATCATGGAGAACAATGAATTACGGAGCCGCTCTGAAAATAAAGCCGAAGCAATATTGTGTAGCCAGGAGAGATGGATTAGCCAGTGAGATGTGCAATAAGGAAAGTGCCTTCCCTCTGCACAGAGATCAATATTCCTACCCGGGCAGGTAAACATAAGGAGACTTTTATTAGCAGTGGTGATTTTCTTCCTTTTTTTAAAAAAAAAAAAAAGAAAGAAAATTGGTGGGGGAAAAAATAGAAATCTTTATTTCTTTCCTAGTTCAGTTAATTATAAGTACCCAGGGGTGAGTTCTTACAGTGAAACCATAAACCAAAGTGCTTTATTCAGTATTATGGGATTTATTAATGTACTAAGTGTTCTCCCTGCTGCTGCTGGCTGGAGTCAACGGCTGGAAAGGCCGAGGAACGGATGAGCCAGGGGCTGAGCTCTCTCCTGAGGAGCTCCTTGGCTCATGGCACTGGCGCAATGGGCAAAGCTCTGGCTTTTGAAGGGTTCTCGGCTTTTGCAGGTGCTCTGCTCTGCCGGTGCCGCATCTCCCTTCCTCTCCCCCTGCCCAGGCTGTTCACAGCCGACAGCTTGCCCCCAACGTAGAATCGTAATTTCTAAAAGCAGAAATAAGGTGCAGAATTTGCACCCTCAATCAAGTTTGGATGGTTTTGTGTCGTGGGAAGGACTTACCCGGGGAGGCGCCGAGTTATCCTTTGCCGAGCTACAGGTGAGGCTGAGGTTGGTTGGTTTGGGTGAGCATTCAGTCGAAATCACCCTCCTCACGCCCACTGCCCGCAGGAGCCACAAAGCCTGTTGCCTGCTCTGAGGGCCCCTGGCCCCCACGGAGCCTGGCCCCCAGTGCTGAAAACCATTTTAGCAGGTGGAAGAACCAAGAAACCCCAACTGCAGAAAGAGAAAAGCTGCTTTTGCCCCATGTGGTGCCCATTGCTCTGCAGCTCGGGACTTGCCCTCATGAAGACACTACGTTAAGCTGACCAGTTGCCATATCTATTTTTCCAAGGTGATTGCATGAGGAGCTAGACTGTAAATATGTCTTTTTTTTTTTTTTTTCTTTTTTCCCCCAGGGGAGGATTTGTTAACTACTTATAGAGCTGTGACTGGGCTCTTATCTCTCCCCGGGTACTTTGGGATATTATTGCTGGGCAGGACAACGTGTTCCCGGAGGGGGATGCCTCCCACCCTGCCATGCTTTGTAGGGAAGGTGGGTGGTCTCCAGAGTTACAGCCTCTTTGTTTAAATGAAGGGGATCTCCATAAGCAGCTGGTGCTGGTGCAGCCTTTCCCACCTGCTCAGAAGAGGGACTCTTAGAGTAGCAGCAAAGCGGGCTCCACCAGAAAAACTCCAGTTTGCGTTCCCACTCATTTCCCTGTGCTTTCCTTCAGCTATTTTTGTGGCTATTTATGCATAGACAAATTTCTCCTTCCTTCCACAAGGAGAACCTCCTTCGGACCGACGCTGAGCTGTAGCCCTCATTGTGCATTCATGGCTTCACTTCGTGTTTCCATGCGAGTCTCTGTGACGGCAGAGCTTCGTCGCTGTGACTTTGCAGAATCAGCTGAAGATCCTGCCTGATCTTCACCTCCCAAGCCCTGCCCAGGGCTGTCTGAAGGACCAGTTCTTACTCCTGGCTTTCTCCTGTGCTGAGGAGAACCACGAAGCTGAGACAGGCGGGACAGAGGGTTGCAGGAGGGAAAAGTGTCGCAGCTTCATGATGAAAAAGGTTTGTGAGGCGGTGAGGCTGGAAAAAGGGAGAGAAAATGGAAGGTGGACTTGAGACCATAACCCAAGAGTCACGGTGCTGCATGAGGATCAGAGATGGACTATAAGAAAGTAGAGCATATGCTGTGTGACGCCAATGGGTGTTTGGCATAGGGCTTTTTTGGGGATAGGGATGTGATGCTACAGGATCTGTAGCCCCCTCTTGCCACGGCTGAGCTGACACACATCTATTTTGAGTGGCCCACAGTGGCTGCATGCACTTGCCATCTTGCCCGTTTAGGTTGGGGCTACACGCCACCTTTGCTCAAAGCATGTGATAACAGGTGTGTTAAGGATAACTGGTTTTGAAAAAAGGAATTTTAGGACTTTTTCAAGCAAAGGGACTGCTATTGGGATGGGAGCACTTGAGGTCGAAGAGCCCCACGGCTCGTGAACTCCCTTTGTTCCTTTTTTCAGTACCCTGAAGCCTGGATAAATTGCATGACAGAATGAAATAATCAATAAACAGAGCAGCATGGTTATGTATCTTGGCAACGATGATGCTAATCAACCATGTAAACCGACTTTGCGCTCTCTCCCTCCCTCAATGCAGTGAGATCCCAGCTGTCTGCAGTGAAGGAGCGATGCTGGCTCTCTGCGGTGCTGGGGGACACAGACAGCCCTTTCCCCACCTGCTGCTTCTCCTACCACACCCAGGGTTTCTGCTACAGCAACCCAAAAAACTTGATAAACGCTCCCTGGGGTAGAAAGTGCACAATAATATCCAATACCAGCTGGGATCACCTTCACCACCCCTGAAGAATGTTTCTCGTGTTTGGATTCTTGGGAATTTGGTCCTCCCATGGTTAAGCTGCTGGAAGGTCATCTGGGAGCAAACCCCACCATCCCATGCTGGCATCTTCCCCAGTAATGAGCAGGTTGGATCATGTGTGGGTCCGTGTAGCGTGCTGCTATGCAGGAGCCTCTTGCTCCTGCTTTGCTCTCAAATCCATGTGCCTTTTGCCGTGCTGGGTGGGAAATCCTACCTGTAGAGCCCAAGCTATTGCTGGGGGGGTCTCATAATCTATGCAACCAGCCCACTCTTGCAGGAAAAGGTCTTTTTCCTCCAGTGTATGTTATTTCTGCCAGGAGATGTAGCTCCTGTGCGGATGGAGTCCTGCTGCCTGCCTGCAGTGGTCAGGGAGAGCATCCGCCGCGTCCCTCCCCTCCGGGCCTGCAGCCAGGCGGGATGGGCTGGAGCCAAAATCCCAGCAGCACCAGCCCTGCCAACCAGCAGGTTTTCGGCGTAGTGAAGTGAAGGATGAATCTGCGAGAAACCAAGCAGGAAACTTGATTTTTTCCAAGGAAGCCACTGACAGACTTCTTCCCACAGTCTGGTTTTTGGTTGCATCGGATCACCTTTCTCCTGGCCACAGAGAGGAGAGCAGGCAAAGTCTGAACTGGCGCTGGCCCTTCTATAAACATTGATTTCTCTGTGTGTTTTCAGTCTGCCATGTGCAGTGAGTGCTCCGAAAAGCTCATGCCATGCTGATTCATTCAGCGATGGGGAATAAAAACACAAGCTATGTAGTCAATATGAAATCAAGATTAATGGCTTTTCGGCCTGATTTCCTCTGTGTGAAATGAATCCCGGGTTGTGATTTGGCTATCTAATGTTTGTTCAATGTTAGGCATTAATAGCAACTTCTCTCCCGTGTTGTGATTTGGCTATCTAATGTTTGTTCAATGTTAGGCATTAATAGCAACTTCTCGGCATGCACCGGTCATCTGTTCACATATTTTGGCCTTTCCCTCATCTCAGCCTCGCACTGCTCTACCTCTGCTTAACCGCAGAGAAAATTCCTGGGGATAATCACTTGCTTCCTGGGATTAAGTGTAAAAGAGCAGAATTTGAGAAAAAGAGCTTGGAGGTGGGTATGGAAAGCCGACCAGCGCAGCTCTCCCCACAGTTTGCTTTGGCATCTGCATCGGGGTTTAGCTTGAATGTGCTCGGCTGGAAAACTACCTCTGGTCTTCTGATGAGCGTGTGTTGGCGATGCCACTGAGCCCTTCTTCTGCCTTGGGACTACCTGCCAGGATCCTGCACGATGAGGGTGAGCCATCAGCTCTGACCTGCCCCATCCGCCGTGAAATGGTGGCTATTGGCCCCATCTCCCTGGCTCATGATGGGCTTGGAAGGAAGGAAGGAGCTTGGCGGAGAGTGACCCACTGTCTCCATCGCACGGCGAGGAGAAATGTAATTACATCCGTAGCATTTCCATCAATACAAGGCAGCAGCAGGCTGGGTCTCAGGGGAGGTTTTTCATTGCGTTGAAATCTGACTTTATTAATTACCAGCCTCTGATCTCATTTGAGGGTTCAGTTTATGACACTGAATCCTTATTTCTCTGTTTTCCTTATTCAGCTGCCTCACTGAGTTCTGTACAGGGGATGGTTTGGACCTCATGATCTCCCGGGGCATCTGTGCAGAGAAAGTGGCGGAGCAAGGGGAGGTGACGGGGATGTACAGAAATCCTGGCGAAAGACAGAGAAAGAAATTCCATATCAGAAAAACTGAAAAGGGGGAAAATGGGGACCGTTTCCCACTGTCAAAGGTCTTACTCCCAAACTATAGTTTATTTTCCCTTCGCCAGTAATTCCCTCTTCCCATGTGGGATGCTGGTGGCAGCACCCCTGCCCAGCGAGGGGACGCTGCGGTGGGGTGCTTCAGCAGGGCCACCATCAGCCTTCGGTGCAGCCCAGGCTGCTCACCTCCTCCCGGGAAAAGCTTTCCAGCCTCTCTCTCTTCATCCAGACCTGGCTGTAGGCGCTGATGGGAGTGCCCGGTTTTTTATCTAGACATCAAATATTATTTTTTTTTAAAAAGGGAAAATAGCCACTAAACAGCCCTTGAAGCTTCGGGCTAGCGTCTAGTTCCACTCGAAGAGCTTTGTTAGATAATTGTAATACTTTTCCGAGAGAAAATAGAGCAATTGAGGCTCGTAATTAAAAGCCATTCAGACAGCTTTGATCTTTCCCCCTGCATCTTCACTTACCAAACCCAAATGCCCACGAGAAACTCTTGGCAATATTTACTGTCACTGTTCTTGGCGTTTGCCTTTAAATTAACTCCTCTTCCTCCCTTCCAGCAAAAGGGAGGTGGGGGAAGAGAAATGCAGCCATGTGGCACATGGCTTTTTCAAGAGGGGTTTCTTTGGAAAGCTTTTTTTTTGTTTTTTTTGGAGGGTGCCTGGTGTCCTCTCTCTCCACGACAACAACAAGCATGGAGCTTCTCTGGAGGCCTCAGAGCTGCCCTGGATCAAGGATTTATCACCCCAAAACCAGCTCCGGGCACAGCCAGGGCTGCAGTGGTGGTGTAGATGGGGTAAGGCCCAACACGATTAGATGGGGTAAGACCCAACATGATCTGCCCAGGCATGGGACACGGAGCTGCCAGCGCTGTGCCCCCATGGCCCACACGGGGTCCTCAGATGTGCTCCTGACTCACGGGTGAAAGGGACCCCGGCCTGGGGAGTCCCCTTCTCTTCAGCAGCAGGTGGGAATGTCAACTCTTGCGGGGCTGAGACCCTCTGAAGGCACCAAACCCAGCTCGTTCCTCCCAGAACTAGCAGTAAGGCCGGAGGGTCACTGTTTCCTCGGGTTTGCAATGGGACCATCAGCGGCACGTTAACACCCATCATCCCTAATCGAGATGACACCCAGGGGCTCCCAGCATCCCGTAGGTGACAAGGCGAGTGCTACGGATAAGTCAGGCTGTTCAGAAAAGGGACACATTCTCTCTCTCGGATTGCTTCTAAGAGTATCCTCTAGAGATGCTCGTGCTTCATATCTTCTCTATTCCAAGTTTTCGCTCATCCATTTTTAATCTCTCTTTTCAATTTTTTTCCCATCTAAAGATGCTTCTGAGAGCCGGGCCTTCATCCCTCAGTGGGGTATAATTTCTTTTCTCACCCGAAATCGTGACCAGCAGCAGGAGACAGTGCGAGACTGCGTAAGTACCAGGGGATTACGGCTTTGCAGGGGAACAAGCTGCAGCACAGCTCGGATGAGGACAATTGATCGAAGCAGCCATTATTACTTGCTGCAGCACAAAGACTTAAAAAGCAATAGTAATTTCCGATCCCCACCTCTTATCTTAGATGCCTGCATTTAAAGCCTGCTGTGGGAATATGAGCCCTGTATGAGCCCTAATTCCTCTTTCTGGGGTGGAAAATGCCTTCTTCTCCCTCTCCCGGGGATGATGAAGCGAAGTCCTCCAGGGCTGTCTGTCCTCCTGGGCACAGCCGGAGCGGGGAAGGTGATGTCCTTCCCGAGGAGGAGGCGGACAGGAGCCCACTGCCTTCCTCTGTGCTGCTGCAGTGGGTAGGAGCAAGCGGAAAAACCTTCAGCTCCTGCCGTAACCGGGGATCTGCGAGGTTGCCCGGCACCTTTGCACTCATTAAGGCATCCAGGACTGTCCCAGAAGGAAATTTCCCTGGATTTGGGGCTGAGGTGGCTTGCTCACTCGATGCACGGCCGGCTGGGAAGGGGGTTAGGATGGGAGGGAGTTGTGCTGGTCACCAATTCAGCCTCCTGCAACCCTGCAGACCCTGGAAGGGATGCTTGGTTTGGAAGAGTGATAGGGGATTTGTTAGGTGAATAGTTAATTGAACGCTTCCAGCCTTTAATTTGTGGCTAATGTGGGCTGGTGTGATCCGCAGCAAGCCAGCCCCACAAACCTGATGAAATTCGAATGAACGAGCGAGCGTGCAGGTTTTCCCTGGAGTGAACTTGTGCGACGAGCAGGCAAATGCCTCCTCGAAGGTGGTTTCTGCTCTGCCAGGAACAGCCGGAGCAGCCTGGCCTCGGGTGCCGCGCTCAGAGGGTCTGCCCTGGGCATGGACAGCCCCACTTCGGAGCTTTCCCCACCGAAACGTGGTACCAGCCTGCGTGTGAGGCTGAGCAGGGATTGCGGGAGAGCCAGCCGTGCCGAGACAAAAGCAGAGAGTGCCGCTTAGTGCCGCCGGGCTGAAACACAGGGTCCTGCCGGACGCTCCACCGGCCGGCACACGGGCCAGCTCGGTGCACCGATGGGAGCCAGAGATCCTCCTAAGCACTGGAGGAGACCTTGGCCAGGGCAAGCCCCTTCTCTCCTTGTAGCCTTGCACCCCACGAGAGCAAAGAGGAGCCGACGCTCCCGTCTTCAGCATTTTACATGGAGAAAAGCACAGATGCAGGCAGGATGCTATCACAGGAGGAGAGGCTGAGAGCTGGAGCGGCTCATCCTCAGGGAGAGAGGGCTCGGGGGGATCTGAGGGACATCTGAAAGTGATGGAGGGTGCAGAGAGGAGGGAGCCAGACTCTTCTCAGTGGTGTCCAGTGGCAGAACAGGAGGCTCAAACTGAAATATGGGAAATTCCATTTAAACGTAGGAAAAAAGCTCTTACTGTGAGAGTGGTGAAGTACTGGAACAGGTTGCCCAAAGAAGCATCCTTGGAGACATTCAAACCCAGGCAACCTGTTGTAGGTGACCCTGCTTGAGCAGGGGGCTTAGACTGGGCATTCTCCAGAGGTGCCTCCAGCCTCACCCACTCTGTGAGTCTGTGACAATCGTGACATTGGATTCAAAGGGGAAAAGCTCCAGCAAAGACACTGTCAGGTCTGAAAGCGGCTGACTTTCCACTTAATGAAATATATTAGGTTTTCCACCTAATGAAATATATTGCCTTTCCTACGGACCTAACGCCAATAAACAGTGGCGTTGCAGCCAGATAAGCAATTTGAGTGTGAGGTGGCATCATTTGAGTTAGTTTTCTGCACTCAGAGAGGTTTTTTTTCATCTGGGGAGCCCATCGCCAGCAGATGGCAACCGTGCTAAAGCGGTGGGTGCCCGTGATGCCTGCCTGCGCAGGCTGGCTCTGCTCCCTGGCCTTGCCTGGGCTGCTCCAAGGGGACATGCAACACCTCTGCACTCCCTCATCTGCTGCTGGCACCTGCCTCCTTCCCTCTGAAGGTTGCTCAGGATCACGGCACCCAGCTTTCCTTCCAGAATCCTCCATTCTCATGGTCCCCAGTACCCCATCTGCCAGGTCTTTCCCCTCTTCTCTAAACTCTTTGAGCCACTCGATACCTCTTCAGAGCCACCAGCACCTTCTAAGTGGAGGTGATCTCTTCTCCAGGTGCCTCCCTGTTCCTCCTCTCATGTCTGGGGCTTGCTAAGTGATCACCCCACACACCTGCACATGCCAGCACACACAGACACACTATCGGACCGGGTTTTGAAAAATCCTTGCGTTTTCTGATAGTTGCAAGGTGCAGCTAATGAGAAATAGAGATGAGCCATGAAACTTGGGTCAGGGAACCTTGTGCGCACTAACTCTGGGGGGGTTTAAGATTGTGGGAATAAGGACCCACCACTGTGGACTCTTTCTCATGAGGCTGGCTGACACCAGGGATTCAGCTCTTGATCTTTACTGCAAGTTAATGTTAGTTAGTATAAAAAAAATGGAATTCCTAGCAAAGTTTCACCTAGAAGAATGTATTCTTCTTCATTGTTCATCCAAGGTTAACACCTTTAATACCGAGAAGGCAACACAAGTGATCTTGTTTTCACAGATCACTTTCAGCTTTCTAAAAGGGAAACATGAAATTGCCATCATGATGTATTGAAGGTTGTTAATTTTGGTGTCAGAGCCCTGAGAGCACTGAGAGGACTGAATCGCCCTGAGTGACCTCACCTGGGACTTCCACCCACACCCTCACCCATTGCTCCAGGAGCCCATTTAAGCAGAGCCCTGCAGCCTCCCTCCTT
Organism: Chroicocephalus ridibundus; assembly: GCF_963924245.1. Taxonomy (NCBI): domain Eukaryota; kingdom Metazoa; phylum Chordata; class Aves; order Charadriiformes; family Laridae; genus Chroicocephalus; species Chroicocephalus ridibundus. The sequence goes on along the minus strand of NC_086295.1, from coordinate 4,193,065 downwards.
GTTTTTTGGAGGGATATCTGTTTCCAGCTCTGCCTCCTGGATGGACCTTGGACTCCTGTTGCAGCCTTATCTTCAGCCCCCTTTTCTGAATAGACCTTGGATAACTGCTGTAGGTACGTTGCCCCCTGGATGGGCTCTGGTATGTGCAATCTAGCTGGTCTCTAACCCTGTCTTCTTTGGTTTTACCTGTCCTGTACTTTCCTGGTGGAATTTGGACAGGTAAGAGCTGAGCTTGGTGCTTGGGGATCTGGGGAAAGCTAGAGAGGAAAACTTTAGCTGAGACAACCTCCCTTTAAACCAGTAATATATTTGGCTATATTTACTTACTGCAGACCTACAAGACAGCTTACTGCTGTGCTCGGCTGGACAAGGACCCCTGGGAGCAGTTTGGTTTTTGCAGAGGTGATGAGGGATGGTAGCTTCTGGTGTTGCTTTGGCCAAAAAAGTATACTCCCATTTAACTAGGTGCTTTGGTGGCTAATATAGAGCCAAAATAAAGGAGCTGTGGTGCATGCAGTGTTCTCCTGGCTGTGGTAGATCACTACTAAGGACTGAATATGGCAAGGAGCCCTACTCACCTCCACACGTTGATGGTGGAGGTGAGGCTTTTCCATGACCCCAAAAGCTGGGAGGTATGGTGTGCTCATCCCACTACCTACCAGTGAAGGAGAGGTTCCCATGCTGGGAGAGGGAGAGTGGGGTTTCAACAGGTTTATGGTTGTTCTTGAAGCTTTCGGTACTGTATTTCTGATTTCCAGACCCTTCCTCTCAGGCTCTGGTTCTGTGGAAGTCCTTTGCTTTACTATTTACCTGTTAAAGAAGGAATTTTACCTGCAGTGCTTGCTAGGGTTTTTCTTGTGGCCTACAAAACACCTTGATTTTGTTATAAATATACAATATTTTATTTTACGCTAGATAAAATGCAATGTATATACAGCAAAGACATGGGACAAATACCATAAGTTTTCTCTGGTGAAAGAAGGACCAGTCTCTTTTTTTCCCAGGAGGTTTATTTCATTAATCACTCTTCAGTAAGTATATATTTGACAACAGGAACAATTAGTTAAAAATAATTTCTAACACAAATTCCCACAGTTGCCATAATATTTGGATGGTGTGTTGTTTAACACTATTTTTGAGATGCAGATCTTGCTTTTGGTTTAAATTTAACTTGTGTTAACAGCTCAGGAAAGAGGGAGTTTGAGGTGGGGGTGGAAAGCAGACATCTCAAAATCAAAAAAAACCAACCCAAAGCCATAACACACATATGCACGTACATGGATGTGAAAATGGTTCATTTTCTCTTGCAAATACTCATCTTTCATCCTCTGTCTTTTGTTGATGTGTCCTTGAAAGTGCTTGTTAGCTCTGCTCCATGAACCAATCCTCCAAATAACACAGCTATTAAGAACCAAGCGTTACATTAATCTGAAAGCTGGTCCCCAGTATCTCTGTGCTGTACAGCAGAGGGCAATAAAGGACCACTATGTAGTAGAAATATACCTCTGGAAAGGAAGTTTTCTGTCCTAATGCTTCAGGGTGTGTGATTAAAAGCAAGAATATAGAAAAGCAACTTTGAGAAGTTGGGAGGTGCAGAGGGAAAATGCAGGACTGGCGAGTAAGCAGGACAAACCATGTGAATGATAATGATAAATGGACACACACATTACGTGTGAATGAAAGAACAAACATTGTACATTCATGAGCCACCCCTTCAGTCTGCAAAGTTGCCCCTGCAAAGCCATGGGAGAGATCTGTGAGCCCCAAACCACTGTTCAAGAAGTTCTGCATTCCAGCATCTTCCGGAAACTTTTCCGAAAACTGTCATCCAGGAAAGCATACAAGAAAGGATTCAAGCATGAGTTGGCATAGCTTAGGCTGGTGATGAAGTAGGATATACCAATGACCATGGAGGTCTGGGGCAAGTCAGAGGTCAAAGCCACGATGGTGGCCAAGTGAAAGGGGGTCCAACAGAAGAGACACACAGCCAGGACTATGAAGACCATAATAGTGACTTTCTTCTTGGCTTTGTCCAGGGCTTTAGCATTAGAGTTCAAGTGCATGTTCCTTAGCTTGTAGAGCATCATGGTGTAAAGGATGCAGATGGTGGATACTGGAATTGCAAAGCCAAGGATGAGGGTATAGATCCTGCTGGCCTTGAACCAAAACCTTTCAGGCTTGGGGAAGTTGAGACCGCAACTCTTGATCTCCAGGTCATCTATGTAGACATTGGCAAAGATGATGAAAGGGAGAACTATGATGGTGACTAGGATCCAGATGCACAAACTGACAATCCTGGCTGCTCGGTATGTACGATGTGGCATCCTCTTGGACCTGACCGTGGCCAGTACTACCAGATACCTGTCTATGCTCATCACTGTTAGGAAATAAATGCTGGAGAAGATATTATAGTGGTCTATGGACAAGATGACCTTGCAGAGGACTTCTCCAAAGGGCCAGTAGTGGAGGAGGTGTTCAGCAATATTAATGGGCAAGACAAGTGTGAACAAGTCATCAGCTATAGCAAGGTTCAGGATGAACATGTTTGTCACAGTCTTCATCTTGGGGGCCTTGAGGATCACATAGATGACAGCAGTGTTGCCTGTGAGCCCAACAGCACAGATCACAGAGTAAATGACAGGCAGGACAATGTAGAAATCAGCTGCCTGCTCTTGGAATGTTAAGTTGAACCTCATGCTGTTGTGCAGGTAGCAGCTGTTACCTGCGTTGCTGCAGGTGCTGTTCAGATCATCCCAGAGAGAGCTGTTTCCCATGCCTGCTGGTCACAGACTGCCCACGGATATGATTGAAAGCCCTGCTAGCCCAGGAGACAGCGCCTTTTTTCTGTTTGAGAAGCAGCTGCTATCTCATTTAGAAGTGGGTTATTTCCAAAGAGTGGCTTGTGAGGCAGCATGGACCATCAAACTTACCTCTCTTGTCCCATGCCATTGGGGAATTTAGATTTTGAAGCGATTGTGGGGGGGGGGGAAATGATTGAAAGACACATAAGGCTCCATGAAAAAAAGCAAATGAGAATTATAACTCCCTGTGTTAGTCATGGAACTCATCTCTCTGAGAGCATCCCGGTGAGCTGTGGCTTTTCTTTGCTGGGGAAGTCAAGTGGCCCCAGTTCAACTGTCTGCAGCAAGAGTTCTTCCCAGGGCTGGCAGGAACAGGGAGGGCAGAGATGAAGCTTTGTGCCTGGTCGGCGATTCACAGCCCTCGGAGGACTCCAGGGATGGCTGCTGTTTCTCTTGCACAGTGCCTGCTTTTCCCTGCTGGAGCAGAAGCGTGGCAGCGTTTAATTAGTGCCTTTCTTTGTGTCGGAGTTCAGACTCTTTTCATTGACTGAGATTCCACAAACAATGAAGAAGTTTCCGACAGGGCTACTCCCCGCTCCCAAGGTCCCCTGGCAAAAGAAGAAGGCGGGGGGGGGGGTGGTGGAAATAAAGTTCAAGGAGTATTTCCAGAACTAAGGGTTAACCCAAAATTAAAGTAACTCTTTAAGCAAGGGTAGGTTATGATCTCAGTCAACATGAAGACCATCCCCTTTACAGACACCTGTGGCAGCACACAAAACTTGGCACAGACGGACAGACAAACCCGGGAATCTCAAAAGTTCAGGATTATTCAGGGAAGGGGGGGAAGAAGTACCCTGAAAGCAAATCTGCTTTAGAGCCAAAGCCAGAATTACCCCATCTGTTTACACCTCTAGCGGTTGCCACATCCATCGCTACTGCCTGACCCAGGCTTCCAAGAATTCCTCCGCAGGGAAGCAAACAAACAAACAACCGAGACCCCCCGAAGATCAAAGATTTGGCGGCTGGTCCCCAGGCTCTGCAAGGAGAAGTGCCTCACTTCGCTTGGGGTGGTTTTTGTTGTCGCACGGAGGTAAAGTGAGCAGGAAAGGCTGGATTGGGAATGGGGAGGGTTGAGGTGTCCCTTACCTGGCGAGCGGCTCCGGCTGCCTCCTCCGGCCCCTGCTGCTCGGCACCGTTGAGCCTCTTCTCTCTAATCCGACTTGGAGGAGGGTCTCTGGGATGCTGACGTTACCCGGCTTTGCGATCGTATCAACATGATGGCTCTGTGTGTGCATCGCACATCTCGGCAATTAGCACTTGTTCACACCAGGGAAGGAGGGGAGGAAAAAGTTGGGGTTTGTTTCCCCCCCCCCCCCCACTCTCTGCAGGGCTCTTTAAATAGTAAATAAGGTAGATGGTGGTGAGCAGCTGATGCTCCAGAGCTGTTCCCCTCAGGAATGAGGGAGATGTTGAGGTGCACAGGCAGCACCCAGGGCTGGCAAGCTGTGGCTGGCTGGATGAGGGATGTGTGGAGCAGTGGGAAGCGGGGGGTTAAACTGCTTCAATAAGGAACGCTGGTTGGCTTTAACAAAGGAAGATGTACAATGGGGGGCGGGGGAGTGGGAGGAGGGTACACAACATTACAGTGCTCAAAATGAACAAATAAACAGATGTACCTTGCCAGATCTGTGCTGGTTTCAGCTGTTCTGGGGGAGCGCAGCTGGCTTTACCCTGCTGGGTCTCTGGTCCAGCTCTGGAAATGCAGCTAAAGCCTTCAGACGCGCATCACAAAAGGCAGGAGTCCTGTGAAGCTTGGCAGAAACACACCGCAGGTCACATACCAAAACCAGCAACAATGTAAGATCACTTTACCTTCATGTCCCCTATAAAAAGAGCATAAAGGAAATCAAGGGTCTTTTGATTCTCCTTTAGTCTTCTAAATGTATTCCCCAGCTGCGGGTTGCCTGACCTTTGTTTCAACACCAGGCGAGACAAAAACACAAGCATCCATCAGTGGTACGCCTGGCGGTGTGTGCGGTGTCATTTAACCAAGCAGGTCACCTCCTTTAAATGAGCAATGTAGCGAAGAGCTGTGTTTGACTTTGCTCCTCTTCTGGGGATGTTTACCCTTTTCTGGCAAGATTATTGTGCACTGGTAACGGGGGTGGGAGCAAAACACTTCATTGCACTCGGGGAGGTAACTCCTTAAGGCCGTGGGTACCCCCGACTTTTCAGTAGATGGTAATTTGTTTATGCTCAGTGTACAACTCTTACAGATGTTTTCTGTACTTGAACCCAAATCTGACAGTTTTCAACCAAAACCTGGCCTAAGCAAAATTGAACAGAAGATTGCCCGAGAAGATCCACAGGAATGATATGGATGATCTTTCCTCAGATGAAAGACCCCCAGAGGCGTCCTTCTGCCTGTTTTTGGGAAAGCTGGCACAGTTTGTAACTGCAAGGGAAAGAGGGTTTTCACAGGTCTGCAGGGGGAAGGCAGTTTTCCAGGAATCGCTGTTGCCTTTGTGACAGAGAAGGAAACGCAGGGAGAGAACTTCAGGAGAATGTGATGTTAAGTTTGCTAATCTGTAACTATTCCCCAGGGCAAAAGGGTGTAAAAGCTGCATTGAAAAATCCTTCCATCGTGACTTGCTGGTTTTCAGCATCGAGCACATCTCTCGGTTCCCTGGGAGGGTGCAAAAGCTGTCCTTTCGCGCCCCAAATGCTGTTATCTTGGAACTGGCTGTCAGGCTGGTGGCTGTGTGCCAGGTGCTGTGTGTTTAGGGACATGTCCCTAAGAGGCTGGGGGCTGTGGGGCTGGCTGGGATCCTGGGGATCAGACATGGGCTGTGCCCTGCACTGGGGCCGCATCCCTCCCTCCCGCCTGCCTCTGCCGCCTTCTCATTATCCCCGGTGAGCACGGTCTCCTGCGTGCCTTGGTTAGGATGTGTTTGATTAAAACAACCTTGTCAGGGATGAAATGGGGACTAAGAATTTAATCTCGTTGTCTGGTGTAAGTCGAGAGGCTTTTGTTTCTTTTATATCCCCTAGACAAATGGACGGCGCTTGCTTTGAGCTGTGCTCCTTGCCTAGCTCCTCTAACAGGTTTGCAGTAAAACTCACCTGCTTTGGGGAGAGCATTGGCAAACACATCTAAATTCACGCATGAAATTGCTTTGCAGCAGGAGCACTTCCATCAACAGAGAGAGAATCTGTCCCTTGTGTCGGCTCCGGATCCGACCAGAGGAGGCACGTTGTGTGCACTGGCATGATGTGGAATGGGAAGTGCCTGGAGGGAAGGCGGAGAGAATGTTTTATTCACCTTGTTTTCTCTGGCTGGATGTCCTTCCACTTGATTATCAATATTATGGTGGTACAAAGCCCTGAAAATCAAGCATTAGTTCAAGCTGCTGTTACAAAGGACGCGAGCTGTCTTTTCCCCCATTGCCACTTGGATCTACTCTTGTGCGAGCAGCTCCATCGCCACCACGGTGCAAGAGGGACAAAGCTCCCATCCTTGACAAATCCACGTCATGGAGAGATGGACTTTGCCTCCTGAAACCCATGTTCACACTATGCAGCTCGAGTCAGCTGTGCAAACAGAGAGAACAGGCAGCATATCAGGGAGGGGGAAATCCCTTCCAAGGCTAAGCTGATGGTGCTTTATTGCCATCATGAAGCTGACATGCTGCTGACTCCAGACAAAGACCATCCATCACTCTGGAGTTATGGAGTGCTGTGCTGCTGGCGGTGCCTGGGGGCATCAGGAGAGCCCAGCACCGGCATGGGACAGGCAGGGCAGGAGCTTTCTTTGCCTGGGTTGCTTTTGGAAGGCACTGCAAAATATCTGCTCAAATGATGGGCTTATTTCCTCACCAGCTGTGTGAGTGATGCCACCTGAGCCCTCTGTGATGCTTCAGCCCTCCAGCAAGGGCATGTTGTCTAGAGGGCTGTGGTCTAAGGCAGACAGCTGCTGCCTCTAACCATGTTTCAACCCTTCTGAGGGGGACTTCTCCAGGGCACTAGGAGTGAAGCCGATGTCACCTCCCTTGTTAATCCACAGGGGCAATTAAAGAGGATGAGTTACTCTGGATCAGCCCTGGAGACGGACTCCCTCTTTCTTGTCCTTTTTCAAAGTCACAGTAATCTCAGCTGGACTTAATTTTGAGACTTTGAGTTGAGGATGCTTTGTATTCCATGCAGGAGTGCCAGGGGAGGCGAAACCAGGCTTGCTGGGAGGAGTGACTTCACCAGGGAAGGGAATGAGTGTGTTCTTCCCGCCAGGGCTTGCAGGGATAGCAGACATGCCCAGCCATTTAAAACGAAATGAATTAACTGTGGGAAAGAAAAGAGAGAACTGATTCTATTCTGTTCTGCTGGGGGTGGTAGTGTTGGAAGTTTCTAATGCACCTGTGCTACTGCTCCTGAGGTCACAGATCACCTGCTGATCGGGCAGTAGCTTTCCAGGGCTCTCTTGCCCCATTTTTGAAAGTATATCCTTGTGTCTGGAGTAGAGTTGAAGAGGAGCTGCTAAACAAAGCAAAATGAAGGTGGCTTCTCAGTCACCCAGCGGTACCCCTCAGGATGCACCTTGCTTTGGGCATTCTCGCTTTGGGGACAAGGTATGATCATGTCCCTGTGGTCACAGTGCTGACAGTCCTTGCTCTTTTCTGGGGTAGGTTGTGAGTGTCCCCTCCATGTCTGTGAGACACTCATCCCTAGACAGTTTGCAGAGACAGAGAGAAGGCTTGACTGAAAAGCAGGGGCTCCGAGACAGGTGTAATCACATGAACAGCTCAGATATGGATTGCCGCTCTAGGACTCCAGCGTTCCTGGACACCAAAAGGGATCGCTTTCTCCTCTGCTTCACTTTCTGGCTTTGGAGGAAGGGGTTGTGCAGTGCTGGGCTCAGCATCCCTCCCAGCAGCTGAGCCAGGGAGCTGCAGCTCTTTGCTTTACAGACCCTGGGCATGACCATGAAGCTCCTGCAGCCACCAGAGAAGTCCCGTGACTGGATCCAGTTTGATAAGACTGCTTTGCTTCACCCCTGCCCCGCCAGGGGATTAACAGGGGACATTATCTTGTTTTGTTGGGCTCTTGCTGCTGTCAAAGAGTCAAGTTCATCTCAAGGACACAGATACACGATCAATACTCTTTCCTCACCAAAACAAAATGTTCTTGGCTGACTATCTTGCACTGGCTGGTTATTAGGGTGATTTATTTGTATGAGGTGTTCAGGCTTTTCAAAAGATGGTAGAGCACTGCAGGTTAATATCCAGAACCGATTATGTTGAGCAGCCTGTAAGTGACGGCTTTTGGTGAGTCGAGCTAGTGTGCGTGGTCAGGTTATTTATTGTAGGGTAACTGCCACTGTACTGTAACCTCTGCCTTGGGGCTGAGTGTCCCCTGAGGTGCTCTGGTCCCAGCCTGGGGATGCAGAGAGGTTGGCCACCGCATCCCCCCAGGAACCTCCTCCTCCTTGGCAGCTGGCCTCCCCCCGCAAACAGGGGTTTATGGGTGTTGGGGTGAGCTGGAAGGGAGAAACCTGAGCTTATTCATCACCCCTGGGTGATCTGCCACAAGCTGGGCTAGGTCCTCCAGCTTCCTAACCCTTCCCAGCCAAAGCAAGCCAGGCTTAGCTTAGGCAGGTGATGGTGCTCACCTTGTGGGACACCCCTGGGAAGCAGGCGAGGGGTGTAGGCCCTGATTTTTCTGGGGGATGAGGATAGAGCAGATGTTTCCTTCAGTGAACTGGTGAATTGTGGGTGAAGAAAGTGCCTTTGGTAATAATTGCAATGGATCCACCAGCTGTTGACAAACCCAACCACAAGCTGCAGTGAAGGCAAAGTGGCTCCTGGAGGTGCTTTAAAGAAAATCAGAGTAATGATTCTTACTTATAAACAGCCTGGTTTTGTCAGGCAAGGGATGTACTAACTGCCCCATCTCCACCTCTGCAGGGGAGCAATCAAGACAAATGCCGTGTGAGTGTTTTCCTCTGGCCAGAGGTGATGGGGAATAAAAGCTGTAGCACAGAGAGGTGGTGGATGGGTGGCTGGAGCTGTTTGCTCTCTTCCTGCAAGCCAGGAAGGAAGCTCCAGCCCTCAGACCCAGCAGCTCTTGGAGACCCTGGCTCTTCTGCAGGACATCCCCAGCCCCGTGGTGCTGGCATGGGCAGCTGTCTTGGAATGCTGTTAACTCTAGAAACTACCAATGGCCATTGAGATGTTAATGGGATTCTGTTTCCCTGCTGGTTGCCTTTAGCAGATGAGCATGGCATGTCTACAAGGGGGTTCTCCAGCACAGTTATTGGATTGCAGAGGTAATAAGCAAGACAAAGGGAGGAATCCTAATTTGAAAGGATGGGAGTAAAAGAAAAATAATGTTAGTTGTCCTAACAACTTCTTCTCCTGGGTCCCCATCCACGCTGGGCTTTCTAGTGCTGTGCTGCTGTGGAATTTGGATAATGAGGTGAAGTCTCTGTGCTCAAAGAGCAATTAAGCCTGGCTTTGCTCTCTCTTGTGCAACCCAGGGGAGTGAAGGCTTGTCTGGTTATCACAGGATACACAATTAACGGGGTAGTCTTGGGGAGCCAGGACAGCCCTGCTTTTCCTCAGCAGAGACAGTAAAATCAAGATAACAGAGACCTTGTGCAGCTCTTTGTTTCCTTGAGAGGCTGCCATGTCTGGTAATTGACCTTCGCCTCGTTACCTGTGAAATGCATATTAAAGTTGACACCCCTGTATATGCTAATGAAGCTTTTGGAGATCATGCTAAACGTACATGACTATAGCACTCGTCTCTCCACCCAAATCATACTACACCTCACCTAGGGGAGGGAAACCTTGTAATTTTGGGGATAAAAGGATGGAGAAAATGACTGTTAAATTGGGAGAGAAGAAACTTGATACCTGATGGAGCAGTCCATGGGCTGTGTTCTCTCCCTCCACCCCAGGCAGGGACGCCTTTCTGGGTCAGCGCGGCGCCTTTCCCCCTCTGGTGAATGTTACCCCGGGTTGTTGTACTAGTGTTATTTTTGCTAGCAATATTAACCTTAAGTAATTAGTGCTACTGTAGTTAGTGAATTTATCAATGGCTATCTCGAATCTGCGACTGTCGCTCTCAATAAGGTAACTTATTTGAATTATTTGTGAATCTGATCCAGTGAAAGCCCTTTGGTGGGACTCTGATAGTAAATCAGTGAAAGTCCTGGGACTCTGACAGACAAATATCGAAACTACAGTCCTTTTAACAGGACAGCTGCTGGCAGAAAAGGGTTGTGTAGGACACACGTGCTGTCTGGTGCTGCAACCCATTGGCATCCCGTGCAGGAGCTAGACATTATTTAGTTGCTCTTAAGCTGGTTATGATACAGCTGCTAAAAGCCCTTGGTATCTGTGCCACTTCCAGGTGATAGGAGTTGCCGCTTTGACCTTTTTTAATGACTTCTGAACTATTGCTCTGAAAAGTGGCGGCTTCTGTCTTTGCTTGACCTGCTTTGAAAGCCGTGAGGCTTTTTGCAAACAACGGCGCTGCAGTAGGGTGGTAACGCATCCTCGGAAAACCAGCACGGAGCCCTTCAGGGATGCTCGCTGGCGAGCAGGCTCTGTGCAATATATTCCAATATCTCTAAGCAACAGCTAAATGTGTCACCTCGTCTGCTTAAGTAGCAAAGCTCCTCTGGCCTAAAAGCCTAATCATCGGAGGGTTATGGCGTGCAAATTGCTGCTGAATGAATTTGCGGCTTTGTTCACTCCAGTTTCCCCTCCCTGCCTGTGTTATGACAGTGAAGTGACTCATCTTCAGCTTAATATCATGTTTTAGAAAAATGTTTTAATATTTGGTAGAATGTTCATTGTTTAAAAAAACAACGCATGAAATCTGTCTTCTGGCACAACGTTTTCCAGTGCAACTGTACAGAGCCGGCACCCTTCTCCCTACGCTCTTCAGGCCAAAAAACATAGAGTACAAGGTTTACAATACCATCGATTTATTCCAAGGAGAAAAAGTGAAGAGCAGGAGGCCTGATCTGAGCTTAGTGAAACTTGACTTTGGACTACAATCACTTATTACAGCTCACTTTTGCAATTAATACCAGCCTGACCTACTTAAATAGGTCGTTGTGATTCATGCAGCCATATATCTGCTGGCAAAAACTTGGTTTTAAGCGTGATCCTTCTTGGATGTGTCAGTGTGATGGAGAAAATGAAACCTGCATAACTGAGGTGAGCTTGATAGAAGTGGTGGCTATGAAACACCGAGGGGGGAAAAAAAATAAAGGAAAGAAAAATGGAAGGGAGTTAATTGCTGTAAAGTGAGGATCAGGGCTGGTGCCGTCTGCTCATCTGCACCCCGTGGTCATGGACATAGCGGGGACATTTGGCTCTGAGCAAGTGAGGGAGGGACTGGATTCAGCATCTGTACCAGAAATAATGAAAAGAGCAGCAACCACCAGTAGGACCCGGATCTTCTCTCTTTAAAATCTAATTTGGACCCCAAAGCAAAGCCCCAAGACTTAATTCCCTGTGGAACTGAAGCTGCCGGGTCGCTGACCGGGGTTTTCACAGCGCGCTGGGGAGAAGGAAGTCCCTATCAGAAACCCTATTGATGCAAATTTAATTATAGAGAACCGCGCCGTAGAGAAGATGTTTCAGATGCTTGCGGAGGAGAAGCAGAAAAAGAAAAGAAATAAAAAATATATACCTTCTGTATTTTCCACCTGAAATAATTTCTGAAGCACAAAACTCCCCGCGCCAGGCAGGGCCTCCTGCCAAGTGAGTAATTCCAGACAGGAGCGGGCCGAGCAGGAGAAGGTGTGTGGTGTTGGAGGGGCTGAGTTATGACCAAATAGATCTTTCCACTTCTAATACCAGTGATCCTCGCTAATATCATTTTATCAATAGGGAGCACACTCGGGCTCTGTGAGACCTCTCCATCTCCACCTGCTTCTCAATTCCATTTGAAGGCGGAGGAAAATGATTTCCTTGTAAATGGCCCGTTTCCACTGACTTCTGCAAACTCTTGCTGAGGCTCCTTGCTGGGAAGTTGATTTTTTTTTTTTTTGTAATAAGAATTGCTTTAGTCTTGTAAATGCTAAATGATATGTTTCTCCGCCTCGGATGTCAGGAGGTTCATACCCTGTGCAGAAACGCTCCCCAACTGCATCAATAACCTTTTTGTGTTGCTTAGTGAGTCCCAGGTAACTGCGGAGTAGTTGCGTGTCTCTGCAGGTTATGTGACAATCAATTACATATCTGTCCTCCAGTACATCCCAATTTACAGGGAAGGTGTGATGAACTCCTTATTCCGCAATCAGGCCCTGGCAGTGCCCGTTCTCTTGTGGGTTTACAGGCTCAGCCGGATAACACCGTGCTCAGCAGCCAGGCTGTGCAGGAATAGAGGTGCTTTTTGGTTTTGAGGCTTTGAATCTCCCTGTTACCTGGCCAGGATTTGTGGTGAGAAGGGCTTTTTGGGCTGTAGTTGCATCTCCCTTGTTTTTCCCTGTGCAGCTCTGCAGAACTCCTGCTTGGTTTTCTCCATATTGTGTGGGGCAGCCCGGATCTTTCCAGAGCCCTGCGAGGGACGGGATTTTCTAGGTTGGAAAGAAAAACATCCATGAGAGAGGCAGAACATGATGCTGTTACCCATGGCTGGTGTTCCCGCCTCTGCTCGGTTTTCCCCCTTCCTTACTGACCTGGGACACCTGAATAATGGAGACTTTGTAATTTTGACTGCATTGAAATCAGTAAAAGAGTTTATGGGCTCCTTTCCATCGGGAAAACAAGCTCAATTTTGCCCATTATATAAGGGGAAAATGATATCGGGCAGAAAGCAGTGAGAAAAAGACGGGTGATTAGTGGATCTTTTTCATGTGGCTGCAGGGAGGGAAAACACAATTGCCATGAGAGAGGTCGTTGCTTAAAGTAAAAGCAACAAAAGTGACCCAAATGGTGACTGAGCATCAATCGAGGTGGCGTCCTTGTCGGTAACGGAGCATCTCCGATCTCCGCCTGCTCCTTCTCCTGCCGAGAGGCGCTTGTATCGCGGCCGATTGCGCCTGGCACTTACCTTTCGATTGCGCAGCCGGTTCTTAGAGTTAAAAGAGCTGACCTGTTGTGTCTTGAGCCTTCGAGTGAGGCCGGGAGATGTGGGGATGGGCTGGTGAGTGGGTTTGTGTTGTTTTGGCTGTTTGGCGTTTCGCTGCTTCCCCGGCGCTCCTCATCGGTGTTGGAGCTATTTGCCGGGCTTGGAAGCGATGCCAGGCGCGCCGCTTTTGGGGAAGGCGGAATAGCTAAAGGGAAAAACGGGCTGAAAATCACCTGGGGATGTAAAAATTACTCTGGGACCTGCTCATGAGCAAAGACAGAGCCTGAAGGGGACGGGTGTGTGTGTGTGTGGGGGGGGGGGGGGCGTGTGTCTGCCCTCACGGGGGTCACTTACGCGCAGAGAGCATCTTGTGAGCATCCACAGTGGGTTGTCACCCTGCGGAAAAGTGTTCCTGCCGGAGCCTCCTGCCAGGAGGGGATTTGACATGGCAGCCGTGTGGCCTGGGGAGAGGGGGGGGGGGGGTAAAAAAAAAAAAAAACCAACCAAAAAAACCCAAACCACAAAACCACCGAGGCACACTTTCCCTCTCATCTCCCTTTCTCGCCGGGAAAGGCAGGACGTCTGCCTGCTGCGTTTCACAAGTAGGAAATCAATTGCTGAGGGATTCCCGCTGGGAGATTTGTGCCTTATGAAATTCATGCCGGGGGGGGGGGGGACAGAGAGGCAGGCGAGGGGGGGGGAGCTGGAAATGATAGCTCTGTCTTCCTCCCCTCTGCTGCTTTAATTGTTTGTAACGACTTAATAAGCAGCACTAAACAGGGAAGCCGATCCTTCCCCGCAGCAAACGCAGGCGTGCAGCATTTTATTAGCTTTTCTAGGGCCTCTGTTTGGAATTGCTTTTGCTGTATTTTCTTCTTTACGGGCTTGATCCAAAGCCCGGGGAGATCAGTAGGAAAACCGTCGTCTTTGAGGTGTCAAGGCTCCGAGCGTTGAGCCAGCACCAAATCCATGCAACGATCTGGGAAGAAAATAACATGGAGAAATGACATAATTTAAGCAATGGAGTGCTCTTTGCCTTGGCACCCTATGCGTAGAAATGCACGCCAGGGAGAGAAAATTAGGTAAAAACCCCCAAAATTTATAAAATTACCCAGTATTTTCAGAAGAATGAATGGAAATAGCTTTGCCCTTTAGGCTGGAAAGGAGGAGAAACACCGTGCCCATTGGAAGGGTGCCGACAGGGAGCAGATGCCCAATGACAACAGGCAGATGGAGAAGCAAAATCCCAAATGGAAGACTTTTAAGGTGGAACTTTTTGGATGTGGGGGTCTGTGGAGTCAGATCTTGCGAATCCCAGGGCCAATGCAGGCAAATTCCCAGGGGAGCATCCTTGCCCCGTGGCCAGGGAGCTGCTGCCCAGTCGGTGGCAGCTGGCAGCTCTGGTCCCACAAGGACAACTTTTTTCCCACCTGCTGGCTCGGCAGAGAGTGGGTGATACCCTTGCCTCCCTGAGCTGTTTAAAATTGAAAGGCACTTGGGTCAAATTGATGTATTTCTGCTCTGAGGGATGGAGTCTTGAGTTCTCCCTGGTTTTGCTTGAATTGGGTGGTATTTCTCCAAACTGCCTGAAGAAACCCCCAGCAGACCCCCTGCTCTTCTCACTGTGCCTTTCCCACAGCTCTGATCCTCCAGGTTTTTTCCCTTAAACTACAAGAACTGAAAAGTGGATGGTTTTTGCTGCTTCTTGGTGTTGTGCAGCTCCGGGAGAAAGAAACTTCCTCTTCTTCACTCTGTTTTTCTGCAATAAAGCGTTTGCTCTTCTCTCCAAAGGAGCGGGAAGAAACACTTTCATTAAAACTAACAGAGCCCAATTGAATTCCCTTATTTTTTTGGAACAAAATAACAAAGTTATTTATGTTAAAAATAACTCAAAAGTTTTTTGAAGAGATCTTCTGAGAAAATATTTCTCTTGGTGACTGATTACAAGTGGGTATGGGAAGAAACTCTTTGCCTTGAACCACTCAAAACGGTAATTTTTTTCCAAAGAGTAGAAGTAATTACATTTTTCAGGACAAAAAAAAGATGCAGCGGACCAAACGAGCTCCAAGCCGATCTTCATTTGCTCTCGATGACCAAATTACAGCACGCGGTTACTGCCAGCTCTGCTGGACAAAACGTTGCCTTTGGGTTATTAGGGGTTTTGTCAGAAATCTCTGTAGCATGAATAGTTCAGGTACTTGTCTGTCTGTTGGCTTCAGCTGTTCCTGCTGTCCATTTCTATTGTAAGGCGGCCCATTTAGTTGTGTTGCCCTTTAATTCAGACATGTGCAACTTTTCCTGCTTCTGGCCCCAGTTTCCAGCTGGATAGATGTTTTCTTATCTGGGAGTGTATTTGGCCGTGGGCACACAGGTGAGGGGAAGAAGTTGGCAAGGGATAATTTATGGGACTTCCTACAATGGCTGGAAAACCCAGAGTCCAGTTTCCATCTCCTTAAAAATGTCTGTTGTCTTTGTTTCTTCTGCTGCTGCGCTTGTGGTCTTTGCGCCTGGTCTGAATTTACTGCTTGGAAATGCAACTATATGGCTTTCAGTTATTTTTCACACGGAAGAATCTCGTGTGTAAAATGAAATAAATTTAACCTTCCAGTAATCTGAAGTCAGTTTTTACACTCAATGCTTAGGATTTCCCAGTTTGAACTGGGCAAGTTTACATTCATGCTTCATGGTTGTATTGTCATTTGTTTAAACGAACAGAAAAGAGCCGTGCCCAGCACATCCCTCCCTGACACACAGTGATGGAGGATGAGGTATTGCCCATCATCCTTCTGAGGCTATAAACCTTTGCCCTCTAATTTGTTCTCGGTAATGACTTGGAGGGCTCAGCGATGAATGGATGCTTTTCTCTTCGGAGTGGGCATTTATCACTCCGGCGTTACCCTGCAGCAACGCTGTGGAAGAAAAGTATGATGTAAAGTAACTCATACCATAGGACTGAGAGCCAACCTGTGGGGTTTTGTGGTGGTTTTCCCTTCTCCAAATATCTTTTCAAGCCCAACAGACACAGGGGGAGGGAGGAGGAAAGAGCAGGCATGTGAAAGAAGGAGATCCAGGTGGGAATAATATTTATGGGAAGAGTGGCTGCACCTTGGCTCTGCCACTGTGTGAGCTATTGGAGTAGATGAAGCTTAAGTAAATAACTCTTTTACTTCTCTTGATGCTTCTTTTTAAATTTTCAGGCCCCCTATTGTATGCGTTGTCTCCTGTTTGTTGGTGAGATAGAGGAGTGAGGAGATATCAGTGTGTCCCGAAGATCAATCAAACCTGCCTATAGGCAAAGAGTCTGACTTGCTGGAAAGGAGCTTTCCATGTGTGAAAGTCATCTAGAAAAGAAATGATTTGGTGGCAGAGGAAGGAGGCAAAAAGATTGGGGAAGCAATCCCCGCCTGGTTTAAATGCCATAGTGCCCGCTTGACTGCCCGGGAGCCTGCAGAGATGCCCTGGCATCCATCGGCTGTCCTTGTCCTGGTTTGAGATAAAACAGAACCAATTTTCTGATTTGTAATTTTACTTTTAACTGGGCCTCTTCTAACTGACTAAAGTCTGAAATTAACAGCGTATTGTTCAGAAACTGTTCACTCTGAGTGATAAGACCTGATTATACCAAGGAACGGTGCGCACAGAGGCTCTTGCTTAGACTTACTGCTGTAACAACCAAGGTCGGCTCACTTCGCTGTTTGCCCCGTTAGAGGGTAGGAAGCGGAGAAGTGTAGAGGGGTCCCACCCGCAGGGAGGAGCAGACGAGACAGGTGACCCAAAACTGCCCAACAGGGTATTCCATCCCATCTGCATCACGCTCGGTGTAAAAGCTGAGGGATCAAAGGGGCAAGGCTGCTCTGGCTTGCTCTTTTCTTCAATGGCCGACGTCTGAGGAGGACCCTGTCTGTTCGTCTGCCTTTGATCCCGATCCGAGCACTCCTGACTCTAGTTCTGGAATTCAGCTCCTGTCCGTTGCCAACTCTGGTCTGGGACTTTCCCTGTGTCTGCTGGTGATGCGATCGTCATCCTGGGAGCTGGATATGGTTTTGTATATATTGTATACTTTTTTCCTTAATTTTTATTATTCGATTATTGTTTACTATTTTCCTATTTATTATTATTTTCATTAGTTTAGTTCTTTTTCTAATCTTGTAAATCTCCTTATCTCTTCCTCTCCTCTCTGGGGGGAAGGGGGGGTGGGAGGCCCATCTGTCGTTCTGGTCGGCCAATCCGGCCAAAACCACGACAGTCCTTCTGCTGGGCTGTAAACGTGCTGTTGTGGGATACGATCAACAGTGAATGCAGCTGGATCCTTGTCGTCCCCATCCCACTTCTTAATCGTTCCTTTTCCTGGTGCATCCCCATCATCCTTAGAGGCAGGGCTGAATCCGAGGGAAAGCGGAGGGTGGAATTGCTCCTTTTTACAGGGAGAAAAGGAAAGATTTGCGATTTGCTGAGCTCCTGTTTGCAGGAGGGCGGGGATGCTGGCAGGTCCGGGGGCTGTTCCTGCTGCGGTCCCCCCCAGCCTTGCTGCAGGAGCTGTGCCTTGGGGCACGGCCACCTTCTCCCCCAGCGCTGGGGTCGGTTAAGTGACACCATCAGCTCTCCTTCAAGATGAAATTACAGCAGTTTGACATCCAGGTGGCTTCAGCATGGGGACCTGGCAGCGGTTACTGCCTGGCCAGCTTCAGAGCAAAGAGATGATCTGATTTAGCCGCAATCTCTTTCATTGCGGACAGAGTAAAATTGCCGCGTATTTGCTCAGCGCTAAAAATCCATCGGAAGCCGATTGCCAGGCTCTGCTGCGGCTGCTGAGTAATGGGATAACCCCCTGCAACGGCACCGCGAAATGGGAGGCTGGGATAGAAATATTAGAGAAATGACATTTCCAAGCGTCTGTGGGCTCTGACATTCTGACGTTGGCTTGATGCTGTCCGAGGGGTTGATTTTAATGACTTTAGAGGCATTCATTTGAAGGGCGGTGAAATGCACTTGAGGCGGCGATTGCATCTCTGGTCTCTGTCAGCACCTCTGTCTCCCTTCATGCTCCTCAGCGCTGAAATCCTGGGAGGACTGAGCAAATCCGGGTCTCGGGGAAGACTCAGTAGTGTCAGATTTTGGAGAGATTTGTGGCAGGACACGGAAGCAGCATCAGAAGATGGTGTAACCCTTCATCCTTGCGCTCTCCTGCACATTGATGCAGCCTGAAGGAGGCGGGGATTCTGTTGAAGCATCTCCTGTACCTCCTGGCGGGGGGAAACAAGTGGCAAAGCCCTTAATTTCTTTATTTCTTGGAGCTTCAGGCACATATTGAGTGGTTGTGCTGCTCCCCAGGGCCCAGCCTCTGCTGCTCTTGGCACTGGCTGGTGTTTCCGAGCTCTCCTCTACGATTTTTAGTTGTGAACTCTCCCTCCTGCCAGCCTGCACTTTGCTTTAAAAATTCAACACCACATCGGCAGCTGAACGGGCCCCAGAACTGAGAAGGTTTCGAGATGCCATTTGTACTGCAGACTTGTTTAAAGCAGGGGAAATGCAGTGTTCCTCCTGTGCCCAGAGCTGCTAATCTTGTTCTGAGCGTTGAAAACCTCTCCAGCTTCTCTCATTAGACCTAAATTTGATTAGTGTTTTGACTTCACGCTTCTCTCACGCAGGCTGGACACTTCCTTGGATGGAAATGTCAGCCCTGAGAAGAGAAGTTTTGCTGAGCCCTGGCCATGCACACATCCCCCATCCCTGCTCCTAATGCTGCCTTTAATTATCTTGGGAATCTGAGCATGGTGGGAGCTGGTTGTGACGTTGGGGGGCGGGGGGGAGGGAAATAAGGCACATGGGCAAAAGTGTAAATGCAGTGTCTGGGTGCCTGCAGTCTGCACCGCCGTGGGGATTCGGACTGAACGCATTAATGCTTTCCTCTGTGAATTGATGACTCCTCCTGTGTCGTCTCCTCCTGAAATGCCTACGTAAATGGCAATGGGATGCGAATGTGTTAGCCCAGGTGGTGAATTGAGCCTGACAAACAGCACCATCAGTCCCTGCCCTGTGTCCGAAGGTGACCGGGAGCAGATGTTCCAGCCTGGCGCGAGGATGAAACCCTGCCAGCTCGGAGGAGCAGCTCCTGAGCCAACTGTGTTGAAAGACTTACCCCCTTCTTGGCCTTGCCCGTGTGCCTTTAATGCATCCTTCCTTTCGGAAAGTAGTTGGAATATCTAAACATTAAATGGGTAAAAGTATTTGCGCTGTTTTTGGCTTGTCCTGTGACTTATTCTAGAGTGAGTTTGATTCTCTTTCTGCAGATGGAGAGTTACTCAATGTTTTTAGCATAACTTTTTCTTCTTAATGACAATACTGCCTGCCTTGGACTCCTGTCATCCCTCTTTCGGAAGCAGGCAATACGCTGGGACCCTGCACCAGGGTCCCGAGGGGGGTCCGCGCTATTGCCCTTTGCAGCCGAAATGCCCCACAGGCAGCGGGGTTCATCATGCTGCCGAAGGGCCCCCTCCTCTGTGTGGAGAACAAGGCGAATTCCACCTCTAAATGGCTGTATTTTGTCTCGGGTGCTTTAAAAAAAAAACAAAACAAAACAAAAACCCCAAAAAACAAAGAAACAAAAAAACAAACCCCAAAAGCCCACAACATTTTTCAATCAGCTCTTTGTTTTGCTGGTGTCAAATAGCCAGCCCCTTGAGATGTGCCATTTTGGAGGGCGACCAGAGCTCCCCGGGGCACCTCAGGCTCCCGCTAATTACCTGCCACTACGACCCCGTCACTTGTTGATTTTTAAAAGCTGCTGGTGGCTGTGCTGGGCCGGGAGGCTGTCTCCTGTGGGAAAAGGGCTGGGGATGAGCGGTCAAGGGTGATTCACTGCAAGTGCTTCTGTCCCCAAGTTCTGGTCCCTGAGGAGCCGCCCTGGGCGGACGCAAGGGGGTGTTTAAAGGAAATAAATTTATTTCCAAGTCCTCAGGAACGGAGGTGGGTGTAAGCTGCTGTGTAAGGGAGCTCTGAGCGAGCCCTGCTTGAAATAATGCGTCTTGTGCAGAGAAATTCTGCTCAGATGTTAGCTCGGAGGAAGAGTGCTGTAACTGGACTCATCTCCTCACCACGGATCCGAGTTTAGGCACAGCATCCCACGGATGCGCTGCTTTGGGCTTTGGCTCGTGCACCAAGCTTGGAGCTGTGGTGCCACAGGGGCCTCATTAAGGAGCTGTATCTCTGCTTGGGCAAATAATTCGTGATGAAAAACTTGTGGATTTTGTCTCTTTCTCTGTGTTCCTAAATTACTTGCAGTTACTGTTCTGCTGCTTAAAAGTAGTATTTCCTGGGAGAAACATGCGTTGTCCTGGGAGCAGCCCAGGAGCAGCTCCTGGGGTGCCAGGCAGGAGGAGAGGTGGCAGCAGAGCAGGGAAAGCCACCGCTGCCAAGCAGGGACCAGCATCTGAGCCCGGCTCCTGGAGAAGGATGACTGGGCCATGGCGAAGCTGTTTGGTAGAAGTGCCCTTGGAGCACAGCTCAGCGCAAAGCAGTAGTCCAGCCCTGACGTTAATTCTGGCCAATCTGTCAAATCTGCCTGTGTGGGGTTTGGGGCTCGGAATTGCGTTTCTGGTCAAGTTGAGTTGGTTCCTCAGGTCTTGACAGAGTCCTCTGGATCATGTGAGAAATAAGTTCCGGTCCAAATGAAATAGGCTCAGGCAGAATACTCTGTGAAGTACGTTTTTATTCACGTTCTTGCAAGAGCGGGTGACCTAGCGAGTAGGCACACTTCCAGTTCTTGAAACACACCTTGTTATTTCCTAATCCCGGAAGAATTTTTCCCTCCCCTGTTTCCCATTGGTTAAGTACTCCAGGGTTCACAGTCTGTCCGAGGCACCTTTATGCTACACCTAAAGGGATTATCTGACTAGTTTATTTCTTTCCTTTTTGGTAAAAAAATTGCTCAATGTCATTAGTCCTGGTTAAATGTTTGACTACCCTTCTAGACACTAATCCAGTAGGAATCAGTTTGTCCTTTTGTCTGTGTGATAAGAGATGTTCTACAAGCCTTTGCTGGAGCCCCTTTGTCTTAGTCATTCCCTTATCACGTCACCTCTGATGGATTCCCTTATCATGTCACCTCTGATGGAAACGGCTTTTCTCCTCTGCAAAAGCAATACCTGCCTTTCTTACAATCATAAGCAAAACAAAGACAATTGGGTTATCTGGTGATTTTAAACACTTTTTTTTAAAATATAAATCTCTGTCTGTTCAAAACTTATTATTCACTTATTTTCCAAGGAAGTTTTTTGTTTGATAGTTTAAAGGTTTACTCAAAAGTAGGTAAAACCATGTAAAACCACACAAGATGCAGGTCCTGCCAAACTCAAGCAGAGCTTCACATTGCCGCTCTTTCCCCCAGGAGACCCCCAGCTCTGCGCACCACGGTGGCTGGGTTACCTGTGGAAGCCTCGTCCCAGCATCATCACTCGTGGGCCAGGTCCCACCTTGTCCTGTGAGTGTCCCTGCCTGGGTTTCACCCATGCACCAGGGCTCCTGCTGGAGCTGCGGCCACCCAAGGTCCCCACGGGGCTGCGCGGGACCCGGCGTGAATCGTTCGTTGGCTGCTCATGACGTGAAGTTGTGACATGCACCTCGGTGTCAACATGGCGATGCTTTAATGCCGCTGCTGTCGGCTTGTCAGGCAGTGCCCACGCACCGTGTCTGAAGACGGCCTGGGAGGAGGAGGTGAAGGAAAGGCGGGATGAAATGCCATGTGCCACTTAATGCTGTCAATAATCGCTCGGGAGCGAGATCTGCCAAGGGGCTCCTGGGCCCGGGCAGAAGGGACAGCTCAGAAGTGCACGGCACACTGGCGACGTACGAATAATTATGTTCACACAGGGGTGAAAAAGTATCAGTTTGTGTGGCCTAAATGTCTGGATCTGAAATCTCACGCTGCGCTTCGCAGAAGCCGCACCGAGCTCGTCTTGCCCTGGAACATTATCTCTGCATCTTAACCAGGAGCGATATTAAAGTCCTGAACCTACTAATAACAGCCCGTCATAATCCGGGAGCGAAGCGGTGTAACACGCGTTCGTGGGGGATGAGGAGACCTAAAGCTTTCATTAAGTTTATTGCTCTTCTTGGAGAATGAATTCAGCATTAAAAAAAAATCCCTCCTTGGCGTTACAGTGCTCTCTCCTTGGCATCAGCTATCAATGCAGAGTATTTTATTGGCCCAGACTATCAATGCAGAGTATTTTATTTCTCCGTGTCGTTGCCGGCGTTACGTTCTCCCCCATAGCTGGCTGCGGGTAGGTGCTAATTAAAGATGTACCGGGGTTGGGGGGGGGTTCATCTGTTTTGGTGCCTGAGCAGGGACTGCAGAACAGGGATTGCGAGCGCTGACATTTGCTGTGGTATAAAGTCCAAGGAGCAAATTCACCCCAATTAACTTCACACCTCTAACTAGGAGGATCAAGCCGTGTTACGCTTGTACCGGAGTCTAGTGACAGAGGCGGTCTCTGAAGGGGAACTGGGGCCACGGAGGACCTGGTGGTGCTCTTCCCTTCTGCTCTGTACAGACAGCGGGGAGTTAGATCAGTGGGAAATGAAGCTGGAAGGTGGCAAATGGTATCAGAAACCAAAAGGAGAAATGGTAGCGTTAGACCCAGGTTTGTGTCTAAATGTCTAAAATTAATAAAAGCAGAGGGGCAGGTGGTGGGACGATCTCTGTGCTCTGAGCTGGGTAATATTGTCTTGGTGTTCTTCCTGCTTTCGTCCGTCATGCTGAGCCGGGTTTTGCTGTCTGAAAAGGAGCGTGGTGCGGTGGCTGTTGTCTTCTCCCTTTGCCGAGCACACAGAGCCCGGGCTGATGTTGTAGCGCAAAACCTGCAACTACGGTGGTGATCCTGAGCCCGGCTGCACCTGGGGGTGCAGCTAAACTCAGTCAAAGCTCGTTTCTGGTAAGTCAGGGCTGGTTTAAATTTTCTTGAGTTTGGCCTTATAAACTCCATCAGTTGTTTCTTTAAAAAAAAAAAAAAAAAAAAAAGAAATTAGTTGTTGGTATTACTTGTGTGGGTATCGCAGCCTGGGAACAGCTGCTTCCCCCGGGATCGTGAAAAGCCATCTATACCAGCTGCTCCGAAATAAACATGGCAAGAGAAATATAAAATGTGATGTATGGTGACTTTGGCGGTGAGTGGCAATCCCCAGCTGTGGTGGCTCCACATTAAGGTGAAGGATGGGCAAGGGGTGGGCCGGATCCAGCACTCGCACCCCCCAGACTGCTGTTCGCTCCTGAGGAAAGTCTCTCGCGCAACCTCGGGCCCTCTCCATGCGATAAAAATCATTCCCACAGCTCTCAGTTGAGCTGCTGGTATTTCCAGAGGCACAATCCTGCTGGCTGTTGAGCATCCGTGGAAGGTCCTGAGCATCTTCGCCCCCAAAACCACGAAATAGCTCAGGCTTTCCCTGAATCAGGTCTTTGCAGGAGGTTTCCAGTCTGTCTGCAGGATTTTTTTTTTTTCTCCCCTCAACAAACGTGACTTTATTTACGTACAGTGATGCATTGGGGTTCCTTCCCTTCATGTGTGCCTGTGAGTAATCAATCATGCATACGGATGATGCTGTGTATAGAAAAATATATTCCTGGATTGTCCTTTTACTCCGCTGTCACTCGGACGAGCGTGCTCCTCATCTGTCCCAGCAGGAAATCTGCAGGAGTTTTGGCTCAGTGAGGAGCAGAAACCACATTTTGTAAACCACCGTTTCACTGGCAAAACGCTGATTTCAGTTCATCTTCCTGGGAGGAACGCGAAGGCTCATTCACAGAGCCGGGGCCGTGTTTTCAGCCGGCCTCTGATTCCGTGTCCCTCATTTCACACATCCAATTTCAAGGGCCATTACAATAGGCTCGTGTTTGCTTTGCTGCACGGAAGTGCCGTGGTTATTCACAGGAGGACAATGACCGACTGTCCCGTGGGAGCTGCCCTCGTGACCTCCCGCGTACGGATCCCCTGTGCGGTCACCCAGCCGCGGGATGTTTCTGGGGACAAAGAGGCGCCCAGCTGGCTGGGGATGTCAACTACTGGAAATCACAGCGGCTGCATCGCTGCCACGGAGCTGTGGTGGGTTCTGGTAGGTGAGAATTAGGGCTCGTGAAGCCCCTGATTTTTTTCTTTTTTTTTTTTTTTTTTTTTCCCCCTGCTCGGTAAGCAGGGAAAAACCTCAACCCAACCCCCAAAATCCGGCTCTTTGCTTTTCTGGAAAAAACTTATTTCAAAACAGTCTTTTCCTTGTGAGCTTGCTGTTTGGATGAGCGCGTGAGAACAAGGAAAATCATCGTGGATTGCCACAGTCTCTCCTTGTAGAAATTCCCGGGGGGGCTCACGCCCAGTTTTCAGGGACTCTCACCATCCTCCTGCGCTTCCAGCTCCTCTTAGGGAGGGTGAAGCTCTTGGCTACGCACCCAGACCCCAGGACGATGGTGTTACCTTTCCTGCTTGGCAAAATCTGCTGTGGAATGGCCACTGTACACACACCCCCCCACCCCCTTCTACCATCTCGGAGACAAATCCCAGTCCCGGAGGCTGCAAAGGTCAGGAGGAATTTATGCACAGCCGCACACGAGGCCGTGCGTTCCCCAGTGCCCCAGACCCTGCAGCATCCAGCTGCTGCAAACAGCTGCCCAGCGCCGGCCCCTCGCACCCCCCAACACCGCTCCCCAGCTGCTCCCACCGCAGCTTTCATGGCCCAAAACTGCTTTAAAAATAAATCATTGGGAGGGAAAGGCTCTGACCTGGGTATTGATGGACCGCTGCCTCCCTGGGCTGCTTTGAAGCTGCTCCCGGGCCGGGGGCTGGGGCTTTACATCTTGTCAGAATTAATTGGTTTCTCTTCCATACGCTTGTCGTGACAAATCCCAGCTCTTTCAAACCAGTGGCCGTTTTGCTCCCAACCTCAGTGGTATTTATGCGAGGTACAACAAACATCCTGGTTATCGCATCCGGAGCCCCATTGCGTCTTCTTATTGTTGTCAATGAAACCAGCTATTAAATAATTATTCGCTGCTCGTGATTTATTTTCTGCTTTACCCCCAGCTTGTCTCTGGCTTCCAGTACCCCCCTGTCCCCGCCGCTATAGGAGCGGTGTGCCACGGCCAAAGAAACACGAAGGGAGAAACGTGATTTTTGCAATGCTCCGTGCAAACAGGAGAATGGTGGTGATGGAGCGAGAGCCTACGGCACAGAACGACAAACGTTTCAGTAGATGTTTGAAGATGTTTTTCTTTTTTTTTTTTTTTTAACTCAATATGTGCCCCTGGGAGATGTTTGGGGTGGAAATCTGAAAGGTGAGGCAATTTTTCCTCTGCTGTAGGGGAGGTGGGAATGCGGTTGCTGCATCCTGGGAAGCGGCAGGTACCAGGTTGGTACCTTTGGGCAAGAGTCCCACCACCGTTCCCGCGACTCCTCGAGCAAACACAGCTAATGCATTTCTGGGGCGGGAGCTGCGGCTGTAACAGCCCCGGAACGTGGCAGAGCAGGTTTAGATTATTTTTAGAGGTTTGAAAACATTGTTCCCCAAACAATCTCCTCCTTCTGTCTTCTGTCATAAATTGTGGAACAGAGAAAAGGGAAAATAGCAGAGGTTTGATTAAATTGGCTTTTTTCCCCCGTCTTAAAATAGTGTCAGCTTGATGCCTGATATTTTAGAAATTGGATTAGCAGCATCTCTTTCATCCCACCAGAGAGGTGGGATTTAAGGCTTCCAACAACAGAAACACTGGATGCGCAAGAGCGGAGTTTTCCATCCCTGCCACCCTGGTATCTCGTCGTACTATTTTAAGCAGCCTCAGCCAGATACATAAATACACCGCTACAAAACAACAACAACAGAGAGAAAATGTTCCACCAAACGGGGGGAAAAAAATAAGAAAAGGGGGTGGCAGCCCTTTCTGAGGAGCTCGTGTTGATTTTGAAGAGTTGGATACAGACAAAAGATGGTGTAGTATATGCCTTTCCTTGGAAAATGTAGCTGTTTAATAGAGATGTATAGAAACATTTAATGGAAATGTATCTCTGAGGCTTTTGGTATGGTTTTAGGTCTGGGAGAAAGAAGGCAAACGTTCTGTTTTCCTGAGATGTCGCCTTTGCTGAGGGGAGATTAAAATATCCCACGGAGGGTTGTAACGTGGACTGAAGCAGCACCCTGGGTGCCGAGGGATTCCTTGCAGGAAAACCTGCATTTTATGGGGGAATTTTCAGAAGGCAGCGAAAGAGCAGCCGCCTGTATTTGACAGGCAAAGGGGACTGGTGCATCCGTAGCTTAATCCAGCGGAGTTTTTTTCCGTCTGCGATCGCTTGTAACCCGAGGCACTCCGGGGCTCTTGAACTCAGCGGCTGGGGAAGTTAATCAGCGTAATTAGTGATAAATGAACCTGTTCCCTTCCCCGTAGCACGGGTGTGATGAGCATTAGGTAACCCTGGGAGCACTTGCCAGGAGGGGGGCTTGTTATTTGGCGGGGAGGAGGAAGGAAAATATTGCTGGTAGTAACTAGGGCAACTCGGCTTCCCTGGGAAGAGGAAAAGCGGCAATTAAAGATGCGAGCGCTGCATGGGATCGTTTGCATCGTTAGCCTCAGCGTTTGCAAATGAGGCAGCTATCATCAGCTCCCCGGCACGCAGCACGGCCCCGACCCGCCGTGACCACCGTCCCGGCTCACCGCGGGCCGAGCCGGGGAAAGCGTGCGTCTAAAATTGTCCGTGCAAAAGCGAAGGAGAAAACTCTTGTGTTCTCCGAGACCTTTTTTTTTTTCCTTCCTCTTTGCTTCTTTCTTCGTCTCTCCGAGATGTTGCGCTACCCAGCCACGACCCTGCTGCTGCAGGAGATTGTATCTTCCCTTGTACGCGGGAATATTCTTAATAAGCCGTGGTTCTCCGAGCCTTTACCCTCGTGTTTCTGGATTGTTATTGCAGGACAGAAGAAACTCTGTGGGTTAAAGAAAACCCCTAGTGGGCAGGGAATGGATTAGATAGTTAGGAAGAGTGCAGAGGCATTTTTTTTTTTCTTTCTTTCTTCAGGCTGCCTTTTTTGTCCCCCTTTCAGAAGAGCTCACTTCACTTCTGTTGTTTGGAGCACACGCGTAGCCCTTTCCTGATCTCCCCGGGCTTGTTTTGGCTCTGGGTGTCATGCTCACTATCTGCTAATTGTTTTCCCTTTTCTCTTTAAATTGTTTACCTTAATTTACCGGTTGGAGGCTTTTCTTGTTGGTTTTTTCTTACCTTTTATTACTTATAGTAGTAATCAGTGTTTTTTCTGCATTCCCTTCATTCTCTGAATTCGACTTCTCACTTGCCTTGTGGTTGTTAGGTGCGGGTTTTGTTACTATTAATTCTTTCTCTACCATTTGCCTTAGCTTTCGCAGGGAGGTGAGTATCTGCCTTGGGTTAAACTCGTGTATCTCACTGAAATGCTTTCCCTGATGCTGCCGGTGTCCTTGCACAGCTTTAGTGAGCAACATCTCGGTGGGGAGATTACAGGCGTGTGAAGCGATGACTCTTCTTGAGAGGACAAGAACGCGATTATCCAGCTTTTTGGGGATTAATTGGCCACGTCGTTTTGGGGAGGAACTGGCTGAGATCAGCACAGAGGTGCCCATTGCAGGTCCCGGGGGGAAGCAGCCGCTTCCCGGGGCTGTGTCTGTGCGGCACCGAGAGGATTTGTGTTGGGATGCTGGGGGCAGCGGGAACACCCTCCCCCCCAGACGCACGTAAGGAAATGGGGGTGTGCAAAAGGGTCTGAAAAGCCGACTCGCTTGGCTTAGATTGCCAAGGCACAGGAAAAAATATTTCTACTGGTATTTTGGAGACTTAGAGCTCCTTCTCGTATTCTTTGCCTGCCAAATCTTCCCCCTTTGTAAGAAAGCTGGAAAGCCAGAGCTCACGTGATGAAAATCCCTGATTAATTTTTCTTTCCTGCTGCAATGTTTTCATCACAGCAGGAGTCGGAGTAAAGGGACGTGTGTAACCTGCCTGTCTTTGTCTTAGTGACAGGAACGATGACATGGGGAAGCTGGTCAGAGGAGCGTCATTGCTCCGGCCTTAATTTTCCTTGCGCAACCGATGGTGATTTAATAAATGAGGCACAGCCAAGACCTTTTGCTCCCTCTTACGCTCATCAAGCAATCATCGCCTCCTCACGCTTCGGCTTCAAATACCTCATTTGCATCTGGCTGACCTTGACTCTCCTCCACGGAGGGGGAGATGAAGAGGTGGGAGGGTGAAGGCTGGGGGCTGGCTTTTAGGGGTGAATCATAAAATAGTGGCCAGTACAGGCTCGCGCATGGGGAGGTGTTGCGGAAATGTCCTGTCCTGTGCCATGAAAGATGATAGTAAATGGGTTAAACAGGGGATAAAAAAGGGGAGGGCGCCTGCGTAACTATTGTTAAAGAAAACGTGGAGAGAAAACTTGTAAAAAATTATGCCAGAGACCACCATTAACTGCACTGCAGGTCCAGGGCTCTCTGAATAATTGACTACGTAGTGAATGCTAGAAATGATATAAAAAGCTCTTAAGTGAGCGAGGGCTTTTAGTGAATGGTTGGGTGAAACAAAGGAATACTGACTCTGCCAGAACTTTTATTCTAATTTAAGCAAGATCCTTTTTCTGAGATAACAGCTGCATTGAATATACCGAAATACCTTCTCCATTAGCTCTGGCAGGAACTGGATAAAGCTCTCATTCCGGTAAACTTTAATCCAACATGTGCCTGCATAGTAATAAATTAAGTGGGAGCCATCAAACTGTTGTAGGAGTAAGGAGAGTGCTTAGGGCTAGGATAACTAGCTCTTGCACAAGTAGGAAGAGTTAATTAGGAATGGACGAGCCATGAGTTTTAGCAGAGCAATTATAATTTGTGCCAGCTCAGGGGGAACATTTAACTGAATTAAACTAAGGGTCTGTCTTCCTTGCAAGCTAAGCTTTAAAACAGACCTCTACTAAAGAGGATTTAGTAGTCCTGGGCTCCAAACAGACCTTTAGATCCAAGTTTTCCTGAGGTTTGAGAAAGCTCAGGGCTCGAGCACAATTTTATGGCCTTGGTCTTGACTCTGGGGCTGTAAACGCTCCTGTAAAATGAACGCCAAAGTTATAACTTCCACAGATTTCTACGAGCTCCAACAGAGAAAGGTCCACCTGGATTTTGGGGACCAGAGCAGAAGCGTTCTCGGAGCAGAACGCTTTCAAGTGCTACTGAACGGCATTAAAACCCCTTTTTATGAGGGGGTTAATTTCAAAGGCCAGTCTATCAACCTGACACCTTCTTCAAGAAGGAACAAACTTTACAAGGCATGTTTAAAACCGTTTCACTGGTAGGTTTATAGCTGTGAGAACACTAATAAACCGAAATGGCTATTCACTGTGCAGTAACCACTGAGCAATTATATTTTGTCTGTAGGCAGCCTAATGAAGCCACCGGTTAACGACCTAGTGAGGATTTAAACCAGCCCGTTGCTCCATGGAGACATCCTTTTCTGTCCCTGGTTATCCTGCACCCAGGGTTTTCTGGAGAAGTTTAGCGCTTCTTGATGTTCAGGTAAAAACTCCCTTATTTTCTAGGAGCGGTGATGCGGTTTTTCCGCGGTGGTGTTTCACAGGTGTGTGCCCGGATGCCGCCACGTTGGGGTCCCATCACAAAGTCCAGTGTTTCTGCAGGAGCTGGTGAGCAGGAGATGTCCGATAGCACGGCACATGAAAATGAGAAGAGTGGCATTATTTTTTTAGCATTTCCCTTGGGGCCAGACAGCCCTCCGCTGCCTGATTTGTGATGTGAACATGCTAAGGGATGTGTTAATGAACAGGAGGTGGGTGCAGAGCCCAAACGGTGACCCACAGAGCTCCACCGTGCCCTGGTCGCTCCCAAAAGCTGCTGTCTTTGGAAACCGGCCACCTCTTAATTTTTTGCACTGCATGGAATGCTCCGAGCCTCTTTTCTTTTGTACGAGGCAGCCCGAAGGGTCATGCTGTTAACAAGCGAACTTGTACAATCCTTCTCCAGCTCATCAGCGAGGAGAGGACAAAGTCATTAGCCATCTGTGCGGGGGTAATTAAGCAGCGCGGCCTGGCAGGCAGCCAGCGAGTGGCTGGGGGGGCGCAGGACGCTCCGCGCAGGGGGGGCTGATGCTGATTTTCTTGTCAGGGACACAACATAGCACTGGCAAAAGGAGGCTTAGGATGTGGAAGGGCCAGTTGTTTCCTCCGTCCCGGGAGTCGTCCCATCCCTCCATGCCACTCTAAGCTCTCCTGTGGATATCAAAGCTCCCAGGTGATGGAGATGAGCACGGGCAAAGAATGGGATGGATAAGGGTGATCTGATGGCTATCAAGTAAAGCAATCAGTGGTAAAGAATAGGTATACCGGGAGATTTTAGCTTGTTTTGAGCAGGGCAGGGTCAAAAGTTGAGGCGACGCGCGGTAGCCAACTGGGCTCGGAGACTGCAGCTGGTGCCAGTGTGTCTGTGTTCATCTCGCCCTGCCTTGCAAAGGAGCCTGAGCAGAGCTGAGCACGGAGACCTCGGAGATGAGCACAGGCTCTCCCTTGGCCCTCTCTTGCTCAGGGATGAGCACAGGCTCTCCCTTGGCCCTCTCTTACTCAGTCCCTGATTGCAAGAGCCTGGAAGGCGCGGGCTCGGCATCCTTCTCTGCCCCAGCTCAATGTGCGTATCATGCTACCTATATGAATATCTAAGCTTTTATCCGTGTATTGATAAATCTTTAGATGAAAGATGAGAAGTTGCTGTCGTGGTCCTAATTCTAGGTTGCTTTCAATATGGTTTTCCTCTGACAGTTAATGTATTGTCTTTTCGGTTTCTTTGAACAGTCTGTCAGGCTTTTGATACGTAATGAATAGCAGCATCTATTTTGCCCTCATTATACACATTATTATATGAAGTCTAGCCTTTTTGGGTTCTTTCTTCTCCCAGTCCTAATCGCTATGCTCACTCCTATATGCTTTTAATCATTTCTATCGCTTATCGATGGACTCTCAGTTCTGTCGCCCACGCTTTGAGGCAGGTGTCTGTGACTTGCCGCACCGTGTGCTAGTCATCAGCTCACTCTAAAAACAGCATTAGGACATATAAAGAATAGCATTCGGATGTATTCAGACATATTTTCTCTTCCTCCCTCTGTGTACACACTAACGTTTTGTTATGAGCACTCTTGCTTTCTGAGCCCTCTCTCTCAGCTTGATCCTTTTCTGGAAAAATCAGAGTTATGTCAGGATTTAATCCCCTCTGAGGTCTGGCTTTTGAAGGGCTCCAGTCACACTCTCCTACTCATCTTATCCTGTCCTTGGTGGAAATATTAGTTCGTCATGGATCATTTCTCAAGTTCGTGCATGCTGGCCCTGTTTCCCAAAGAAGTTTTTTCAGTCTTTGAAGGGTTTTCTGGTGTGGGAACGGCAATCCTCATGCTTGATGGGGATGGCAGCTGCCCAGGTTGTGAAACGTGCAGAAAAATGCTGTTTTTCCATTTCAGGTGACTGTTTTCGATAACAAATGATGAGCTTTTGGGATTTCTTTTCAAAGGGAATTTCAATGAATCTCCGTTTCAGGTAAAAAACCACCCTTCCTGCTTGAAACGGGGGGAAAAGCATGGCAGGATTGCTAGAATGCAACAGGCTTGGGGTTTGGTGCGACATGCAGTGACCGGGTTTTAGGTATTCGACTCATTTCTTAGCTGCTGGGCTTAAAAACTCCTTAAATTCTACAGCTGGTCTCCTATTACCTGTCCAGGATGAGAACCCTGAGCTTCTGGGCTTTTTTTGAGTTAGCTGAACCCATCTAAACTGTGCTCAGCAGTACTAACTTGAGACTTCATCCTGCTGATTACAGACACAAGTGGATGGCTGCTTGTCCTGGTCCTCTCCACCTCTGGAAGAGATGTATTCAAAGAACTGGGTGCTCCATAGGTATCTGGTTACGTGTTTTCCTCAAAAATGTGGTTGGGCAAGGCACGTGGACCTCCTTTGGTAAGAAGGACAGGAGAAACAGCTGATGCTCCCCGTGCTGGGCCTCCCTACCTAGCAGTCTGGCGCAGATGTGCCTCTGAAGAGCTTAATAATTTGTCCTTATTATGTTCTATGTGTGATTTAATGAAAGAATTTTTAATGAAAGGCCCTTTCTGTACTGTAATTGAGCTCTTAATCTTATCTGAAAAGCAGAGCACAATCCCTTCAGAAACAGTGTTTGAGTAACAGCCTATTTGCATTTCCTGCGCCATGGTGTGGCTCACAGGAGCCGCTCGCTCTTTATTTAAGAGCAAGACAAAAAGCAGATTTCTTTGAGTCAAAAATACATCGGCGATGCCATATGGAGTATGTTTGAGAAGCAAAGGATCTCACTTCCCCAACTGAGCAAGCAAGAACTTCCCTGGTCCCCAAAAAATCAAGAAGTGTGCTTTCCCTTAGCCAGCACCTGAGTCTTCTTGCAGCTTGGTGCTCAGCCAATGGTACGTGGAGGCGACAGCTGCCAGCAAAATGAGTTCCTCTGGGCAGGTAAAAGTTGGCAGAAGATAAAAGTGGAAACTTCAAAACAGGATGCTGAAAAAACGGTGAGAACGGCAATGTGTTCAGTGAAAATCTCTCCATCCTGAACCTTCAAAAAAACCCCGTTTTTACAAAACTCCACAAAAATGTCCTGCTTTTGATCAAGCTGGTCTTCCTAAATAACCTTTCACAATCAGAATTATAAATTTCAGAATGATAAATGCAGGGAGTTTAAAAATGAAGGCTTAGCACAGGATTTTCCATGGTGACCTCAGTAAGTTTTTTAATGTGCCGTAGGTTGGAGGGAGGCCACGAGCTCCCACCCCAGGCTGATGAGACCCCATTAAACTAAACACCGACGGACACTCCCAAACCCTAGTGTTGGATTGGCCCAAACCCCAAATCTGGATGGGACTACGTGATGCAATTAGCACTAGAAAATACTCAAAGCTTGATGGTGGTTCATAATTCCCACCCCAAAAACCATGGGCAATGCAAATAGTGACCGGTTTGCTGCCTGCTCTGCGCAGAGCTGATGGTCATGAGCGGTAGAGCCTTGGGATGAATCGGCTCCTGATTTGTTGGGGCACAGAAAAACCTGCATCTCTACTGCTTTGGTCTACAGAGCCGAGTGCGCTTTACTAGAACAAATATCTGGAGTAGCAAGGATGAAGAATCAAGCCTTCCCCTGCCACTGGCTACCGGAGGCTATGGTGGTGCTACGGTGGCTGCGTTGATGCTGTGCTCGTTGCAAACACACGAGTAACATC
Source organism: Chroicocephalus ridibundus (assembly GCF_963924245.1). Taxonomy (NCBI): domain Eukaryota; kingdom Metazoa; phylum Chordata; class Aves; order Charadriiformes; family Laridae; genus Chroicocephalus; species Chroicocephalus ridibundus. The sequence goes on along the minus strand of NC_086295.1, from coordinate 4,159,899 downwards.
TTATACAACTCCATGAAGTCAACGCAGAGGCTTCCAGGCGGAGCTCAGGTCAGCTGTGTCATTTACCAGGTGAGGGAGGATTAGACTCCACACCACACTTCCGCAGATGGACAAGTGGATTGAGTTGTATCCATCAACAAGGTGAGAAATGTGTCATGTTTTGTCTGGCCCTGCACAGTGGCTATCCTAACTTAAAGTGGCGCTGTCTTCTCAGCTTCTGCTTCTTCCTCCGCCTCCTTGCGCTGATGCACGCCTCTAGTGAGAGGACACATCCATTTCAGTCCTGTCACTTCATCTCTGCCACCCGTGCTTCCCTTTGTACTAATCCACTCATCCCTGAGAAGACCTCCACTACTGGAGTAATTGGCACTGGTGCCTCAGCCTTTGATGTGATGAGCAGTGGATTTTTTGCACTCAACATGTCAATTTAAACTGCTGCAAATAAAAGATCAATTCCTTCTTTCCTGGAGAAGAAATTAAGGAAAAACCTTTTTATGTTATGAACTGAGTGTAGAAGGCTGAAAAGGGTGAAGGTGGAGATGAGGTTGTCTCCTGAGAGAAGTCAATTTGTCAATTTAGCAAATTAGAGAGAATATGCTTGCACCTTTTAAGTAGTCGGGTACCAAAATAATGTCACCGAGTAGGCAAGGCTGGGGTGGGAGTCCCTTACATCGCTACGGATTTTGTCAGATCTATTCACACAGGAGCCCATTTGCTGATGCCAGCCCCACGAAGCAGGGCCCAGGGACATGGCCGGACAAGGACAATTTCTCTGCCTGATTTTCCAGCATGTCGTTACAAGGGTTTTTGATAGGGTTCTCCGTTCCCTTTGCATCCCTGTGGACGGCGTCCTTGATGAGACCATCCTGCCACACGCTTACTGCCTGTGTGGTGGCACCAATGTGGTTTTCAGGACGCACCGGTGCCTGCGAGGGCTCAGTCCCCTTTCCTTCAAAGCTGTGACAGGTATTGGGAATCTGGTGAATTATTCAGCAGCACCAAGGGCCCCGCAAGGGAATAATTAGTGGCTGTGGTTATGTAAAGCGAAAGTGGAGGATTTCATGTGTTTTGGCAGAGGAGCGGGTGCTGCTGCAGAAGCTCTGATGCAGAGTGCTGCACCTGGGGACGCCGTGGAGAGGGGGAGGAGGTCCCCTATGGCACCTCGGTCCCACCTGGCAGAGCTTCTCATCAAAAATCAGCCCAGACCCCATCCCCTCTCAATGCAAAGAACTGTTCTTTGTGTTTTCTGCCAGAAAGAGGAGGAAATGGCGGGGGGCAGGAGGGGAACCCCAACCAAGCAGTGCTTGAAGGCAAGTGGTCAATTACTCAGGGATGCTGTGTAGGGGGCTGGAGGCAGCCCCCTGTCCACGCTCATGGGTGCTCACGCAGCTTGTGCCACCCGGTGAGTCCCTTCCGCAACCGCTAACGCTCTCCTGATTATATTTCATTAATTAGCGGCAGGTTGAGATTCTGCAATCAGAATTGTGCCGGTGGAGGAACACGAAACAGCATGTTCTCTTGGTGTTGGAGCTCCTCTAACGGTACCCGCGACTACATTCGCCAAGGTAACGGTGGCGGGGGGGGACGATGACTCAGAAGATGCGCAGGCAGCAGCTGCCAGCACGGTGCCGGCTCCACGGAGGCTGAGCGCTCGGACTTGGTGCTCCCAAGCACGGGCCTCCTGTCCCTGCAGCGCCTTTCCATCCAGGAATGGTGGAGAAAAGGGTGACGAGTCCCCAGGGATTGTGATGCCAAGAGGTGGTGAGATGAATTTCCCCCATCAGCCCTTTCTCGCTGTGTTATTTCCTCCCCTTGCGAGATGATGCGCTGGGATGTTTTCTCCTTCCTGCTCCTTCACCATTGCACTCTGGAAACCTGAACCTAAGAAACACGCCCGGGGTTTTGTTCTTTTTATTGACTCTGACCTGTACATCGGGAAGGCCTCTCTAGTTTTCAGTGAAATTATATATGAATATATGAAATTTTGAGACTTTTTCTGTTTTTTGGCCCTGGTTTTGTGACTCAGCGGCCACGCGCCTAATTTAAAAAATGCGGTCAGTCCTGCCACCCCCTCGGGAGCTGCTCAGATAACTGAAGTTGAGCCGGTTTGTATCATCCAGGTATCTACAGCTTTCATTTCAATGCAGAATAATTTCCTCCTTTTCAGTTTCACAAGATTGATCTATTCTCCGGTTTCTGGTGCACCCTTAGTTTGGTTAGTTCTTGCTTCATGTCCCTGTGAATACTAAAAAGGAGGCTAAAAATAAATGCTTGAAAGCATCAGAAAAAGGTCTGGGGAAACTTAAAAACTCTCATCGTGTTTTATGGTTCAAGCCTCCCTCAAGTTCCTTCCATTTTTTTTGGTGATTTTTTCCTTTTCCCCCTCTTTCTTTGCTATCTGTGCTTACGCTATCTCGCTGACAAGCTCATAAAAGAAACCCAAGAAACCGGCCATCCAAGCAGATAAGGAAACCGATGTTGTAGAGCGCAAAGGTCAAATCAATACAGACAGCTCAGGAAAAAGGCTTTGCAAAACGGTGGGAAGCTGAACAGGTGAAAAGAAAGTGTTTTTTTTTTTTCTGAAATGGGATTACAAAGGGGAAAACGCTTTTCTGCAGAGAAATAAAGCACCTTAGCCTCCCAAAAGATCTCTCGATGAATTCAAGGCAATAAAAGAGAAGGAATAATAGCTTGCATTTTGGTAAATGCGAAGCCTTGCTGGGCCCGTGGAGCGCGGGAGCACAGGCAGCCGCCGCGGCCCTGGGAAACTCTCCTTGTGCATTTGGTCTTTGATTTCCTCATCTTTTTATGGCCTCTGCCGCAGGAGGAATAATACGGGAATGCTTCCGTCTAGGGAAGCATTTAGTAAAGTGGGCGGTAAGGAGGACTTACATTTCCCAGTCTAGCTGGCTGCTGACCTGGGGTTGTTGCTTTGCTCCCCGTTTCTGAGTAATTTAGCTTATTTCTAGCTTGGTAGGAAAGAGACAAGCCTTAAGTTAAAATGCAGTTAATTCCAGCCTCATTAGCCTGGATCTGTACTTCACTGTTCCTTGTCTCGTAGGCAGAGATGGAACTTGTGCCTGTTTCATTACAAATGCAAAATGCCACCAGGTGGTCGCTCTCTGGTACGGGCGGTGACTGATGCTACAGCGTTTGTCGCGGCCGGCCGCAAAACCCTGACCCAGATCCATCCGAATGACTCCATCAGCCCAACCTGCCACCCCTGATGGGACTGGTGACAAGGGACATCGCTCGGTGCCTGGGTCTCTGTGTCCTTCTTGCGGCTTGGCCACGTAGCCCGGCCGTGCTGATCCCTCCTCGCCCTGCCCAGCTCCCAGCCCTCTCCCGGCAGCGTGGGAGGGATGCGGGGCTGGTCTTGGGTCTGCTCCCGCCAAACCACAGCGCTTGATGGTTCCCACGTCATTTCGTCGTGGCAATAAAAATTAATGAGCAATAAAGCTCTCTTCCCTCAATTATTGAACTACGGTCGCGTTCTGACATGGTGAAGCGCAGGCCTGGGCTGCGTTTAGCAGCTAAAGGAAGAGTAACATTGCAGAGGTAAAATGCAAAGGGAGATTTAAACCACCTGTGTTTGCTCTCTAAATCCCTTCAAACACCAATTATGATTGTCCTGATAAAGGCAGGGCAGCATTTGAACAGATGCTGGACACGGTTCCTCTAGCGTGTCTCTAGATAAGGCTACAAAGAAGGTATTGTTGTTCCAGTCGCAGCTGAAATCGAAATCTCAGCAAGTGCAGCTCGGAGGGTGAAATGTGGGCTGGCACTGGGGGGCACGGTACGGGATTTGTTTTCAAAGAATCCGGAAACGCAGAAAGAGAGGTTCCTGAAAGCAGTGACTCCACGAACAGCCTGCACCGAGGCATCTGGCGAGGGATTTCGCATTCAAACCCGGGGAGGGAGATCTCATCAGGACTTGCTAATTTTCATGAAGTCAAACACTTGGGATTCACTTGAGGCTGGCATTTTCCCGGAATAATTCAACACAAACACTGTATATTTATACATGGACACTTGACTTTTCTGTTGTTTGATGAGACCACAATTTGTCTTCCTCTCGTGGTCACTGCCGTCTTTCCTCTCCTGTGGTTTGCGCTCCTTTCCCCAGCACTACTCATCTGTTATGCTTTGCGTGTTGTTGGTTCTTCAAAGGAAAGCAAACAAAGCTGGCTTAAGCAAGCCCGCTTTGCAAGCAGATTTTATTTGGACCAGCTCCTGCATAAAACCGGAATCCAATCTCATCTCCATTGTCATGTATCTCTATTATTTTTCCTCTCATCATTGCTTTTCCATTTCTTCTTCCGATGCAGTTCTCCTTCTTCAGCAACGTTATTCAAAACCACAGAGAATTCAGACACCGCTTCTTTTATACTCGTATCTGCGGTGAGACTTTATCTCAGCTAGATCCCTATTTAACATCTGGCTTTGCCTGGGCTGACAGACGCGTTCTGTGAGCTGCAGATATTGTGAATCGAGGGTACAGAGATTTTCTTACCCTGTGAATCTAATCGACGTTCTTCTCGAATATCTCACTCAACATCTGAAGTCTCTCTCTCTTCCAACAACCTCCGGAGCTGCTTTTGGCTGAGATAAAGCAGAAGGTGCTGTTTGGATCCGCTCCCTTGCTGTGTGTCCCTCTCATGCAGTGCCTGGGGGAGGGTGTCCGGGGGGGCAGGCAGCTTGTCTGCAGATGGCCCCAACCCCCTGCACCTTTGCCTGCTGGTGTCCAGCCCGGACCACGGCAGGCTGGATGACATGTGGGACCTTTTCTTCACTGTGGACTCTGACAAAGCTGGTGTCTTCCATTTTAGCTGAAGATGCGGCCTGGGAGGATTTTAAAATTTGTTTTCTGAGAGCTGGAAGCTCAAGGAATTAAAAATCTGTGCAAATTGAACCACTGCTGACCTGCGGGATTTGGGGTTGCTGTGGTGGCTCTCTCCTGTCGATTGAAATACCCAATTGCTAATGGCCACGTCCTGATGTGCCAAGGTAGGTGCTGACTGCAGGACCAGAGACCACCTTGAGCTGAGGACCTACCCAGACTTCTCCTGTTGGGAGGCAGCAGCGTGGTGATGGTGGTGGCCCTGCTTAGGATCAAAGCGCTGATGATGGTTTCCAACACTAACTATGGCCTCTCTTAGCTGCCAGATCAACCAGAAGACCTTTCCCCAGGGCCAGATTAGTGCCACTGCCGTGTTTCTCTGAGGAGCTGGGGACTAACAACTGAAATGGGGTGTGTGACCTGCAAGGCTGGACGCTGAGCTGGGAAGAGCGTGGTGATGTCTCTCCAGAGGCATGGGGTCTTTCGAAGCACAGGTCTCGATGTCCTGCAGAGCTCAGCATCCCCACGGCAGAGGCCCTACTGCGAAACCTTGTTTTGCTCACGAGCATCCCAGCAAAACAAATTGGCTGGCCTCGTGGCTCCGTCCCTAGCCCCAAGCGATGCCTGTGTCCCTGACTGCCCACCGCCACCCCTGAGACCACCCCAGCGTGGGGGTACCCAAGAGCCCCTGCCTGACCGTGCGTGTGGTGATCCTGCATCTGCCAGCGATAAAAAGCCCTGCGTTAGCAAACCCCGGGTGTTGCAGCAGTGGCGTTTTTTGGAGAAACACCCAGGGAAAGCAGAGCTCTGCGTGGCCAGCTTGATGTCTGCCCTGGGGTCAGCAGTGACCTGCTGAGCCGGTTGCCACCACTGGTGCTTGCGTGGGACGCTGTGTCAAGGAGCCGTGCGTGGCCGCTGTGCACATGCGGGCACAGATGGGCACCTGGCATGGGAAGTCCCTTTGATTCCTCAAGCGCAGGCCGGTGCGTACGGCCCTTTTTATTACACAGCAGGTTAAAAAAGGAAGCAGCTGAGATGTATCTTAACCAGGGAGAGATCTGGAGGTGGGGGGAGAAAGAAACGCACGTTCAGTTTGAAAGATGCTTTGAAAGGGAGTAAAACTTGCTGCCGGGCTTCCCTCTGAGAGCAAGTGCAATCTCTTTCTGTCTGTCTTTCTTTTGGTGCTGAGTTATTCCTCCATGGCCAGAAGGCTGCAGGCGTTTCAATTCTCTTCTTCAAGTCCTTCTTTCAAAAAAGGGCCCAAAATGTGTTTTCTTCTAAGACGCAGCAAATGGGAAGCGCACAATGCAGCCGGCTCCGAGCCTCTCTTCTCCTGTCTCGGGGAGAAAGGAATTCACCAAGCCCTAGAGCCTGACTCACTCACTGTGTGAGCATGAATTAACCAGGAATGTTCGAGAATTATTCCTGAATAATTCATGAACCTGAATTAATCATGCATTTTCATGAATTATTCATGAATAACTCATGGAAATGCAAGGTTTATTCATGCTCCAAAAAACCCAAGGCTTTTTCTCTTCTCTTCTGCTCTCCCTCCCTGTAAGAAACAGACCTGAAACCAGCTAAGGGGGGAAAAAACGTAATATAGGTATATGGAAAAATAACAGGAATAATAATGCTGAGACAAAACAACCAGGAAAAAGAAAGCAAAAGGTCTTTTTTTTTTTTTTTTTCCTTCCTTTGCAGTGGGGACGGCAGGTGGGAGCTCTCTAAGCCAGACAAAGGAGACCTGAGAAGGAACTGTGGTGAAGGGACAAGCCCAAGGCAAAGAAGTGGCCGGTCGCCTCCTCTGCTGGAGCAGGCAGCTGGGACCTGGAGAAACAGGAGACATTTTGCGAGACTCGACACCTGGAGCAGTGCTAACCAGGCAAGGACCGAGCTCTATTGCTATCAGGGTTGCGATATCTTTCTCTCTCTTTCTCTCTCTCTCTCTGTGTTTGTGCATCTGTGTAGTTTTGTTGCGTTCATTAAGGTAAATGAGCCACTGGTAAGTGGGGCAGGAGGGAGCAGCAGCAGCTCTGAACATCAGCGTTTTTCCTTTAAACGTTAAAGAAAGCAAAAACCCTCTAGAGAGCTTTTTGGGGCCGTTTGGAATAGGGAGCGCTTTGAAACACTGCTGCGTTTCGGGGAGGGAGAGGTCTCAGCTCTGCATTTACCCCGGTTCCTTGCTCTGTCACCTTCCCCGGGCTCAGGGAGGGCTGGGTGCAGGGACGGGGACGCGGGGAGCCAGGCAGTTGCCACACAGTTAATTTGTATGTGGTGCTTCCTTATTAAAAATAAACCCCAGAGTGTGTCTCGGCCGAGAGAAAAGGATTGGAGCGAGGCAGGTGAGGGTCCGTGCCAGCGGGTCTGGGGAAAGTTACGGTTCTGCAGGGAGCTTTGCTGTAGCTGATGGTGGTGGAGTGGGGGAAGGAGAAAGGAGAAAGTTCTCCAGGGTGAACTGAACCTCCCAAGAGAGAGGAACCAAAACCAGGCTTGACTTTAATGGGGGTGTGGAGGCTAAACAAGAGACTGCGGTAAACTGGGTTGTAGCTGCCTTTCCTGGCAGCTTGTCCCTGTTCTGCCTCTCCTCTCCCGGCCCCAGCTCTGTCCCATGGGATCTGGGCACCGTGGTTGTTCTCCACGCGTTGCCCAGCACAAGGGCTCAGCCCCAGTTCCCCAAACCCTTCTGCCATAATCCTGCTGCAGGATGGTCTGGGGGGATGCTCTGCCAGGGCCCTTAGGAGCTCTGGAAGGTGGTCTCTGCCTGGTTTTGTCCCCATCCATGTGTTGGTTGAAACCAGGCAAGAAACCCTCCCTGAGCCCAGCAGCCCTTGGCTTCTCAGCTGCCCCTGTGGCTCAGGAGGTGTCGAAAGTCACCACTAGCCTGGCTGGGGTCTGATTGCTGAGCCCTCCCATTTCTCCAGCGATTTGAGCCTGCAGCTCTCAGGGCAGAAACAGGGTATGCCAGTGGGCAAAGCGGTGACCCAGAACCCAGGAGAGGAGCTCCTTGCAGCTTTGATGCTTGGCTGCCTTAGTTGTGCAGTTCACTGTGCCTCAGTTTCCCCATGTGCGAAACAGAGGTGATTTGCTGCCTTCCTTATCAAAGCACTTTGGCATTTACTGGAGAAAATAACTGTACAGGCAAAGGAATGATCATTTCCTGGAATACACTCGGGTCTCTTCGATTCTCTTCTCTGTACTGTCTTGATATCGTACAGATACGATCCTGCGCTGAAGCAAATTGTTGTAGACCCACTGAAGTCAATTGAGCTGGGCTGGATCACGCGGGCAGAGGAACCAGCCTGTCTCTGCTCCGTGGCTTATCCGGTGTCTGCTCCACGCATCCTGCGAGAGAGCTGGTCCTGCCCGACCCCAGGTGACACGTGTCACGGCTGGAACTGCAGTTCCTCTTCAAATTAAGCCAGAGTACACCAAAGGTACATGGACCTGTGCCCAGGTCAGTCCCAGGACAACCTCCGAGGGAAGGGGTTTAGGATGAGACAAGCACAGAAGGGTAGGAGTAGGAAAAGAGAATTAACTGGCAGGAAAGATGCAGGGACAAGTATTTTATATCTGCAGGCTGCACTGCCTCAGGTAGAGCATCATTTGCTAATCCTCCCAGCCATGGGAGAGCACAAAGCCGTGCCGTGACGCTCCCCTCCTGCTCCCCCTGCACCAGGTGGGCAGCCCCGATGTCGGCCAAGCTCTACGTCCTCATCAGCTGGCCCGACGGCAGCCGGGTGATCAACATCGAGAACATCAAGGAGCCCCGCAAGCCTTTCCACCTCTACGTGGTGGGCGAGCAGGTGCTGGCCCGCTGTCCTGGCTTCAGTGGGCTCTACTGGGGGATGGTGGAAGGCATAAGCGGTGAGTGACACCCCTCTGTCTTGGGCTTTGTAACTTGGGGCTGCTCAGGAGCGACCTTTAGAGAACGGGTCTGGTGCTGAAAAGTCCTCTTTTCCTACAGAGCATAAAGATATTTTAGAGAAGAAGCTGCTGGAAGACAGACAGCTCCTGGAGAAGTTAAGTGAGTAAGGTCTTTTGAAGATTGCACCTTTCTACCTCCGTTGGGATTTTGGGGTGGGAGGATGCTGAGAGCATTGTAGTCCCGGCATAAATTTCACAGCCCTACAATCAGGGTACAAAGCCCTGAGCGGGAGGTGGGAGATACACTGGTACCCCGTTGCACATCTTGAGTATCCACCTTGCTTCCAGAAGAAGAACCGGCCGTGCACAGCATGATGCCACCCCAGCCAAAAAAATCCAGGAAAACCTTCCCAAAATGGGCCCCGGGGAACGCATCTAGGAAATACCACGGTGACAGGACTTACCCTGCCAAGCCGCTGCTGAGGGCGGCCGAGGCCAGCCTGCCCCGTGACGCTGGCAGCTCCTCCATCATCAAGGACAGACGTGCCCTGGGCAACGCGGCTGGAAGCCCGCGCTCGCTGACGGGGCCCCCCCATCCAGCCAGCGCCTTCACACCCCCATCCACGTTTGTCACCATGGCCATGCCGGGGACTTCCCAGGGTGAAGAGGACAGGGCTGGTCCAGCAACTAGAGGTAAGAGTGGCTGTAAATTTGGACATTGGCTTTTAGCTTTCTCCTGCCTCATCCTGAATGGCAGGTTGGGATGGGGACCTTCGAAGCTGTCAGGAGACCTCTGCTTTGCTCCAGGGCTGTGTGTGCTTTCTCTCAGGGCTACAAAGGTTAGAGATGAAATTTTCTGTTCCTTTCCACCTGGGAGATCTCCAGGAGGGCTGTCTAAAGGGAGGAGCCTGAGTGATAGCATGTGGTGTCTGCTCTACCAGGCACCAACTCTTTTTCCTGGGCTAGCAGTTCTTTCCTCACAAGCCAAAACCCAATCCAGCCTGCCTGAATAACTGAAATACCCCAAAGCCTTGTGTCTCAGCCAAACCTTCTCATATTTGCCTATTCCCCTGCTTTTCCAGCCACTACTACGTACATTAAATGCACTTATGAAAATACACTAGTGCGTCATCTACCTGATGATTAACGGCAGCATCCAGAGACACATTGGCTCTGCTTGCCTTGCCCACTGTGTCTTTTTGTGATGGGAACAGAAGGATCCCCCGAGATACCACCTTTTTCTAATAGCAAAATCCCTACCGTTCAATCCTGGAAAGCACGCCTGGATCATCCTGTTTGTGCAAAGCGAGTAACGTGTTGCCATGCAATCTAGCAGAGGTGCTGAGATAATCTGTTCTGGAGACAAAGGCATTCAGGACCTTTTCGATAGCTGGTTTGTTCAGCTTGTCTCCCATCCCTGCCTGTAGATTATGTTGCCCTGGCGATGAAGAGGAAGTCAGATGGCATCTTGTCCCAATGCCAGCAACGCATCTGTCTGAACAGGTAACACTTGGGAGAACAGTGCGGATGCGGAATGTTTCACAACATAAACATTCGTTTCATAGCGTGGGGTGTGTCCACTCCATTTCCATGCCCTGGTGGTGCTCACTTCCAATAGATGTTAATGTAGACTTAAACCCAAAGTGCAAAAGCTAATGGGACTTTGCGTGGGTACATACTGAAGAGGAATTAAGTCCCTTGTGCTCTGGAGCCCTGATCCCTTGGTGGGTCAAATGGGAGGTTTCCCATATCTGTGTGTCAGGGCTTGCTCTGCGTGGAAAGGGGGGCGCACAGGAGGTTGTCCACATGAAGAACCATTGGTATTTCCTCTCAATCCACTTTATTCCTGCTGTAAATGAAAACGGAATTGACTTTGAATTCCAACCTTTGAATTAAAGATAATTCTCATCAGGAATGTATATGAATGTGAAGATGAACATGAAGTTTCTTGTGGCAGGCCTTTTTAGCTTGCTTGTTTCTTGCAGCTGTGAAGAGCGAAAGCTTGATGCTTTGCAAGAGACGGACGAATTTGAGAGAGTTCAGAAAAATTTTGGTCCTGGTGAAATGGAAAGGTAATTAGCAGAAGGCGGCACTTGTTCTTAACTGTATTTTCCTCCTCAGCACAAGAAAGAGCAGTGAGACCTCAGCTGGGTGAAAAAATGGTGCAATTTTAGAATGAAGAGCTGCTGAATGTCTATATAACCAGAGCCAGGTGTTTCTTTCTGATTGTAGGGCTTGGAGTTAGACATGCAAGAAGGCTCTAAAACACTGTAGAAACCATAAAGGTCTTGCCTATAACAATCAAAATGACGTCTGTCATGTCTGAACATGGTTGTGTGTTGCTTGCTTTATTGACTGTTACTTTGATGACAAGTATCCGGTGACGAAGCAGCTGCTAGGGACGGTTTTACTGCAAAGAAATAGGTGCCAAAAAATCGTGTTAGAGTACTTGCATTGTCAGTTCCTGCATGTCTGTTGTTTCATACCACAAACGCGTGCCTCCTGGGACTCACAGGACTTTCTTTAAAACGGAAAAGAAAATTGAACCTCAAAGACTCCATGCGTGCATGACGAGGCGGGTTTGAGGGTTAATCTCTGAACATTTCTGGGCTACTGAAAAGTCCAGACCAAGTCATTCCTCTCTCCTGCCTTGCTCCTCACCCAGACGTAGCTGGATGGGATGACACTCTAGCAGAGAAGTTGTCCTGTCCCTGCTCGCAGGAGGCCTGTGATCACTGCTTGGGTGGAGGTGCTACGTCCTTTAGCAATAATGGTGAGGCCAAGGTGTCTTCTTGCCTCTACATATGTTGTACTCTGCGTTTAATTTTTCAGGGCAGAGAAGATAGAGCAGCTGGAGAGGATGGTGTTGGACCTCCAACAGGATGTCCTCTCTCTGAAGAAGAAGGTGCAGAGGCTGGAATCCCTGTCCTTCCAGGAGGAGCTCCACCGACAGCCCTGCGAGGTGGTGGAGCTCTTCAACGGCTACACCAAAGAACAGCTCAAAGAGACCATCCGGTTTGACCAGAAAATCAGCACTGCCTGCAAGACACTGCTCTACAAGCTCTTCACATCTGACTACATCCAGAGCCACTCCATCACGGGGCGGAGGGGCAATACTTTCCGAGAAGCGAAGCCCATGATGGATGAACGTTGCATCAAAATCATTAGGGTGCTGTTGAAACAGAAGTTTGGAGATCACCTCAGTGACACAGTGATCACGGAGAAGATACAAAATGTGCAGAAAGCCCTGAGGCAGAAGTTTAAGACGGAATGTCTCTGATGCGTTATGGACTTTGGTGTCTCTTTCTACTGCGCTCATCGGTGTACCTCAGCAGCCCTTCCAAAAAAGACGAGTCCGATCTGCTGCTGTTCAGCTGTTTTCCCCCCAAGGAGCCAACCCAAGCGAACCACACGCTAAACAACACAAACCTTTCCCTGCCAAACCTCTGCCTGCATTAATCGAGCGGGAAGTTTGCCCAGCTTGGCTAGGCTTTTGCACATCTGCTAGCACTTTACAAGTTCCTTTCCATCCAGTCTCGGTGCAAACCTCACTGCAGGGTGCATGTAATGATCTCCAGGCCTTTTTGATGGACATGCTCAAAAGCTTGAAGGTTCCCTTTGCTTCCAGGTATGGGTCAGTGAGTCAGCTTTGTCCCACCTTGCAGTGGGTTAGGGATAGAGATTGGTTCTGGGGCAGGGAGCGTAACCTTGGAAAAAGTGGGGGGTCCAGCTGCAGATGGACTTTGGTGTCACCCAACACGACGTCTCTCCATACGCCTGTGGCTGCCCCCTGCAGCCTGTGGGACAATGTTTGTTCTCTTTGCTCCCAGCGACCGTCCTTTCAAAACCGGATTATTTCCATGGAGAAATCCTGTACATTTTTATGACATAGGAGTGGGGGATGGCGGGCAAAATATGGCCCACTGTAGTTACACCTTTCCTTCAAAGATCAGACATTATGGACACAATCACTATAATTTAAATACAGTATTAATGTCCTAGTTAAGAAATTCCAGGTACAACCAGGGATTTTGCTGTGTGAGAGGCTATAGAGAAGGGCTAGAAAGACATGTCTTTTCCTAAGTAGTTCAGAGCTGGAGTTTGTGTGGATTAAAAGCGTTTTTAACACTAAAAGAATAAGATGCTGACACCAGTCGGCCTAACAGAAGTGCTGCAGAATACCAAACATTCCCTTTCAAAGAGGCTTCTCAGACAAGAAATTGGTTTTCTAAGTTAAATTTTTAAATTATTCAGGAACGGAACTGTCAGTTGTTTTGCGTTAATCAGAACATTTGGTTTAATTTATATGTTTTGTTCTGTTTTCAAGTATTTAATTTCTTCACAGCTACATGAAAAATAATAATGCGAAATAAATGTATTGAAAAACAAGGAGCTGTTTTGAAAGAAAAAAAAAAAAGGAAATGTGTTATTTTCAGAATTTTCCTCCCCCCTCTGCCATTTTTCTAGCTGAAAAACAAAATCATTAAAGTAGGGTTAATGCTATGAAGCATTTTGATTTTGGTGGGAGATACGCTGGCCAACATTTTTGGCATTATTTTCATCGGATGTGTTTAACAGTCATGCTAAATTGCTGCAGCCAATAACTAAAGATATTCCTTCTGTTTTCCCAGTGCAAATGCTTTTCCTAACGCTCTATTATGCAAACATGCCAGCGATGATTTCTCGTTTGTATGGACCTTGACTTGAGCAGCAGCTGGAGCGGGTCTGCAGGGATCGCTGAGAGCCAGGCATGCAGCCAGTCCTTGAAAATATGCTCCAACTGAGCAGAACTGCCCCAGATGCAGAAACACCCCTTAAAATACAGCTGCTTGCCAGAAACGCGTCACCTTCCCGCTGCGGGCAAGACCTTGGGTTGGTATCGCTGCTCAGGGAAACACCCCAGGAGATGCTTTTAATGATGACTTCTCAAAGAGATGATTGAAGAGGCGCAAATAGCCTTATTCTGCAGGGCCTTGCTTTGACATCAGCCCTTGGGGCTTTCGCACACCTTCCCTACAGATTCTGCTTCTCGTTTCCCCAGCCACATCGCAGCCAGGAGGGGAGGAGAGGACGGGTTCCTCAGACCCACCCCAGTGAGGGACCACCATCACCTCCTGCGTGACCAGGGCTCAGTCCAAACCATTTCCCTGGGCGCTTATTTTCGCCTTAATCTTCCCTCCCGGTGCTTCATCAGATCCCTCGCCAAGCTGCAGCCCCGAAAGCCAGCTCACAAATGTTATTTATTAAAATATGTGCTGCTGCTGTCCTCCCCCGCTGAGCCCCCTCCGATGAGCTGCAGATCATTACTGCAAAAGGAGGGAGAAAAAAGACAGAGGGGACGGACATGCTGCGGGGAGCGACGCGTCCGGAAACCAGTTGTCTCTAATCAACTCCTCTGGAAGCCGATGAGCCGGGTGACCTCGCTGCTCTGAAAAGCCCTTTGGTGGCTCCCTCGGAGGTAAACTTCACAGCCTAACACGCTTGCCCATACTCAGGGAGCGTTCCCGGGAAGCGGGGTCAGTGGCGTGGGCTGGTGGGTGCTCCCCGGCTCCGTGCACAGCACAGCCATGGCACTAACGAGGCGATGCTCAAACGGGCCATTCTCGGCGATGAAAGTTGTCCTTAGCTACTCTCAAAGGCTTTGATACAGCGGAGAGGGCTGAAGAAAGGCAACGCGGGCGGCTTTTCGTTAAACTTCGTTTTTAAGGTATTTGTGAACCGGAGGCAGCGTTTCGAGGCTAATTGGGAGCACTCGCAGACGCCGACGATCAAACGTTGCTGTGAGGATGCTGATGCTCTCGCCTCCCTGAACTCCAGCTCCGGCTAATCAGCCTCAAGAGGGAAGATCACACAGCGCTGAGATGCGGCATCCCTTCGGGGATGAAGGGGTCAGGGAAGATCGAGGAGGAGGAGGAGGGTTTGTGCCAGAATGACTTCACTTGGCGATGTTCAAAGCTTCTGTCTCTCTCAAAGTGATGAAGGGCAGCTCCACTGAATTGCGTTAACCTCCCACTTTAAAAGAATTACTGGGAGAAGCCGGACAGGTCTTTCTGTGGAGATGAATCGCTCAGCTGAATCTGCAGCATCTTATTGAAAACAATGCTCCTGTTCAGCTTCTGGGCCCTCTGGGTGCAGGAGGACATGAGCAGTGAAAACTAGGGTCAAAACTCAGGGTGGTCTTCAAGGAAATTCAAAAAGGTTCAAAAGCAAGCAGAAATGGGACTTGTCAACTTTTGCAAATGTAAGACAGGCCAGAAACATCCAGTCCTCCCTCCTTTCAGCAGGAACCACAGCAGCGATGCCGTTCTCAGTGGTTTGCCTGATTGAAGCATGGACCTTACAGGGTTCTGAGGGTCCTTGGTCCCCCAGCGCCCCAAAACGCTGCAATGGGTCGCTGCCACCCACCGCAGGGTTACACCTCCTTTCCATGGGAACCGGCTGAAAGCACTGCGTGGCTCGCGGGCAGCAGTGCTGCCAGCAAAAGACAGGTTTTCAGGGAAAAACGGGAGCCTTCCCAGCCTGCTGCGTTATCAACTTTTACGCTTCAGCTGGGCCACGGCACGAGGCTTCTGCGATTGCTGGTTGCAGAGGTGCTGCTGGCGGGATGGCTGACTTCACGCGTGGGGAGAAAACAGCCAAAACAAGAGGGAAATTCTCTGGTGTTTAACCCTATTTATTTCAATTTTACCTCCTTGACTCTGCCAGGGAGATTCCAGCATCCAGCACAAGGAGATTTTAATTTGCCCATTTTTTTCTTGGCTGATAAGAAACACACACCTCTAAGCCTCTGGATGTCTGCACCGTGTGCATCCCCTGGAAACTGTGATGTTAGTTTAATGACAACACGCAAATGTGCGCACGATTAAAGGAATAATGTTAAAATGTAACTAAATCCCTTCTTGGGTTTTAATCAAGGTTTACAAAGCCTGGCTGGCTTTACGTGGGTCCCAGGCAGCCGCTGCAGAGGCCGCCCGGTGCTCCGAGCTTGCTCGATGCGCTTGGAAAAGTCTTCTGAGGCAGAATTAGTGGCTCAGTGGGTGGTGGAAGTGTCTTGCGCTCTTCATCTGGTTTGAGATCCTCCATCTCCCAGCTGGAGGAACGGGGATGCAACATATAGATGTATCAGCTGGGGTGGTAATGAAATATTTAAAGGACAAGCCTTGGTCTGTATGAGCTTGAAGCTGTGCGCCAGCTCCTACTGGCATCCAACACGCAAATACTCAGTGTCATGAGAAGATATTTTGTTGTTGTTGTTCTGGTAAGCCTTTATCTTATTTAACTTCAAAAAACCAGTGAAACAGAGAAAATGCGCAGAGAGATGTGGCCCCAGAGCTATGTGGTGTGTATTGTATTTGCACTTCCAGAATATTTTTTGACAAAAGTAATTTTTTTAAAAATAATTTTACATTTTTCTTGAAAGCATATCTGCATAATTTTTTTTTGAGAGTGCATACACATACCTGGTAGGTGTGCAAATATATCAGATTTTATAACTTTAAGCAATCTTTCACGTCTCTGCTTCAGACACATATTCATCACACATAATTTTTTACCAGTATTTCTCTGTCTGCAGTACATGATTACATTATTCCGACTCGTATCTCTCCGTATCTCCTCCACCTATTCAAAGTCAAATGGAACGGGGGAGATCGTTATTAAATCACAGAAAGCATAGAAATAAAATTAACGAGAGCACCAGTTCTCTGTGTGCCAAATACACTGAGGAAATAAAAGGGACCTTCCACTTCTAATAAGATCTGGATATGAATTGCCTTGTAGGAGTTTAAATGAATTATATTCAGGGGCCGAAAAGAGAGAGCTTTGGGATGACTGCTCTTGTTGTCTTGATGTGCAGCACATCGAAACGTGCCACGAAAGCTTCAGAACCAGGTGTGATGTTCTGCTCAGAAAGTGAGCTTCGGGACTTGCTGAAACACTTGGGTCACAGGTCCATGTGGGACGCAGCCCCTCTCCGTGAAATATTAATCCCATTGAGGTTGCTAGAGCTCTTTCCGCTTCCTCTTGAAGGCTCAAGCCTTCGCTTCGGTTCTTGGCCAAGTCCCTTGATGGTAGAGGAAGGACCCTGCAGAGGAGAGGTGGCTTCTCATCCCCATGCTTGCCCTACTGCAATCCTCCCAGGATTCCAGAAAGGATTTGGGGTATGGACGTGGTTTCTCAGCTGCTTTGTCTTGGCGCTGGAAGATGAAAGCTGGTGAGGAACATGGTCCAGTTCATCTTCCTTGTAAAGCCCCAGCATCCTCTTGTCAACAGCATGTCCCAGGACATCTCACTTCTCGTGAGAGGCAGTTTGGAGACATGCTTTATTTTAATCCTACGTTTTATTGGGTGGGTTTTTGTGTTTGGCACAGGGAGATAGCTGAAGCGAAAGGGACTGTGTGCCTAACTCAATAACGGAGAAATTAGCACCCCACAAAACCTAGGCCTGCGTGGTGCTTATTGATTGTTTCTCTTAAATATAAGCAGTGTAGCCCAGAGTGTCAGGTATCCGAGGGAAAAAGAGACTGCAGAATTGATGTACTCCTGGTAATGAATAATCGTTAAACTCCAAAGCAGTTTATTATTATTACCATTAATTCTAGTTGCACCGTGCCCAGAGACATGGAAGGTGGAGATAGATGAGTTCGTGACCTATATATTACAGGCTAGATTTTATCCTGGTAATATGAGAAAATCGATCATTTCCTAAGTGAGAAGACTGATAAAATCACTGACTTCCGAGGAGCAACATCATTGCTGTTACATGTTCAACAAGCTCAGAGGAATGGTGCTGGAGAAGGGTCGGATCCCTCTGCTGTGTATCTTAAATTCAATTTGCCCTCGCTTTCCAGGAGGAAGGAGGGAAGGAGTTAACACAGGCAGGATTCCCCCCTAACCGGCTCCTGCCCGGGTTGGACATCTCCCCGTCCCATTTGTTGTTCCCCTGTGGTTTTTCATCCTTTGAAGTCAGAAGAAATTGCCAAAAGTGAAGGAGAGCCATAGAAAGACTCCTCCACCCCACAGCTGGGCCAACAGTCAGAGGTTTAATGTCATTCCTTTAAAGTGGTTTGGACCAAGAGTAAAATACTGCCGTGATGTGGGAACCACACACTTCTTCACACTCCCAAAATCAGTCGAACGTGTTCCTTTGTAACTCACCTTGTTACGGGAATGCCCCGAGCAAGAGGGCTCGTTCCTGTCCCGGAAGATAAAAAGCAAAACTAGCTATAAAACACCCACAAAAAACATCTGCAGTAATTTGCCCAGCGCAAAAGGGAGGTGTGCAAATGTCTCTTTTTTGGGGAGTCTTTGTGTAGTGTATTTCTTAATTCTCTCTTGAGCTGAATCATGAAGAAGTTGGGTTTGCTTTCTACAGAAGTACTGCCTTTCCGTTTGGAGATGTTTCTGTATTTCTTGGCTTAGTGTGGAAGAAATGAATATCAATGTACTCGTGACCCTTCCAATGAGACCGTTAGAGCGAAAAGTGAAATCAGCCAGCTGAATGGGTTGTTTTGGCAGAGGAATTTTACAGCTTATTGTAGTCTTGCTGTTAATTCAGCTAGCTCCTATTTATATAATACACGCCGCTGGTTTAGCGTATACTCTGAAGAGTGGGCTGGGAACAGGTATTTTCAGGAGGGAAAGCCATTTCTGAGAGAATGGGGGCAGACCTGCTTTCTGGTGAATGATTTGAGAGCTGAGACTGTCTGTCCTGTGTTTTTTCTGCAATTTTCTGCAGGCCAGGACTCCCTCTCTTGTGCTTGCACGGCCTCGAGGGCGGCATTTACCAGGTCACTCGAGAGGCAGCAAGTCAAAGCGGGCTCAGGTGGGCATTTCCAAAGCACTGAAACAGGGTCACCTGCAAAGCTCGCTTACCTTGTCTGTATCGTTTCATATGTTTTCAAATACTTTTGGAAACCCTATGGTTTGGAGAGCCAAGTCCTTGCTGCTAATACAAGAAAACGATCATTTGCAGATTCTGATGTTGAGATTCACCCGCTTTTACCAGGAACTTGCAGCGGGCTCAGATCTGGCCCCATGTTCATTAAGTGAATGTAGAGAGTAAGGAGGAATGGAGAAGAAACGATCAATAGTGGAAAACCTTGTTTGCAGACAGCTCCGGGGGTGAAGGTTTATTTCCACACTCTTTGCAGACGAAGCCTGATGTTCAGAAGTGCTCAGGAGTAACGCGGAGATGCCTCTGACCTCAGCACCTACCGGTGAACTGTATTTTGCAGCTTCTGGGTGCTCCAGCTCCCCTGGGGTCTGAGGCAAAGTTGGGCAAAGTCAATGGCAGCAACGTTAAATACCTTCTGCTGGTAGAGTTTAACTGGGTGTCATCCCTGGACCAAAAGAGCAATTCAAAGTCATATCTACACGCTGTTCTCTCGGAAAAATAACCCACTAACCCTGCCTGCCCCTGCAAAACCGAGTCATAAATCTGGAGTAATCTTTGATGACAAATGGCCTGGAAAGTGGGAAAGGAGGAAGCTCATGTTCTCTTGTGAGAAGAAAGATAAGTTAATTCTCGATTAGGAAAGACAGCAAATGGAGGCGCTTCCAGCTGCACGGACATTATCCTGACATTGCCTGTTAAAGTTAAATGCCTAATAATGACAGTTACCGTGAATTAGCTACAGAATCTGTTTTATTGTGTTTCATAGTCCCTAGGGCCGACATGCCAGAAATTTTTAAAGAGAATAAAAAACCGTAGAACAGGAGGCCTCCACACAGGCTCATTTCTAGTTTGTAATGGGTTATTAAGAGCATCACACAGACAAAAAAAATCACACATGATACCCATATGGTTCAAATTCATCTTCAGCATGCTCTGTCTTAATGAATAACTGCATGGAGAAGTGGATGGGTCCCCAGATGACAGATAGAAACATACCTGAGCGCAGGAATTGTTTTTTCATTTATAGGCTGAAAACTGGGATGATGTTTTTTGGTAAGCCACTGAACTGTCGGCTCTTCCCATCTATTTCACAGGATGCCAATGCAAGGTCTGATTTTCATTGCTGAAGTCAGTGTGAGTTTTGCTCACTACCTCCAACCATCGGAAGTCCAGATCGAAGGAAAAAAATAGTTATCAGAACTCAGCAGGATTCAATTTTCAGTCCCCGGATTTCAATTTGCCAACAACAATCCATAGGAAAAATGCAAATATGATTTTTCCCGCAGACAGAAATGAGAGAGGGTGCTGAGAGCTCTCGTGTTATTTGATCGCTTTAAAGCCTTGCCTGCAGAAAGCGAGTTGGTGAAATTCTGCTTGAAATGTGCTGGCTGCGTTTACAGGCAAGGAGATGAGATGAGTAAACGTTCCTCAGCTTGGAATAGCCTCCCCCAGACCTTCATGGTTATCCATTTAAACGCAAGGGCGAGATGGTTTTTTTTCTGGCTCGTCTGTGAATTCACCCTGTGTACTTGTTTAGCGATCCACTTCACCGCGGAAAAAAGAATCAAAGAGGTTTCAGCTCTTTCCCCCACCCCAGCCTTTTCTGTCTTGTAATGTTAATGAGTGATAATGCTTCATGATTTTTTTCACAGGCTATTGCTGCTGAAAATTGCTTTGGTGCATTGGGACTCTTATTAACTGGGTATATCAAGAGCTTTCCGCAAAGCAGAGGAATAAAGACCAAGGAAGTGTTGTGGCTAGAAATCCTATAATGGTCTGACCTTTATCTTGTCTCAGAATCAGCTTTTAAAGAGTGGGTCCCATCGCCCCTCGCCAGGCACGCGAGGGATGAGCTGCACAGCTCCCTCCCTTCCCCAGAGCACCGTAACTCACGCCTCCAAAAGGCAACACTTTCCACCCAAATTGAGGAGTCGTTGGGAACTGGCAGCTTTTGCTTGTGGTGATTAACAAAGCTTAGGTCTATAAAATAAAAGGCTGGTGACTGTATTACCCGGGGTGCAATTAGTTGTGCAAAGAGGCTGGGGCAGCTCCGCGGCTCCATCCCTGCAACCTCCTCGCAGCCGCTGCGAGCGTGTCGGGCTCTGGGCAGGGATCTCTGGGACTCGGGTAACCGATATTTCTTTTGAAATGGTGCTAGTCTGAGGCATTAGTGCAGCCAGGAGAAACGGGAAGGACTCTCTGAGGTACCAAATCGTTTGTCTGGGATGAGTCTGCGACAGAGCAAACCCCAGCCTCTCCTCCGGGCTCCAGGAAAGAAGATGGTTTGTACGCGGCGGCGTTATCCCCAGCACGTGCATCACCGTGGCAGGGAGCCAACGGCCGGAGCCCGTGCAGGGAGATGAGGGAAGATGCTTTCTGCAATCCTCTTGCCCTCAATACAGAACCATCAAGTCCTTCACACACCCCTCCTCGCCCCCACAGCATCAGCACGTGCGTATATACACGCGGACACCGGGATTTCCTTCCCAGAACCTTTGGCTTCTTTCACTGACTTCAAGTCCCCAGCTTTTGTAGTCCCATGGGGGACCTGAGATAGGAGTGGCTCCGCAAGTGACACTCTATGGCCAGATTCAAACCCATCGGGGCAACCGGTGTCCCGTAAGCGCTATGGAAGCAGTGAGAAACGGAGACGGCGTCGCTGAGCACTGACTTTTTTTTGGCTTCCCATTTTGGTACTGAGAAAACGCTTTTGGCCTCTTCTGTCCCTCTGTGTTTCCCGAGGGGACTGGACGCAGGTGTGTCACAGCACACAAAACAAGAGCTATCTAATACGTGGGTGAGGTGTAATACCTTCACTGTCCATGTCCATTTGGAAGGACACTTTAAAGCAGCTTTATCCCAAGCTTGCAGAGGCACTGCCAAGGGATTTCTAGCTCCACAGGGTACCATCTCGGAAGAGACGGCATCTCTGGATGTTAAACTGCCTTCAAGGGAACAGGAGCAGCTGCAAGATGTTTTTGTAGACCAAAGGTGCAGTTCTGGCAGCACTAAATCTAAAAAGTCAACAAGCAGATTAAACAGTATGGTTTAGCTCTTAGAGCTGCCACTGAAATTGGCTACGAGAGACCATAATTGAAAGGAAAGACGATATTTCTAAATCTCACAAGGTTTGGAGGCTGTGTACGAACGCAGACTGGTGATGGTGTGCATACCTTGGTGTGTGCGTGTCTGTCCTGCGATGAACCACTTGACCTTTCTTGTAAGCATCCACGGATCATTTTATGCAAGCGATTAGCACTTGCTTGCATCAAAATGTACAACGAGCTTATTAATTATTTATTACATTGACAGCCTTTTACTTTGCCCCCTTGTCTGTGTGGAGAAGGTTGAGTATGTGTCTGGTTTGGGGTTTTAGTTACTATTTTTTTATTATCTCATGCAACATCCTGCAGGTGACCAGCATTTACATCCCGTACTTGGAAAAACGGTGATCTGAAGTATCTGTCCTCCACCATCTTCTACTGGATTTGGAGTCTGGCCTTGGTCAGAACCATCTAAGGTTCAGTTCAGCCTCTGAATGTTGAAATACTCTCCCCAGGGTTTGGGGGTTTCTGTGGAACGCCCCAGCCCTGCTGTGCGGTCTGTGTTTAACGAAGTGGATTCCAGCGCTTCCTGCCCGTGGTGGTTTTGGGCGGCACATAGCCCTGCACACTGCCGTAGCGTGTGTCCAGGGGGATGGATTTCTAGGTGAGAAAGCACAGCTAGGAACCAAAAAGACAGAGCTGGAACCAGACCCCGGTGGCTAATTGAGCTGCTGGCTGCCAGCTGGACGGGAGATCAATGGCGAGATACACCACAATAACTCTATGAAGAATGGAGACACGTGTTGCACGTGCAAATATGATTGGAAACGCCACCGCGAACTCATTCTTCAGGAAAAGGGCAGGGCAACAGCGAGCGCTCTCCCTTTTCATCTACCCGGAATAGAATAGATTTTGCTCAAGGTGCCAACCTTTATTTCTCAGAAACAATTTTACTTCTTTCTTCCCTGGACATAAATGCATCTGTTTTCTTTTGTTATTCAGAAAAAAATGAGGAAACAAACCCTCACTTATTCCCACTGTTCAACTTTGATAAAACTATAGCTTAGAAAACTCTACATATTAATAGTGTGAATCACTTAAGTGAGGTACATTATGTTTTCAATTTCCATGATGCTTTTAGTGTAGGCAACTTATCAGGGGCTGCCGTTTAATCTGTTGTAGCAATCTTGAACATTAAAGCCAGGTTATTTCACCAAGGGATGTATTCCTTTCACTGGGGAGGTTAATATCACCCATGATTATATTTGACATTTGGGCCTGGCATATTATTTTTCATACCGTGTCTGAATGCAACTACCCACTCTTCGCATGAACAGTGTTTGAAGTGGGTACATTTCAAATATCTGCACACATCCATGAGTGTCATCCTAACAGCCTCATCGCTGTAAATAAGAAAAGACAATTTAATGAACAAAATGGGGAGGGTGAATTCAGGAAATTAAATTTTCTGTAGTGGGTAAGCAGGCAAAGGATAAACATCGTTGTTGTGCATGCCTGCTGAAGAAACTACAGAAGGGGAGCGGGTGCTGTGCTCCTTGGGGGAGCATCTCCAGAGCATCATCACTCAAAAGCATCCCTGCAGAAACGCTACTGAAAACAGCTGATGTGCAACTGGGCCTCCCAGCTTCTTGCAGAGGTTCCTTTCATAATACGATCGACAACATGGCTTAGAGATCTGCTCTCGCCAAATAACGAGGGTGTATTTGAAGAGACAGGTCCAGAAGCCGATGTCTCAGATTGAGCAACACTTTACATCCCTCAAAGCCGATGGACTCCAGCTGGCTGGCAGCTTGAGTATGAGCCTAAAAGGACTCTTCAGAGCTGAAGATGGGAAAATTCACCTTGATTCTCAGTCCTGGCTTGGTGAAGACGGTAATTCTCAGTTAAGGTAAATGCCTTTCATTTAGCAGTCAAGGGAGCCTGTGTCATGGACATCAATGAGTCGTCCATGTCTCCACATAAACAGATCTGCCAGCTTCAGCTGTTAATTCTCTGTTTGAATCCCACTTGCTCTCTTTTGTCTTTGGTAAGAACAGGTTATTGAAGGTGAAGCTCTAGACACTGTTCTTGGACATGGATGACTTGGGGAAATTTCTGCCACAAGATCTCGGCAAGACCTAGAGCTGAGCAAGATCTTAACGAAACCAGGGCCTTTTTACCTAAAATGTTAGCTCTCTGGTCTCGTTGCTGTCATTAACTAACTGTTTGCAATGGGTGGAAGCCAGCAGGGCCTTGATGTAGCCTTTGGAGGTTGTTGCTGTGGGTTTTTTTAAATCACTGCTGTCCTATTTCTGGCTTTGTTTGTTCATCCTTAGAGCCTTAGTTGTGTCTTAATGAACTACGAAAACAGACCAGTGGACTGAAAAGGAAGAATAGGACATGAGGATACAGCAGTTCAGGAGAGGAAAAGAGTAAGTGGAATTAAATTACCACCAATTTCTGAGGCACGACAATGCATTAGTGGATTTCATGGAGGATTCAAACAACTAATCTTGAAAAAATTCTCTTCCCAAAATTCCATGTCATCAAACGTCATTTCCACAGTCCTCTCCTTTGATTTATTTTCAAAGCTAGCTGATAATGCTCCCTTAATCTCTTCTGCCTTTGTCTTTTATCTGTTCCTAACACTGTGACTATAGTGGAGGAAAGACCCCAAACAGCAACGGCAGCAACTCTACCCTTCATTTAATGCAGTGCAGGTAATTTGAGACAAACAGGACTGTGCAGGACTACAATATCTGACCTAAGCAGCCAACAAAAAAAAAAAACAACCCAGTTTCCAGGCTCTCCGAACACTACCTGGGTAAAGACATCAATACACGGGATCAGATAGCCTTTGCTATCAAGCATAGCCCAGTGCTCCTCAGGGAGACCATTGGATAACAGAGGGTCTCCTGCAAGTGGAAGCTCTACTTGACAAATCTGAGTAGAGCTAATAAAAATGTAGAGCTTCATTAAATGAAGCCATTTGGATTAATTGCAAAACTCCCTGAACTCAACAGAGCTAGGATTTCAGCCTGAAATTCCCCTGTTGCTCTTAGAGATACATTAATACAGTCACAGAGTTACAGAAAACGGGGCTGGTAGAGGACATCAGGCTACCACAGAAATCTGCCCCTCCACCTACCTGTATCTGATCTATCATTTCCTATCCTGTTTTCATAAATCTCATAAACTCGGAGACTTCACTGGTCCCCATGCAATTGGCTCCATTGCTTCAGCGTCCTTACTGCTAGGGAGGTTCCTTCAATACCGAACTCCTACCTGGCGTGGGTTAGGGGAGCTCCAAAGGTGAGTTCAGGATACAGACAACCTTGCCTGTCACTTCAGAAGTGGTCGAGTGGAATAATTTATGTTTTATAAGGCATACCTTTGGGCTACCTGATGGCTTTCTATGCATCAGCCCCAAATTTTTAAATACACCTGTTTTCCCCTGTGACACAGTGTTGCTTAACCAGAGACGCACATGGAGGAGACAAGTTCCTGTCAGGTGAACCCCCCTTGTAAAATGCACCTCTGGACCTCCTCTCCCCTCCTCCTTGTCCCCAAACACATATGCATCTGCATTCAGACCTGCTTCCAATGGGGACTGCTGTACTCATATTGTGGGTTTTTTATGACTGCAATTTTGTTTAACGTTGCCCCTGAAGAGCTCTGTAGTGTTTTTCAGAGCTCCAAGTACAAGAGCTCCTTGAATCTTTCCCCTAAGTGTTCCTATTGCTGTCGGAAAAGAATATTAGAAGAGTGTGGTCCTGACTTCCACTCTCTCATTTGGACTCTGCGAATCATGTTTTACAGCATCCCACTCCCATTACCGCCAGCTCGGCTTTCCTGGCGTTCCTTCTGCAGCATCTCATACAGCGGGAGGACTAATGAGTTTTGATGTCCCGCGGGTTTGTATCCTGTATCCCATAGTTGTCCCCTTTTATTTCAGTAACCTGGATCCTGTATCCTGCCCTCGGCGGCCATCCCGTCTGGATGAGACAGGGCAGTGGGAGGGCTGCTCTCCGGCCACAGGGATGCAGACTGGTCCACCAGCATACGCTGACTGGCCAGCAGCACGTTGCCAAGAGAACATGCAAGGGATGAAATTTTCTGGTTTGTTTAATTTGCTTTACTCGGGCCGTGCCTTTCACAAAACTTATATTTGAGACCCTTCCTTCCTTTCTTCTAGCCATCCTTCCGCCCAAAACGGAATAATTTTTAAAAGTTATTAGTGAACTGAACAGAGGAAGTAGCTGGATCAACCAGCACAGCTGCAGAAACCTCATCGCCTTTGGAAACCAGGATAAAAATCCAGTTGCAAAGATTTTGAAAGTGCAGGGGGGGGATTCACCAGAAAACGATGCTACAAATAATTCCTACCAGGGGATGCTTGTGAATGCCATTTGATTAGGGCTCATCAGCATTGTGGGGTGGAACAGCTGGGCTTGTTAACGAAAATGCCTTTTCTATCAACATGCAACTATTTTGCAAGGCGGGATTATTTTAAACAAAATAGTTATCTGTGAAGAAAAGAAAAGATTTCTCTAATATCACAACATCTGATTGTGATATTAGGGAGCGAAATGTCATTTCGAAAGGACTTTTCGGAAGGAAAGTGGTTATTTATAGGCATACTTCATAAGAAGGGATCAGAACAATTGTCTGAATTGAAGAGAAGCTCACTCATTTTTTCTCTCCCTTCCTTCTCCCGGGGCAAACAGCTGCTCTCGGGCTGTGCTCAGCGTGGACTTCTCTGCAGACCAGCAGTGCCACCGTGCCGGTGGCAGGCTACACAGGTGAAAGCTGCCATCGCTCCCTTCATTAAGGATGGTGCCCAGGGGAGAATGAGTCCTCAAGGCAAGGATGGGACTTTCCCAGTAGGTGGCAAAACCATCAGCTGGATGAGGCCCTTATTTCATTTCAAACTTATTTGGTTAGAGGAGGAAGCTCTTGAGGTGGCAGTGAATTAAGAACATCTGAGAGTCTCCAATGCTGGTGACTTCCCTGGGTTGCTGCGCTCGAGCTGAGGGGCTGGGGTTACCGTCCAGGGGGTCCAACACAGGAGATTTTCCCCCCCCATTCATCTCCGAGTGGTGCCACCAGCAAACCCTGCCATGCTCCATCACTCCCGGTGCAAGGGTGGGCTGTGTTGCCCCGGACGCGGGCTGAGCCCGGTGCCGAAGGAGCACATCCTCCTCCCCGGGCATCCTGCCCTGCTCCAGCTGCCGGGCTCAAAGCAGGTGGCTGTTTGTCGAAGCGCTTTAGTGAACTTCGCTCCAGTCACGGGCTGAGCTACTGAGAGGCTGAGCTCCGCTTGACTGAGCCTTCCACATTCTGGGAAACGAGATAAACGCTGGCACAGGCTTTGCGTTGCTAATTAGCACACAGCAAACGAGCTGGTATCCCGTGCGACAGGCACTGGTGATGTGCTAACAACGCTGGCTGGTTTTGCCTGGTGATAACTGGGATCAATATTATTGAACATCTCGCCTGCGTAAAACCTATCTGGCGTGGAGGGGGCACGGTGATGAAGTGGGACATCACCACCTCACCTTCACTTCCCAGTAGTGCACCCCAACCTCATTCCCAGGCCAAGGAGCTGCAGGATATGTTTACCGTGGACACGCGCAGCAGCAGCAGACATTTTCAGGCTGTGGTGTGGACTCGGCTTGTTTTTCTCCCCAGCTGTCCCCAAAACCACCCCAGAGTCCTGATTGCTCCCACCTCACCCAAACAGATTTGTGCCCGCAGCTCGGCTGGGGAGCATTTGGCGTCATCCCCACAACTCATCTTGCAGCACGAGTGAAGCCAAAAAGTCGACTTAAAACATAATGGAGGGGAATGGTCCTGACGATTCGCTTAATGCCAGGACCGGGAGACAAAAATCCTGCAGAAAATGTTATACCGGCGGTACTTACTAGGTAGAAAAACAGTGTAATGACGGCACTTTCTTTGAGAATTAATTTGAGCCCGTTTAATTGCCCAGGGAGAGCTAAGGGTGAGCGTGGGACTGTGTGCTTAGATCTTCACACTGCCTTTCATTTTTGACTGTTCAAACCCAGCACCACTTTGAACTGGTTTTTGTACAAATAAGAGGGAAAACAACAGTAAGTCCTTCATCACGAAGTGCAGAAACATAATTCTTCTCTCAGGCTTCTTTGTAAGTCGTCATATATTACGGCTGCAAAAGCAAACGCTAGTCCACCTGTGCGCCCACTAAATCATATTAAGCTCCCATAAAATACAGTGCTCTTCCCACGGACACAAAGTTCTTGTTGAGAAGCCCAAGGATACCATGGATTGACCAAAGAAGTGAAGGACTTTACATTTTTAAAAAATAATCTTTTTTTTTTTTTGTTTGATATCCACCAAATGGAAGCCCTGTCCCTCCCTCCTCAGAGCCATCTGCTTCCTATTGCCGGTAACGAAGGCCAGGCTTTTTAGCTCCAGCCTCCAATTTTACTGTTCATTATTTGCTGGCTGATCAGGGCTGCTTCATTTGGGAAAATAACTGTTTCCACGTGCAAGCCTGGCCCCAACGTGCTTTGCTCCAGCTGCTTGACTGCTGTACGTGCACGACCGCATCCGTGTGCCAGATGCAAACAGCTGTGAAACCCGCGCTGCACAAATGCAAGTGGTTTCCTTTTTGGTTATCCCTTCCTTAATCCTGACGGTTTGGGTGTTTGGTCACGCGCTACGTGAGATGGTCGCTGGGGCCGTGCCGAGGCAGCTGGGTTGAACAAGCCTGTGGAAGCAGCGGGTTGAGGGGAGCCGCTCCTGAGGTGAGAGCTGGAGTTGCTCGGGGTGAGACAGGCAAAGCCCAGGCTGGGGGTTTCCTGTGGGGAGAAAAGTGTGAGCGACCCACACATCGGGCTTTATCTTCCAGGATCTGTCAGCGCAGCCCCATCCGAAAGCTGGCTGGGCTCTGGTGAGTAGATGAGGCAGATGGAGAACAGGAGATGGAGGTTCCCAAGGGAGGGGTATCTCGGGAAGAACTTGCCTGTGCTCAAAAATGTAAGTAGCTTCCTCAGTCTTGCAGGGAGGTGATGGGCTTTGCTTTAACCACAGTTGCAAATCCAGGTCAGAGCCGGGGCCCTGCCTGGTTGCCGCCAGGCAACACGACTTCAGTGCAGACAAGACTGGTGTCTCCTCATCCCATCTTCACCGACCAAAGAGGAATGGCCCAAAGTCCTCAGGGCATCTGTGCTAGCAGCGGTGAGGAGAAACCGAGCCTTGGATCCTGCCCTCCTCCTGTCCGGGCACGGCCACCTGGGCTCTTCCCAAAGCAGGGCTGGTCCCTGGGCTCCTGCCTCCATCACCTTTTTCTCTGAAGGTCTGGATGGTTCTCCATCCTCCCAATACTGACCCCAAGGCGGGGGGGGTGTCACCATTTCAGTCTCTCCCTTCTCCTCTCCTCTGACCACCACTTATTCCCCAAAGGCTGGGGCAGAACATTAGAGTTATAGATTTCTCCAAGAGCAGAATAATATTTTACAGGTGTAATTTTCACCATTTAAAGTCATGCTGACGCAGGATCAATAATCACCAAGAAGCGAAAGCAGTTATAATCCTCTGACACACTGAGGTTTTGTTCAGCTAAAGGAGAGCAAAGAGGTTTGTGTTGGTGGGGTTTTTCGGGGGAGGTCTTGGTTTGTGGTTTGTTTTCTGTTTTTTACTTGTTTGTTTGGTTTTGGTCTTTTTTGTTTGGTTGGTTTTTTTTAAGACCTCATCTCTCTGAGCAGGGGCCAGAGAAGCTTATCTGGATCTCGGTGTTTCTCTCCCCTGGCATAAGTACCTGGTAATGACAACATATGAACAGCTTCTGCTGGAGGGTTTTGTAGCTGCATTCAGGCATCACTAGCAATTATCACAGCATCTATTACTTCTATTTAGATGGAAAACTAAAAAACCTGGTGCTAAAAGTCAGACTATTTCCCCTCTTCTCCTCCAAAGCCTAAGCCAATGGGGACAAGTGCGTCCCAAGATCTGTCTGGGTGGTGGTGGGGCCTGAAAGGGACATAAATACTCAGGGCTTGCATAGGAGGTACCAAACCCACCGTTTGGTACTTTTTTTAATGAGACTTCGAGATGGGAGGTGGCTGAAGTGGAGTTCAGGAGACAGGGGCTCTTTTCAAGGCACTTTTGGGTGGGTTGTGTGATGGCTGCCTGCCTCAGTTTCCCCTTTGGGAGAAGAACTGCCACTAAAAAGCTAGTTCAGGTGAAGTAGGGGGTGAGATATGTCAGTCTCACCATCCTGGTTCAGGAAACTTTATTTGTCGGCGATATCAGCATTGTTTTACACGAGGGAGCATTTATTGAGCGTGTCAGATAAATTCAAGCAGGAGAGTCCTTGGTAGCATCTCACCCAGCAAGTAAGGCAGATGTCATTTTCCCCCCCCTCTTGTGTTATTCTCAATCCCGCCAAGTCCTAGGAAGGGATAGAAGCAGATAAAACTTCCTCTGCGTGCCGTGAATAGACGTTATTAGAGCAAGCTGGAAACGGTACCTCCTCGCATGTCAATATTTGACTGGAGGTGACGTGGGGGCGGCATCGATTGCGCTTCGGCTTTGATGCATTGTCACTTCAAAGCACGAAACTCCCCGAATAGTTCAGGCTCCGCGCAGATGTTGGCAGGTGATTATAAATCCATACAGAGACGGGGAAAAACCAGTCTTTGGGGAGAGCTTCAAAGCTGAAGCTGAGAATATTGCAAATGTTATGAAATATTTCAAAGTCTGTCAAACGGGAGCTACGCTTTTAGATTAGGTTACGGAACGCGTGGGCTAATTTTGTAAGACTCTCCAGCACTTCTTGTGGATTATGGATTCTCTTTTAATCTTTAAATAGCTGCACTTTTCGTTTTCAACAACAACAAAAAAAAAAAACACCAAAAAACCAACCCACCTCTAAGAAACCTGACAAAAGCAAGTGTTTCTCCATACGCTTGGTTTGAAGGCAACTAAGGGCAACCCATTTGGGTTTGACTGCAACCCAAATGGCTGCAGCCAGGGAATTACACAGAGCCTTTTACTAAGAAAAACGGGCAAACAGGTCTAACGGGGGGATCCCGCACCAGTCCTTGCGGAGGGAAGGAACCAGTGCCAGGGGACGGCTCCCGTTTCGCTCCTCTTGCTTACTCACCTTCATCTGCTCAGCTCCATGTTTTCCCAGGCAGGAGAGGGATGGTCCTGCAGGAATGCCGTGCTCCTGTGGGATTGCAGGAGATGGAGCCAGTTGCGGGTAGAAAGGAGCGGAGGGTTTTTGGCAAATTCGGCAGCTTGGGAGAATCAATTATTCTTAAAAATTAAATTTGAACAGGAGATATTGATTCTTCCAAAGCAATCAAACCCCTGGTTGCACACTCTCAGTCCTAGGATAGTTTTGGTTGTTGAATCAGGATAAATCCTTAATGGGGTGAGACAAGTGGTTTGTATATCCCTGAGGTGCAAAATATTCCTGGTTCTGAAGTAGAGGAAAAAACCTCAAGAAGATACTTTTGACCTACTGTTGCTTTCAGGATCATCTCCTGAGATACTTATGTGCCAAAAAGAGAAACGAGTTTGTCTAAGTTCATTTTGCAATTTGTTTTAAGTACTTGAAAGCATTCGTTAAAGGTAATGCAACAACAGCTCATGCCAAACTGTTGGGTTTTTTTTTTTTTCAATCTCAACTCTTACGATTTCTTTTTAAATCTGTAATTTAGCCAGTGGGTGAGTGACTGTCCTGTGTTCCGGCTGCACTAACTCATCTCTCCTGGTGGAAATAAAACGTACCTTCAAAAGATGGAGGTTTTTAAATTGATGCGTACAAAGAAGTTGGGCAGAAAATAATGGTCTTTGCACACAAAGACCTTTGTGACTTCCCAAAAAATGCCTATTCACACTCCAGAGAGAGTGAAAAGGAAAATCTCAGAACTCGCTGCTTAGTTACAACCCATCTTCAAATCTTTGTTCTTTTGGAAAAATGTCACTTTAGTTATAATCTAATTTTTGAGCAGAATTTTCTCCATGTTGTGAAGAAAAAAAAAAAAGAGGGGAAAAAAAGAAGAGAAACCCCAAACACTTCCCCCTCCTTCAAGAAAAATTCCTTTGAAAGCACCAACAACTTTGGATAGGGGAACTGACAGCCCGCAGAGTCCCTGCTTCCTATACCGCCTCCGGAAAGAAGGGAAGCGATGGCACTCTAGTAACACCTTTCTTCTTGCTACTTGGAAAATTGGATTTTGTCCGACATGGCACGGCACGCGCGGCCTTGCAAAGAGGGAAGGCAGGGAGCCAGCTCTGCAGCTGGTTGGGACAGCAGCGTGCAATAACTCTTACGGTAGTACACACAGTTACACACAGGATCAACGTTTTCCACCTGTACTCTTTTTTTTTTTTTGTTTGTTTGTTAAGGAAACTAATTTTTTTTTGTTTTACAAAATCTTGTCCAGACAGCTTCCTTTGGAGAATTTGGGGCTTTATTATAAATGTCAAGCTTATTTTGCTTAGGCTGATACCCGTTCCTCCCCAGTGTCTCACCATCAGCTATGGTCGCGTAGCCAAGCTGGGGTACCATATGAATATTTAGAGTTGGGGTTTTTTTTTTTAATTTCTCCAGCGTAAAACCGGACATTTCCACAGCGAGTTGGGCCCCGGGTGATGCTGAAGAGCCAGGAATTGGGTCAGGCCGGGGGGGTGAGCCCTGCCTGCCGCGGGAAGGGCAGCACGCTTGCTGCCAGTTTTCAGAAGCAAGAAAAATGGGCTTGAGTTTTCCAGTTCAATTCTTCCCTTGTTCAGAAGACGTCAGGGATATGTTAACATCGCTTGGGCATCCAGACGCAATTTAACAAGCGCAGCGCTTTATTATTGATAATGGACTGGCAGACTTGAACGATCCTCGGGTGTCTCTTTACCAACCCCAAACTGCTGGTCTGTACCTACTGCTGCTAAATCCTTCGTGTAAAGGGAAAACAAAAAAAGGAGTCTTAAACTTTTGATTCCTTCCACGCCCCACCAGCCTGTTGGAAGAATATAAAATCCCAGATGTCCACCAGGCAAATAACACCTGAGATCAGCTGAGACTAATTGGGACTCTGACGGACGAGGCATGTCCCTGGGAAGGAGGAAGAGGAGGGGATGCTGCCTGTGGTCCTGTGTGGCTTTGGATGAATTACTGGACATTTTGGGGTCGCTGTGACCGAGGTCTATTTTTCGTGCAGCCTTTCAGCTGGTCTCCTGGGAGACCCCCAGCCTTGGCAAACAGCCGAGGGAGGATTTC
This sequence comes from Chroicocephalus ridibundus, assembly GCF_963924245.1. Lineage (NCBI taxonomy): Eukaryota > Metazoa > Chordata > Aves > Charadriiformes > Laridae > Chroicocephalus > Chroicocephalus ridibundus. The sequence continues at coordinate 4,126,987 of NC_086295.1, read as the reverse complement.
TCCTTTCGCTGCCAGTTTGCTGGGCTGGTTTGTCTCCCTCCCTGCTAGGATTGGGCGTTGAATTTACGATGTGAATTTTCTGGCGGCGGGTTCCATCTACTGATTATTTTTTTTCATTTTTAATACCTTTCTCTGCTAAATTAAAAAAAATCCTAGCAGGTTATCACATGGAGGGAAATAGGCTCTGGTGTTCACCCATGATGCCAAATTCCTTCCTCTTCCCTGTGTTTGCTGAAGATCATCCTCTCACTCATCAGCCTCGCAGGAGCAGCGTAGACCTTAGAGAGGAGCCTGGACCTTCTTTGTCTTCAGCAGAGCTTCTCCCTTAATTATCATAGAATTACAGAATGCTTAAGGATTGGAATGGACTTCAAAGATCATCTAGTTCTAACTTCGGCTGTGACTCGCCCACCTTCCAACCATACCCACCTTCACCACAACAGATTCCAACTGCCCTGCTTCCCGCCGTGAGTGACACCCGTAAATATTGCTTTTTTAAACTGCCTCTGCCCTCCAGCCGGGTGCAGCACCCGGCTAACTTTACTCCTGTGAGTCACACCGCAGATTTTTGGCTGGGAAGGATTTATTGCCTATGATCCGGTGTAGAAGCCCACTCCCCACATCCCAAGGCCCGACAGGGCTGCTTCTGCTCCAGCTTCATTAGTGGCGTCAGTGTAAATATACCAACGGCTTTGGACTTGCAGGGAAAGATTTTTAGCAGCGTGCGTGACCACAGCCAACAGCTCCACTAATTAAAGCATAGTGAAGGACCGACTGTTAACGGAGTGCCAAGTGAAACACGTCTCTAGCGGTTTTTTTTCTTCTCCTTTTCCTTTCTGTATACAGAAAAAAATGAGTGGGCTTCTTGAACCTCCTCATTGTAAGCTAATGTGTTTCTTGCTTAAAAACCTGTCAAAATCAAGAGGAAAGAATAATAATTTTGATGTTCAACTACGTGATTTTTTTTTTCCTTTAAACCAAAGCATTGTTTTAAATGATTTCAACCATCAAAGCTTACTTAGCAGAGATTAAAATTCAAAACGAGTTTAAGAAAAAATAAAGAACCGTTTAGCTTTTTTTTTTTTTTTTTTTGTAATTTCAGTTGTCTTTGTGGGAGTTAGTGCAAATGAAATAGAAAAATACATTTGGGTACGAGTGGTGGTAGAGAGCAGAAAACTGGAATTTGAGCCTAAAAATCAACACATACGCATAGCTCTGATTTATTTATTTATTTTTTCTCCCCAGGAATCCTTTATTTAAGATACTTAAGGAGCCTGAGACATCACAGAGATGATGAAAAAAGTGCAATATTCTGCTTTATAGTAGGTCTAGACCTATGGAAGCAGATACGGCTTCTTTTGAAGGCAGTTTGCAGCATGGGAACTTTGGTTTGGTCTCTGCGTCAGCTTGCAACCCCGACCTCGTAGGCACCTTCCCTATATTTAGGCATTTAAAGGTCACAAGCGAGGGTTGTTGTGCAGGAGTGCAGAGAAAGCTCATCCGGGAGTTCATTTTGCAAGACTTGCTGGATTCCTTTTCAGTTAGAAAAAAAAGCATTTCTCACAGCGGTGAGTCTTGCACTTTTCCTGGGTTTCCAAAATGAGCTCATGAGCCTTCAATAAGGGAAACTGCATGAATCACTAAAATATAATATTTGCTGATGAGTCTCCGTTGTGAAGCTCGCTCGCAGGCTGCGAGATGCACAGAAACTCCAAAATAACGTTTTCTCCTGATGACTGGTTGCAAACAGAGGGATAATAAGGCTCAGCCTTATTGCTTTCCCTGCCTGCTCCTTGGAGAGGTGGGAACAAGGTCCTCGGAAAGAGCCTCTTAAATCTGATTCCCAACCAACAGGTTGAGGAGATCCGCAGCAGGATGGTTGATGCTGATGCATGAAATGACATTTCCTTGGTCCCGGAGGGGGAATTGGCCTCAAAGTCCCTCGAGGAGGTTTTACAGCTCTTCCCTAGGGATTTCCAATAACAAGAGCTGTTCCTGTCTCAGCCAAAAGCCAGCAACACTAATGCTCATATTTTTGTTTAAATTTCCTACTGTTGGTGCCACCAAGGACACGCTTCAGCCGTGCACCGCGGCTCTGCTCCTCGAACACCCCTGGGTGGGATCCTGGGAGCAGATACAGGAAACCAGCCGTGGTCCTCCCTGCATCCGAGCGGCGAAAGAGCTCAGGGCTAAGACAAGCACGTCTGCGTGCATTCAGACGCAACGGTGCGCAGGAGTTATGGCAACATCCGCAGCCTAAGGGAAGCATGTAAATACGCTGGTATTTATGCAAGGATGCTAACAAGGATGTGCAGAATGCAAATCTGCGGGGGGTAAGATTAACATAGCATGTCTTTATGCTGCAGAGAAACCCCAGCAAGTATTTCTTTCCACTGTAAGATGAAAGACTTATAAAGGCGTAAAGGAGATTCATTGCCCAAGTTCGCCGCGTTCTGCCACAAGAAACTCAGCAGGAGGATGGGACTCAGCCCGCCCTGAGCACAGAAACCCGTGAGATGGGAGCTGGGGAAAGAAATAAGGCTGGGTCAGGTATAGTTAGTTAATGAATTAACTCTCCCCTCCCTCCTCCTCCTCCTCCCCAGCCTATAAGTGGCAGCAGCCCGGGAGGGAGCAGAGCTGCTCCTGGGTTGAGGTGGGGGGGAAGCTGGCTGTTTTGTAGAGATTTTGGGCAGGGCTCGCTTGAGCGAATACAGGCCAGGCTCTGAAGGGACAGAAGGTTTTTATTATTGCTTTTTCTACCTTGAAGTGTCGCCTTTAAGCCACCAGGAAGGTGTCTAAAAGCCTCTGTGGGAGAATAGGGAAAGCAAAGCCTCTTCTCCCCTGAGCAGCAGCATGAACTTATTGTGCAATCAGGTAATGCTTTAAAGGGTTACTTGGTGTTAAAAGTCAATATTCTGTGCAATTTTCTGCTGGGGAACAAGCATTTTATGGCCTGTCACTACAGACAAAGCCCTCTATTTGCATCTGGAGTTGGAAAGGTTTACCTCTTCCCCTCTCGTCCTGTCTCCTGCAAAAGGAAAAAGGAAATTAAATAGGGACTATTCATCCTGGTAGTGATAAGTGAAAGAGTCCCTGTTTTTCCTTAGGGTTTCTCTGGAGTTAATTGTGTGATCGGCTAATCCAAGTGCTCTTGGAAGGAGCAGTAATTTGGGTCTATGCAGCCCATTTGTGCAACACCTGTTACTAACATTGTTAGAGGGCAGTGCTTTTAAAAAGATTGTCTTGGCCTTGGTTCTGTTGATGCTGGCTGATGCGTTTGTTTTCTTCCCAGGGGACTGTCCAGAGGTGGAGATCCCTGGAAAAAAATAGGTCTTCATCTGAGAGGAACTTGATTTCTCATCAAACAAAAAATGGCCTTGAGGTGAGTGTTCCTGCTCCTAGCAAAATGCTGTCCTGCCTCCTTGAATTGTGTGCTGAGGTACAATCCTTGCTACGTGTGTGTCATTCCCCTGGAAATAGAAGTCCATAGAAAAGTATTAGCTATTTTCTTCAGTGCTAAAGTTTTTCCTTCTTGAAATTTAACTTGATGGTTGCATGCATTGTTCCAGCAGTGAAAAAGTTGAATTCTCTCAAATTCCTTCATTTTTCTAAACAATTCTTCTGCGCTTTGGGTGTTTTCTAACAGCCCCTACTTTAGCAGCCTTTCCAAACAGCTCAGTGAATAGGTCAGAGCCTCTCACAAGTTGAAAAGCCGGCGATGGAGATTACAAGGACAGTTTCACCCGTCACTGAAGCACAGTTACTCAGAGAAGGGATGCAGCATCCCTTGGGCCGTGCTCCACCACCAGGATCCCTCCGGCTGCGTGGGACCGCAAACTGGAAAACATCGATGCAAAGAGAGTTTTTGGGGTGAGGGGAGATGTGAGCAAGGTGGGTGGCTAATGAGCGGACTGGAAGTTGGCAGGAGCCTGAGTACAAATGTTTCCATGGAGCCTGTAAGGAATCCAGTGATCCCACCTATTCGCTATGGAAACCAGCAGCTGGATTCGGAGGATGCGCGGGGCGGCTGTATCTGAATCCAGCGCCGTGTTGAGATTGCAGATCCTGGCTTTTTGTGAGCCAAGCACGGAGACCTGAAGGAGCATCCTGTGCAGGGAAAATTAATTAATCCACCAGAGTGAAATCCTCATTGCAAAATATTCTTTTCCGCCTGGGCCTATTGACAGTTGGAGCCTGCAGGGTCCGCGAGCAGCCTGGGGATGACAGCCGACAAGAAACTGGGGAGCAAAACGAGGGAAGAAAAACCCAGTAGTGTTTGCTTGATAAAACTTAGTGCAGATGCTGCATGGGAGTCAAGAGAAATAAAACAAGCAAATATAAGGTGCCATGGGAGGGGAGGGAGAAGTGAGCATTTTTCTAATCCCTGAATTTGACAGCCAGCTTATATGAAATAAGCTCTGAAGGCTCCTGCCTTCCCCAAGGTATTTTCTTACTAAATAGATCTATAGATACACTAATTAGCCAAAGGAGAAGCACAGGAGTTAATCCCTAATCATGTAAATGTGTTGTTTAAATTAACTAATGCACGTGGCACTTGTTCTCTAGCGATAGGCACCCCAAGGAAAGACAGACACGAATGAGAATAATCATATTTAACAGTCCACTCCCATTTATCCCCCTAAACATTAATGGTGCCAAACCTTTCCATAATTCATTGTTGCTTGGCAGTGCCGTGTTATAAATTAGCTGGAATCATAGGCTGGAAATGATAGTTTTGCAAAAAAAAAAAGAATAAAAAAATACTAATGCTTACTTGGTGACTCAGTGAAGGGGTGTAAACAAGGGAGAAGCGAAGCACCATTTTCTGTTTTGGCTGGTTTGGGAATCTCTGCCCTCTGGGAGGGTGCTGGGACCTGCACCCCACGGATGGGTGCGGGCTGGAGCTGAGCATCTACGGTTTGGGTGCTGACAGGGCTTTGCCCTTCTGCACGCTCAGCCCTGCCAGGGGGACTGCGAGAACGAGCGGAGAGAGTGGGAAGAAGAAAACAAGTCACCAAAGACTGTATTTTCAGCCATCAAAAAATTCTTCCCTTAATAAGGGCCTTATTGACCTTCTTAAAACAGCTACCCAAGCCACGATCCCAGCCCCGTGCGAGCAGGGTAAAAGAAAGATCCGGTTTCTGCAGGTTTTTACCAAATGCTAGCGTTTCAGCTCAGACATTCACGGCGAAGGGTAATAAACAGGACGTGTTTATATAAACCTGAGAGGACCGTAATGTCCTTTCCATGCCGTTTCTGGGAACTGGAAGCACCGCATCAGAAATAAAAGCCACTTTGTTAAGGAAAGGGCGGAAAAGGAGTGTGGAGCGAGGCCGATGGTGGGGTGGTGAGGCGCCGCGGGGATGAGCCCTGCAGAGCAACCAGCGTGGAAAAGGGCTCACAGGCATGGTCTGGCTCCTTGGAGCAAGCTGCGTTTTCTATTGGCAAGATAAAAATATCCACAAATGGTACATCAGAGGCATCTGTGGTGCTAGCGCTTACCTCTTGGACTGGGCGAAGGCTGCTTTTATTAAAAGGCAAGGCGCTGTCGGGTTTGTTTGAGGCCTCTTTGGAGGGAGGGGATGTTTGCAGAGGTTGTTCTTGCATGTTTTTTCAAGAGGTTTTTACTGACCAGCAGCAAACATGCCTTTATTGCAGCCCATTGTGTTGGGGTTTGGAGCCCCGAGGCCGGGGATGATGCTCAGGGCAGAGGATGCACAAGTTACACAGAGCAAAGCCCTTGAGGTGATGGTGGGTCCTGCAGGGCTCGTGGTCCATGAAGACCTTCACGCTTGTCCTCATGTAGCAACAGCATTCTCCACCACGAAACACCTCCCAGACTGATGGTACTTCTCCAGCATAAACACAGTTATTTGAAAGAGTTGAAGAAGTAATTAGAAAAGAGGCAGGAGTTGATTAAACAGCAGAAGCCAGCATGTGACACAGCTGTGAAAGTGGGATTTTTCTTGTCCTTGCTCTCCCGTGTAACTGGTGGACAGGGCTGAGGGCTCCCGAGGAGCCACGTGGCGGTGGTAGCCCAAGGAAGCTGAGGTTCATGGCTTTTGGGGTACATCTGCTTTGACTACCGTATTCCTGACTGCAAGGTACCATGCTGCTCAAGAACTGATCGATACAGTTGTTAAATATCATTTTTCGGGAAACTCTTTGGAAATACGCTGCCCAGGGTTTGGGGGAAGTGCTGGAGGCAAACGCACTTGGACCTCTTTGGCCTCACGGGCTAAATCCGTCTATTATAAATCACAATTTGATTTTTTTTTGAACCTGTTTTCCCTTCCTTTCCTGGGGCACTCGCACTGCGGCTTCCTCGAGAGCTTTCTCCTTCTCCTAGAAAGCAGGCAAGAAAAGCTCTTCACAAACCAGTCAGGGTTTCGGAGCATTTCTCAGAGTGATGAAAAGAAGGGTTTGCAATAACAAATCACGACTTTTGTTCTGGCTCCGCAGCATCACGGGGTGTAAACCCCGGCCACAACCCGCGTTGGCTGAGCTGCTGCGGCTGCCTCGCCACCGCCACCCGTGGTGATGGTCACGGCAATTAGGAGTTGATTTTTCTCAATTCACTGGGGGGGGGGGGAATAATAAAAAAAAAAAAATAAATCTGAGTTTTCTGTGACTTTTTTCCCTCTGGTTGCTACGGTAACTGTTTTGTCAGGCCGTCAGTTTGGATGTTTGAGTGAGTGAAGGTTTAATTTTGCTTCAGCAAATTAGCCCGTTCCTCTGAGTGCGATTTCCTCTGGTGGAAAATTCCTGCTGTAGCTTCCTACTGCTTCAGAGAACATCCTTGGTAAAGATCGCATCTCTCTGATTTCACCTCGGAGCGTGAAACCTTTCATTTGTCCATTTACTGGACTGACTGCGATTCATTTCTCTCTTTTGAAGAGAAATCTCTCTCTCTCTCTCTCCAAGCTTGTGCCCTGATGGTTGTTTAAAACCGCAGCCAGCTCTGAAATGAGGCTTTAGTGATAAAAAAGACTTAAGATGTGCCGAAAGTAAGTGGATTGCATGGGAGAAAATCACGAGTCTGCTCTGAATTCCAAGGGTGAAAAACCACGTCTGCAGGGACGTGTTGCTTTACCCAAACTAAACCGAACTTGTCTCTGCCCAACGCTGGCAGCACAGGACTGCAAAGGACTTGTAGCTTCAATTACTTTGCAGTTCTTCCTAAACTTATCAAGAACTACATCAAACTAAGCCTTCTTTTTTTTTTTTTTTTCTCCTGGAAGGAGGCCTTACAGACTTTTTTGGAGTTTAATTGCTCTGAAGCTTAGAAAGGTAGTGCTAGTCTCCTGCTGAAATGCCTTGATGGCCGGTTTATTGCCATTTGTTTAACTGAACTGTAGTGGGGCAGACCCGGAGAGGCCAGAAAGTTTATGAACAGCTTGGGAAGGAATCTGAAAAGCTAATATTAGATGCTGAAAATACAGGATTACGCTCCTTGGTCTCTCCTGTACACACATACCCCATAAGGAGCCTTCTTCACTGCAATCCCTGGCAGCCACGGTACTTCCCAGCCACCCGCCCAGTTCTGCAACTTTATCCAAGAGAAGAAGAACTTATTCCAAGTTCAGAGGAACAAGTGGTGAAGGTACGAGCCCATTAGGAGGAGAAGGGCATTTTTATATGCCGGCAGCAAAGCTGAAAGTCAGGAATTCTGTTTTAACAGGCCATTGCGTGCTCAGTCTTGAGGCTAAAATCCACCCCCCAGCAAGCTCTGGAGCACTATTGCAGTCTATTACAGCGGCTCTTGTCTGCTTGAGAATTTGCATTTTCCTTCCCAGTTTACATTTCCCTTGAGTGGGTAAGAGCATGCTAATTCTTCCCCAACAAAACTTCTTTTGCAATGTCAGTGCAGACAAAAAATGTGGAGTTTTTGTCTTTTCTTTTCCCCCCACCTGTGCCAAAAGCCTCAAGAACGGTTTCTCCTGCTTTCCGAGCACCTTCAACGCCTAATTTACACCCAGTTTCCAACTGGGAAAAGCTGAAGAGGCAAAGCGAGGAGCCCCTTGCCACCAGCAGCGTTTCCCAGCTCGGTGCATCCTCTCGCACGGCGTTTCGCGGCCGCCGATGAGCGATGGAGCTCTGCCACCTTGTGGGACTGTAACCCTGTCGCTTCGCCCGCTTGGCACCCGCCGGTCGACGTACCCAAAGGGTCCCTTTCCTTACCTGATACCTTATAGAAAGTTCCAAAAAAACCCAAACTGTGACGCATTGGAAAACATCACTAGAAATCCTTTGATTGTAGTTCAACGATCACGGGGAATATGCTTTGGTGCTGAAAAGGTACAATTTCAGTGCAACCCCTTGGAAGAAACGTGATGTTTGTATTGACTCTTGTGCTCTTCCCTGATGGCTTTTTAGGACTCTCTGTGCTCCCGTGCAGGCTCACGGGGGATGTGAGGGACAAGGCAAGGTCTACAGATCAGGACTGGAGGGTACTTGGTGTCTTGGTGCTCTTGCTGACTTGGGGAGGTAGAATCCCACAATGCTGCGGTGCCAGGGCATCGTGGGGGTTCCTGTGCGCTGACCTGGAGCTCTGACCCATGGGAAGGTCTGGCAGTTGCCTCCCTGTATCTCCCTCAGCTTCTGCTCCAATGGCAGATGCAAAACTGGAGTTATTTCCTGCTGCAAAACGATGCCCTTCTCAGGGATGTAGCCAGCAACAAGTGCTGCCCAATGTGATCCTGCCCTGGAGATGCTGAAATGAGTGTAGGGTGAAGATGAAGGAGAAGGACAGGGTCCTGCACTGCATGTGAGGATTGAAAGAGAAAGGAGACAGGGAGTCCTGTCCTTGGGGCTTACATCGTGGGGAATGGAGCAGCCGGGAAGGACCCTGGTGTGAGCTGTGGGCTCCGCAGGCAGGCAGCTGTGGTGGCTCTGGCTGCTGGAGGGGGCTGGAAGCTGGGTTTAGCCCCCATCCTGCAGCACTACAAGGGATGGTGTTGCCTGGCGAGGTTTTGACGGGCCATGCGGCCCCCAGCCTCATCCTCCTTCCCGGCCCGCAGCACCCCCCTGCAAGCAACAATTAACATTAATATTCAAATTGTCTTTTTGAGCCTTGAAAAGGCAAATAAAAGGGAAAGAACTAGCAGGGCTGCTGAGATTCACTAACGGGCACTTCCTTCCCTTGCCTGCCTGCTCACCTCCGGCCCGACGGTGCTTTGAATACCGATATAATTGAATTGTCAAGTGGCAGGAGAGACGTAGGTGGCCGTGCCCGGCTCTGCCGTTGGTCGCTGATTTGCGGTGTTCAGCTACAGGAGTGTGCTGCTGGCTCTACGCTCCGCAGAGGTGGCAGCTTGCTGGTCACCGCTAGCACCAAGCGTGACTGTCACAGTCCTGCAAGGGACAGGCTGCCACTCGCCCGCATCCCCCAGGAGTGAATTTGTCAGGGCTGTGCTGACCACGCGCGGCAAGCGATGTCGGTGCAATGGAGTTTAATTTCGAGGTTCAAAGTCACTATCGTGTGTTTTGATCTGATGTTTAATCAGTGGGTCCGAGCTCCCGCTTCAAAGTCTGAAATCTCTTGCTGATGGAAGATGGGAGGGCCCTGGGCAGGAGATGGAGGTGCAGAAGCAGGACATCAGGCTTGCTGGTAGCTCCAGTTTGGTTTGTCTTATGACTTTAGGTACTGATTCTTTTTGACAAGGCTGTTTTGCACTCGACATCTGCTAAAGTCTCTCTAAGAGAGCACCAAAGACAGTTTTGCCTGACAAAGGCTACTGAACCTCATTCCTTGGAGCCACCTCTGGCCTTCTCCAGCAGAGTTTAGGCAAGTGCTTAAAATGACACGCGCCCTTCCCAAATCAGGGCCAGAGAGGCTGATGTTTTCAGTGAGTGCAGAACATGCCACCCTCTGCCTTCGCAGGCCGATCGAGAGGGGCGAGCTGGAGCTGCCTGCGTCCACCTCAGTCACCGGTGGACCTTTAGAAGTCCTCAAATTCCAGCAATCCCTCAGAAGTCCCTCAGGCCTCGAAGATTCCTTCATCCCGCATGTAGGATGCTTTTGAGGATCTCTCAGGGAGTTTTATGAATCTGATCTATTGGGCAGCAAACAAATACTCTGGTGATTATTCTGAAATAAAACTTTATTTTAGCAGCAGCTTATGTGCCCTGGGCGTGACAGAGATAGTCTCCTATTTCTTCAGGTTTACCACCTGGGAAACTTTTCAGCAATAAATAGCCATGAGCTGCTATTCTGGATGCGTATGGTTGGTTTCAGAACCGTGTGACAGGTTAAAAATAAATAAAAACAGCTCTTCATGTCAAAGAACCTGTTTCTGATCTCTGCTGCCTTCCGCCTACGGGACTTGCAGGAGAATAAACTCCTACGGACTTGATTTGCTTTAAAAGAATATAGTTGCTAGATTTGGAAGAAAGAAATCTGCTCTGATTTTGTTTAGGTGGTTGCTATTGTTTGCTCTGCTCTTTTGGAACAGGATGAGTCACCCCCCGCAATCGGTATGTTCTCAGAAAATGTTCCAATTTGTCTAAAAAGTCAACAAAATTAGTTTCCAGCCAACTCTAGATAATTTGTGATATCAAGTCTCATTTGTGACAATACGGAATATAAAAATGCTCGCCCCCCCGGAACCAGAAGGAGTTGTAATTCATAAAGGAAGTAAAGCAAACAAGAGAGCTGGAGCTAACACCACCAAACTGTAGGCTAATCTGCAGGATTATCCTTTAGGTATTGATCTCAAGAAAAAGAGGAGCAGCTGCAGAATCCTCTCAGGGCAAAATAATTGTGTCTGAAAGCCTGTTTGCCAACTGATCTGTATCCAGAGCAAAGGAATTATTTTGGCCTGCGGTGGTGGGGGGAAATGTCAGACATGATAAGTTAGTTTGCTGCTGGGATGATGCTGGGAGAGCCTGGCCGCGGGCTGAGCTCTGCCTACCTGCGCATCGCTGAAAACCAGCTGATTTCCCTGCAAAAAAAAAAAAAAATAAAAATTTTTTAAGCCCTTGGAAAAGCCATACTGTCCTGTTCCCTTCTTAGGTGTTTCTTGGAGACAACTGATTTCACTCTGCAAAATCCTCCTGGCGCTGCTGGAAATGACGGTGCTCGCACCCCTCTGCTCCCGCATTCAGCTGTGGCGGGGGGGGGAAGGCGTCCCGTCCCCACGGTGGGGACAGCAGTGTGACACTGGGGTGACAGACAGTCTGTGGGGAAGCGTGGAGGATGCTCCGGGGTTGGGCTCAGAGGAGTCAGGGCAGAGCATAGACGTGGGTGATGCTGGCTGTTGGGCTAAACTGAGCCGAGATTTGGGCTGGAACTGGGAAATTGGTATTTTATGCTGTGTGTAAGCGAAGGGAGGAGGAGCGGAACAGGGCTGCGAGCGGGGGCAGCTGGAGGAGGGCTGCGCTCGGGCGTGCATCTGGGGGAGATGCTGTGTGGTCTCTTTGTGCCATCCAACAAACCTGGCTCTGTTGCGGCTCCGGGGCTGTAGGAAGACAGAGCAGGAAGGAATATTGCCTGTCCTGGAAGTGGGAGCGCCACAAAGCCTGCATTGAGGGAGGGGGGCTAAGCTGAGAGGGTCCTTTTTGTCCTTGGAAAACTTCCCGAGCAAGTCCGAGGTGCTTTGGAGTCGTCTTTGCTTGCTAAGGGATGCATTCACGGAGCCTGACCTCATTTCCCCCGTAGCACACACCGGTGTGTATCCTCTCCGCTTTATTAATCTGAAAGCGCTCTCGCTCTCCCATTTGTTTGAACAAGTTCCCCGCGGATCTTTCCCAGGCGGGGGCTGCACCGCTCTCTTTCCTCACGTGTCCCAAAAATAAACCAGCTCAAAATTGACTTCGGAGTCATTTGTTACTGCTCTTTTCAAACCCCCCTTGGAACAGAAGCCCAGGTCGGACCCCCTCAGCACTAATCCTGTTGTCTGCGGCTGGTTTTGTTGCAGTCCTTACCTGGGTGGCAGCTTCCCCGGGGCCATGGAGACCCTGCCAACCCACTGCTTGCTCCAGCTCCTGCTGCATCCCTGGTCACCTGAGGTCTGTGTGACCCTTGTTGTGGCTGCTTGGCTGGAAAAATTCTGCCCTGGCCTTTCAGTGGGGTTTGGATTCTTCTCCCCCTCTCCTGAAATGGGTCCGGACGGGGGACCCTCTCCATCCACCCCACCACCCGAGGGGCACAAGGAAGGAGGAACAGCAGATGCAAATCGAAAAGCCATCTAGGGAGGGTGAACGTGCGACTTAACGGTGCAGAGGGAGCCAGAGATGAACAGAACAGAATTTTTTGACTCTAAGCCATGAAGTTACTCAGCCATCCTCCTCCTCCTCTCTCCTCTCCTGCTGCGAAAGCTCTGCGTGGTGCCCGAGGAGACGCAGATGTAGGGATTCATCCGTTTGCCATCAGCTAGTCCTGGAAGAGGATTTGTATGAGACTAAAAATGTCAGCGTTCCTGGAGGAGGAACGGGGTTAAAATCCCATCTGGAGTTTGTAGAGCGGTGTTCAGAATTCAAGCGGTGGCACTGAGAGAACAGTGTCCCCTCATGTCATCACATGTGACCAGGAGAGCAGGGCAGGGGACCTGGAGACCAACCTGGCTCAAAAACGCTGTGTGAGAACCATCTTGCAGCTCTGGGGGAGTTTTAGGCAGGAAAAGGGAAAGGCAGGCATCTTCCTGGCCACCTAGCTCTGGATCTGCGTGTGGCGCTTGTCTCTGGTGTGTTGGCATGGCAGAGCTCTCTTACTTCTGCTGGGGACGCGGAAGAGCACGTTGGAGTGGTACAGGGCGGTGATGGGGACCACAGTCACTGGGGTTCGTGGTCTTCATCAGAGAGAGGAAGGAATTTCTGCAGTGACAAGTTAACGCTGGAAAATCCAGCTCAGAGAAGGACAGAGGAGGCTGCCGGGAAGTGTTTCAGCCACTGTCCTGTAACTTCAGCCAGAGGAGAAACCACCGGGCAGGACGTACTTTGCAGCACGTCAAGCTTGAGGCCGGCTTTGGGCCTCTTTTAAGAGCCAAGCTTTTCAGAGCGGGGACGAAAGCGCACGTCCCAGGCTCTCGGGTCTGCGCACCTCATCGGCCCTCACATGCAATGAAGTTATTTCCGTCCTTTCTGTTGGGCTGCTGCTGGGAGCATCCCCGTGCCGGACACCGTGTCCCTTACATCAATAGGTGGCAGCAACTTCCCGGGTGCTGGTGGAGGAGCCTTTGCTCAGAAGAGCTGCAATAGTTATCTGGAGTTCAGCTTTCCTCTTGCCTGCCTTTCTCCCTGTTTCTCAGCCCAGCCTCCTGCCACAACCCAAACTGTAGATGGCAGCAGGAAAAAGATTTTCCTATTTCTTTGCGACTTCTGCTCTGCGTAGCATTTTCCTGCTAATGGCTGCTGGCTGAAGGAGCCCGTTGGCTCTGGGGTTTCTGGCCGGCTCACAGCCCTGCCTTGACTTTAGGCCAGTTTGCAGGCTTTGCTGAACGGCGTGGAGGGAGTTTTCTGTGTGTCCTCCAGCGCTGTGTGATCTGGGTGGTGTGTCCATGGGAGACACCTGTAAGTGCCTGCGGGGGAGCACAGGGGGATGCTCCCACCAAACTTCACATCAGAGCAGTCCAAACGTTTTTGGTCCAAACTGGTGCATCACAGTCAAGAGATGTGGCTGCAGGAGACGGTTCAAGCAATAGTTGTGCTGACGGAGAAGTTGTGGCATCCCCATCCTTGGAGATTTTCAAAACTCGACTGGCCAAGGCTCAGGCATCACAGAATCATAGAATGTGTTGGGTTGGAAGGGACCTCTAAAGGCCATCTAGTCCACCCCCCCTGCAGTGAGCAGGGACATCTTTCACTAGATCAGGCTGCTCAGAGCCTCATCAAGCCTGGCCTTGAGTGTCTCCAGGGATGGGGCCTCCCCCACCTCTCTGGGCAACCGGTTCCAGTGTCTCACCACCCTCATTGTAAAGAACTTCTTCCTAATGTCTAACCTAAACCTGCCCTGCTCTAGTTTAGAACCATTGCCCCTCGTCCTATCGGTACATGCCCTTGCAAACATCCTGAGTTAACTTTGAACTTAGCCCTGGTCGGAGCAGGAGGATGGATCAGGGATATCCAGAGGTTTTCTGTGCTTGTCAGCCTGATCTCCAGCTCTCTGGTCTGCGTGTGCTAATCGTACTCATCTGGGTTAATGTAAAGTGTTTTTCTCTGCGTTGTAACCGAACGCATGGAGTCTGTTACCCCTTCTTCAGCTGGGATAGATGAGTCTTCAGAAGCACCATCCGGGCTGTTCGACACCTTGCAAATCACTGTCAGTGTGTCCTAGATGTGTCAGCAGGACCCTGAGGTCACATCCACAAGTGTCTCCCAGGTACGGCCACGCCGAGGCTTCCTAAAGTGCTTTTTGAGGCTCTATTTAGTGAATTAGTTTAAAGCTTCACTCTTGGTTGATGTAACGGCAGTTTAGCAAGCTGGTGTCCTAAGGAACATGGGTCATTTGAAGCATATACTGCTCAGTGGAGGACGAAATTTTAACACAGTACATGCCGGATATGAAAAAAATCAAGATTAAGGTGAATCATAGAAAAAGCTGCTTCAAAATGAGAGCTATTAGCTCCTAGAGTAACTCATGGGGACCGAATATTTAGGCTATTTAATGCGCCATAAATTACATGGGGAATTCTCATGCTTTAACTCAGTAGTCACTCGATTTAAATCTGCTTCCCTCCTCGGCTTCCTATAATTACAGCGTAGCTATCAGCCACATCCCCAGCCACCTGCAGCGCCTGTTCCCGGTGAAAGCGACTCCCAGATGTTCGACACCTCTCGGCGCTGGGTCCCGCGTCTATGGGGTCCCTGTCGCCGAGCCGCCCGTCCCCGCTCCCACCCCGCCAGCGGCTCTTGAACCGCCCGGCTGCTTTTCACACTCCGTCTCTCTCTCTCTTTGTGGAGCTGGGAAAGGATCCAGAGCAGCTGTGTTAGGACCTGTCAATCTCAAATTGCAAAGTCATAAGGAGGGAAAATAATCATCGTAATAATAATAATAAAGTCATCAGCTTGTCTCACCCTCCAACGGAAAAAAAGGCTTTGGTTGGAGGTTTGCATTAGTTATAATTTTCTCCAAGCTGATTTCTCCCTGTGATGCCACTATACAGACTATAAACGATACTCAGGCAAAATCTCCTCTGACATTCATCTCTGTTTACAGAGCTCATCCAAAAACAAGAGGCCTTTTCTTCACTTTATTCAGCATCACCACGACTCGGTTGCCAAGGCATCAGCCTTTGATTCCTGCAGTTTGGCTCTAACCAGTGATGCCCGACACCTCCTGATCACCGCGAGGTGCGAGCTTGGCCATCCCAGCACCAACCCCGCAGCCAAGCAGCTCCGTGTCCCCATGGTGGGACAGCCACCTCTGCCACGCGGCCTTGGTGGGCTCCTTCCCGAGCCTCACATAAGGACCCGCCTTCAAGCTTGATTTGTCAAGGGCAAAAAAGCAGGTGGAAAAGGCTCTGGCAAAACGATATTTTGTCGGAGCTTGTGCGTATGTGGCTGGTCAACCACAATCACCATCGTTCTCCTGGCTGAGTTGAAAGGACTGGTCAATAAGGCCTTGAAACGGGGGGTGATGTAGTTTCGCTGTGTTGGGAGCAAAGCTGAGGTTGTTTCTAGCTCTCCTGTCTGTTCCCCGTTCTCTCCCACACCCTCGCCACCTTCACCAGCTGATGCACATCTGTCCTCAAATACCCGGGGGTTTTCTAACAAGATAATTTCTAGCTGCAAACCCCACCACCCCGAGTCAATCACCCACGGGAGGGCTGAGCTGTTCTCGGACGAGAGGTCTGTTAGCAGCCCCTCCTAAGACCCCATCTACGTGTTAACTGCTAAAGCCGCTGACGTTTATTAACATCTCCAAATCCAAGTCTGATCGATGGAAAAAGATGTTTCTCCTTTTCTGGTTTTCCACCAAAAAAAAAAAGAAACATCCTCTAAGCTGCACAGCACGCTAAGGGAAAGGAGCGGAGAGAAGCGAGTTGGGAAGGGGACAGGCAGCGCATCTTGATGCCTTTAAGTCACTCAGATGAAGTTCATTTCTCCTTGTCTGTACAAGGCTGGACTCTTTGCATTTTCATGGTAAATTTGTTTACCGAGCCGTTGTTGAAATTCTGGAAGCAGAGAAAATGCATTTGCTCCATAACCTTTCCGGATCTGACAAGTCCTATAAAATCTATTAAAGCCTTTAATGAAATCCCCGCTCAGAGCCAGCTCCCATGAATGAATGTGGAATCGGAATTTAAATTAAAATGTTGTTTTTGTAGTCTGTGGGCTTTAGCCTTGACAGAAATTAAAGGGACAGTTCACATTCTGGGGTATGTTGCTCTCTCCCTTTAGTTTTGTACCACCACAAAATGCCTCTCTTCATGGAGGATGGGCATTTGAATCTCTTTTCCTCTCACGGAGACTGTGGCTGGTTGGGAGCACCCAGCTGCAAGCACAAAACCTGGTACACTGGATAATTTCAATTAGAAAAGAGTAAATTGGTTAATAGGCAGCACTGTCCTTTAAATAGGATGCAGAACTCTCGTTAGCAAATGGAGGGGTGTTGGGTCTAATCTCCCTCTTTGAGGTGCACAGAGCTGGCCAGGCACGGACGTGCCCTTGCTGCAGGGGTGACCACCCTTGTCCATGGTTAACGGCATCCTCAAACCTTTTCCTGTCCCTCTGCCATCAGTCACTCAGGGACACGCTATGGCTCGGCCTCTGGGTCTTGGTGCTACGGAGACACTTCCAAGCGAGCTTCGGTAAGGAGCCTGATGTAAATCCATTGGATGTGCTTGGCTTTGCATACCCAAGGATTTAATTTCCATATGTAAATACAGGTCTGCATGTGCAGGGGGTGTGCAAGCAATTAATTATTTTTGATCTTTTTCCGCACTGAGCAAAGTGAAATATCCCATGGTGAAACATGTGCATCTGAGCCTCAAAAATAAAAGGCTGCCCAGGGCTTTGATTGCCTTCTCCTAAGCTTGGACCCCACACCAGCTTATCACAGCGCGGTTCAGGGATGGGCCAGGGTCACGTGGGTCTCTGATACCTTCTTCCACCAAGGAAAATTTGCCAGGATTTGCTGGGTTCGGCTTCCCATGGGGCGATGCCACCAGCTGTCCCCACTGTCTCTGGGTGTGTGTTTTGCAACAAGAAGTGACAAAGTCTGCATTTGTTCCCTTGCGCAGGTTTGGCATAATTTGGTTTTACACATTTGCTCACAACTGCAGCAACTCTTGCCGTCCCCTGCGAGGAGTCAGCTCTTTACCTGGGAGAAGGAAACCATCCATCCCCCTTTCCCGGGAGCCAAAAGGACCCTCCCAGCTGCAGCCGCTCATCCCTGGGCTGGGAGCTGATGAGAGGAGGCTGCAAAAGGTACCCAATTTGCTCTGTTTTGGGGATTTGAACTTTCAGTTGCTCTTTTCACAGCTTGCAAGTCCTTTTGTTTGTGTTTCTCCCTTTGCGAGGGTTGTTTTTTTTTTTAACCCAGAAAGGCCCTTGGCACCTGTGCTTCAGCCTGGATTTATGCCATGCGATGGGCTCCCCTTGCCCCATGGCAGGCTGAGGAGTCCCACCCCACATCCAAAAATGTGTTGAGGGTGCCCTGTGGTCCTGACCTGGGGGTGAGGGTTATTCAGCTGCTTCTTTCTTTCCTTTTCATGAGGGCTGCTTCCAGAAGCACATCCCCGTCTCCCTGGACCCGCACCGCTCCATGTTAGGCTACAGGGGCTCGGCACAGGATGGTAACTGTTATGAACGAGGCATTACAAGAAGGGTTTGCAGATCACAAATAACCGCATAATAAACACATGTAAACAGCCATTTGGTTCATGGCTGATAAACTTTCATGGTCCATTTTGTCACTGTGCGTGCAGAGGAGGAGGGCTCAGGACGCTGCTGGTCGGCCATGGACCAGCGCTCGCCCCTCTGCCCAGCCAGAGGTTTGGGTGCCATGCTGAACCGCGCGCTCATTCCGTCCGTGCTCCAGTTCCTCCAGGCTGGGAGGAGAGCTCTGCCTCCAAAGTGTGGCACGAGACCAAGGAAAAGAGCGATTTCTAACATGGGTGACCCAGTTCTGTGTTTCCCGGTTCCAGAAGGACAGGGAACTGCTGGAGAGGGGACAGCAAAGGGCTACCGAGGTGCTGAGGGGACTGGAACACCTCTCTTATGAGGAAAGGCTGAGGGATTTGGATCTTTTTAGTCTGGAAAAAAGACGACTGAGCGGGGATCTTATCAACACTTATAAATACTTGAAGGGTGGGTGTCAGGAGGATGGGGCCAGGCTCTTTTCAGTGGTGCCCAGTGGCAGGATAAGAGGTAATGGGCACAAACTTGACCATGGGAAGTTCCACCTAAACATGAGGAGGAACTTCTTTGCTGTGAGGGTGGCAGAGCCCTGGCACAGGCTGCCCCGAGAGGTGGTGGAGTCTCCGTCTCTGGAGACATCCCAACCCCGCCTGGACGCGTTCCTGTGCCACCTGCTCTGGGTGACCCTGCTCTGGCCGGGGGTTGGACCGGGTGATCTCCAGAGGTCCCTGCCAACCCCTGCCATTCTGTGATCCTACAGAAAGAGGTTTCATTCTGCAGGATGCTCAGCGCACAAGCAATAGAGGAGGCAGCTCCTCTCCCAAGGAACAGAAAGCAATCGCTGCTTGTATTAAAAGCTCTCTGGGGTAGGAGAGCAGCAGTGGGCTGAGCACACCCACGGGGATTCTCCCCAGCTTCATAGCACTCCTTGCTCTTGCAACAAGGCCAAGCTTGGGAAGAGTCTCTCCAGAAGGGAGGATCTTGGAAGCCAGGAGAAGGCGAGAGTCTGTTTTCAGTGCAGAAAAGCAGGGGAACTCATTAGTGCAATGTGAAGGGAAACAGAAAATGCTTAAATTTGTTGGCAAAATGGCAGGAGGAGGCAAGGAAATGCTCTTTCCACGTCAACACGTTGTTGGAAGGATGGTGAAAAGTTTGTTTTGTTTTGGTGGCCGTCAAGCCTTTGCATTTTTCTTCTCTTTCCCTTTTCTTTAACTCAGGTTATTACAAAGCAATCCATGCTGTTTCTAAGAAAAATATCATTAAGTTCCATTTTGAAATGTCAAAACAAAATGTTTTGGCATTTCTGAAGCGAAACATTTCATTAAAAATGCTGCATCTGAGTGTTTTGACATTTTTTTTTTTTTAACTCTGCTCTCCTCCTCCCATTTTCTCAACCTAAATTTGTTAATATTTTTAGTCCTTGTAAAACTTAATTTTCCATCAAACATAGTAGTAGAAAAAAAAAAAAAAAACCACAAAAAAAAACCCCCACCCACAACAATATAAAATTGCTGCCTTGTGTATTTTGAAAGCTATGAGCAATGGGAAACCTGAGCAGCTGAGGTCGCCGCTGTCTTACAACCTCAGTTGTCATTTCCATGGCGCAAAAGGAACGCGTAATCATGTAATTTTGTAGGAAGAGCTTTATTCACTTTTTTTATTCGCTTAGAATCATAGTGGTAAGAATGCCCCAGATGCAAAAATCGACCCGGTGGCGGGGAGCAGAGCCGGAGCAGGTTGGGACCTGGGTGGTGGTGATGATGATGATGATGTCCCCTTGCTTTCCTCCTACCCCCTTGCTGCACCCCTGCTTCAAACGCCGGCTGCGTTGGAGCACCCACCCAAACGGCCGCAGGAATTGTCTTGGTGCTTTGGCCAGGAAAGCACGGGGGTGTTCAAAGGGGACGGGCAGCCCTGCGATACATCGGGGTGGGCCGCTTGCGCGGTGCTGGGTGTTTCTCACCTGCCAGCAGCAGCCCCCCCTCCAGCCAGAGCAAACTGCCGATGCTCGGAGGCTACTCAAATCTCCGCCGACTCGAATGCAATCAAAACCTGCCTTTAAAGTGACGCTTTTTGTGCAGGGGAGGGAAGAGCCGGCGGGGCACGTCGCTTGTGGCAGAGCGCGATAGTTGCCTACAAAGGCTGGAGGTGTTTGTCAAAGGGGACGGGGAAGGCTCTGAAGCCAAGAGATGCTTTCAAGAGGAGAGGGAGCGAGCGAGTGAGTGCGTGCTCCGGTCTGTGCCCCGTCACTCGGAGATGAAAGGATGCGAGACGCTGCTGTATTGGTGCCGCCGCAGCCCCAGCGCACAGTAATTGCGTGCCCTTCCCCTGCCAAAGCCTTAACACGGGCTAAATTAAAATGAAAAATGTAAGAAAAGAAGGAGTCTTTATATTTGCTTTCAAATCACCTGACTCCAGGAGTTCAGGTCCCGATGAGCATGGCCAATACAGGCTGGAAATAAATAGCAGTGCTTGCTTGGCTGCTATTGCTGGATGAGAGAGAAATTGAGTTTACACATCATTTACCCACTTGTCACAGCACCTCCCGGTTACCTGCTGGCAGCCAAACCAGTACTCCCACCAAGGGGTCTGACCAGAGGAGAGGCTTAAGCCAAGCAACACCAATTCTAGCTGGAGATGGTGGAAAAAAAGGCAGTTTTGCTGCCGAAACACAAAGGCAGGTGGGATCCTGCCTGTCTCTGCCCGCTGCAGCAGGCAGGAGTGCGGGGGGGGCTGGCCGGGTCGTGAGCTCTGTCTTTGCCAGTCCCCGCTTAGTTTGGTGCCGTTTCAAGGATTTGGATGAACCAGGCGAGGCTGAGCAGGTTCAATTTGCGAGCGCTGCTTTCCCGGGAAGAATACCCTGTAGCCTTACAAATGTCCATCAGGACTTCAGAAAAACCCAGAAGCTGCCTCAGCAGTATGAAATATTGACAATAATCCTAATCTGCTGAAGAAAGATCAATTTTATTTATTTATTTTTTAGATCCAGATCAGCCAGTTATCTTCGTGCAAAAAACCCGGTGCTTGCTCTCGCTGGGAAAATGATGAGTGGCCTGGCTTGGCTTGGGGACTGTGGTCCCAGCTCTCAGCTCCCATTTCAGCATCCGCTAGGCTGGCTGGGCAAGCCAGGAGACATTCACATATGTCCTGTCAATGCTGGCAACTAGATACAGGCAGAGGGGCAAAACCCTTCTTGGTTTGTAAAAGAAAAAAAAAACAAACCAAAACACACTTTTTTTTCTTCTTCTATAGCTGAACGTTTAACTCCCAGGTGGTGGGAGATCGGGATCTCAACACCAGAGAGCTCCCTGAAAACACCCGGCATCGCTGCTTCAGGGAACACAGTCACATTCAAGGCTGAGTTTTTCCAGCACGCACAAACTTATATTTGCATGGAGATGACCGGCTGGCAGTAGTGGTGTCCAGCTGGAAACCTCGCGGAGATGAGACACTGGTGGTTTTTACAGGGGCAAGCGCAGGCGTTGGGATAGATCCTGGCTGGGACAACCCAAAAGATGGGTTCATTCAGGGGGAAAAACTCCCTCTGGTCTCCTCATCCTTTGGGTGACTGCAATTTTTTTGGACAAATACAGTCACTCTTCCAGCCTCTTCGGTGACTAATTGCCTTCTCAGGGCTGCAGCACCTTTGTCCTGCGTCACTCCGCCCCGGACCTCTGGACAAAACACCTTTAAAGGTCCCTTCCAACCCAAGCCATTCTTTGGCCGTGCTCGTCCGAACCCGCACGTCTCCTCGGGGCCCTCCACTTCTCCTCTTTTTCTAAACAAACATTAAGAGAAAAGGGCGGAAGGGAGGTGGTGGTTCAGGAACATAAAGTCCCACAACGAAAATTATCTTCCTTTCACTTGAGTTTTTTTGAAAGCTGCTGGGTTGCAAAGGCGGTTCTGTTGATTGCAGTTTCAGTCTCTGATTATGCAGTAATGGAAGCATCAGAAATCATCAGGCTTCCTTCCTCAATTTGAGTTTGCCCTTCATCCCGTGGTTTCAGGCTAAGGAGAAAATGGTCATTTGGAAAAGGAAGGAGGTGGTGGGGGGAACCCAATATTGTTTATCTTCCTTAAAGTCACAGCTCTATTTGCCATTCCCATTTTACCGCTTGGCCACTTGAAAGATCAATTAGTGACTGTCTCGTATGTGAGCGATAAAACCTTTCACAGGGAAACTTTTCCCCGGGCTGAAAAGTACTTTTCTGCCCTTCCTGCAGAAAGAGGAAAGGCCAGGGGATTCCTCAAACCAGGAGTTCCCGGGTAAGAAGATGGCACAGGCTGGGAAGAGGCTTTGAGAAGGGCTGTCAGACCCGGCTCAGCGGGTGCTGTGCTGAGGGTTGGCATCGGTGAGCAAGAAATAAGAGGTCTTTTTGGGGAAAAGCCAGCAGGTGGTTGGGCTGCGGATGTACCGAACTCGGTCCTGATCAGCAGCTGTGAGCAGAGGAGGAAAGCTCCTCTTGGAACAGGAGGTTTTGGTGATGGAGATGAACTTGCTCCTCCTCTCCCCTTCACTGTCCTCATCCTCTAAGAGTTGGGATCACTTGGGAGGGGACTAAGCAGTCAAAACAACTGCTTTATGTTTACTCTCGCTGGGGCAAAAGTACCCTCTCTGTTTTAAAGCTTTGTAATACGCGTGCACGTCTGTACACCCGCAAGGATTTATAGACACTTGCGTAGGTAAGGCCGATCGAAAGTTCACAAAAGCAGGGGCAAAATAATTGCAACCCCCAATTTCAGGGCATCGCAGCTAAGCAAAGCTTGGGATTTTGGGGTATTGGAGCTGCAAAGGGTGACTCTGATGCCTTGGCACTTTGTCCCTGTGGGAAAGGCAAAGCTTTGACCATCCTAATGTGCCCGGGATGCTGCTCCTGCTCTCCCCAGTGCCCTGGGCGGCTGATGCGGCTGCACCTCTCGCAAGGCCTGAGCCCTTTTCTTTTCTCTCTCTCTTTTCTATTTCTTTTTTTTTTTTTTTTTTTTTTTTTAAAAAAAAACTCCAATCTGTTTGCACTTCTCCCCCCCTCCCCGTCGCCATCCCTTAGGCCTTCTGGGGAAAGAAAGAAACAGCCTCTCTGTTTTTAATCAACCTAATTAGTGTATCTTTAATACAATTAGAGGGAAATTTTACCGCTCCCCCCCTCCCCTCCCCGTGTATCAATTAAAGCCCCACAGTTGCAGAGTAAATTTCTAATCCATTTAGGACTGTCTCCCCCGGCTTCGCATCCCCCCCCCCCCCACCTCCTCCTCCTCCCGCCTGGCAGAGTGTTGCTTCCTCCTCCGTTTTCTTTAGGAGTCTGTTCAAACAGCACATTGTAAGGAGTAAATAAATTACTCTCTGCCCCCTTGCCCTCTCCTCCGCGGCAGCCGGCCCCGTTCCAGGCAGCTGCCCTGATTGTACGGGCAGGCGCAGGGGGGGGAAAGGGGCTCGCACAAAGCCGGGGCTGCGGGGCTGCACGCTCCGGGTCAGGGGGGGTCGCATTGTTCATCCCTCTTTTCTTCTATTCTTCATCCCCTCTTCTGCATCTTGCTTTTTTTTTTTTCTTTCTTCTTCTTCTTATTTTTTAATTATTTTTTTTTTAAATTATTATTATTTTCCAGGTCTGGGGGTGTTTGGGCTGGTTGGGGGTTAGCGTCTGTTTTTGTGGCAGGTAGGGGGTTTATTCCTAGACACCTTCCCGGGTGGGTTTTTCTCCCCTCGGGGGTCTGAGCGGGGTGGGTTATAGCCCTGCAGCTCCTGCCCCCGGGATGCTGCGTGGGGAGCAGGGGGGTCGCGCTGTGCCCAGCTGCCTCCGTGATTCCCCTGTGGAAAAAGCTTGTCTAAAACCAGAGGGAACAGCCCCGTCCTGTGCCAGCATCCTACAGACCATCCAGGCTCAGCACCGGTGGGACCAGTCCTGTCCTACACCTCACCAGCAGCTCGGGGAGCGCGAGGTACCAGCTGGTGCAGCAGCACCTGAAGAGCAAGAGCATTTTTGGGGGGGTTTTGGGTGTTTTGTTCTTGCAGTAAAGGCAGATGGCTGCTGGATCCCCAAAACCTGACTGAATGCCGCAAAACGAATGCCCAGCCCAGAGACCTGCTTAATTACTGCGCGTTCGTTTGCAAATTCCTGAGAGGTGTTGAGGGCTCTGGGCTGGGATGCCCGGAGTGGGGCATCCTGGGGGGATCGAAGCTGGGAGGGAATTGGGAAGGAAGACGCAGGACACGACCTTCTCCCCCTCTTTTTCCGCGCGGCTGTAAGAGTTTGCTGGCAGAGGTGAGAGCGAAGCGGTGGGTGCCGTGGGGCTGGGGGCTGACCCTGCGCAGTGCCTGGCCGGCATCCCGGCACGGGGCGATGCTCCGGGAACCCCACCGCAGCCGGCAACTGAGCTATGCTCCAGAAAGTCCTGCCGGCAGCTCGTTATGTCAGCGCAAACGCAATTAGTAGCTTTGCTGCTGCCTTTTCGAGGTAGACGGGCGAGACTTCCCCTCTCTGCGTTTCTCCCCGGCTGGCCCACGACTACAAGGTCCTGCCTTTATGGATCACCGAGTCCCTGCGCTTTCTTAATGAACCTGCATTTAATGCTTGACTTCTCTGTGTCATGTTTAATTACAGCAGCTGTAACTTCCTCGTTGGTTGGCTTGAAATAATATCTAAGTGCTTCTGAGCTTTAGAGCCTTGTTATTCTTCTATAATTAGAGTTTTAAGGCTGGTGTGAGCCATCTCTAGAAAATAGGCAGCCATTTGCCATGCATGCTTATTGCAAGGCTTCGGGTTTCCCAAAGATGGGAAAGAGATGTTGTTCTTTAAAATCTTGCAGGTTTAGGTGGAAGGAAAAGTGGGCCCAAGGTGCAAGAGGTGGCAGCTGCGCTCTGTGGATTGATGGCAGTGGAGCATCTCGCTGAGCGTTTGAAAACTCAAATATGACCATGGAACAGAGACAAAAAAGTTCCTCGGGGTATATCTGACACAGGAGCATGGGTTTTCTTTTGCTGAAGGTTGAGTTTGCCTCCTTTCTTCTCTGAATACACTACTTTTCCTCTGAGAAGGGCTGGGGTTGGGAGGGTTTGGGGTCTTCGCTGCCTCTTCATGTGCCCTCTGCTTTGGTCTGTGGCTGGTGACCCTCCTGGGAAAGGGAGACAAAAGTGAGACAAGGGACAGGGACGAGCATCAGCCAGCACAAATGATCTTAGAAACCTGAGGTGACACTGTGCCTCCCCGGGAGACGCAGGGCGAGACAGCAGCCAACTTGCAAAACAAGTGGCCTTTTAGGACCTGCCAAGTCGGGAGAGAAGGGGGCTTTGAGAGGGTAGAGATCGCCCCATTTATACCACATCTGCACTCCCGGCAGAGGGGCCACGAATGTTCCCCCTCTCAATCTCCCCCTCTATATTCACTGCCTTTTCAAGAAAGGTTTTTATTCTGATGAAAGTGAAGGGATTGATGTCTTTTTCTTAACTTCATGTTGGGGTACCTGTGTCGTCCGGGCAGCTGCGGCAGGAGCTCGGGCACGTGGACCCGCAGCCCATCTGGAGGGGTTTGTGCTGCCCATGGTGGGGGGTTGAGCCGTGGTGACTCCCCAGCTCCGTCCTTGCTCTGCCTGGGGGGGGACACGGGGACTTCTTAGCTCAGGGACACCTCAAGTCCCTGTGAGCATGGTGGGTTCTCCGGCAATGGCATTGCAGAGCCAGTGCCACCACAAGAGGCGAGGTGAAGAGCAGAGCGATAACACGCCTAGTTTTTATTAAACTCACGCACTTCTTGAATTCCTACAACTGGAATTCCTACAGTTGTATTCCTACAACAATAATGTCGTACCTGAAAGGCCATTGAGTGAGTCCCATGGCCCCAGACTAGGCAGAAAAAGCCACAGCCCATGGCGGATGTTGAGCCACCGCTGGGGTACGGTCTCAGCTGTGGGTACCTGTGAGGCTGCAGTCCCAGGGCAACCCAGATCCCATGGGATGAGACAAAAACCTGGGACAAGACCGAGCTGGAGATGTCAGGGTAGCACTGGGCTCACAGGGACGGGGGCAGCTGGACACAGGGCACCCCATGGGCCAAAACGCAGCATCTCCTCAGCGTGGCTTAGGGCCATCCCCTCGTCCCTTTGGAAAGCAGTTCCTTAGAAGGAAAGGGCAGCCTGCTGATCCGTCCCACCGAAACAGGCAAGGACAAACCACCCTGCTACATCAGTTTGTGCTGTAAAACTTCCCATACAGGCCACAGGCCACGTTTGGAGGCAAGATTCCAAATCCAGCAGAGCTCAGGGCTGAGCCCGTGGCGTGGGACCGGGCACTCGCGGCCATGGCGAAGCTCGTATCCTCCCAAGATCCCCACCGTACTACTTCTGCCGAGCATTAAGAGGGCTTTTTCCAGCGAGAAGGGGCTGGCGAGGAGTGACAGTCTCTGAATTGCAGTTTGAAACGTTTACAGCCCAGTCAATCCTAATTCATTATTAGCTGTAATTGTTTCAAAGAAAGTGTCCACTGTTATGTAAAATGCAGTCCCAGATGCTCCTAATGGTTCAGGCTCTCTGATTGCTGTAATTTGCAAAGCTTTTCCCTTTTTTTTTTTTTTTTTTCCTCCTCCCTCTGTAGTTATGATGTGCCTTTTATGAGCCAGCGAGGAAGAAAGAGAGAAAAGCACGCCATTAGAGGAAAATAATAATGTTGTACCTGAAAGGCCATTAGTGAGTCTCATATGAAAGTATGCATCTGGTCTGCGCCCAGCCTGGCCCGGATGCTCCTCGGCACCCGGACACCACCTGGGGACACACGGACCCCGGGGACGGGGACATGCGGGGCCCAGGGCTGGCTCTGCTTGCAGGGAACAGGGCTACGACCCGGGTGTGCATCCCGCAGCGATGCTGCACCAACCCAGGCATCGGGATGCGTAAATAACCAGCGCGCTTCACAATTAATTTTCACAATTAGACGCAGGCTCTGCACAGATGAGGAATCAGCTGGGGCGGAGCAGCTTTTGGCCGGCGAATTTAATGGGGGGGGCGGTTTTGCTGATTTTGTCTCTTTTTTGACATGAAGGGAACATCCGTTTCCCACTTCCATCCTCTGATGGTGCTTTGTACAAAGGCAGAGCTGCAGGGATGTCTCTCGCCAGGATACCCAAGCTGTGTGCTACGGGGCATTTCAAAGCTCTTATTGCTTGCTGTCTTTCGCCTCCACCTCTGCTTTCAGCTCAGGTGTCTGCTGTAGCCTGTCTGTGTCGATCCTGTCACCAGGAGCTTCTTAAGTCCATAATATCAACCTAATTTAAGGAAGGCTTTACTTGATGAGACAGGTTTCAGCTCCTGCAGAGGAGAGAAATGACGGGTGGTTTGGTGTTTCCATCACACCCTGCGCAAGGCTGAGCTCCCACGGGATGAGGCACGGTCCTTGGGCTGAGTTTGCCTGGATGAATTGCGCCAGAATTACGGTTGGGATCAGACAAAAGAGGCATTTTTAGTGTTTTTTGGGGGTTCTTTTAGGAAAAAAAGAAAAAAAATACCCAAAACTCATTGCGAAAGAGGCTAGAGGACATGAAAGCTGAGATTAAGTACAGTGTCTCCTGTGTCCGGCAGATGCTGCGTCCGTAAATTATCCGGGAGTGAAGTACTCAATGGATTGTGCTGAGGTTTCCCTCTTTCCGAGCCCAGGCTTGGAGGGGGGAATAGCAAGGCGGAGGAGCAAAGGCCAGGAGGAGCGAGCCAGGGTGGTGGGAAGGGAGGGCTGCCCTTTCACCTCTCCTCTCCCTCTTCTCCTCCAAAACTCTCTGCCCCGCGACCCAGCCCCGCCGCTTCCCACCAGACAGCCCTGCCTTGGCCCCCTCCCCAGCACCCGCTCCCCCGAGACAGGCTTTGTCCGGGGAAGATTGAGAGGGCTGGTGGAGCGGGGCGGCCGCCTTACCCTTCACCTCCGAGGAGGGTGGTCCTCCGGGGTCATTGCCGGGGGCAGGCAGGGCAGTGCGCCACGGTATTGTCTGCTCAGGAGCCTCGGGACGGGCTTCTAAGGGGGGAGAAAGGCACAAAGCATCTATACCCATCCCTCGCGTTTTCCAGCACCCATCACAACACCTTGCATATCGCAGCACCCATCCCTTGCATTTTCCAGCACCCATCCCTTGTGTTTTCCAGCACCCGCACCCATCCCTTGCGTTTTCCAGCACCCATTCCTTGTGTTTTTCAGCACCCATCCCCATCCTGTGCGTTTTCCAGCACCCATCCCTTGCGTTTTCCAGCACCCATCCCTTGCGTTTTCCAGCACCCATCCCCATCCCTTGCGTTTTCTAGCACCCATCCCTTGCGTTTTCCAGCACCCATCCCTTGCGTTTTCCAGCACCCATCCCCATCCCTTGCGTTTTCTAGCACCCATCCCTTGCGTTTTCCAGTACACATCCCTTGCGTTTTCCAGCACCCATCCGTTGCGTTTTCCAGCACCCATCCCTTGCGTTTTCCAGCACTCATTCCTTGTGTTTTTCAGCACCCATCCCCATCCCTTGCGTTTTCCAGCACCCATCACAACACCTTGCATATCGTAGCACCCACCCCTTGCATTATCCAGCACCCATCCCCATCCCTTGCGTTTTCCAGCACCCATCCCCATCCCTTGCGTTTTCCAGCATCCACCCCCATCACTTGCATCTCACAGCCCCCATCCCAGCCCCTTGCATTTCTGCCCCCATCCCGGTGCTGGAGATTTCCCGGTTCTGGGAATAGAGGCATAACTCTTACTCACAGGAAGGGTTTCATACGGGTTAACTCAGGGGCTGGCTGTCCGGCTCTAGCAATTAGCAGCATGCATGGGCTTGGAAGTGTCAATTAGGCTCTCGAGTTGTTGTTTGCTCGTTAACACAAGGTCTCTAATTACCCTGACCTGATGCTCTGGGGTTGCTGAGGTTGGCTAATCAAACATGTACATCCTTCAAAACAAACTTAGGGCTCAATATTGAGGGAAAATGCCTTTTCCGCAGCCAAGCCCGTGTTGTTTGGGGATTTACAGCAACATCACACTCTCCATCCCTGCAGAGGGATGGGGAGGAGGGAGCGAGTGGCCGGGCTGTCCGGGTGTATCACACGCTGCCAGAGGGGCTGAGATTGTTTTGTTGCCTCCCGTGGCCATGGCTGCGTGGGGCCGGCAGCCCTGGCTCCTGCGGGTTGCGTTAATGCAGGTCGCGGCGTGGCCGGACTCGCCGGCCCCGGCGGGAGCAGGGACGGATGCGGTGACAGCAGACAGACGGCTTGCCAGCGTCAGGCAGGGCTGCGCGGGGAGATGGGGGGGATGTGGTTGGAGAGCTCTGCTTTGCAATCCACCCAAATGGTGATTTTGGGGGGGTGAGGTGAAACGCTCTGAACTCCCCAAATCAGAGCTAGAAAATGGATACCGCAATGGTGAGCGCACAGGTCACATAGGAACCAAAGCAGCCTTTCTTGCTTGATTCCGCCCCCCCCCCCCCCATCTCAATTAACTCTCTTTATTATTTCATCACGGAAATTGTTTGTGCCTTTAACGAACAGGAGGAACATTTGCAAATGCCTTTTTGTCTGAAGGCAAAGCTGCTTGGTGTTACTGAACTTCAAGGGATCGTTCCCTGTTTCCGCTCCTCTCCCTTTCTCTGCCGAGGCAGAACGTAGCATAACTTAAAAGTCAGTGATTCAGACTGCAATTATAACCTAAAAGCACAAATAAAAGATAAGCTGGCATCCTACTGTTCCCCATTTGCATCTGTGTCACATGGGATGAAGGGAAAAATAAAATCTGCTTTTATAAAGTGTGGAGCCAGAGAATCTCGTCCAGCAGAAAGAAGAAAATAAACAGATTCCCTGAGGCACCGGCTGTTTGAGTTGCAAATGACAACTCGGTTGGACACAGGTTGGCCACCCCGGCCACGCACACGCACGGGGCCGTGCCATCAGCCTGACGCTGGTAAAAAGCCGCCTTGTGCTGGTTTTTGCACATTCCCTGAGCACCACACACCCCAGTGCAGGGGTTTCCCATTGCTCCCCCAATATTTGCCATGATTCCCAATGGTGAGGAGGGCTCGATGGGGCTGCCGTGGTTTGTCCGTCTCCCATCGGACAACCATCCCACGTGGCTCCTCGGGACCAGCACCTCCAACGTTATCCTCTCTTTTGGGGAGCAATGGCTCATTTTAGCATCAGCAGAGATTTGTAGTGCTTCTGTCTTGGTTAGATTGAAAAAATCACCTCCTCGGGTGTTTGAGGTTTCTCTGTTTACAGAGATGGTTGGGAACTCACTGGGGCCCTGTAAACACTTCTTGCTGAAAATCTTTTTTTTACAGAATGTGATGGGCTTCGAACAGAAAAAAGAATCCAAGAAGGAGGCAGAAGGAGGAGGGTTTTGGCTGAGATAATGAAGAAAATCTAAGGTATCTTATTCGGGAGCCGGGGCGGGGAGCGGGGGGGGCTGTGCTGTGCGTCTCTTGGGCTGGGGGGGAACCAGAACGCTGCGACCAAGGCTCAGCTGCAAGAATTTGTCTTCCAGCCTGGAAGCAGATCGTTTCCCAGCCAGGCGCTGAGCTGAACGTGGGGAGCCACATCAATACGGAAAATGCCCTGGGCTGGTCTCCTTAACTTGGCTCTGTCCTTTGCCACCTACTGTGTCCCCAGAGACCTACCCCGATGGTTTATAAAAACAGGTTTTATTTTTCCCTGCCCCTATCCAAGACCCTTCAGCGCTGCGTATACTCATGGCAGACCGTGGCTGTGGCGTGGGGGTCTTTCCCTAAAGTCATGCAATGTTTTACTTGGTGTTTGCATGTGCCCAAGCCCCACGGTGCGGCCGGAGGGGCTTCTGCCAGCCTGCCCGGCCCCGGGAAGCGGAGCAGCTGTGCCGGGGATGCTCTGAACAAAGTGCCTCTCCCGGTGCCGGCAGCCTGCGATTTGCATACAGATGCGTAGGAAATCCTGCCGGGTCCCGGCGTCGAGGGGGAAGGGGACCACTGGTGCGGGCAAAGAGGTGAGGCCGCCCAATGTGCCGCCCCCGCAATCTCCACCTCGTCAGGCCAGGCTGGGGGAGCTCACCAGCGAGGGCGTCCCCACGGACACCCCGGTGTGTGTGGGATGAGGAGCAGCCTCCAGCCCAACAAGCCAGAGGGGTGCAGGATGTTCCCCGCGATGCAGCGCCATCCTGCCCTGTCTGTCTGTCTGTCCATCCTCTCTCCCTTTCTCTTCTTCCTCCTCGTCCCTTCTTCATCAGCCTGTTCTCAGGCTTTTCCCCTCCTGCTGCCTTTGGTTGAAGAGCCAGGGTAATGCTTTAAAACGATGTTCCGACCCTGATCATTTGCTGTCCAACAGCTCTGGGTGCTCTGCACTGTCTCACCCAGAGCACAACCCCACCCGACCGTGCGAATGGTGTAAAACCCCGTCCCTACCACCCCTGCGCCTCGAGTCCCCGTCCCGTGCCGAAGGTGGGCATTCACCAGTGGATTTTGTGGCTAAGGAGGGTTGAACAAACCGTCCATCATCAAGCGGGGAAGAACTACAGCCTGTGATCCCCTCACACCCACGCAGCAGAGGAACTCCAACTGGAGCCTGCCGCGGTCCGTAAACAGTCTGTTTGCTTTATTTCGAAGAAAAGTTATCCATCAAATCTGTTTGAATAGCAAATAAATGCAGGGAAGCTGTGAGCGGCCGTGGAGGGTCCTTGGGCAGAAGGAGAAGATGAATTTGTCAAACCCGCTGTTTGTACAGCTGGATCCCTGAGCGTTTTGCAGCACCGAGGAAGCTGAGGTTGCATATGAATGAAACACCGAATTCATCGCCCACTTTTTGCCTGCCCTTCCCTGGATGCCGATGGCTCTGTATTGCCTTTGCCGCTGGACTCCAAACCCCGCTTGACACGAGGCTGGCGATGGAGGGACCGGCGATGGAGGGACTAGCGAAGGGATGCGTGGTAACGCGGGGCAGGTCACGTTGACTTCCCAAATTTTGCAAAGGGCTGGGAGAGGTAAAACACCGAAGCCACAAACGTTGCATCTCAATGAGGAGCTCAGCAACCCCCTCTCCTATCAACGTGCAATTAAAGAGAACAAAAACCCAACGGCCACGGAGGTGCTGGAAATGAGACAGCTTCCTCGCCGTCCTTGCAGCTCCCGTTATCAAATATCGTCCACGGCATCCCAAATGCGTGACCTCGGCAAACGGCAAATTGAGTCTGTTTATCACGTGGCTCCTTAAGAGGTGCTTGCCTGGTGAATGGCCTTGGCATACATTAAGCGAATAAACCACCCCATTGTTCGGCTCCTTCAGCCGCTCTGCTCAGTTGACCCATTCAATAACTGTTTGTTTGCACAGATTTCCCCGTACAAGTGCAACAAGCTGAACCCTGGATCTGAGCAGATGTGTTTGGAGTAGGCTCTCTCTCTTCGCTTCCTTCCCATCAAGGTGTATTGTTGCGTCTTTTGAGAGCTCAAGCTCTCACCAGCGTGACTCATTCAGGCAAAATTTCTGTGCTGTCTTCAGGGACCCTCAAGGGTTTCCAGGCATGATTTACCTCTTCTGTGGCCATATTTTGATCCTCAAACTCATCCAAAACTTCCCCCTAAGAAGGTGTCTTCATGTTTTATCACTGCATATCCGTGCATGAGACAACAGGGAATGCAATGGGACACGGGAAAGGTGCGCAACCACTGTTTGAAGGCAGAAGTGAATCAGATGTGTCAGCAACTCCTCTCCAAGGCTGCTTTGCTCCAGAGAAGGTGCCCTGAAGTCCTCTGGGGCTGTGTCTATCGTAGACATCCTTTGCCTTGACCTCGCAGCACTGTGTCCCAGCCCTTCCCTGCAGCCTGGAGCTTTTCCAAAGGAGTTAAGAGATAGGAACGCCCCAACCTGTACTTTTGGGATGCCGGGTAGACCAAACCGTCCCTGCAGCTTGAACTTCTAATTGGCAAAAAGAGAAATGATGTTAAACCCTCTAGTTAAACCCCTGTGCAAGGGCAGATCCCTGCAAGCACCTCTGTTTCAGGAGCCCCATTTTTCAGATGTGGGATCTGGAGGATTTTTACAAAGATAGCACTTCTCCATTTGAAAACCATCGACAGTTTACCTACAAAATTGTCTGATATACAGAACCCACTGCTTGTAGCTCGTGTCTTCTACCCAGAAGTACCAAAGCACTGTGTAAATGTCACGAGTTCAGGCTGATCAGGCACGATCTTTCCTTGAACGGCTCAAAGATTCATGGAAAAATAGTCTCCAGCAGTAAAAGTGAAGAGATGTCCCCATGTATTTAAAAAACACGGGTAACTTCGGGTATGGAGTAAGGGCACATCCCTCAAAACAAAGAAACGGTGGCAAGCTCTGGCGTGGTGATGCTGCTGCCTGAAACCAAAGTCAGCTCAAGGTTAGCTAAAAATACAGCAGGCACGTTCCGCGGGACTGTGGATGCCAAGACCCAATAAGCTATTAAAAGTTCTGGAGATTTTAAATCCTTTTTTCCATTGATGTATCACATGAATCACAAATACCCTCAAACGAGCCATTTGTGCGTCTCCCTCCAGACGGAGCTGACAGGGGGATAAACCAAACGCATGCAAATATTATTTCAGGGCAGGCTGAGATTGGATGGGGTGAAAGAGAAAAGTTAAACATAGAAGCATATTTATTGCTGCATAATTTTGTCTGCTGGCAGCGAGAGACTAAACTTCGGAGGAGCCTGACCTCCGGATTATCCCAGGGAAGACATGTGCTCTCTGTTTCGGAGTCACCATCTGTGAGGGAGATTTCGGGGAGCGAAGACGCGTGGCGGGGAGACGGCTGCATCAGCCCGGGACCGCCGGGACCCTCAATTCCTGAGCATCCTCCCAGCCCTGCCCGTGCGTTTATCACCGCAATGAGTCTCTACTTGTCGGGGGGGGGGTAGGCGACTCTTCAGCTTTTCTATTTCTTCCCCACCAACCCTCCAGCCCTGCTCCGGGGGCCTTTCCCCCCTCCTGCAATCAGCCCCGGCGGGTCCATTTGCTTTTGTCTCCCATTAATTGCTTGCTACTTTTCACTGCCCGCTCCTCCCCCTTTTAAAGATAAATTTTAAAGCCCAAGCGGGGTGGAGAATGGCTGAGCCCGCTGTTATTTTTGACATTCGCCCCAGTGACAGCTGGACCTTGCAAGGCTGGGGCCGTTCGCACACAAAGCCTATTAGCTGTGCCCACTCACTTAATGAGGCCTGAAGTCTGGAAGGAAAATTTCCTCCCCGAAGTGTGGCAGAGCCCTTTGTCATTGTAAACAGGAGCTGCTCGCCGAGCCCGGCCTTGCCTTTCTCCTTCCTGCCACCGTGGCTTTTCTATTTACTCAGGAAACAAAAGCGGAGCCGTGTCAGCATGCCGGGAAGAAAATGCACCCAGCTACCGGGGTTCACACGCGCGCAAGGACACGCGCGCCCGCCTCTGCCACCCACCTACCTCAGCCAGGGCTCCCCGGTGTCACCGGCGCCAAGGGAACACCCGGGCACGGGCTGCAGGACGGGGAGGGAAGGATGCACCTGGGATTCGCAGATCCGTAGGAACCGCTCCCCGTAGGAACGGGCTGTACAGGTCAGAGCAGCAGTGGGAAGAAGAGCGGGATGTTTCCTCCAAAATCCTTTACCAAACCATAGCGATGTGGGGCTCCAGAAAGTCCTGCGTTAGCCACCAAGTTGGTTTTGAGGCTTATTTTCTCCCACAAATTTCTCTAGCGATTTTGTGCATGCGTGTCATTTTTCTCTCGCGCAAGGAGCTTCCTTCCCAGCTCTACAAATAATTCGCAAAGGAATATCGCCTTCTGCCTCTTTGGAACTTGCAGCCTGCCTGGCTTTGCGGCATTGTAAGCCCCAACATGTCCCATTTTATGCCCATTTGCAAGGGGAGTCACCACCCAACAGAATAAACCCCTAAGTGCCTATAAAGCATTTTAGAAATAGAAACGCTCTTGGTGTAACGTGTTTATTGAGGCTATTAGCAATGTGCAAGCAAAAAGCAAGGAAAAAA
The DNA here is from genome assembly GCF_963924245.1 of Chroicocephalus ridibundus. NCBI lineage: Eukaryota > Metazoa > Chordata > Aves > Charadriiformes > Laridae > Chroicocephalus > Chroicocephalus ridibundus. Next base: position 4,092,230 of record NC_086295.1, on the reverse strand, counting down.
AAAACCCCAGCTGGTCTCCCTGAGCAAGGCCACCTCGCAGATGGTCCTCCCTTGGGCTGAGGGTGACCAGACACTTGACAAAGACCCTGTCACCAAGGGTGAGCGAAGTTACTAGGATGAAAGCTTTGGAATATAGGTCTCGATTGGAATAAGAAGGTGAAATCTCCAAGTCTCATGATTTGCAGCGTAACCTTCAACGTCGGCCAGGTGTAAATAAGAGCTGGAATATCGGCCGGGTCTTCACCCAGGCTGGGAAAGAGCTGAGAGGGGCGAGCTGTCCCTTCTTTGTAGTGTCACCACCGAAGCCTAAAGAGCATTTAAATATTGGAGTGCGTGCGAGGGCAGGCTGAGGCTGCTGCAAGCATCACATGGCGCCGATTTGCTTTTGTGGTTCAAGTGAGCAGAGGATGGTTTGAGAGCTGGGCCTCGGAGGATGTCCTCGTGCCATTGCTTTCCTGGGCTGGCCCCGGGGAAAACTTCCAAGAGGCTTCAGAAAAGCAGCTCCCAGCCTGCAACATCTCCGTATCTGCTGGCACCCCTTCCCCCGCTTCTTTTTTGCTCCTTCTTCTCCAGGGATTTGCTTGCTGGTTTTTAAATATTTGCATATTTCAGTGCTTTCTTTCTGTTGGTAACCAAGGCTGTTTGGTAAAAGCTGAGACATGCTCTAAATGTAAGTCAGGCAAAAAATTACCTTTTTTGTGTGCTTTGCAATTATCACAGCAAAATGATTCCTTTCTTCCTTCCGTAGTCAGTAATTTATTTTTTAACAGCAAAACTAAAACGTTACTTCAAGAACGCCGGGTTAATGCCGTTCTTGTTTTCCCTATGAAGTTAAGCTGGCTTCGTGACTGAAGTGTTTGTCTTCAATTTATAAAATTGCTTGCGGGTATGTCCCACTTTGGGAAGACACAAGAGGCATTCACAAGCGAGAAAATCTCAGGTTCCAAGTTGGTTGTTTAGTAACAAAGAGAGGGAAAAGACCAATCTTCATCCTGTGTTTTCAACTTGCCTTTGCCAGTGTTTCTAAAGTGGCTTTTCCCTGTTTGCTTCATAAATCCTAAGGCGTAAAACTGACTGTCTCGGGAAACACACTGAGCTTTGATCACCAATCTCAGCATCTCCTTCTTGCTCCTCCGGTTCCCTGCGCTGACACCAGCCCAGGAGCGTGAGGACTCCTGCACGCACCTTGTGGCAGCCTCTCCTGAGAAACACTTTGTCAAGGGATGCTGGAAAGAGAAGTGGAATAGATAATGTTGATGAGAAATCACTAAGTCTTTCCCTTCCCACAAGCCTTGATTGCCCTTTTGGCCCATTTGAAGTTCATCCTGTTCTGAGGATCAGGGAAAGAGGTCTTCTACCCTTGCTTGGCTTTGTGTGAGCTGCTGGGACTGCATCAGCTTCGGTGGAGCTCCTTATTGACCATCCCAACTCCTGCTAGTGTGGGCCAAGACCACCTCTTTGCAGCAGCTTAGTCTATCTGATGGGTAGTCAGGTCTTGAGAGACAATGATGGTTTGGCAATCCAAGTCTCGTAATTTAATGAGAGTCCAGTTCAGGGAAATGCGTGTAAATGATGATTGCAGGGTAGGAATGTGAAGGCCTGGGCTGTAAGAGCTAAAGTGTAGGTTTACCGATTGCTTGAGCAAACTTCCCAGATACTCTGACAGCTCCTGCATGTCCGGCACACGTGAAAGGCTCTCAATCACATTTCTCCATAAATCCTTGAAAATCTTCCTTAATGGCAATGGAGAACCTTCCTGTTGCACACAATCACCTGGCGACAAGGAGCCTGCTGGGGTCCCTTTTTCTTCTTGTGGTTCTGTGTAATTTGGGGGCTGGATTTTGACACGGAGAAGCCTGCAGAAGCCCCTCTTCCCTCTGGTGCCAGCTTGTCCCTGTCTGAGGGGATGGATTAGGACCGCAGAGATGGGGGAGGAGGTTGTGCTACAAAACAAGGTGGGGGCCAGGAGCCTTTCTCCATCGCTGTGGCCTTTTCGTCTCAATGTCCTTCTAATATCTGCTAATCGGCTTTTCATTTGTAGTCTCCATTTTAATTCACCGGTGTTCATACCTCCGACATTAAGTTGGCAAGCTTGTGCCTGTGTAAGTCAGGACTGGGCAAATGGCTCCATGAGTGCCTGCGAGCTTGGCGTGTGTCAAGGGGATTTGCATTTTGAAGACGGAGCTAATCCCTTTTCTATGGTCCGCACTCGTAGGCAGCTGCCCAGAAGCATTTTGCCTGTCCTCTCCTCCACCCTCCCTATTGACGGGGATTTCAGAACAAAGAGGGCAGCGGGTCAGGGGTGGGAGCACCAACCTGGTGCGCAGGAGACCTGGCTCCAGTCCTCTGCTCTCCCACAGCCTCCCAAGGTGACCCTGGGTAAGTCTCTCAGACTACATCTACATGGGCGCCAGAGCAGGCTTCTGCATGCTAACACCCAACCCGTCCATGAAGCTGGCCTCCAGCCCAGCTCCAGCGCCGGTGGCCAGGCCAGGTCAGGACAGCTGCTGGGGGGACACAGCTGGAAAGGAATAAATGCATAAACCCCTTACCAGCGCTTCCCACCAGCCTTTTGAAATTTGAATCGCATCTACTCAGTATCGCTGGGGCTGTATTTTGAGAGCTCGGTGAAAAGCCGGGCACGTGTTTCTGCTCCTCTGGTCTGCAGAGCCTTCGAAATAGCTGACATGGAGCGAGGGTTAGATTTCATATCATCTCAGCTTAAAGATGCACATACTGCAGAGGTTGCTCCGAGGCCAGCAGCTGACAGGGGAGATGTCCAGAGTCCCTGGATGAGACCATGATTTTCAAAGCCAACTGCAGGATGCAGATACTCAGCACTCGCCTAAATAAATCGGAGTGTTAAATCTAAGCATCCAGCTGGTTTTGCCAAGTGAACAAAATTCTTGTGAATATCCCTTTTGCCACTATTTCATTAAGAATATTAACGTCCAGATCAAGGAGGTGGGAGAACTGAATGCCAAGAAATATGGCTGGATTTGACTTTTGTGCTTCCTTTACAGAGGCCAGGATGATCTTTCCAAAGGATGAGTGATTAGTTGCACCCACGCTGTGAAATGACTGTCTTTTACGTAGTTGTGACGAGGGGTTTGGAAGCCAAGGAGGAGTTTTTAGACCATTTCCAGCCTCTTCTGTATGACTCTGCAGTTACCTGACAAGACACCCTAAGACTCAAAGAGGCCAAGCTCCCTGCTCACCTCTTGTGGAAGAAGGAAGACCTGCAGTCCCAATTTCTGGTCCGTAAGTGCTTCCCTTTCCAACAAATCAACATTTTCCAATGCTGGGGGGTGGGGGGGCGGGGAATGTTTCCCTTAGAAAATCTCCCACCGACTTTACAGCTACAGACCACACCACATCCATCACTAGGTCATGGAGGTATTTGCAGGTGTTTGGTCTCTCACTTCTCCTCTTGGAGTGGGAAGACTGGCACCAAAGCAAGTGGTCCTCGCCTCCGTGGCAGTCCCGGGGAAAAAATCCCAGTGCTGACAATCTTTGGTATGATTTTTTTGTATCACAAGGTTGGCTGGGCAGGTGGATGCTGCCAGAGCAGGGAAACCACCCAGCACGGCATGGGCAGGTGGGCTTTTGTTGGCCATGCAGGAATGCAGATTCCCCTCCCCTCAAAGCGGGGAAGAAGATAGGGTTGGGTTGCATTTGAAATAAGACTTGTGCAAAAATTTGCATAATAACATGTAAAAAAATGTGATGGGAAACTAAATATAGTGCAGTGCTATTTTACCAACCTCTGGTTAATCAAAGTTAACTGCATTATAATGTAACATGCGTTGTCTCACTGCATATCAAATTTCCATTCTTCCTAACCATGTATCTGAAAGGCGGCTCTACAAAGAAGTACAGTGGGAAACGAAATCCCAACCATGCCACTCCTCAAATCATCAACTTGCTTCTATGCTGATATAAAAGTTTTAATTCTTTATTTTAAGTCTCACCATGGCATTTGAAGCAAAGCGGGGTGGAAGGGTTGGGTGGAAGAGCTAGCAGGAGGAAACACCCTTTCCCAATTCTCTGGAAAAAGCCAGATTTGTCTGTCATGTCGGGAACAGAAATATAAGTATTTACTTGAACCAAACCCACAATTTTCTATAGAAAGAAAGTTTTCAGGTAAAGCCTTTCAGCCTGCTCTGTTTAATCTGCAATGTCTTGAGTCTCCCAGAGGAGTGTTGTCACTATGTGAGCGTTAGCCAAGACTTGTCCTACAGGAAAGTCAGTAAAGAAAGGATCACCAATCTTATCTTTGATTTTTTTTTGTTTCTTTCTCTCTTTTTTTTTTTTTTTTTAAGAAATTTGCCCTCTAATTCTCAAATCTTTCCATTTTCTCCTCCTGCAATTTCCATCATCAACCGTGATCTCTATCCTACCAAGTTCTTGCTATGGCCCCCGGGCAGGATCATACATTCTTCTATGTTATCTTGATTTAAAAAGCAGAGGTTTTATTGCAGATCAGACACCGGGCTGTTACCCTGTGCAAGCCTCGCTAGCCCGGTGAATCCCAAACTCTTGTTAATATTCATATCGGAGCTAATGGCAGAGTTGGAGGCTCCGATGGGCTCTGTTGCGTTAGGTCCCATACAAACGTGCATGGGAAAGATGCAGGTCCCCGTGTGCTGAGCGAAGCTCTCCCCTTTTTGAGCCGATAGTTGATCGACCGCCCTCAGCCGGGGTTTTTTACGCCACGAGGACCGCCGGCGTTCGGCACGTTCCTGGAAACACCCCGCTCTCCCCGTTCAAAGCCCCTGTGGGTTGAACTCCTCCACGGCTGCTGTTAATAGGTTAATGAGACCCTCGTCTGGCAGAGTTAGAGTGCCTGGCTTTCTAAGATAAAACTATCCGGCGACATTAGGAGGTTGGGCCTCTTTATGACTGAACGCCATTCATCCTGAGTACACAAGAGCTCGCAAATTTAATAAGCAGAATCCATTTCAGCCCCGTGGCCTGCCATGGCAACAGGAGAGAGGGGCTCCAGCCTCCGCTGCTCAGGCATCATTATCTCCAGGGCCATCTGCTCCAGAGAAGCACAATCCCAAACTCATTTAAATAGAGCCAGCCTGAAATATGTGACGATTTTTCCCAGTCTCCCCCTCCCCGCCGGCTCCCCCCGCTCCCCGCGCGTGGCTACACCTCCACACACAAGCGGGAGGAGATGTAATATTCAAAGGGTGAGGAGAGGGTACGGGAGATAAGATTATAGCGATAATGAACTGAGGGAAGGCGAACGGGGGAGGGAGGAACTTTCCTCCTTTGGCTGCCATTCCCTGAGAAAGCAAGAGGTTGCAATAAATTATAAATGTATTTTTCAAATCATCTTGGAAGAAATATTTCATAAACAATGATTCATCACCCTCCCCAGAACTCATCCTCTCTGGAACAATTAAGCGGTGAAGAAAACTAACGCAGCTAATTCATTTCTTTCCCTGCTTTCTGACCGACAGTGCACTGTCCTCGTCATAAAAGGATACAATAAATTACCGTGTCCCTAAACGAGTTCACCCTCCCTAAGTGAGGACATTTTGGAAAGTAAATGGGAGGGGTTAGGGGTGAAGGGGTTCATTCCTTGTGAGGCTCAGACAATTCGCACCCCCCCGTTTGTGTGGTGCCTCCTGTTTAGGGGCTCCCAAGGCAGGGTTTGGGACAGGGACCCACAACAGCTCTCTGAGACGAGTGGCCTCGAGTGCGTCCCCAAAGGGGACAGGAGGGGACATGGGCTTTGACAGATGGACATAAACAAGAGCCTGCAAAGTTGCACCATGCCTCTGCTTCTGCACAAAGTCATTTTTAATGCATCTGTTTTATTTTGGACCTACCTCACCTCTCGCAGCGGAGGCTGCAGGAGCTGTAAGGAGCGGCGTGAGCCAAAGCAGGGGCAGCGGCGGACGCCGGCGGGTGGTTTTACAAGGCATTGCCCCAACAGCGTGTCAAGTTTGAGGAGCACTTCAGGCTGTAGCTGGGAGGAGATGGCCAAGAGCAAGCAGCAGGGAGACATCCCGGTTGGCACCCAGGCTGGGAAGGGTGTTTCTCTGCCCGGTCCCTCCAATACGGCTCTGCACCGTGGGAGAGATGTCGCGGCCGGAGGGGAAAAAAGTTACTGCAGGAATTTCTGAAAGATGTCATTTCTCATTGGTTTTCTGTCAGGGTCTTCCGACCTCCACTCGCTGGGTCATAGGAGTAAATCTGTCACGGGCTAAAAGATGGGTTTCCTCCGCTGAGGTGGAGGCAGCGCCTGTCTGCTGAGCATCCCTATCCCTCCCGAGGCAGTAAATGGGTCTGGAAGCACGTGCCCTGCCTGTTGTCGTGTTCCTGGCTCCGCATCCGCGCAGCACACATACACCGCACAGCACGAGCACGCGTGTGCATGCCCAGAGGCGCCGAGGCTGCGGATGGGATGCTGCTGCCCCATTAGCTTGGGAGTAACGTGCAGTGGGATGCTCGGCTTTGCCGGCTGCCCATTCCTGCGTACACGGTGCCGGGGTGTCTTTCACCTGAAGCTCCTGCCTGCCAAGTTTCCCGTCTCCACCCCGAGGCACGTGGAGTTCGTGTGGATTATATGGAGCAAGGCTGCGGTAAGTCCATGAGATCAAACGACAGTGTAGAAATGCATCTGGGAGGGGTGAAATGAAATCATATATATTCATTACCTTTATTTAGTGACGTTAAGCCTCCCAGCGCCCATAACACCCTGTATACGCCGTCATCAGTCACCTGCAGCGGAGGCAGCCACCCCTGGGAGACAGCGTGGCAGATGGCCAGAAAGCCAGCGCAGCGTCGCCCAGGCGGGGACGTGATGAATGCCTGCAAGGACGGACAGCCCTGCCCTGGCCCCAGGGGGAGTTGAAGGAGGCAGAATGGCATTATACGTCTTGGAGACTGGAAGTTTTCCACCATCGACGGGGTCCTGGGATATTTCAGTCTCAGCTTTTCACAAGAGTAATGCTTGCTCGGGTGAGGAAACCAGGCTTGCCGTTGGTGCACGTCCCTGGGCAATACAACCACACGTGGGCACGATGTCTCGAGTGACCAAAGTGCCCAGTGTCCCCTCCTGGAGGCTGAAACTGCTTTGGTCACGTCCCTTTGCACGGATATAGTCTTTAAGTGTTCACTAACTCAAGTTGTCAAGCCATTGATTGGGAACGCAGACTCAGCAATCCCTGGGTGATAAATGGCATATGACATATTAACTTATATAGAAAGCCTCTATTGCTTTGAAATCTTTTTAGGTTGATAAATTGGAGGATCTACCACAAAATCCATAATAATGTGTTTTTCTCTGTAGCTCAGTTAGAAATGATAAGGTACCAAGTGTTATCAGAGATGAATAAGCTTCAAAGTATTTGCAGAAGTATTTTAATTTATTAAATCTGCAGAACAGTTGAAAAATTCATAAGAACGATTTCTCTGTGAGTTTCTCAGCTTTTTCTTTTCCTGGACTGGCGAACACCACACGAAGATCTTAATCTATCCAGGCCTTTGAGTTCGCATCCTGGACTGAAATTTGGCCAACAAACAAACAAACAAACAAAAACTCTTTATGAAGACACAAGTTCAATTCCTGTTTTCTTATTTAGAAGAAAAATTATTTCCTCTAAAGAAATTTCAGACCTTGTTATCTCTTTTTTTGTCAGAAATGTCCCAGGAAGTGATATTTGCAGTAACACACAGGTTCACTCCAGATGAAAGGAAAGCCAGATGTCATGGCACGCAGGCTGATGTCGCAAATTCCATCTGATCCTCTGTGGAATCTCAGCCTGGAGTTTCATGGACCTCCTTTCACCAGCCAGCCTAGACTCTCACCTTAAGCACATGCGTTCAATTATTTAGCGAGGAAAATGGGCTCCTGTAACTAATAAAATACCTGATTTAGCCCCTTAATCCCATTCTAACATCTTTAAACCAGTGCCAACACAGGTGAGACCTCTGGGAGAGCAAAGCTAAATATTGCTCTCTGCCTCGTGGCTGGCTTTCAAACGTACATTTCATTCCATCTCTGTTGTTTGGAATTAATGTTGCAAGGAGAGCGGCGGAGAGCTTCTCTAGGAAAGCATGAAGATGCCCAGCTCCAGCAGAAACCAGCCTACCGCCGAGCAGATCCGCCGTAACACGAGTAATTCAGCCCGGATGGCAAAGGCTGGGCTTGCTTTTTTTTTTTCTTTTTGAAATGCTCAGCTGTTAGCAACAGGAGAAAACCAACTCATGGGTCAAAGCTCTCGGAGCAAATCTTTCTGCCTTATTTTTCAGGTTTTAAGAGATAAAGCCCGGCAGGTGGGAAGGAAGAGATGGAACAGGGCAGTTTTTCATTCTTCCATAAGCAAATTCTTGGCTGCAATCTCTCCAGCTCCTGGTGCGGTGGCCTAACGTAACTAGACAGCACAGCCCGAAATCTTTCCTGCATAATTGTGTGCTTCACTGGACTGACGCTGGGAATGAATTTCGCTCACCCGAGGCTCAGCTGGAGATGGGATGGCTTTTGAGGAGCTTACGCTCTGTCCCGGCGCATCACCCCTCATTGATTGATCATCCATTCTGCAGACTCTGACAAGAGGTATGAAATTATCATTGAAGATGCCCCTCAGAAAGGCTCCAAGCCGTTTTCTATCAGATTTACACCGTATTGGGAGGAGTGAGGCAACTACCATCTCCCTTCGCACCCCGTCATCTAATTCTGCGGCTGATGGAGCTGGCTGGGGCTAAAGGGATGGCCCGGAGGAAAACCTGTGCTGAGAACAAGGTCTGGGCAAGCCTGGGAGATCAGCAGATACCGGTGATTTGGCTTTAGTCTGATACGACTCAGCCCTCGATTTTGATCACATTAGCAAGAGTTTGGAAAAAAAAAAAAAAAAAAAAAGCAGGAAATTTGATATTTTCTGACTAGAAATAAACCCCATTTGGATGGCTTGTAGTGAAGAAGCGTGGGGTTAAAAGCCCAGGAAAATTTGGGGCAGGCTATCGTTATAAATGTACCTAACATCCTTCCCGCTAGCTATTTCACACGCAGCCTCGTTTTTCTCGCATATTTTCTATTTTTATTTCCTTTAATGGCTTTCAGCCGTGATATTTTTAAGAGCGCTTTCCCGTGCGGAGCAGCTGCCATTGCCATGCTGTCAGCCCGGTTGCCATGGCTGATACGCCGGGCTCCTGCCAGAATTTTGTTGGTCAACGAGCCGCTGTCGACGCCGTTGGGCAGCGTGTTTCCATAGCTATCCGTGAAGAAGAGGCATCTTCAGGTGATGTGGTGCTGAATCTCCTTTTTTAAAGGACTCAGCCTAAATGTCCTCACAGGTCTGTAGTCTTTAATGTGACTATTTAGCACCCTAACAGCTGAACTCTCTCCAAATTAGCCGGAAAAGCAAGCGTGACGATTTTTAACGCGGCGCCGGTAGAGCGGCTCGTTTGTGCTAATCAAAAGGGAGCGATCAGCTTGAAAACGTCCCCTCTTAATTTAATTCATGGACTTCAAAAATAAGTTTCTTCAGATGCAGGTGCCTTGAGAACATCCGTTTTTAACTCATTTGAAGTAGTGAATTCCTCTCACCGGACTTAATTAGGGACAGGTATTAAAACAAATTGAGGAAGAAGATCTTAGAAGAAAAGTGGTTTTATTAGGAAAGGACTGTAGGGCTTTTTAATTAATGCCAGAACAGCTGTCCTTAAACTGTTTCTCTCTTATGAGCAGATTATCCCAGCGAAGGCTAAGAGGCCACGGAAAACAAGGAGCCAGTTCTGTTCAGAGCTTCTGGTCCCCGTCTGCACCGCTGTCATCAGAAACCAGGGAGCATTTGTCTGGTCCTCCCTTGGATTGCAACATATTTCTGTTTTCTTACAATATAGACTCATCCCAGTTTGTTTCTAAGCGAATTGCTTTTTTGTTCGTGTTGCATATTCCCTAAACAGTCGTATTAGTGGTGACAGCATGTCATCTTGATGGTGTTATGACAGTATGACGCCAAACTAGTATTAACATAACATTTCTTTTTAAATCTTGTCTGAAAACATATTGTTCTCCCTTGCCAGCACTCCTCTGTTTCTCTCACCCTTTACCATGGGTTTTGGGTTGCCTTTTTTGTTTTAACTCAGTTGTTGCAAGCGGGCTGATACGCAGCGCATACGGAGGAGTTTGGTGGTGATTCAGGTGATGAGGTGAAGGGAGGGAGGAATGAAGGCGTTTGCCCAAGGCCGTCCAGAAGCCTCTGCTGGGGGGGAAGCCCCAAGCCCACATTTCCCTGGCAAACCTCCTCTTCCCTCTTACGCTTCACCTTACTCAGATTTATCGAGTTTAGATTTATGAAGTTTAGGTTTCAAGATCCCCGTTGCTACGGCAGAATTATTTATAGTTTTTCTACCTTTTCTTCTACAACCTCAATTAAAAGGTGGACTCTGATGTCCCCCAAATGGTGAAGTCAGTCTTAAATTCAGAAAGCTCGTGAAGAGAGGAGAGCCGTAACTCGGGGGACGGGGAGCTCTCTGCGTGCACGAGTGGGATGAGCGGATGCTCTTACTTGTTTGAACGTCCTGCTTTTCTGGGGTGAGGTCTGCGGGATGCTCGCTCAGAGATTGAGCTGTTTTGGCTGGGAAATCAAAATTGTTTGCTAAATAACAGGCATTTGTTTAGAAGGAAAGTAAAATAGAGCTTTTTTTTTTTTTTTCTGAAAAAGAGTTTTTTATGTTAAAAATGAGCAATGGGAGTGCAGAAATCACTTCCAGTCCCTGTGACACGCAGGCAGTGAGTTGCACGCTCCTGGGCATCCCAAGGAGAACAAATTGCCGAGGAGGAGCTGCAGTCATCGAGACAGAGGAAAATCCAAGTGGCCCTTCCTGCAGTACCCCCACTGGAGGCAGGAGCCTGGCTGGCAGACACCGGCCGACCCAGACGCCCCTCGAGCAAAGTGCTTTTCCCTCGCTGGTGGAGAGGACCGGGAGAAGGTGACACCGAGAGCTGCAGCTCGGCACCGGGGGCTGCCGGGGAGCCCCAAGGCCGGAGGCATTGCTCAGCCTCCCCGTGCCACCGAGCTGGCAAAACCTGGGGGCATCTTCCCCTGTCCCCTCTCACCTCCCCGCGGGGGGCAAATATGCTCTGGACCAGCTTGGCTCAGCGTGTTGGTGCCTGCAGGGTTCTCCTGGCTCACAGCCCATTAGTGATGGAGGGAGGACGGGAGGGGGTCCTGTGATATGACGCACAATAAAGCTCCCCGACAGCCCACCCATGGGGGTGAAACACCTCCTTTCCTCTCCAACGGCCTGTGGATGAGCACAGACCCCGTCCCCATCCCCCTGGACATCTGCATCCCACAGCTCCTCCCGCCCCTTTGCCCCCAGCCCCTTCCTCGCAGCAAACCTTTGCTCAGGTTTTAGTTTTGCCTGTTTGCTTTCCCAGCCCTCCTCCTGCTCCCTGACCTGACAAGCGCTCCTTTTAGCAGAGTATTAATTATCATCGCGGTGCTGGGACTAGTAATTATCCCTCCCTTGTGCTTTATGGGCTTCCCAGCACGGCTTGTGACGAGGACAGGGTGAAGCGGCTCAGCTGGCGAGGGGCTCGTGGTGTGTGCCTCGGAGCTGTGGTAATTGTCCTGTGCCAGCGAGGAGGGAACAAGGGGAAGAAGAAGGAAAAGGAGAAAATCACCTCTTTGGAGTCAATGGTGAGTCAGAGAACTCGTCTTGCAGCCTTTAACCCAGGTGTTTTCCTCCCAGTGACTCCCAGAGTTTGTAACACAGAATAAATAAAAAAAAGAAGTAACGTTAGGCCATCTACCAGGAGATGGAGAAGCCCAGGAGGGCTGAGAGGACCATAATGACGTTTGCCAGCGCTGAGAAACTCCCCTGTAACAAGAAGCATGCGAAAAAACCCTGATGGAGACCTGATGAGGGGTATAAGGAGAAGATGGCAGGGATGTGGGAACACCTGCATGTTCCTCTGTGGGTATTTCTACAGGGCAACTGCAGCAGGCTTTGCTTTCGGTGGGGGATCACTCACTTTTCTTCACAGGGCTCACGTGTGCTAGCACAACCGGGCACAGCAGCACCCATTTAGCTATTTCACTGATATTAACTACCATGATAGTGCTCATTTTACAAGGTCTGTCCAAAATAATTCATACCCATTTAGTGCCTTGCATTTCGCCGAGTGTTTTACATGAAAAACTCTGTGTTTAACTCTCCCCCCTTGCACCAGCAGAGTACTTCTGTAGTACCTTGCTGTACTTCTGTGCCAAAATTGCACGGTGACTGGCCAGCCAAGGCTGCTGCCGCGAGATGCTCGTCACCAGCTGATGGACCTGCCCTGGGAGGTGATGGCCATGGCGAGCCCAGCGAGGAGGCGCGGCGTGGGATGGCAGAGCTGGAGAGCATCAACGTGGGAGCCCGGATGCCTTCCAAGGCACAGTGCTACCACCGCTGCCGGAAACGTGACAGCTCTCCATCATAAATAGGGCAAAAAGATTAAAATAATACTCCTCTATGGCCAAACCTGTGAATTTTTCTTTGGCAAAATGACAACACACTGCTAGTGAAAATTGCCTTTCATTACAGCGGGGGGGGGGAAGGAGATAAAAATGAAATAAGCTGTGCTTTTCTTCCCTTTATGTCCTTTTCACAAACCTGTAAGGATTCTTTCTGTCTTTTGTCCCCCCAGTTTCCTCCAGCAGTGAGAAGGTTTATTTCAATTTATTGTGTATTTGTCTAGGAATTTAGGGATCTCAAGGAAATCACAGCCCCAGTCTGGCAAACACTGCTAGCAGACGTAGGAAGAGGCAGGGTGTGCTCTGAGCACCTTTTACTCAAAATCGGGAAGCCAGAAGTCAGAGGGAAAACGGATGAAGAGACTTTCCCATGGCCACCCTCAGAAAACCAGTGGCAGAGCAGAAATGAAATGCTGATCGCCCGCCTCCTAGGTCCTTGTGAAAAACTCTCCACTTGGGCGTTCTTTTTCCGGTATCAAGGAGTAATTGTAGCAATGGAGCTGGGATGTGGATGTCCGAAGCTAGAGAGCAGCATCCTGCCCTTGCTGCTGCCCTGCCCCATTGCCGACATTGGGACAAATTGCGTGTGTGACACCTGAGGCCACGCGGGTGTGCATTGACCCACTCGCTGGCTGCCGACGGCCATTCCCACATGCAGCATCTTGGAATTTGTGGGATTGAACTCTGCAGGTTTTCCCTGTGCTGGTGTAGAGCACAGGAGGTGCTCGACTTCTGGATGCCAGCACAGGTAAGCCTTGGAGGACACATTCCACAGAGATGGACTGTGCAAGTAAATCCTCACCCCATCCAGGCTGGAAACCTTTCCCATGGGGAATTAAGCAGAGTCATTTGCGCATCGTTAACGGGAGCAGACGAAAATATGGCCATCAAGGTGGTGATCATCCCAGCAAATATGGCTGTCTCGAGAAACTTAACCCTCAAAACACATCGGCGTGGCATCTCTGCCTGTGCAGTAAGGGGACTTTGAGCGTCTTCTCTGATACAGTGGAGCCAGCTGGGCTTTCGGCCTCTGGGCTAAGGAAGACCATACTTAGCTCTTGGCTCTGCCAGCGACTCTCTATGTAACCTTGGTCAAATCACTTGCTGCTTTGAAGGGGGTGGAAGAGGATTCAGTGGAGCAGCTACTGAGGGTGGGCAGCCCCAGCTATCCATGCGCTTGGAGGAGCACCAAACCGAGCTGCTGAGAGTGCCCGCACGGCGTCAGCCTCCTCCCGCCGCTGGTTCGGGGCAGCCCTGGATACCAGGCAGTCTGCACTGACTGTCACTTTCTTGGCTGCTCCCTCTCCGGCTCAGCAATGATGGTCCACATACGGTCCCAAATCACCATGTGCCTCAATTTCCCCATCCGTTAAATGAGGCTAATCATCACTTTCACTTTCGAGTTGCCAGCGTTGCAGAGCCATGCAGAACCTGACAGAAAAGGGCTTTTCTCAATGAGGGTGAGCAACACCCTGGCGCTGAGCGGCTCCCCTGGTCGGGCATCCCTCATCCATGGCGGCTCTGCTGATTTCGGGCACGTGCACGTCCCTCCCGTACACCAGATAACGAACTGGCTCAGGAAACCGCATCCATCCTCCATCTCGCATGAAGGCAGATTGCTCACGGGCGGAGGAAATCTCCTGGAGAGTGAACCTTGTCAGCAAAAATGCAAATATTTGGAGACAAAGTGTTCATTACAGCAGAACTTGATTTCAGGGTCAACCCTTTTTGCAGCAAATTGTTAGCCAGCTAAAATGTTTATTGTCACCACACTCTGGCAGTTTTGACAGTACCTATCAAGTTGAGCTTGACAATATCTGCATACTGCTTCCGCGGCTTTCCCTCGCACAGCGATGCGAGAGAGGCGCTGGAGGAAGAGATTGAAGACAGAAGAACAGGCAACAGATAATTGGAAGTACCCCCTTCTTTGTGAAAAAAGCCAGGGGTGCTGTGGCCCGGGGGAGCTGGTTAAGAGGAGGAAAATTTAAGGCAGGCTGTTGGCGATACGGTGGTGGGGTGCACACTGAAACAGCCGGGTGGATTTTTGTTTGATTTTTTGTTGGGTTTTTTTTTCCCCCCGATGTAAAACTGCACACACGGAATAAACTCCCCCCAGTCTGGCAGTGCATCAGCAGAAATCACAGCCTACAAAAAGACGGTATTTCTTTTGTTTTGTTTTTTTTTTCCTATGCGAGCCACGTGGCTTCCCAGGACCCATGGGAACCACCCCGATATCGGCGGAATTTCGGTGATTTTTCTCCATTCTCATTTGCGCTCTCTTCAGCTCCGGGGTTGAATCTGCTCCCCTTAACGCCTGCGCGGGACTAAGGCCAGTAGCACCTGGGAAGGAGATCACACGGCTGGCAAGCCCGGAGCCCAGCGGGATAAACTCCCACATCTTTGCGGTGTGCTCTGAGAACCAGAGGACGGAGGGAGCCGGGGCCGGCTCTGCCTCGGCGGTGAAAGGGAGCGATGGGGAGGCGGCGGCAGGTCTTTGAGAGAAAACAAGGTGCTGATGAAAACCCCCAGAAGGGGTGGAAAAGGGAGCTGCAGCCACAGGCCCTTCTCCTGCACATTTTGGGGCTCCTTCTGCTAGAAAAAAAAAGACAGCAGTTTCCAGCTCCAGGATGGACTAGTTTTACTCTGCCTTTTGCTCCTCCAGGTCTTTACCGTTTCCCCAGCTAATGCATGGGGAAGGTGGGCCGGTCTGGAGCTGCTGTGAATGGGTTTGGTTTCCTCGCTTGCTGGAGCTGAGTGAAGGCTGTTTCATCTCAACAGGCTGCTCCCAACACCCCTTAATTTGAGATCTCCTGCATGCAGGAGGCAACGGAGCCGAGTGACCTTGCTGAATCTCGGCCGCTGCAGCTGCAGAACAGGGGAGGAAAAGAAAAGAGGGGAGGAGGAAGAGGCACTTTGCTGCCTCCCATTAAAGCCCCAAGAGGCTGAAGATGAGAGAGCGAAAGTTTCAAATTGCCAGAACGTAATTCTGAAAGTCATTTTCCAAGCGTGGAGCTCTCCGCAATGTCACCTCTCATCTTCCAAGGTGGGGACTGAAGGGACAATAAAGCACAGAATATTCTGCAAAGACAGAGCTGCTAATTCAAAGATGGAAGAGGTGCCAGTCCCCAAACAGGCTGTCTCACACCCCCCTTCTGCCGGGAGATCTGTGCAGTCAGATGTAGCTGTACAGGGGGACCGGTTCCAGCTCCTTTCCTGAGCTGTATCCAGCCCGGATGAGTGATCCGGCTGAGCTAAGCATGGCTTACGCAGGTCCTTCTAAGAGCAAGGATCTCAAAAAAAGCCCACCTGTTCAGTAGTTACACTTTTAATTTGACTCAAACTCCTGACTTCCAGTTCAATCCCATGATGATGGATAATGATTATTACTATTATTAGTTTCTTAGCCCTCCCTGAGACCAGCAGAAGACACGACGGGTGTGCAGAAGAAAAGGTGCACTTTAATATTCACACATCCCCGCCCCAACCCAGCAAAGCTGTTCCTCCCCGCTCCCTCTTCCAGCTTTTTGCCTTCAAAGAAATCTGGATTAAGGAGCTAGATGTATTCAACAAAGAGTTCGGCCCAGGAGCTTGCACCAAGGAGTGAATTAGCCTCTTGTTCTACACACTTTGACGACATTTATTCCAGTTGCATCCCCTCTTATGTTTATGAAATAAAAAATTACCCAAATATACAGGCATGCCCTGCTGAGATAAATTGCATTCAACTCTCCTTTGGTTAATATCAGCTTTGTCCTGGGCTCCTTATTACTGGTGCCACCTGTCCCTCCGAGCACAGGCTTTTCCCCTTTCTCTTTCCCAAATTACCCGAGCTGAGGCTTGGGCGGGTTCACCCCCTCTCTGCAAATGCACTTATTTACCCACTCAGGTCAGGGTGCAGGGTTTTCACATTGAAAATCAGGCTTTTTGCCAGGCAATTTCTCCTTTCTCACACTTTTAGAAATGGCACTTTCCCCTCTCTGCAGGCCAGGGCTGACCCACAGAAAGACCTGTCCTTGTTCCTATCCAGGGTAAGGAGCAGAGCGCCGTGGGTCACACAACCTAGAGAAGGCACTTTGCCCTTCGAACTAACAGGGTAACACAGTTCAGTGCTATCATACATACTAAGCACAATCCTGGTTAGTTTTCTATTATTATTATTATTATTATTATTATTATTATTATTATTATTATTATTATTATTATTATTATTATTTCCTGGTAACTATTTCCTTGCTTTTCCATCTGGGAGGCCAGTGAGAGTGTTCCTCACTGGCCTGTAGCCAGTTTTCTCCAGCTGGGATCAGTTCAGTCCAATGTTGCCATCTGTCCTTTGAGGCAGAGGGACATCCTCTTCCATTTCGGATCTCTCCCAGAAGCAATTCCCCTTTTCCCTTCCCCCATGCACCCTGGACTCGACCAAGTTGTCCAGTGAGCTATGTGTGACCATCGTTAGACTCGGGCATGCAAGAGGTCCAGTGGGCTACCCACTGGGCTGCCCAGAGCCCCTGCCAGCCCATGGACTGCCCGCACGGCTGTGGGCATGTGCCCCTGCCCAGCCCCGGGGTGAGCTGGGGGGACTGTCACTCCACAAACAGCTACGGGGTCTTTTGGGGTCTCCCTGACGTAATGGAGGTGGATGGGACTCCCTGGGGATCCTTTGCTTGGGGGGGGGTAGAATCCCCACCCCTCCCTTGGGATGTGCATGTTGTCACTTCATCTCTCTCCTAATTAAAGGCAGAAGTGAGGCGCTGAGCCCCCAGCCACTGGGGAGGACGGATCCCCTTCCCCAGCTTCTACCCCCCCTGCCCAGCCTGGGGTGGGGGGACGGGACCAGACCATTGTGCGGGGCCCCCGCGGATTGGCCGCCGAGTGCGCTGCAGTGATTTTGCGGCGAGGTCCCATTGGCCGCCGCCGCGCATAAGTTTTTGCTCCGGACAGGAACTTTTCCCAGGGAGGATGGAGTAACCCCGCGGCGGCTCCGCGCCCTCCTCCCGCCCGGCTGCCCCCTCCCCCGCACCGCCCCGGCCCACGGCAGCCACCGCCACCCGGCAAGGATGAAGCTCTGCGGGACTTTCCTCGGTTCGTAGCCATTCGCCGGAGGATGGGGGGGTGTATGAGTGTGTGTGTGGCGGGGGAGGGTCCAGAGTATGTCTTTCGCCCCCCCCGCGTTTCTCCTCTAAAGCACTCGAGCAGCTTAACTCTGCTTAAGGCAAGCCTCGGCAAAGGGGCTCAGGGCCGACCGGAGTGTGTGTGTGTAAGTCGCGGACCCACAAACTATCCCATTACTTTAGGGTGGGTTTTTTTCCTCTTTAATGGCATGGTGGAAAGTGGTTCCCCGAATGTGTTTCAGAGCGCAGGTTTCCCGTGTTTGCGTTTAGCAAGCGAGGTCCCGGTCTCATTCTCCCCCAGGCCCAGCTGTGAAGGGCTACAGGTGCGGGGGGGGGGGCGGGTAGTGTACGCGGCCCCCGGTGCTCCGAGTCACCGGCGGGGCTTTGTCCCCGCTGCCGCGCGTTTCGCCTAATTACAAAGGACAAGAAGGGAAAGGGGGGTGTGGGGGAAGAGGGAGAGAGAGGAGAAAATCCTGTTTTCTGCCGCTTCTGGTCACAGTTCTGCTGGGGCGGGGGGGTGGTGTCTGGTTTGGTTTTGATTGTTGTGTTTGGGTTTTTTTTCCCCTTTTGCACATCGATGGGTAGTAAAGGGGCGAGGGGGTGTTATTAAATATAAAGTTAGTTCGTGCCTGTTCAGCTGGGTGTGTTTCAGTGCCCGCATTAACTGAGGCACAAAGAGGAAAATTTGGGGATAATGCGAGGTGCCTTTTGCGAAAGATGGTGATTGCTCCAATTGTTGTTCTTCAGGGAGAAAAGAGCTCTAGATTTGGGTTAGACAAAGACATTGCCTCTTTGCGAAGGAACCGCCCAAATCAGGGAGAAGGGGCGCGCCGGAGAGCGAGCAAAGGGTTATTAAAAGTTTTTTGTGCCTGTGCATGTTGTTCCATCTGCCAGGGGCCTGTAGTGGGCAGGTTTCTTCGCAACCCTTCAGCTGTTCCATATACAATATTAATGCTGGCCATTTCTATTCGGCATACAACAGCACTAATTGTAGTCTGAGGCATTAAGGCAGCCAGCCCATCTGCATAGAAGCTTTCAGAAAGAAACAAGGAAAAAAAAATCTTTCACCCCCAGCTGGTAACCGGAGAAGTTCGTGCCAATTACAAATGCATAAAGTTTGAGATCTAATTTACTTTGAAACAGACTCAAAGAAGCCAACGAAATGCAGCGCGGCGGTTTTATGTCTGTATTTACACAGGGAAATGCAGTTTTATTTTAAATAATTTCAAGCTCGAGACGCTTGATTTGAAAACAGGAGCATAGTAAGATTTAAGAACAAAAAATAAATAAATTGCAAGGGAATCTACTTCTCAGAGTCCTTCTGGTATTCGCTCCCGCAGGCGATAGGCAGGCAGGGACCCTCGGAGCGTCCCCCTCGAGCAATGCTCCGAAGGCAAAAATACGGGAACACTTATTTTATACCTCTCTGCCGTACGGCTCCCAAGAAGCGGCAGCTCTTTCAGACCTGGGAACGCACAATAATTTTCCCCTCCCTGAAAACAGCTGCAAAGTGACTCTGTAGTGACCGGCCAAATAATAATAATAAAAAAAAAGGTCGAAAAATGCTTAAAAGGGTGGAAAAGGCTTTAAAGGCGGGCGCGGCCGGAGCTGTCCGTGGTGCTGACCCGCCGCTGGGCTGGGCCCACGCGTGGTATCGCCTCCCCTCGCGAGCCCCTCCGGCGGGGGGGGGGGGGGGGCGGATGGTGGGCCGGACCCAGAGATCTTCAGGGGGTGGGGAAGGATCTGGGGGCTGCGAGACGGGAATTCCTGCCGGTTGCTGAAGTTGTCGGTGGTAATTAGAAACCGCGGGTGAGGCGCCGCTTGTTTGCAGCGTTTTGGGAGACAGGAAGGGGAAGTCTGGGGAGTTTGGGAACAAAGAAAAGCCAAACCCCCTCTCGCAACCCAGAGCTTGGTAGAACGGTATCAAAGCTATCAGCTGCCTTAGGGCTCCTAGGTGTGTTGCGTGTTAATAAATGCAACAACAGCAATAATACAATTCATCTGTGCTAACACTCGGAGGCACAGGTATGTTTGTATGTGCTGTGTACGTCCATCTACATGCGGTGTGCGTGGACACGAATTTCTGTGGAAACACACGCAAGTAAACACACTCCCCTCCTGCCTTCCAGCCTATCCATTGTGCTTTTGTTTCTCAAGTTTTAGCGTCACGTCTCTAAATGAAATAGCGGTGGAGAGGACCAGGCAGCATTGTGAGCGGAGAGGAGCTGAGTCCTCCCGTCCCTCCCTTTGATTCTATCGCGGGTGCAGAACAATGGAGATGCAGTGTAGCACCAGGCCTGCTGCCTGCAGATAAGAGTTTAATAGAATTTCTGAATGCCAAAGGTTTAGGATGTAAAATATCCCTGTCTTTGCGGTGTGTCCAAAGGAGATAGAGAACGGCTTTTCAGGAGTACTCTCTGCTGAATACCTCCTTTATGTTTAATGGTTTAGGAGCACACCAGGCTTGCAAGCTGTGGAAATGGGCATCCTAAGAATCTCCAAAGCGGCCTCAACTGTTTAAAATTAGTATTTCTGTCACCTGCTCCCCAAGAAAACGCCCGAGATGGGAAATCAAATCACTCTCCCCTGTAACAGTCCATGGGTGAGAAGGGGCTGCATCCAGCCCTCGGGCAGCTTGAGAGGGTTTTCCCCTTCCTGCCTGTACCCAACCTGACCGGGGCAGTGGGGAGCTGGAGGGGGGCGGCTGGGGCTCCCGCAGCTCTGGAGCTGGAGTTTCCCGCAGGAGAGCTCATCCCCAGCAGGATTCAACTTTCCCCGCTAGGCTCTGCTTCTGCTCTCTAAAGGCTCCTGGGGTTTCCGTCCATTTGTAAGCTCCCGCATCTTTTCGGAAGTCTTCATTAAAATGACATTAAAGTCTTAATCGTCTCGGTGATGCTGAGGACGGCGTGAGGGTGCTGGAAAATGCGCTGGGTAGAAAGGTGACCACCCCCCCGCTCATCCCACCCCACAGCACGTCTGTGTTTTCCCCAGCGATTTCCGGAAAGTTGCAACCCAAGTGCTAATGCTCCCGACCGCCGGGGGCGGGGGGAACGTGCTAATGCCCTTCCTGCGCCGGGTGCCGGGGTCTCTCCCCAGAGCCCCCCTCTCCCTCCAGCTCGGCGAGGGCTTTCTCCTCCCGGGGTGGCCAGATCTCTGCCGAACAGGATCATTTCCAAGGAAAGATGATGTTAGCTCCTGGAAAGTGCGGCTCTTTCTGGGAAGAAATGGCAGAACACGCACTTCTCTCGCTTAGAAACAACCCCCAAACTATTTTAGTCACCGCTTTCTTTTAGGACTTATCCTTGTGTTATTCTCCTTCCCGTCACGAAGCCCGAGCCGCGATCCCTCCTGCCCGGGGTGAGGCGATGTCTGCTGGGAATACGTTGTGTCATTTATTTTATTTTATTTTTTTTTAAGGGGAGGAAAAAAAAAAAATTTATATACCTTTTAACCACTCGCTTTTGAATATGTATATCAGCTAATATGCAATACTTCCAGGTTCATAGAGGCGATAAATTTCCGAGTCTGTTCTTTATGGTGATAGGTCATCTTCCTAACCACCAATAAATATTGTAAAGTACTTTCGCTGGAGCTGTGCTAACCCAGGGCATCTGTCACTCGCTGCTTGCTGCTATTAGGAATTATTGGGCCGTACCACGCGTTGGGATGCGCGGGGGGGGACACGGCACGGCGCTTGTCGCGCTCGCCGTCCTTTTGTGTTGCTGCTATCAAAGGAGCCCCGAGCCTCGCGCATATTAATTATGAATCAGCTCGGGTAAAATCACTCACCTTCTGCTGGGGCTCGGAGAAGGGAGGGGGGGCGAGGCGAGAGGGGCTGGCGGGGCTGGGAGAGCCCCAACTCTCCGTGCACTCAAGTCAGCAGCTCCATCTCTCTCTCTCTCTCTCTCTTTTTGATGCTATACTGTAAATTTATTTCACCTCAGAGAGTAAACAGATATATTGCAACCCCAAGGGTTCATGGGTAGTGTATTTACAAAGGGAAGGCGCAGCAAGCCCCCTCTGTGCCATTTCCATTAATGAGAGCGGTCATTAAGTAAATGAGACATTGCCTTTAGCAGGCTTAAGAGTTCACACACTAAGGAGTATCAGATATTTAATTGAAACCAACAACCCGTCTTACACGCGTGTTACTGGTGTAGGGAAGTGGGCTGCCCTCCAAGAACTCTCCCCCCACAACCTCCCCCATGCAAATTTCATGATTGGTTTCCGTGATGTCATTTTGCAAAGGGGCAGACAATAGCTGTGGGGAAAGGTAAGTCAATATTATGTTCTTTCGCTGACAAAGGCAGATAATGCTGGCTTTTTTTTTTCTTTTCTTTTTTTTTTTCTCTCTCTTTTTTTTTTTTTTTCTTCCCTCCCCTCCCTTGGATTGAGACAGAGGGGAAAGGCTTTCGGAGCACACAGTTGATGTAAACAGACGCAGGCGTTTCGCCTTTAGAGCACGAAGGCTGGGTTGTTGTTTTGAAAATTGCACTGGAGAACCGAGGGGATTTTTATGATGATCATCATGCTCCTAGGTCCATCTTTGCTCGCTCGCTCTCTCGCTGCCTGCGAGACGCTAGTGGACATGTTATGCTTCTGACTGAAAAGAGGTTGAATAAGACGAGAAAGGAGATTTATTTTAAAAAAAACCAAACAAACCCAAAACCAACCAAAAAGCACAACATCGAATTCAGCCGGGAAACTTTCTGAATATTTCTGGAAGAGGATGCTCGCCGGGTTTGCGGACCGCGGGATCGGCGGATGTTTATCCGGAGGGAAGCGTGCGCGGTGTTAGCAGAAGACGCTCCCGGGAGGAGTTTGCGCTGCCGGCGGCGGCCTCCGCGGCCGCGGAGCTCTCGGAGGTGCTGATGGCGGTGCGCGCCCGCGGTGCGGGGGCCGGGGCTCCGCGCGTCCCTCTCCGGGCTCTCCCCCCCGACCCGCCCCAGCCCCCTTTGCTACAAAAACTCCGGCCCAAGTCTGCAGTTTCGTACTCCTCGGTCTGTGGGGAGCTCCGCGCCCCGCGGGGGGGCCGCGCTGTGCCGGCCGATGGACGCGTGTGCGGAGGGCTGGCGTTTGCCCGCTCAAGTCGCCTGCCGGGTGCTTGCTCTTGCCACTGGCAGACTTTTTTTAATTCATTTTTTTAATTCTTTTTTTTTTTTTTTTCTTCTCTCCTCCCCCCTCCCCCCAATATTGACCACTTTAGAGTTCTCTATTTATAGCAGCGAGGAACAAGGGAAGTGTGCCATGTTTGTGGATTTCTCTCTATGCGTTGGCCACGGCAGAAATCTGCGGGTTCTTATTTTTAGCTAGCTCGGAAGAGGCTTTGCTTGGCTAATCTCTTTATCAATTTTAGCAAAGTTTTTCGTTGTTGCCGTTGTTTTGTGGCTAATTTGAGGGGAGGGCGAAGGGAAGGGGCTGAGGTTATGTTTGCTCTGCCATCGACCCCGGCGAGTTAGGCTGAGTTTGGGGCGCAGTTTGCCGGCGGGTAGGACCGACCCTCCCCGGGGAGGCGAGCCCGAAGGGGGGTGTCAGCACCCTCCGAGGCTCCCCCACACAAAGGGGCAGGTCGTGGGGGTTCGTCCCCCTCGGAGCAGGAGGTCTGGGGTGTGCGAGACCCCCCCGGAGCCGAGCTGCCAGGGACGGGGATGGGGACAGGCTGCCCCCCGCTATTGTTGAGCTCTCTCGCTCCGAGCAGCCGCTGAAAACAAGTGTAAAAAGCCCAGGCTAAATCCTCGCCATCGCCCTGCCGCTACTTTTAGTTATTTTTTTTTTCTTTTCTTTCCCTTTCCCTCTCTCTCGTTGGCTCATCTGCTGTTATTATCAGCCTTTTCCATATGGCCACTTTAATTAATGTCAGACAAAAGGGGGGTGGGGGGGGGGGGGGGGGGGAGGAGGAATCCAGGAATTAGAGTTTATAGTTGGTTTGTCTCTGATGCTGTCATAGAAACCAGAAGCAAAGATGCCGCCTTTCCACTTCTTTGTATGATCCTGTTTATTGTTCCCGAGCGGCGCAGATTGGAGCAGGCGCATGTTGCACAGCGCAAACCATCGCCTGCTGCTGCGGCCCGAGAAACCCGGGCACGACTCGTCCCCTTCGGCTCTTTCTCTCTCCAACCTGCCCGCCCTCTCCCCTTCCTTCCCCTCTTTCTCCAAGAATAACTTACTTTTGCTTGCGTGTTTTTATTTCTTTTAATTTTTTTTTCTTCTTTTATTGCAAGTCGTTTAGGGATCCGCGGGATCCCAAAGGCGAGAAAAGTAGGAAAACTCGGGAAAGTTGGGTTTACCCCTTCCCATAAAGCAGACGGGAGCTGCCCCTTGTGTCCCGGCGGAGTTGGGGTCCGTCTGTCCCGGGGTGCCGTTACGGTGGGGGGGGCACCGTCCCCCGGGGGTGGGCGGCCGCGGCCGGGGGTGGCAACTTCTCGGGGCTCCCGTCGAGGAGGGGTCTGGGTGGGCAGAGACGCTTGTCCCCTGCGCAGCCCCGAGCAAGGGCCCGTCAATTCGCGTCCCCCTCCGCAGGGTCGCCGCCGGCCCGCGGCAGCGCTCGGGGGCGGAGGGAGAGGGGGCGGCGGGGGCACCTCGTACCGTAGGAAAGCCAGAAATTCAGCCCCCCGCCCCGCGAGGGGGATCCCCGGGGCTTGGCCCGGCTGGAGGGGTGTCCCGCTGCGGGACGGTGCTTCAGGTCACTGCCGAGGGTGGCGTTGGTGGCTTTAGGATGGAGGTGCCCCCTCCCCTTTGGGCAAACCCTGGGCTGGAAGCGGGGGAGAAGCCTCTTCCCTTGAAGACCCCAGACCTCCCCCTTTCTTCCCCGCCCTCGCTGTCCGGTCCCGTTGTCCCCGCGCTCATCCTTGTCCCCAGAGGAGGGACGCGGAGCACGGGGAGGGCAGCGCGGGGGTCGAGACGGCGCCCCCCACCCCCCTTTTTTTTTTTTTTTTGTTGTAGAACTGGGCCAGGTCGGTTAATGGCCCCGGGCTGGGGTGGGAGGGAAGGCTGGGGGGGACGGGACACAGCGAGCCCAGGTGCCTTCCAGCTGGGGGAAGTCATTTAGGCCGGCGACTAACCCAGCGGGGCCGGGGCTTTCCCCCAACAACCCGAAGGGGCGAACTGTGGGTCGGGGGAGGGGGGAGGCAGGGGAAGCTCCGGCTCCGCGCCCCCCGCCCGGTCCCGTCCCGCGGCGCCGAGCCCCCGGGGGAGCGGGCAGCGGGGCGGCCCCTGTTCCTGGCAGTCGGATGATGAGGGCAGGGCTGACTTTGCAAGACGTAGCTCGGCGTCAGAGCAGCTGCCATTTTAGCAGACAGTGCTAAACTCTCCCCCCCTTCCACCCCCCCGGGAGCCTCAGCTTTGGGGTGCTGCCTTCCAAACTTGGCTTCTCGATGGGGCATGTTGCTCTTCTTGGGCTTCGGGGGGGGGCGAGCAGTGCACCCTGAGTCAGCAATACATCCTAAACAAGCTGAATTAACGCAGGTTTTGGAGCTCGGGAATAGAAACTCTTCTTCCCCTCCCCCCCGCCCCCCCCCCCAATCCCACCGTGGTTCTCCATCAGGGCTTGAGGAGGGCGGGTGAGTTTATACACCTGAGCCCCAAAACTCACTTGGTGCAAAGCAAAATGGTCCCTATCTCCCTATCCGGTGAGGGGTAGAGCCCACCTTTTGCAACCTGGGTGTGCTTGTTTTGCAAGGGGTGCTGGCATCCACCCCCGTCGAAGGTTTGGGGGGACCCTTTGCCCCCCGAGAGCCGGGTGAGGAAGGGAAGTGGCAGGTTTACAGTAAAGGCTGGAGCGTGTGGGGGAAATCGCCACGGCTGGGCTGGGCTTCCCAGAAGACAAGAAATCAGCCGTGGGAAGGGGAGGGAGACGGGGGAAGCATCGCGTTACCGCCGGGAAGTCAGATGTGAGAGTTTAATGGCAAAGCGGGGGGCGATACCCCGTCTCCCCTTTGCTGTGTGTGTGTCAGTTTCTAAATGGAAGGACTTATTTTTGCAGCTGTAAAGTGTGCGGCTTAGTTGCTAGAGCTCTTCCCTTAATGACAAAGGACGGCTCCGTCAGCACTTTATAGCTGGTCCCTTTTCTCATACTCGGGAGCTGAGGGTGGAGGATCCACGCTGAAAATTTACGGAGCTGGGAATACATCTCACCGTGCGTCGCTCTCCCACGAACAAATCCCCTCTTTGAGTTATTTGTTGTGCAAATGCTGTTTACGCCTTGGCTGTGCAGACAGGGATGCTGACACCCGTGAGGGAGGCTACGATGGCCCCAGATCCCAGGTTTATTTAATTTTTTGGAGATAGCCCTGCAGCGTCTGTGTGAAAGGCACTAGCAGGCTGGGATTAACTCCCGCCCGTCCTCTTGGTTTCCAGGTATTTTTAGAGATTTGACGGGGCAGAAGTTGCCGTCAGGAAACTTTGTTGTTCCCACCTTTCTTTTCACCTCTGTCCTGGGTTTTGCTGGTTTCTGCAAAGAATAACTCCAGCACCTACACACCAGCACTGGTCTCCCCGGGTGTGGGTTGCAGAGTCCCCTGGTGTCTCTGACACCCCTAAGGCTGGTTTGTGTGAAACCTCCGGCCTTAAAATAGCCTGTATTGCTTCTAAAGCTGTTTACCTTTACAAAGTAGAAACTTGACCCACCACCTCGTCCTTAGAGAGGAGCTCATGGTGTCAATAGAGAAGCGTGGTGATAAGGACACGCCATGGAAAGTTTCTGGGATGGGAGAAATGCCCTGAAACACCTTGCTCCTTGAGTGAAATGAATTTACATGAGATTCCTGCTCTGGGATCAGGGAACCGGGTCATGAGTAATGGGGAAGAGCAGGGCTGGGGCATCCCTTCTGCTTCCTTCAGAGCTGGGAGGGAAATCTGTCACCCCCCACCCCCTGCAAAGGTTTTCACCAAGGAGAAAAGTGCTTTGTGTGCGTATATTTGGAGGAAGAAAGTTTCCCCTTTGGGCAGGTTAATCAGGGGAAGGGAATTTCCTAAAGTGCCGCGTTTGCCCTTGCAGAGCTCGGGAGCTGCTTCGCTGGGAGCAGCTGTGCAGTGGCTTGGCCCTTTGGGACAGGGCTGAGACCCCGAAGGTGAAGAGCAGTTTCCAAGTGTCTCCTCCCCGTGCAGGTTCCCTGGGCTGCCCCTCTGCAGGACGGCATCCCCCAGCTTCTCGGAGCTGCTTTGCCGCAGCATCCTGTGCGTGAGGGAGGTTGTTTCTGCCCTGGGAATAGCCAGAGGTGGGCACCAAGGTGAGGAAGGCATGAACGTGTGTTGAACACTTATATTTGAAGAAAGTAAACATTAAAACATCACCTGAATGGAGCAACTCCTTACAAACTTGAAACATTTTGTGGATTTTCTGTGGACTCTTCTATAGAAGGCACAAGCTGGAGTTTTAAGGGAAAATGGCTAAATATACAACACAAAATGTTGTTTTCCTATTGTTGAGCTCTTTCATCCCTATAGTACTTCTGTGAGGCTTTGCTGTGGTTTTGCAGGTGGGGATGGGGAGGCAGAGAAGGTCTCTGGGCCAGAAAGGTCCAGACTAACAGCCTGGGATCTTCGCGTGACATCTTGGTCCCTTTTAGCAGGAGTTTGCCCTTTGGGGGCTGTATTTTGAACATCGCTGGCTGCTTTGTAAAGCCGTGCCTCTGCCCGATGCCTGGATGAAACTGGTCCAGCCTCCCCGCTCCTCTGCTTGATCCCATCGGAGCATCCTGGCGTATCGATTGCCGCGCACGCGTTCAAACGCGACTCGGATGCCGGTGTGTTTTCTAGCAGCGAGGAAATGAAGTTAGCTGTGAAAGCTTGTCCCGGGAAGGGTGGTCTGGTGCGAAAGGAGGTCAGGAAAAGAAACCGGGACTTTCCAGGCACAGTTAAGTTGAGGAAAGGGTGGCCAAGATCACCTTGTCCTTCTACCGGGCAGTTCCCAGCAAGTGTCAGTCTTCAGGCAGAACACTGAAGTGACACACGCTGTAATACTCTGCTTTTCATTTTGGTTTGGTTTTAAAAAAAAAAAATTAATATAATTTTCACCTGAATTAAAATACTTTTGATCTTTGTCTTTCATTGAACTTTTTGCTTCAGAGAGAATAGATTAATAAACACTTTCAAATGGAAAAACATAGTTTGGAAAGGTCCCCCTTTTATCTTGAACACAGAGCTTTAATGCTAACCTGGGCATGGGCTGGCTGTCCCTCAGTTCCTTTTGTCTTGCTTTTTTTTTTATCTTAACAACAATAAATTTGCTTTTAGTGTGATCGTGCTGGCCTTTACTGGTCACTTTTTATTCTTTCCTTTTTTATTTTGAAGTCAGCACATTAAAAAAAAAAAAAAAGAAAATTGCAATGTTATTTTAATCAGACCAAATGAAAGAGCAAATCAGAGCGAGAATTTTAATCTGCCCCAAGCAAAACTGCCTTGTACATCTGTCATGTTGGGATTAGTGGAACTCTTTAAAGAAGCTGAAGACTTTTTAAACAAAGTATTAAACATTTGTGACCTGATTTCCATTCTTACAATATTCTCATTAATAAGAGTGCAGGCTGAAAGACATCTGTTGGGTCCTATTTGTTTTAAGAATATTAAAGAATAATAAGAATAATGGAGGGGTGGGGCTGGGGGGGAGGAATCTAAATGTAACATTTAGAGACAAATCTCCAGGCTCCAGTTTTCCAAAGTGATTCTGGGTCTAACTTGGGTGGGGGGAAACCCGAGCCTTGGTAAAGCCCGTTGAGTTGGACGCTCCGTTGTTGGTCTTGCTTGGCTGGTTTAGGCTGTTAGAGCCCGGGTGAGGCTTCTCCGGGGGCGGTGAGCTTCGCCTGCTGCTCCATCCCTGCTACAGTAGTGGAGAACCTGAGGTAATATCTAGTCTGAAATGAAAAAGAAGCAGAGATGCAGCCTTAAATCGTACACAAATACGCCTTGGGTGTGTGCAGCACCTGCACGCGCCCGGTGCTGCCTTGGACCAGCCGGAAAACGGAGTAGGCAGGGAGTGAAAATGTCATAGAGTCATAGAATGGTTCAGGTTAGAAGGGACCCTAAAGATCACCTAGTTCTAACCCCCCTACAGTGCCCTCCTTGGGTTCCCTGCTTGTGTTTTGTTTGATGCTAAGGCGGTTAAAGTAAATGGCCCAGCTTGGACCCCTAAGGGAAAAAAAAATAATAAAAAAAAAAATGCCAGGCATGCGTTCGGTAAAGTACTTGCTGAAAGGAGCCTTCGCTATTAACATGGGTATATGGTTTAAGAGAAGGTTGCTGTCGACTGCAATCTTTGCATCTTGTTTATGCTTGCTGGGTAAAATATTAACTAAAGCATCTGAACATAAAGTTCTGGTGTGAAAGAATATCAGCAGGGGAGAGCCATATGGTGCCAGCCTGCTAACAAAATACCAAACGCTGGAGATTCCTTTTTGCAGAAGACTGAAAACTCTCGTTCCCATACATAATACATGAGTTCACGCCTTTGATTACTCTAAACATTAGTCCAAGCGGTACAGGCGTCTCTTTGGAGCTAACACAACTTAGGGCGCGCAGTTCTCTTCCCCCCCTCTTCCTTTACATAAAAGAAATCGATGTCGAGCTGTTAAGATACAAATATCCAATATGCTGTAAGACAATATGTTTCCGAAACTGCTGCGTAAGCTGCCTTGCCTCTAATTAAATATAAACTGCAGTAGAGACTCGGGTTTCTTCGTTCCTTTGCTTGAAACCATTTGGCGAGCGCGCGGCTCTCCCTAGGACAGCGTTTTGGGGAAGTTTCTCACCGCTCGTGGGTGCGATCAGACCTTTCGGATCGATGCCGAGGACCGTAATGGTCTCTCCGAGCAGCAGCCCGCGGGCGCGTTTACCTGAACGCTCTCTGCCAGCCAAGGAGTCAGGTGTATTCGACAGCCACGGATTCAAACCCCGCATTAGGAGGATCCCCTGGTGAATATTATTATAAGGTACAAGAGATGGCTCTGGGGGAGCTTTCATGCACACAGTATTTAAAAACCAAGGTATTGCTGGCAAACTCTGTAGGTGACGCTCTGAGCACTTTTGAATTTCTTTTTTTAAACAATCCCTCGAAACCAACAATTTGATGCTGAATGACTCTGCGTTGCGCTTGTCGCCGGGATCCCTGAGCCTGCCTTGTTAAGTTCTGTGATGAGAACCTAATTACCTGTGCGCAGGGACGCGCACGTCGTGCGCAGAAAC
Organism: Chroicocephalus ridibundus; assembly: GCF_963924245.1. Taxonomy (NCBI): domain Eukaryota; kingdom Metazoa; phylum Chordata; class Aves; order Charadriiformes; family Laridae; genus Chroicocephalus; species Chroicocephalus ridibundus. The sequence goes on along the minus strand of NC_086295.1, from coordinate 4,062,460 downwards.
CTCCCCAGCAGCTGCCTTCGGTTAAGCCGCGTTTCAGAGCCGGGTTCTTCCCCTTCCCCTGGTGCTCTCCAGCCAGGAGAGGCAGCTCTGGGGGGTGGAAGGGGACGCCTGTCTGGCAGCCGTGGGTTTGGGGCCAAAGCTTGCATTTGCATCCCCTGTTTCAGCTCTTGGGCATCCAGACCCTCTTGGGAGAACATCAGGTGTAGCACCGAAATGCAGAATTGGGCTTTCCTCTTTTGGCACTGACTTTTCCTGTTCTGGCTGTACGGGCAACATGGGGTGATGGGATGGAGATGAAGCCAAAGTCGAAACCCTGTTGGCTGAATGTCTGGTGAAGGTTTTGGGGCAGGGAAGGGTCGGGTCTGTGAAGTCACATCCCAAGGGGAGGTGGCTGCTGTGAGCTGCTGGGGTAAGTGAAGGTGTCAGAGGGGCTTTGAGAGAAGTTGCCTGATTTCAGGCAAGCGCTTTGGAAAACCACCTTGTAACGGGGCTTGAAGCCTAAGGAAGAGCCTTCCTGGGGCACCCAAAACCCAAGCACCTGTGCAGGAATGAGAGAAAACAAATTAATTCCCTTCCCTGCTAAAGGCAAAAAAAAAATATCTTTATTTGTAGGAAAACAAAAGCCTTGGGTGGGACGTATTCTGGGTAAAGTTATCTTGGGCAAAGTTAGCCCAACTCAAGTGGCTCTGCAGAAGGGAAAGAAAGTTTGTGCCCCTGGGAACTGATGTGGCCATGAGCGCGGCTGGAGTCCCAGCTTCTCCGGCTGATGTTTCTCCTCCGTATTTCTGAAGCTTTGCATCTAGCGAGCTTCTGGCAAGCGGAGTTAAAGGTTTGTTTGTTGCCCTTGATATTTTGATGTAATTAGTCAGCAAGCAACTAGCAGCTTTTGCCCAGAGAAACGCTCTCTCCAAGAACACAAGTGACAGGAGAGGATTAATAGCCTTCTGGAGAGAGCTGCTCTGGTTTTTTACTTAAAAAAAAAAAAGGGGGGGGGAAGGGGGGGAAGAGGGGCGGGGGAAGTGCCTGCGAGCCATGTTGTTGCTTTAAAAAACAATGACAGTCTAAACAGTTAACTTTGCCTGCAGTGTATCAGAGGAGCAAGAGGCTGTCAGCTCCTCTCCCGCATCCCCTAGAAACTTTCGTCTCCCTCCTGTCGCGGAGCCGCTTTCCCGGCGGTCGGGGAGCCCCGTCGCTGCTGTGCCCAAAGAGCAGGTCGGGCACGTTGGCAAGCAAGGAGGAGAGGAAGGACATCCCAGCAGAAAGGGGAGGACTGGGAAAAGAAGGGTTTGTAGAAGAGGAAAAACTTCCCAGTTAGAGGATATGAGCTAGCCTGGGGTTTCTCTGCTCCCGGCTGGGCACCGGGGTAAAACCGGTGCAGCGCGGGGGGCTCAGACGGCGCGAGCGGCTGGAAAGGGGGATGAAAGCTGCTCTGAGAGCACTTCCCACGGGCACCCAGCTGCTGCCCCGGCCGTCCTCCTCGTTGTCCCCACTTCGTATTCACAAGCAAGCGCAGGCCGTCGTAGGAAAGACGGAAAGGTATCACTCGCCTCTATTTAATTTCAATTACACGGGGTCTGCAGGAGCGCTAAGAGTGGTGCCAGCAGGGCTATAAACTTAACATATTTGATGATTCTTCTTCTTTTCAAGCAAGCGGTGCACAGCAGCCGCCCCATTCAGCGTTGATAATCCTGGGGGGCCGTGACATTCCGGCTGGCAGAGTCGTGCGCTGCGGCGGAGGCTCCTTTTTAATAAAGGCATTTGAAGGGTCAGCTTAATCACCTTGTTTCATGGCAGGCAGTGCGGCACCCGGTGCATGCCCCCGGCCCGGGAGGCTTGGACTGGAAATGGGCTTTGGTTTGAGCGTACCGAGCCCGTGCCAGGAGGAGGGATGGTGGTGGGGGTTGCGGAGGGCCGAGAGCCAGCGGGGGCTTTGCAGCGCTGCCTCTTACCCCGGGGAGTTGTTGCTGAGTGATGATCTCACCTCCTTTTATGCCTTATTGCTTCTGTCTATCTACCTCCGTATGACACACGCTTACGTGTCAACTTTTCACTTCTTATATGGCAGCAGAGAGGAAAGGCTTAATATCATAAAGACAAGCTGGCAGCTGGGAAGGAGCCCACTTAGTCATCTAACTTTGCGTCAGAGGCGCTGCCAGCCTCTTCCCCGGCTCTTCCAGGCAGCTTCTCCCTCCTCTGCCTGACCTGGTGTCACACGTGGTAGAAATCCCCATCCGGAAAAATCAACATCGTTTGCTCCAGCAGGTGGTGGATGCCACCTGCCCTGTGCTGAGGGCAAAAGGGTTGGTGTCCCTCAACCACCTCGGTGTGCCCAGCTTGGGGCAACAGCAACCCGGGGTTTTGCAGCCTTTTTGCCCAGAACTCACAGGGCCAAGGGGAAGGTCCCAGAGCAGATTCGAATTCACTTGGGCTGTGACAACCAACACTGGGGCATCTCAGGAGGTTTGGAGCCCAGAAGGAACTGAAGAGTCAGTGACAGCTAAATCTATCGATGATAAAATGATAGAGGAAAGATCAGTTCGTATCCCACCTGTTTCTTTTTCTCTTTCCCTACACACTGAGGGAATCTTTAGTTGCTGCTGAGAAACATACTGAGCTGAGTGATGTGTTGCCCTGTCCCAGGAAGGCTGTCGCTGGCTTTTCTCACTTGCTATTTCTCTATGCGAAGAACCTCATTTATTACCTCTGCTTTACACATTTGGCTTCCCCCGAGCACGCAGCCTTGTATCCCCCTCTGCAAGCACAACGCTCCGGCTCGCTCTTCCTCTTCTCTCTTGACTTCCAACCTGATGATGGAGCAGCTTGGACACAGGGTGTCAAATACCTGAGCTGGGTCAACGCATCCACCTTGGTCTGTTTGACTTCCATCCACGTTGGGACTACCTCCCTGTGCAGGCGAAGGCCAGCCGTGAGAAAGGGGAAGCTTTGCTTGCGGCAATTCCTGATGCCTCCTTTCACCTCTCAACCTGCTGGGGTGGGCTCGTGCTCCCAGGGTGGGGGGACAACATGTCTCCATCCCCATGGGGGAGGAGACGCAAGCCAAGGGCTGTCTGGCACGTGGCTGCTGGCGCTGGGACCACTGCCACGGTGGACGTGGAAGCATCACCACGCTGCTCTCCCCAGTTAACCCTTCTAAACGGCTGGGAGAAGGAGAGATGAACGAGGCGGGGGCTGGGAGATGAAATCCCCTAATCTGGTTTGTTCCTCTGCATCCGTCATCTCATCGTGGCTGCTTCCCCACCGACCCCTTCCTCAACCGCCCTTCTCACTATTCACCTTCAGTCCCAGGCGTCCTATTGCTGCACTGGGGCCCCTTTGTACAGCACAGATACACTGTACACACACACACAAGATGCTAAAGGGCTTCCCAGACAATCTCAGGTGGGGAAGGACATCTGTGTCCAACACCAGCAGTACCAGGGGGCTTACATACTCCTTGTGCCCGCTGTGCTCACCCCACCCAACCTCAGCAGCTTACACAGGTTGTTTTCCCCTCACTGAGGGCTTCTGCCTGTCGGCAGCACCGCGGGAAGGGTTTTACAAGACTGAAGATGCTCTTGCAACCTCACCCTGAGCCATCGACTCGTTCCCTTCGGCGGCAGCAGCACATCCTGGAGCTGCTTCCTTCCCCCTGGCCCAAGACACGCTTATCCAAAACCAGCTCTCAAAAGTCAACCGCGATGAATTCTCCTGCTGGTGTTTCGACACATTGGCTCCACGGAGGCTTTCGATTCGGTACGAAAAGTAATTATTACCGGGGTGCAGTTTAGCAGTTGTGTTTTACAGCGCTGGTAAGGTTAAAAGAAATAATAATAATAATATAAGAAAGACTCAGCCAGAGTAACTGCCTGCAACATGCTATTTGCATTTTTAAGGAAATACTTCTTTGAGACAGCTTGGGTGAAAGGTCGGCATTTGCATATAAATGGAAAAGAAAGTGTGTGATGCTGGAAGTTACATCTATATTATTTTCTCAGCAGTGAGCTGCCGTTTCAGAGATTAAGGGACGTGGTTTGCATTTGGCTTTTATTGAATAGAGAAGGTACCAGGAAAGCCAAATTAGAACAAAATAATGAGGAAAATGTGTAAGAAGAAAGAAAAAAAAAAACCAAAACCCCATCCTGTTTCTCGGAGATGCTCTCCTGCGCGCCTGACGTGTTACACGCCTGCTTGCACACGCGCCGGGCGCAAGCAGAGGAGCATTGCTGAGCAGGGCTCCCCCGGCGCGCACAGAAGGATGGACGCTGGAGACGGAGCCGGTGGCAGGAGCTGTCTGTGCTGGGGATAAGCCTGGTAGAGGGGGGGATGCTGGCACTCGTCATTTGGAAGTGATAAACCAGGATTTGCTTGATTTTTTAAAATTTTTTTTTTATTAATTTTTTTGTTCAGGCTGAGGTACGTTTGGAGAGGAATTTACCAGCAGGCTCGTATGAAGTTCCTGCTATTGCAGTAGGAAGAGGCACACTTTGGGCAACTCTTTGCGGCTGGCAGGGTGAGGGCAAGAGGCAGAGATGCCCATGGCTCAGGTCTTGCTCTCATCTTGGAGGGCGTCAGCATCGGCTGAGAGCTTTTTGAGGCCCTGCTGTTGCCCTGGGCCTTGTGAAACCCCAAAGGGATTCTCCAGTGGAGAACCTCATCACCTTTTCTCCATTGTTGGTGGCCCTGCTCTCCGCTCTCAGAGCGACTTTGCATTTTGACAGCTCCCCCAAGGAGCTGGGGGAAGGTGGGATGTTGACCGATGTCCATTCTTTATTCTTTTTGATCAATATACTTAAGAACAATGCACAGACAGCAGTGCTACTGTGGGCATGCGGCATTTATTCCCCTCTTGAAGAGTACACAAGTGATACGAGGATGGAAGGTGAAAACCACCGCCTTTTACCTCTTCTGCAGCACTGTGTAGCGTGCTTCTGCCACTTTGTGGGAAAAGAAAAAAGACCCTAATGAAAAGTCTTATTAACTGGCCATGAACGCTGGAGCATGAATATTGCTCTTAATGAGGAGAGACGGTAGCCTCATTTGCTTCCTTTGCATCATAGGTGCACCGAGGGCTTCAGCTCCCGTAGCTCTGGGTGATACAGAGAGACAGGGTGAAACGCTGGTCCTTCCCTAGAGCACTTCACGGCTCGCTGTGCCGAGCTGCCGGGCAGGGATGGAGAGAGGGGCCTGGGTGAAGGACAGAAGCACAGCCATCGCAGGGGTCTGGGGGTGCTGGGTCCCATGGCAAGGTGATGTTTGTACCTTGCTCCTGGTGGATCTTTAACCCGCTGCTGAACCTCATTACCGAGCCCTTTGCTCCCTCTCCAAGGAGCGGGTTTCGGCGCTTCTTCCCTTCCTATTGCAACATGTCCTTGTGTTTGGGAAATCTGAATCTTGTGATTAAGCCAGTTTCTCCTTGTCCTATCCCAGGACTATGGGAAAGGGATGATTCGGGTCTAATGACATGATTCTGCCCCTCTAATCTGCTTTGGTGAGATGCCACCTGGAATACTGTGTCCAGTTCTGGGACCCCCAACATGAGAAGGATGTGGATCTGATGGAGCAGGGCCAGAGGAGGCCACGGAGATGCTGCAAAGGCTGGAGCCCCTCTGCTGTGAGGACAGGCTGGGAGAGTTGGGGGGGTTCAGCCTGGAGAAGAGAAGGCTCCGGGGAGACCTTAAAGCCCCTTGCAGTCCCTAAAGGGGCTCCAGAAAAGCTGGGGAGGGACTTTTTACAAGGGCATGTAGCGACAGGACAAGGGGTAATGGCTTTAAACTGGAAGAGGGTAGATTTAGATGAGATATCAGGGAAAAATTCTTTGCTGTCAGGGTGGTGAGACCCTGGCCCAGGTTGCCCAGAGAAGCTGTGGATGCCCCATCCCTGGAGGGGTTCAAGGCCAGGCTGGTTGGGACATTGAGGAGGTGTCCCTGCCCAGGGCAGGGGGGTTGGAACTAGATGATCATTAAGGTCCCTTCCAACCCAAACTATTCTATCGCTCCCCTTTCCCATCCAGGACCTGGCAAAGAGAGTTCAAAAGCATCCAAAGCCACTGTGGTATCAAGGGGCAAAGCGTGAGTTGGCATGGCTGAGGTAGCCGCAGGACTGACACAGCCACCTGGGCAGAGGTGGCAGCTGATGGCATCAAAAGCAGGATGAGCCAAGAGATGAGATGGCATGGGGCCGGGAAGGAGGACATGAGTCACTTGTGCTTTGTGCATTGCTGCGGGAGGGAGCCAAGGCGGGGGATGCTCCCGGGGCTGCTGGCTGGCCCCTGGGCACTACAGAGGGAATTGCTGGAAGGACGGAGAAGGAGCAATAGTGGCATCGTCCTAGCGATGACCTGTCTTCTCCCCCTTTGCACAGGCAGATGGAAGCCCTGGTGCTCCCCTCCTCTCCTCTGTGTCCCAAGGACCTGCGGAGCTGAGCAAGGCTGCGCTCGGCTGTCGGCAGCAAACACCTCTGAGCCGTGCTGGTGCCGAGCTGGTCGCTTAGTTGGTTAGCAACGCACCCCGTGCTGCAAGCATCCGTTTGGCAGTGAAAGCACTAGAAAGGTTTGATCCTGCTGAAATCAAAACTCTTCCTTTCCTTTGGGTAAGGGGAAAATGAAAGATCAGAGTGTGCATCACAGATTTCATAACCTTTGATGTTGCATCCTGTGGTTCGGTAGCACAGTGGGTTAAGCCAGCATTGTGCGCTTGTCAGGGCTGTGGGATCAAAAATTCAGCTCACTGGTACAATGAGTTGTTGGGCCTCTGAACAGCCACGCAGTGCAGCAAGGCACTGTCCGGCTCTGCGCTTCATGGAGAGGGGCCATGGCTGGGGGTGACACGGGGATGAGGAGCAGCGAGCCCCGGGCTGGGGGAGTGGGATGTGCTGGGTCAATGCGATGATGGAGACACGGGGCAGGAGAACTGGGAGACTGAGTGCTCAAGTCAACTGCCCAGAGACCAGCCCAGGGTGTATGGGCTGAGATATACATATGCGTCATCCAGGGCAATGACGTTTGTCAACCTGCTTTAAATAAGAGTCGCTGTTAGAAAGTACAGGGTGGCCGTGATTCTTGAACGTGGTGGAGAGGATTCCCCAGGTGCTGGGGGAAGACGACCATCTCCCAGTGTTTGCTCCCCGTTCACTGGTTCCCCGCTTTGCTGTCGGTGCAAACGCAGTCACAGGGCCAGGTCCCTGCAGCTCAACCCCAGCTTTATAGGAGAAAACTCCTCATGGCTCCCTCATTTTTCCTTTTATAGACATTATAACCTGTTTGGAGCTTGTCCAGGTAAGCTCCCCAGGTGAGAGCATCAAAGCTCAACATCTGCTTGGTGGTTGCCAAGCTTCTTTCCAAACGTGCTAAGGAAAAGTCTCTTTAGATTGTCAAACGAACAGCAAAGAACGTCCCACAATCCATCTGGCCGTGCTACGTCTCCCATCCATACATCCCATCCTAACCGATTATTAAATCATATTTGCTGATAAGTATGAGATGTAATATCTATTACACAGCTGTTAAACTTTCAATTAATATGTTTTAATGATCAGTCATTTACTGTGCAATATACAATTAACATCCGGTATTAAATCTTAAATTAAATGCATGTTTGGGAAGCTAAATTTGAAGCACTGAACATAGCCGTGCCGCAGTAAACAGCGATAATTGCATTGAATAGACGGTATTTCTGTGCCCTGAGAGGGGGTTAAACCAACACTCCTGGCATCAGAGAAGAATGGAGAAGAATTGCTAAAGTAGCTGGGTTCTACTTTTTTTTTCCAGTGTATCTTGATCCCTATGGAGGTTTTAATCCATCTCCCTTAAAAAAAAAAAGCCCCCTGACGCATAACTGCCGCACTCCTGCGTGAGTGAAGGCTGAACTGGCAGCCACTTGTGCAGGGTTTCGGCTCGGAGGAGTCTTTTCTTGGCAAGGGTTGGGTCAGGAGCGTGGGGCAATTAGTCGGGCTTCAGGCCGGGTTGGGCTGTGCCGAGTCCTGGGGGGCCTGTGCAAGGGGGTTCAGTGGTGCAGCCGGGAGCTGAGACTGAAGCCTAAAATTAAAGATAGGACTCGTGTTGCGTCCAGAATAATAGAATCATAGAATGCGTTGGGTTGGAAGGGACCTCTAAAGGCCATCTAGTCCAAACCCCTGCAGTGAGCAGGGACATCTTTCACTAGATCAGGTTGCTCAGAGCCTCATCCAGCCTGGCCTTGAGTGTCTCCAGGGATGGGGCCTCCCCCACCTCTCTGGGCAACCTGTTCCAGTGTCTCACCACCCTCAGTGTAAAGAATTTCTTCCAGAGAAGAGAAGCTCTGGCTGCACCGTGGTTTTGGGGCCACGCAGGAAAGCAGTTACTGGTGTTCTCCAGGCAGTGGCTGGTGGCCACAGAGAGCAGCGCGTGTGGGTGATGTGCTACAAAATTCACGGGTGTTAGGCAGCAAGTGGTGCAGAGGGGGTGGAGGGGCCCATGGGTGGCTTTTGCAGCTTAGAGAAGATGTAAAATTTGGATTTGAGTTTTGTTTGTGTTTTTTTGGTTTTTGGGTTTTTTTTTTAATTCATATGAAAGATGGGGTCTGAAGGGCACCCTCCAATCCCTGACACTGTATTTGCCCTGAGAAGTGAGCCCGCGTTGTCTGGTGGGACGCTGAAGGACCCAGCCTGTTCTCAGCTCGTTGCTGCCTTGTCAACGCAGGGTTCACCTTTCCCATGAAAAATGTCCCTGAACAAAGATGAAGAAAAATCTTACTCTCCTCCTTTTCCTTTTCTTGCACTTGGGGGAGCAAATGAAGATGGATATGTTTTTCTTCTAGTCTTTCAGTTTAAATATGCAGTGACACGTCTTATGAGGAAACAAAGCCTTCATCTTTACTCTGAGGACCCCGTTTCTGACCCCATCACTTTACTATAGCAGAAGTAACCTCTGCGTAGCTTTGGAGATGGGGTGGTGCTGCTCTCGCAGCTGGCAGGCAGCCCGCAAACGTAAGGACACGTGTGGGAGCAGCATCTTGCTTCTATTTCTATTCGCCTTCTGTACCCCAAAGCTTCCTGTGAGGCTTTTTGGGTTTATTTTTGGGGGAACTTTATGCCGTTCTTTAGGACGTTTAATTGTTATTATTTTTTTCTGGCAAATGAATGCTTTCTTCTTTCTTTGGTAATAGAAAATAAAACACATCCAAGTCTGATTAACACTCTGAATTGCATGTGTTTCCTCCCAAGTTTCCCGATCTTTTTGTCTGGAGTTGATGAGGGTGACCCAAAGGTTTCATGGAACTTGCTCCTTCGTGCCAGGGTTTTGCACAACTTGCAACACTTTGGTTCAGAGCTGACTTTGCTCAGCTGTTATTTCTGAAGGACAGGAGGGGACAGTTAGTTTCAAGGTTCAGGAAAGAACCTAATTCAGAAGAGGACACCCTGATGTTTTGGTGGTGGACTGTCATAAATGTTGATGGGGAAAAACAGCCCGTCTACTGAAGGACCCCAGTGCGCGATCCAGTCCTGACTGGGTGGTGGCTACTGAGGATGGAGGCGGTGGGGGAGAGCTGGTAATTTCCTTTGGGATGTGAAGGTCAGGCAGCGACCTACCAGACCAGCTGAGCATCAGGTTCCCCCTATTTCAAGGGGGAACGGATGCAGGTGCTCCTGGCTGTGAGCTTTGGCTGTCCCAGCTCGGTGCCAGGAGGGGACGCCAGAATGTGTTGTTCCCTTCAGGATCTGCTTGGCTCTGCAGAGGGATCTGGACGGGCTGGACCGATGGGCTGAGACCAGTGGTATGAGGTTCAACAAGGCCAAGTGCCGGGTCCTGCACTTGGGTCACAACAACCCCACGCAGCGCTACAGGATTGGGGCAGAGTGGCTCAAAAGCTGCCCGGCAGAAAAGGACCTGGGGGTGTTGGTTGACAGCTGGCTGAATACGAGCCAGCAGTGTGCCCAGGTGGCCAAGAAGGCCAACAGCATCCTAGCCTGTATCAGGAATAGTGTGGTGAGCCGGACTAGGGAAGTGATCATCCCCCTGTACTCGGCACTGGTGAGGCCCCACCTCGAGTACTGCGTTCAGTTTTGGGCCCCTCGCTACAAGAAGGACACTGAGGTGTTGGAGCGTGTCCAGAGAAGGGCTACAAAGCTGGTGAGGGGTCTGGAGGACAAACCTTACGAGGAACGACTGAGGGAGCTGGGGTTGTTTAGCCTGGAGAAGAGGAGGCTGAGGGGAGACCTTATCACCCTCTACAACTACCTGAAAGGAGGTTGCAGAGAGATGGGGGCTGACCTCTTCTCCCTGGTGACAAGTGATAGGACGAGAGGAAACGGGTTCAAGTTACGTCAGGGGAGGTTTAGATTGGATATTAGGAAACATTTTTTCACTGAAAGGGTTATTAAACATTGGAATAGGCTACCCAGGGAGGTGGTGGATTCACCATCCCTGGAGGTGTTTAAAAAAAGGGTAGATGGGGCACTTAGGGACATGGTTTAGAAGTGGTTTTTGTCAGGGTAGGTTAAAGGTTGGACTTGATGATCTTAAAGGTCCCTTCCAACCTCAGCAATTCTATGATTCTATGCTTTCCGTGGGCAAAAACTTGCATGTGAGGCAACATCTTGCATCTCCTCTTGGGTGGCCCAAGTAGGGGTTAAAAGAAGTGTCCTTCACACAGCCAGTGAGCTGCATTTCTGCTGAACCCAGGGTCCAGAGGCGAGGTGGAAAGGGCACAGCCATCAGTGCAAGCTGATCCTCTCCAGAGACCAGATGCATTTAAGCAGCACAGAGTAGAGGAAATCTGATTCGTGTGTTGACGGAGCTGCCTCGGCTATCTGAACCGGGCTGGGCAGAGGGACGGGAGTGGGCAGGAGGATGATGAGCTGGTGCGGCCAACGCACCTTCAGCCTGGTCAGGGCTCTTCGTCCCAACATGCTGCCCCTTCCCGTCCTCTTGCTCGCAGGGATGACAGCACGGGGAGGTTGGGACGGGGCCTGCGACAAGGACAAGTTGGCATCTTGGGCCAGATTTATCGCAGCAGCTTCCGGAGCTCACCCTTAGCCTACGACTTAGGCACACGTGAGCAAAACAGGCCCAAAGAGGATAAGTGTGTGTCTGTGTGTTTTGCTATTTTTTCCTCCTCGGGATTGAATCTCACGGCCTTAACCTTTCAGAAATCTTCTAAAGCTCTCTTTAGGGTTATCTTGCATGCAGGATCCATTGGTTCTACAGTTTAACCCCCTCTCTGCTCCTGTCCCCACTGCATCCCAGAGAGGATGCTCCTGCTTTAAAACACACTGCCTGGGAGAAGGATGCTCAGGGAAATGCTTCAGATAAGCAGGCAGGCTGTACTGTCCTATGAATGTGGCATAGAAACACCCTTATTTCTTCGTATTTGATGGTTTTTCCCCTCTGTTCTCCTTTCTTCTGTCCCTTTCTAGCTTCTTTCCCACATTTTGCTTGGTTTTCATCATCTGCCTGGCCATCTGTGCCTCCCCGCTCCCCTTTCCTCGGAGCTTCTCCAAAGCAGAATAACGTTTCAGCAGCTCTTGGATTTTGTTTCCAAGGCCTGTGCCTTTCCTGTGGGTCCAGGCTGGAACAAAGTGCTTCAGACAGGGTTTGGAGTAGAGTCTCCAACACAGATGAAAGTTAGAAAGGTCCCCCCAGCTGCCTTCCTGGCTTCAGAACAGCTCTGGTTTTGGACAAACACACAAAGGTGACTTTCACGGTCATCTGTCTTAGGCACTCACTTGGATTGTACGTCACCACAGGATCGAATTATCCCAGTGTTTCAATGTACTCATTCTTGCAAGAGCACTGTGGGTTATACTGGTTGTTTCTTAATGTCTTGTAGATAGAGAACAGACACAGGCAGGGGAGAAATAAATGCCCTAGCTATTTGCTGTGCTTTCTCCTAAAAGCTGCTTTGTGGCAGAGTAGATCCAAAGTTGCTCGGCTGGTGTCCTACACAGCCAGCAAGTTATCCGTCGCTGGAAACACCCACCTTCCACAGGTTTCCTTTGGCACGTGCGAGCCTTCTCCCTGCTTCCCCTGTCTCTGAGATCACCCCGATAACAGAAGCATCAAGTCAAGGAGGCACGGGAGCCTGTTTGGCAGAGGAAGCGGAGCCTCCGCCCTGAGCTCTTCCCCAGGCAATTAGCAGCCTGAGATGAATGAATCTACGGGCATGTGTGTAGCTCCTCACGTGCCTCCTTCCTGGGGGATGCTCTCCTTTTTCCTTTGCATCAGTGGTAGAAGATGAATGGAGCAAGACTTGGAGGACAGGCGGTAAATTATTCAGTGCTCGATGCCAGAGGGAGCCGCAATTAGAGATGCGAGGGGAAGGCTTGCGGCGGCGGCGCCCAAAGCGACAGCGGTTTGCCAAGGTGAGCTGTGACGCTGAGGGCCCGCAGGCGAGAGTCCGGGGGGCAAACGCTCTTGATCTCATGGCCGTGAGCAATAACTGCGCGGGAGGGGAAGTTATCATAATATATAATAACTGCGCCACGCAGCTCCCGCGCCACGGCAGCTCCTCCACGCTGGCCCAGCCGCTGTGGGTCCATCCCTGTGCGGCAGAGCCGGTGTCTGGCCCCTTGGAGATGTTTGAGGTTGTACTAGATGACAGGGAAAGTGCCAAGAATCTGCTTGTAAAGTATGTATTTCCCATAAACTTTCTCTTCGGATGGAAGCTCCTCGCTGCCTGCCCTCCCTTGCTCCCAAAGCAGCTCTGGGTCCGAGAGCTTTAACTTCGAGATCCGTGTTTTGCACCTTCACTGCATGTCGCTGTAATGACCCACTCCCAAAACGCTGGTGTCACCGAGAGTTGTCATGGAAACCTGCGTGGGGATGCCACTCGGCTCTCAGTGATGTCCCGCTAATGGGTCCCCTCCACTGCTTTAGATGTGTGAATTTTTGTGAAAGATTAAAAATTAACTTCCTCTCTGGGAAGAGAAGAGAAGAGGGTGTAAGGGAGAAGCCCTTTTCTGGCTGCCGTGGGCACCGTGGGGTCCCTGGGCCGGTGCTGGCACACTGCCTTGCCCAGCCCACCAGTGACACTCGCTGTTAATGCTGCGTCTTCCAACTGAGGACCAAGCTGAGCAGCACTTGGTTGGGGTAAGCTGAGGCTGCACACACAAATTCTTCATAGCTGGGGCTCTTGGCCTTGGTGTGGGCACCGTGGTGTCCTGCTCGGGGCTTGGAGACCCTCAGGCAGGATTTGTATGGCCATTAGAGAAAGCAGGCAGCAAATATATGTTGTGTTTTTGCCTCTGGTTGATGCTGCTGATGGGGTGTCGGGCTAACTCTGTGTCCTGACCTCGTGTTCCTCTTCCCCTCCTCAGAAAATGAGTTTCGGGGCGAGCTGCTGAATCAGAGGTGGACCTGTGGAGAGAAGATCAGCAGCTGCGAGGGAGCCGCCAGCCTGCACGGCACACGCATCAAGGTGAGCAAGAAAGCCCTTCATCCTCCACAAGCATGCACTTTTTTTTTTGGTACGGTGATGCCCTGCCCCACGTGTTGGCCACAGGATAAGGGCCGTGTGCTGCTCCGGCCCTTATGGACCAGGTGGTCCTGGGGGAATGGAGCCTTTTCTGTCCCCGAATCAACGGGCAGGACTTGGGAGTCTCTGTCTCCTTGTTACAGCTGAACATGGTGAATCCGGGCAAAGAGGGCTTCCAGCTGTCAAGATTTGGCTTTGGGTCCAGATATTTAAATCCTTCCCTTCCTCCCCGGTCCCATCCTTCAAGGATGGCTCAGAGCTGGATATTTAGGTCAGTCCCAGGCCTGTTAAAATAGGCCCTTTCTCCAAGGCGCCGGCTGGTCGGAAGAAGCCCCTCGTACGCCAGGTGAAGCCATGGTGTCTTTGGAGGAGACAAGCGGGGCATTCATCCCCACCGGGACCCCGGGCGGCTCCTGGGGGCTCAACAGAGCCGCTCATTTACTGCTGCAGCTGTGGCTGATGAAAGAGGTCCAGCCAGGGCTGTCAAACCTCCTGGCAGATTCACTGCCAGCAGATTAGGAAGCTTTAATTAAGCATAGAACTGGGCTGCTCATTACACAAATGGCACTTCCTGTCCCATTTTGGCCCCTCGGTAGCGAGGCACCATCTCAGACGGGTGGATGGACCCACCTGGGCGGCGGAGGAAGCCTTTCTTGGGTGACTGATGTTACCGACTCTTCCTGTATCCCCAAATAAACCGAGCCCTGGGAAAACCCCAAACCAGCAAAAATCCACCCTTAAAAATCATCCTTCTTCACTAACAAGCTGTCAGCTGCAAGCAGGTGTCGCCAGGAAAGCTCACACCTTCTTAGAAAGCAGAGTAAGCAGTTGTTGCTATATTTAAAACGAGCTCAATTAAGGCTTTTCTATTGAACCTGCCAAATAAGCACTTAGATTAGATTTAATAAGATTGTTGTATGTTAATAAAGCAATGATTACAAAAGGTAATATTCCTACTACCTGGTGCTCATCTAGCGCTCTGCCTCTGCCAAGCACGTTGCTGGTATTAACTGTTTCTTGCAACCCCCAGCTCTGCTTATCTGTGTTTTTAATGGAGTGACTGGGCTGGGGGGAGTGGAGGAGGTGTGGGGGGCGGCGTCTGAAGTGGGAGCGGGATTTGGGGACCTGCAGCCTTTGGAGGTGGTAGTGCTGCTCCTGCAAAGCCGGGTCCAGGAGAAGTGCCACCGAGGGATGTCGAGGGTAGGCGAGGGCCTGATCCTGCGCGTCTCTTCCTGCCTGGGGTGCCTGAGTGAGAGCGAGATGAATTCTGGTCCTTCGTTATAAAAACTTCAATAGGAAGAGGGCGGATGAGGCTGGCTTTGATAAGGCTGTCGCCGACTTTCTATGAGCAGCTTTCCCCATGCATTACTTTAAATCCATTTAGGCAAATTAAAAAAAAAAAAAAAGTATTTCTTTGCGTATCAGTGGAGCAGCATGTTTATTTTCTGCTATGTTTTCCTAAAATCCAGGTAGAACTTAGGATAGTTTAGGCTTGGATATTGTGTATATGCAGCCCTCTTAGCTCTCAAGGGGGAGAGAGGTCTCAGTCCCTCTCCAACCGTCAGATCTGCGCCATGTGCCCACGCTTGCACTTGCGTGTGCGCTCGTAAATACATATTGTATTTAAATGCAGTTTTTTCACGCCAGTTACAGCTTGTAATCCACAGGCTGCGCAGCGGTGAAGGACAATGGGTTGTGGGGCACGTTTACTTATTTATTTTTTGCCTGTAAAAGAAGCCCAGGCGCGGGATAAAATTTCCCATGGCAGGTCTGAAACGAGATCCGTGGGGAGCGCGGGGGAGAGGCGCGGAGCCAGCTGGGACCGGCCGCACGGACCCTCCTCCTCGCGCTCGTCCAGGGCCACGGCGGCTGATGGAGAAATGAGTCTTTCTCTCCCAAATCTCCTCTATTTCTCCTGTGCCGTGGTGAGCTAGCTGACGGTACCGCTGAAGAGCAGGACAGGTAGGGCTGACATTGATGGGGCTACCAGAGCCCATCCCCTGCCACCAGCGAGTCCTCTTTGGAGCTGTACACACGGCTCACTTCAGCGATTGTCATGCGTTGTGCCACTCGAGGATATTCTTATGAAAAAGGAGAGCTTATTACAGAGCTTGAAAACAATAGGGTTGAAGAACTGCGGTATTTTTTTCCCCTCTCCTCCCCCTCCTCTTCTGGTGTAAGAGCCGTTGGCACGTACGGAGCCGCTTAGGTCTCTCTGCGCGTCAAACGGCGTTTGGATGGCGTGTGGCAGCACTTTCAAACAGTCAGGAGGAAAGTACGTGTCAACTTAAACTACCGCGTATGAAATCACCCCAGCCTAACGCTCCAATGCCAGCGCTGCGGCAGCACAGGGTACAGCCGCGGCTGTGTCAAACGTGATGCTCGGGAGCATCTTTTCTGGTCCGCTTCACTTGTGCGGAGGATGCCTCTGCCATCGCTACGGAGCGTTAGCGCTGGGGAAGCGTTTCATTTGCAGCGTTGGGGTTTGGGGTTTTTTTTTTTTTTGGGTGGTGTTTTTTTTTTTTTTTTTTTGGGTGGGGGTTGGACCCTTTCTGCAAATGAAAACCCGCAGTGTGGCTTCAGGAGGATGGTTGTGACACAGCTGTAATTTTTAATTTGAGGTGGGTACAAGCTGCGCTTTCGCATCTAAAGATGTCAAAGCAAAATCCTCCCCCTCCCGCCCCCTGCCAACTCCAAGCCCAAGAACACGGCACAGGGTGTCCTTTCCTGGAAGCAGTGAGAGAGCAAAAGGCAGACGGTAGTTTATTCAGCCGAGGACGGGACTCGCAATAGGTGGAACGTCAGGAGGATTTAAATCAAGCAGCAGGGAAGACCCTAAAGGAAGAAGCTGGGGAAAAAAAAACAAACCAACCCTCTAACCTCAGAGTGTGGTTATAAAATAGCAGCTGGGAGCTACTACTGAGCCTTTTTTAAAAGTAGAGGGAGACTCTTGATCAAGGGGTGTTTCTTCCTCCATCACCCCTTATTAATTGTCTTAAAAACTAACAGCTAGAGAAGGCCCAGCGGGACGAGCCCCTCTTCGTTTCCTGCAGCGGCTGATGGTGCCGCGGCACTTTGCAGAGAGCAGGGGGAGAGATCTGGAGACCCGCATCTGGGTCTCTCCACCCGTGTTCAGCTTGCAGTAGCCAAGAGGGGGGCATTCCTCATGGGGTGGGAAATAAAAACCCTCCACGAGAAATCAGGATGGCCGCTCAAACCCATCCTTGCTGCTTGTTTTGCTCCCTGGCTGTGATGCACTCCACAGTCTGCGTCCAGCTGGACCTTGGGGTGTGCTCCCTTCGTTGGCTGCTAAGGAGATCCTTGTGTAGGAAAGAAGCAGCAAACAACAGTGCAAATTAACCAGCAAATTAATCTTCCCTGGGGAGAGCTGGAAGGAGCTTGCTGGGACAAGGCTGGTGATGGTGGAGGCTTCCCACACAGCATCCTTCTCCCTTCCCTGTCCTCATCCCAGCTTTGAACCCAGCCCTGAAACGGGGTTGTGGGAGCTGGACCATCCTCTGACCGCGCGTGGCCAGGGTAGAGTGAGGTGTTGTGGGGTCCTACCTCGTTAGGGCACTTGGTCCTGTGCTTTCCCATGAGGAGCTAACGAAGGGGCTCTTTGGAGCTGGAAGAGGGGGAGGACCAAGTATAAAACTGCTTTTCAACACTTCTGTAGGAAAAATGTAATTTCTTCTGCCATTTTCCTCCTCCTGCTTTACCTGCTGCTAGGCAAATTTTAGATTTTGGAGGTTTTAAACTAAAAATAGAGGCTCTGTCTGTCCGTTTGTCCCTCTAAATCCCAGACACAGCTTCTTGCAAATGGCATTTTGCGATATCTGCAAATAAGCACTGACGGAAGCTCTGCTGCTTTCAGAGTAAAATAAGTATTCCCGCTGAATCCTCACCTCCCTTTGTCCAGCTGAAGCCTTTTTCAGCGTGTTTATTTTCTCTGAGCTCCGTGGTGCTCTTGAATACATATAAAGTATTACCGCTGACCACGGGGAATTTCAGCATGGCCCTTAATGGCATATTTGCATAGAGCTGTCAAAGCCCCGGCACACCTGGGCATCGGTGCATGGGAGGCTCCAGTGGTTTTATGCTCACACCTCGGTCTTCCGTTGGAGAAGAAATGTGTATTAAGATAAGAAAGAAGAAGAAAATATCAACCCTGTAGGTACTCTATAAAATTAAACTTCATATCAGTGTGGCTGTTCCCGCGCTGTATCGCTGTAGTCTTGGCCGCAGAGCCAGACTGTCACCGTGGAGGTAAGGAGGCTGTTAAAATTCACATTGGACTCAGGTTAAACTGTCTTTCAAGTTTATCTGTCTGAACCTCATTGATTTAGACTTGCAGCATCAGGACATCGTCAGTACAGCTTGCATTATGGTCATGTCAGGGAAGCTCCTTAGCGCGGGACGAGTGCTTGGTAAGAAATAGCCCCTGCCCCACGGCACCTTTAGAGAGAAGGTGTGAAAAAGGGGCCCCCAGAGATCACAGAATCATAGAATGTGTTGGGTTGGAAGGGACCTCTAAAGGCCATCTAGTCCACCCCCCCTGCAGTGAGCAGGGACATCTTCAACTAGATCAGCCTGCTCAGAGCCTCATCCAGCGTGGCCTTGAATGTCTCCAGGGATGGGGCCTCCCCCACCTCTCTGGGCAACCTGTTCCAGTGTCTCACCACCCTTATTGTAAAGAACTTCTTCCTAATGTCTAACCTAAACCTGCCCTGCTCTAGTTTAGAACCATTGCCCCTCGTCCTATCGCTACATACCGATGAAGTGATGTTCCCAAGGTTACCTTGCCCCGACTGCCGGTGGCAGAGGATGGCGATGAATCCTGCAGCAAGTACCCTGAGACCCAGCGCGGGGTCCTTGCCACTGCATTGTCCCGTGGCATTGGGTTGGGAAACCTGCTAAACGCTTATTTGGGTGTAAAATGAGAGATAATCCAGCGATAAGGTGAGGAGAAGCAGCATGAACTTCTGTCGTGTTGTAGCCGGACTAACGTGCTCTGGGACTGGCATCCGGTAGCAATAATTTATTTGCAGGTTTCCTTTCAGATTGCTTCGTTTTCCATTCAGACTTAAAATGATGAGTGAAACCCGGATTGCTTCTCGGCCTGGCTATTATGTGAGCGAGAGGGAGAACAAATGAAAATACCCCGTCCGTCTCCAAGACTGCAAACATGCACTATGTGACCCGAAATTTTGCGATAGGACGATCTGTCTAGAGGGCTTCTCGCTGAGGAGGCGAACGATAAAGGCCAGTGGTTTCACGTAACCTTCAGGCATCTGAGCCCCGTAACCACGGGGGCTCCAGGAGCGCAGGAATGGCCACGTCAGTTAATTTAAGTTGCCGGGGAGGAGCAGGGGCTCAGCGCGGAAATGGATCTTTTTTTTCCTGCTGTTTCTGCACTTTGGTGGGAAATGAAGATTTTTGAGGACGATGCTGCTGGTCATTTAAGCTGGGAAAAGGAGCCTGGTGGTAGAAAACAGAGGCTGGGTGTGCAGAGCCCAGCCCATCTTGCCAGCGAAATATTTTAAATAGAGAGTGGTGGGGCTGTGTCAAGTTCTCTAACCCAGTAAAGGGGTCTTCTTTAGGGGGAAAACCCACAATAATTTAGGTTTCATTTTATTAAAGAAGAAAGAAAAAGGCTGCTTTGTACGGTAAGCCAGGCAAAGCAGCTTCTTTGGCTTTTCCGCCCTTCGGTCCTTGGCAAGGTTGGGTCTGTCCTTGTCTTAGGTGGCTCCTGTCCCCTTTGCCCCTGCGGTGACGGAGTGTGGTCCTGTGTTCCCAGGGCGTTTGATCCCGGCTTGAAAGAGGTGTCGAAGGCAATGGGAGGAATTGCGTTGCGAGGTGCTGTGGCGTAGTGAGGCGCCTGGATGTTAGCTCCGACACGATGCCTAAATTTTGAAGACAAACCTGACGTGAAATTGGATCTCACCCTTGTCCTCGAAGGGCGGGTTTAAGGAGATGGAGGTTTTGTTCTGCTTTTTCCCTGCTGTCCCTGCGGGGTCCCAGCCCTTCCTCTTTTTTGGCTGGCACGGTGCGGGCGATGCCCATTACGCTTCCCCGCAGCCTGCCCTCCTCTGCCGCTTTGAATAATTTAGCTGCAGGAAACCCATATTGCCAAGGCAGCAGCCCAACGCGTGCCAGTTCCCTAGGAAAACTGTCAAAAAAAAAAAAAAGGGGGGGGAAGAAAAAAAAAAAAAAAGCCCTCTCTGAAATTCATTTTGGTTGGAGGCAGGCTCCCAGCAATCAAACGTATTAGTCGTATTGTTGGCGTGCGGCGGCGGCATTAGCTAGCTCGCTCAGCGCACGCCGACGTTGAAAGGCTCATAAATGTAATGAAGTCCCTTTGACACCTGCTCCTCTCCACACTTTAAACGTGAGCCATTGGTCCGCAGGGAACCGGGGCTTTAAAAATAGAAATTATAGTAATTGTCTGCTGTGTTATTGGGAAGATTGTAATAAACGTGAAGCACAACACCGCGGTGCCACAAGCTGAATGCTGACAGGACGCATAAATTGCTCCAGGTTTTGATTTTTTTTTCCCTTTTTTTTTTTTTTGTTTTTTCTTTTTCTCCCCCCCCCCCCTCCAACCTCTCTGTCTACCAACTCACATAAATCATGGCGTGTTAAGGCTCTGTTTCTGGAGGGCGGCAGTGGGAGAGAGAGGGGCACTGGGGGAGATCTTGTCCCTCCCCTTTGAGGTGTTTTCAGCTGCGGTGCCCCATCGGTTGGGGACCTCCGTCCCCTCTCCCTCCCTCCCTTCTTGCCACCCCCAAACTTTGGGAGAGGCTCAACCAAGCGGGTGCATCCTTCAAGGGTGATGGGTGAGGACCCCCGACATGTGCTCCGCGCGTGTCCCCCTTCCTGCTCCTCGACCAGGGGGAGCAGCCGCTTTTGTCCCCCTCCGCTGGGGGTGCGGGAGGGGTTAGCTGTGGAACCTCCTCATTTAGGGATGGCGCAGGAGCTGGCTGGATCCCCCTCCAGCTGGGGATGCTCCAAAGAGTGTGTGCCCGAAAGAATTTGAGTTTAGTATGTCAAATCCCTCTTGGAAATGGTCCTTTCCCCCTGACCCCCCTCCATCCTCTCTCCTTCCTGTTATTCCAGGAGGAAATGTCTCAGACTGTAATACTACTATAAACCCCAAATTTTCCTGTCCCCAACCTACCAGGCTACGATCCACCTCCCTGCTCTCACCCTGATCCTGCAGCACCCCTTGGCATTTGCTGCCAAATGCACCTGCCCGCAGAGAGAGCGTCTGTGTTGAGGGCGAGATGTAGAGAGATGTAAAACCAGCTCTTTGACCACGTCAGCAACTTCATTGACGAGTTTCAGGAAAAACACCATTTCTATTACTCCGGCCATATCTTTTTGCCCCGCCGTGGAGGTCCCCTGCTTTCGCTGCCCCCCACCTCCAGGCGCAGCCTGATTTCAAAGCTCCCCCCGGACGCTGGGACGTGGGTGAAGACCCCGCGCTGCACCCCAGAGGTGGCTGCACTTCAGCCTCCTGCTACCGTGTGGCACGTTGTGATGTTTAATTAATATCAAGCACTTTGAAGTCCCCGATGTTACTTATTCATGCCCGTATTCCCCACAGACCCTCCCGTTTGATGTCCACGTTGCAGGGGTTATTTAGATGCAACCCTTTTTGTGTCAAATTTGAGAGGAGAGGTTGCTCTTTAGGGCACTACACGAAAAGTTGCCCTTCTCGGGGAACGAGATCAACTCGGGTGCATATGCAGAGATTTCTGAACAATTACGTGCGCCAGCTACTCACTCACAGCACTTCTGTGGCGTAAGTCTGGAGAAATCAGTTCTGGCTGTGACAAGTGATATCTCAGACGCAGCCGTTTTCCATCACAGGCCATCACATCTGGGTGTTTGTCCCTCCGCGGTACCCGACCAGCAGAGAGTCCTCGTTGCGTCCCAGGACGCGGAAATTAATTTAAGGTTGCTAAATTTGAGCACTATGGGTTGAGCGACAAAATCAGTGCACGAAAGCTCTGTCTCCGAAACGCGGGAAAGCTTTCCCTGACCGCCCAGGTATTTACACAGAGCAACGGCCACACGTGAGATGGTCCTTCAACGATAATTTTCTTGTTATCTTTCAACAATTATTTTTTCTTTCCATTCCAGATGAGTTTAGAAAATGACGATAAGAGAGCACGCACACGGTCGAAGTCTATCAGAGGTGAGCAGCTGGTTATCCCCCAGCGTGGGGACGTACAGACCTGAGCTCCTGCACTTTGCTTCTTCCAATCGGGCTTTGATTTTTTCAGGTCCAGGCTTAACTCTTTAAATTATGCTCACTGCCCCCACCTCCAGCCCCACTAAAATCCGTCCATGAACCTGGAAAACTCCAAAGGACAAACCTTTACAGGTTCTCGTAATATTTAACCCTCATCCTCTACGCTCAGGGGAAGGAAAAAAATAAAAAAATAATAGGAAAAAAAAAAAGCCCCTTTGTATGCTTTGCTTTAGGGGAATCGCAATCGCTGGAGCTTCAGATCAGCTCCTGGGGCTTTCATCATGCTCACTCTGCCAGGGGCTTTGAAGTTGCACATCTGAGAGTGCCTGGCAGAAGTAGTGCATGCTGGAGAAGTGAACGGGGCCGTCCCCCGGCAGGGACGTGAGGACAAACGACTCGTTAATACAACCCTTGATTGCTATCTATTTCCCGACTTTAAAAAAAAAAACAACAAAAAACCCAACCCAAACCCGTGCAGGTCTGTCTCTGCGTGCTTTCTCTCTGGGAGAAGGCGAAGGGCTCTGATACGGAGCACAGAGTGTCCCCTCGGGCGGTCCCATGGCCACCCGTGATGGTTACGGACCAGCCTCTCCGTTTCGGTGCCTTTTTGTGGCCGTGGGTTTGATGAATTGCAAAGGTGGCTGGAAGCGAGGAATGAAGGGGGCTGGCTGAAAAAGTGGGATGCCTGCAGGGACCACGACTGGGCTGGACCACCTTCCTTTGTCCTGACCCACACTCTCCTCAGCACCTGCACCTTTTTATAAACAAAACCAAGCCCAGATGCTGCCAATTGTGCTGAATCGAGCTTGGACGTTTGGGTTTTATTGCTTTGTGGCATGTACATAAAGGTGCTCGCTCAGGTTGCTAATGAGAGCGCCCTGATTCTATTTATTTTCTCGCACCCTGCCTTCGCCACACTTGAATCTGGGTTTCTTGATGTGAGAAGGTAATTTATTGCACACACCCTGGGACTTGCCACTGCCTCCAGTTTGTTGAAGCTTGTGAGTCATCCCACCGGGAGCTGGATCCCAGGAAACCCAATTAGCTCAAACAAATTGAGCAAACGCGTTATGGTTTTTAGCCTGGGCAAATTTAGACTTGTGTTGTGATTTATTCCCGCCCCCCCCGATTATTTGGATTCCTGGCTGGGTGTAAGGTTTCAGCAGCAATGCGATGTTGTTGTGTGTTGTTATTGTAAGCAGTGAGAAGTCCTCTTATTCACAAGTGGGGAATAATCCCTAAAAACCCTACAAACTCTTGTTTACCCTAAAAGCCAAGTAATACATCCCCTACCGTGTGTCCAAACACAGGCAGGGGCTCCCACATCAGTGACAAGAGGAGGAGAAAAATGTGGCTGTGCCTGTAGATGTTACAGAGGTAAACGTGGCCATTGCAGCAAAACAGCAGAGAACTGTGCAAAAAGTAATCAGGGAACATATTTTAAAGGCAAACATGGAGAAGAAGGCATGAGAAAACTTGGTCTTTACTTAGAAGCGTTTGAGTTATATGTGCATATATCAGTACACCTCCATTGACTTTAAAGTTGTCATGTATTTAGAGAGAGAGGTAGTCCCTGATGCTGCAAACATACACTCACGTGCTTGAAATTAAGCACAGGCGTGAGGATTTACAAGGCAGGATTATGATTTACTACAGGTTGGCATGTCGTAAGCGATGGTGGGATAGATTTGCCCTTTCTTTCCCAATTGGGATGCCCAAGGCGGCAGTAGAAACCCAGCTGCAGGCAGGAGAGGATCCCCCGGCGGAGGGGGATGTCTCGGGGGGGAGCAGGCATCCCTGTTGCGTTTTTGACCTTGTGTTTGTTTCCATTGCTGCATCCCGCCCCTTCGCCCAGTGCCCACGGAGCTCATCGGCCAGGAGGTGAGGTAAGGACCCTGCTCCTCCTCGGCGGTGGGAGGGAGGGAGGGATGGAGGTGAGGCCCCGCGTTGGGGGTGGCTTTGGCGAAGCCCTGCAGCTCTTTACAGCCTTGGGAACCTGGGTGAGGGGAGCAAACCCATGGGACTAATGGGGTGGAAGTCTTGGTGGGCATCTCCTGGTGTCCAAGTCCTCGGGGCACCACTTGACAAGGCACATTAGAGGAACTGTAGGAGTTAAAGGGATGAAAACAGGAGCTCTGGATGGGTCACGTTAGACGTGAGACCCTCCAGCCGCCCTCTGTCCCACCCCAGATCTAAACCCCAGCAAAACCTGATACCCACGTTCTGTGTTGCAAGACTATTAGGGGCAACACCGTACTAACCGGAGTTTCTTTTCCATATATTTTACATCCTCTTGTTGCCCCTAAACAATGCTGTGTCACATCACTTCTTGTGCCAGATGCTCCTCCTTTGGCCCCGTGTCCCCCGTTGAGTCACCGAGGTCCTGTTGTCACTCGTTCAGCAGCGCTGGCATGCCAACAGCAGCAGCCAAAAGAGCCAGAGCGAGTCTTTGCAGCCCTACAGAGCTTCTCATTATAAATAACAGCCTCCCCCATCTCTAAGCTCCCTTTAAACCTCGCACAAGGGCTTACGCAAGAGGTAGGAGTCTTTAACCTGGACAGGCGTTAATAGCAGGGGCTGCCTTTTCTAGCAGCCACCGTTAGAAAGCCGTGTGTGTCAAAGAGTAATTGGACCTTAACCAACCCAATTTCAGAGCATTTCTGCTCCTCCACTCTCCTATTACTCTGGAGAGACGGGAGGAGCGAGCGGCGGGCATGCCACTTCTCCAACTTTTATTGCTGAACACTTGAGTGGAGGTGGTAATTGGAGCAGGTGACATATATAAGGGGCAGGACAGAGCGCTCCACAAAGCCATCTCTGCAGCTGTCACCTAATTGCCTGATTAACTGGACGATTAATCGACTAATTGGAAGCAGGGCATCGTCTGCATAACAATAAGAGGCCCTTTTGTCAAGCATACCAAGGCTGCGGAGAGGGGGAGAGCAGGTCGGTGCGGTGGCTCTTGCGGGGAAGGAGAGCAGCTTTAATAGACCTCGAAGTCCCTTTCCTCTTTTCGGGACTCCTGCCAAAGCACATGAAACCTCCCCAGAGGAGAGCAGGGACGGGAAAGCCTGGCCCAGAGCACGCCGAGCATCACCTCTGCGCTGGCGTTTTTTAAAGGGGTTAAAAGTGACACACCGAAGACAGAGACGTCCCAAATTGCCACCTGCTTCGGAAAACCTCGATGCTGAACCGCTTGGCTCTTTCCCGCTGACTTTTTAGCGCAGGCTTCATTTCACCACATCAAAAATAAGGGGGGGGGCGGGCAGGAATCAGCTTTAATTGTTGCAGGAAAGCTTATAAAAGCCTGTAACATCATCAGAGCTGCTCTTGTTTCCCACTGAATAAGGCCTTTTTCAGGCAAGTCACTGGTAACATAAACAGCGCCCTGTCTTGCGGCATGTAGTCACTTAAAGTGTGTCTGGGGCTGCTCAGGACAGAGCGGCCTTAGTCATGACTGAGGGCAATTAAAATTAAATAGACTTTCAGATCATCAGCAGGGGGAGCAGTGAAGGGGGGATCTCCCTCTTCCAGTTCTTCCAGTTACACACGTTAGCGGGACGAGATCTTTTTATATACGACCCGGAGCGCTTTGCTGGGGAAGGGATGCCTTCCTGGGGGGCAGGACCCCAGGCTCGGCGGGGCTCGGGCTGTGTGCGCACGCCAAAAAATGTGGGAGCCGTCCCTCAAGCGATGGCGTTGGAGGATGCTCAGCATCTTGGGTTGGAATTGGGCCATGAGGAAAGGGGACAGCAGGAAGGAAGGACTTCACCTTGGAGGGGCCGGGAGGCGCAGCTTACACCCACGGCCACTTATCCACCTCATGTAGAAAGCTCTGTCCCCTTAGGGGACACGCTGCTGTCATTTGACCTCTTAGCTTTAGCTTTGCTAAGCTAAAGAAAGCCCGTCTCCCCGAAGGAAGGATTCCTACTCCCCTGACAGTTCAGTAGCCTTTTCCTGTCCTGGTTTTGGGTTGAATTATATTCTCTGAACACAGCGATCTGACTTGTGCACGGTGTTCTGGGGAGCTGAGCCATTAATAACCCGCCGGTGCACCCAGAGCTGCTGCATCCATTAGTGCGCTCAGATCCTCCTTATCCTCAGCTTTCTGCAAGGGCTGAGCTCTCTGCTGAGAGCAGGAATTGAGTCCCTAAAGCCTGACTTGGCACTTGGTACTATTTAATGTTGTCCCGTGTCTTTTACTCCGAGAACAGCAGGCTGGCCAGGTCCCCTCTGGGCTGGCGATGCCTTCTCCCTTTGCGCTGTCATCAAGAGATTTCATTAGCGCTTCCAACTTCCCGGGCCGAGGGTGATACAGTGCTAAATGAGGTTATTAATCCTACACGACTCCAGAATTCCTTAGACGTCAGGCAAGTCACTTGGGCATCCTATAATCAATGCCATAATCTGGTTTTGCCAGAAAATGTTTGCTTTAATGCTTCTTATCTGGAGCCCTTGTAGCTCCTGGAGCTGGGGCTAATTACCCCTGCAGGGGAGGCGCGCGGCCCCGTGCCGAGGGATGCAGCGAGCAGGATGAGGGATGCAGCCCACGGCAAAGGCAGCAGCAGCTGCTAGCGCTGCCCGCAGCTCCCTGGAAGTCCTTAACTCATCCTCTTCTGCAGAGCAGCAGGAACAAACGCCGGGATTTGGGAGACCTGGTCACCTAAATCCTATCCGTTCCCCCAAAAGTGATTTTCAGGATTTTCGTCCTGGTGATCTCCACCCAACATACGCTGGCTAAAATCTCTTCGATCCCCTCCCAGCCCGCCCTTTCCCAAAAGCCACCCACTTCTTAGCTCAAGGAACCCCAGTTCCCTGCTAAGCCATCAAATAAGGGAAAAGCCCATGTTTTCCTCCTGCACCGGAGGAAAAGAAAAATAGAGGGTGGCAGTGGGGAAGCAGAGTGCAGCAGTTGTCTGCTTTTTAAAAGCTTGCTCTTACACATGCAAATCTTTAATTAAACATACTCATAAAACTATAATGAACCGTTCATCTAATTAAATGGGGTGAGTCATTTCATTAATTTTTAGCAAACTGCAAGGCTGCTCTCCTGCCCTCCTCACTTGGAATTCAAGGGGACAAGCTGAACCATTTGAGGGAAATTATCTTTTCTTTTGCGGTTATTTTGTTCCTTGGGCACAGGACCTGTTTAACTGACCACAGTTTATACACTCCTAATTAAAAATGAATTCTCCGAGGCCTATTGCTGTTCTTGATGGCTGCTTGTTTCCCTCTCAAGCTGTCCAACCCCAGGCTGTAACGGCTCAGGACACATCCGTGGAAAGTATGCAAGACACAGAAGGTGAGGCTGGGTTGGAGGTAGCGGGGATGGAAAAATGCCAGCAAGAAACCCACAGACAGACGTTCACTTGGAGAGAGGCTGGTTCAGAGCAGCAACCCAACTCACCTGCCCCAAATCTGCCCACAAAGAGCCAGTTTTCTGTCTCTCCATCAGTCCATGAGGGATCCTGGGGGATCGGCTCCACCAGGCTGACAGTAGCCTTCCCCCAGACCCCAAACCACGGCAGATGTACCTGGCTCAGGTGCCTGGGGTTGATGGGAGCTGTCGGAGGCAGAGATTTTGGTCTGTTCGGTGTCTCTATGGACAGGAAGGGGAAATGGGAGCACGCTGGCTGCCCTGGGGTCCATGCCAGCCTTAACTGATGGCTTTCATTGCTCTATAATGGTGAAATCAGAGCAGTTGGTGGACATGCCCCAGGGGCCGGTACTGCATGCCCTGCCTGGTTGCACGGTGGCACTGGTGGCCATCACCAACAGTAGCGCTGGGAGCTGTTGGTCCTGCTGCTCCCTGGACAACAACTAACTACCCGTGGGCCAGACTGCTGGAGTGAGCCCAGCATCCTTGCGCTGACTCCTGAGAAAAGTTGATGTATTTGCCCAAAGTCGAGGTCTGAGAGCAGATCTTCTGGCCACGGAGGGTTAAACCAGCTAAAAATCTGGGCTGCTGGATGATTTTTTTTTTTTCTTTAGTATTTGCGTATTTGTCCCCCTTGCCTTTGCCCAACCAGCTCAGATGCCGTAGCCATGCCTTTCTCACTCGGCAATGCCTCCTCTCTGCTCCTTGATCCCATCTGCAGTTTACAGAGCTGCCCTCTAGCAAAGAAGAGGAAACTTCAGGATGCGGAGGCCGAACATCTGGTGTCGAAGAGAAAATCCCATCCGCTCAAGCTGGCCTTGGATGAAGGCTACAACGTCGACAGCGACGGCAGCGAGGAGGCCGAGGCGAAGGAGGAGTCCGGCTCCGAGGAGTCGGAGGGGACGCTGGAGGAGGATGAGGCGGAGGCGGTGGAGCAGGAGGAGACCCGCAGCCCTGAGCCGGCAGAAGGTGCTTTATCATTATTGATTGCAGAGCTGTGTTCTGCAGATGAATAAAGGGCAGGGAGTGTTAATAACCAGGAGTTATAGCTCCTCTGAATTATGTACAGGATGGGTCCTTCAATTATTACGTTCGCTGGAAGCACAACGGTAAAGCTCTGGTTAAGCTGAGAGGGGATACGCACAGATTGTCTCTGGTGTCTTAAAAATGAGCGATTTTCCATCAGGGATGCTCCCTGGGGAAGGACCCACGCCAAGCACAGAGGAGCTCGCTGCGTGGCTCAGATGACGGCGGGGAAGGCAGCCGGGGTCCCGCATCGGTGCCTCGATGGGCTCGGCTGGATTCCTTGGTGCAGGAGCCGTCCTCCTGGCCGGATCCAGATGCTATCGGAGAGGAGGAGTGACAGTCAAACGAGCCGGGTGTCCAGCCGGGGTCCTGACACTGTGTTGGACCTGGTTTTGAACCCCTGGTCTGGGGAGCATTGGGAGCGATGGAGCCAGATGGCTGCCGACAGTGGGGGGCTGGGAAGCCGCGCACATCTGAGTCCCACGAAAGCTTCTACATGGAAATTCCCTTTCTACCTGTCATTCCTAAATGCAATAAATTAGGCTGCTCCGGGGGTATAACAGCCAGACTCTGGTTTCAATTAAGCTTAAGTAAGACAAAGAGATGTTTACGAGCTTATGTAATTACTTTATTTTCTTCCTTTTTCCTTTCTCTCTTCCTCCTTTTTCCTTTCTCTCTTCCTCCTTTTTCCTTTCTCTCTTCCTCCTTTTTCCTTTCTCTCTTCCTCCTTTTTCCTTTCTCTCTTCCTCCTTTTTAATTTTCCTCTTTTTTTTAATTTTCCTCTTTTTTTTAATTTTCCTCTTTTTTTTAATTTTCCTCTTTTTTTTAATTTTCCTCTTTTTTTTAATTTTCCTCTTTTTTTTAATTTTCCTCTTTTTTTTTAATTTTCCTCTTTTTTTAATTTTCCTCTTTTTTTTAATTTTTCTCTTTTCCTTTTTTTTTTCCCCCCCCTTTTCTCCTGTTTTATTCCCTCAGAGAGAAGCCCAGCAAAATCAACCCATTATGGACAAAACACGGCAACAAGTACGTCTGGGCCCAGCAAGGCCAACTATAGCAGCTATCAAGAAATAATCGCCAACTCTCTCCTAAACCTAGGCCAAATAGCGGAGGAAACCCTCGCCATCGAAGGGCAGCTGCCTGAAGCTGAGCTGCAGGGCTCCAAGCCACCATCCAACGTTGTGCACCTGGTTCACGAGGATGCGGGAGAGGAGTTAGTGGAGGAGGAGTGTGACAAGGAGATCATCATCCAGACGGAGGATGCGGAGGAGGTCATCGAGGTCACCAGCGAACGCAGCAGCGAGTTGTGCTCGGAGCACCGGGACGATGCGAACTGCGAGGAGTCCTGCAAACTGCAAAAGGCTGCAGCAGAAGAGGATGAGGACGAGGAGGAGGAAGATGAAGATGAGGAGGAGGAGGAGGAAGAGGATGAGGAAGAGGAAGAAGAAGAGGAGGATGAAGAGGAGGAGGACATGGCTCCTGAAGTGATCTGCGAAGAAGCTCCTCACACTTCTCAGGACACCCAGAAAAGCCACTGTGAAGGGCAGTTCAGCCCGAAGCCCGAGTACTCGGTCATCGTGGAGGTCCGGTCGGACGACGACAAAGATGACGATGCCCGCTCCCAGAAATCAGCGGTGACCGATGAGTCAGAGATGTATGACATGATGACGAGGGGGAACCTGGGGCTGCTGGAACAAGCCATTGCGCTGAAGGCTGAGCAGGTGAAAATTGTGCGGGAGCCCAGCCGGCTGCCAGGAGAGCACGTAAAGCATTTCCAGGTGGACGAGAAACAGAGCAAACCGCTGGACAGCATCCGGAAGAGCTACTACGGCAAAGGTATGGGGACGAGCCTTCGCGTGTCTCCTTCCTTCCCGTCCCCAGCCGAATTTGCCTGCTCAGCACCCCATGAGAACCAGGCTGCTGGGGGGTTTCACAGCCAACAAGAGGGAGTTTAGCCACAAATCCTCAATGCCCAGAGCGAGGGGGACATCCTAGAGGTCAACAGTAAATGCACAAAATGATGGTGTCCTCTACACCTCAGCAGGGGAATTGCCTGGCTAAATTGCCTGTTGGCCTTGAAAATCTCAGCTTAAGTGGTAGAGCTGGTTAAAAATCCAAGTGGGTTTTAAAGTAGTGGTAGGAGTCCCACCGCAGCAACACAAGGGACTTGGCAGGGGCTGCGGAGTGCCCCGGGCGCTGAGCCGGGCTGCCCGCTTGGTGGCTGTGAGCAGCTCCATGCTCCTCGCTGGCTTAGCGCTCAAATTGCTCTGTTGATTTTAAATTTCAAAACTTCCAGTGTTACAATTCCCCCTTCAGTAAAAAAAAACAAAAACCCAAACCTCCAAACCCAAGGTTTCTCCCTGTTTGACTGGAAAAGTGGTGGGAAGCACCCTCGGCAATTTTTTCTCTCCTTTTCACCTCTTCCCCTCCAAATCTGCTAACCTGCTTCCCACCGCCCTTTCCCCACCATAGATCCCTCAAGACCTGAGAAGCGAGAAATTAAATGTCCGACTCCTGGCTGCGATGGGACCGGCCACGTGACGGGACTCTACCCTCACCATCGCAGCCTCTCTGGTTGTCCGCACAAAGACAGGATCCCTCCCGAGAGTGAGTACATGGTGGGATAACAAGAGTTGTTTAAATGAGTCTGAAGCCTTATTTCCTGGGGGGAATTTCACACCTGATGGGTAGAGCTGTCTCAAAGGCAATGAGCACTCCAAATATTCCCAAACGATGTGAATTTTATGACTGCGTCCCTAACACAAGCCTGATGTTAATCCTTAGGGTATAACAGAGTTTCTGGCATGGGATGGTGTTTTTACAAGTTGCTCTGGGATGCTTCTATCTGCCAAAGTGTTATTGCTCTTCATGGGAAACGCCGTGGAGATTACTAGGAAGTCCTACCCTTCCTAAAGATTTTTAGCACCATCCTGTGGAGAATGAGGTCCCTTCTCTGAAAATCAAAGAGGTGCTTTCAAAATGACTGCCCACCTCCAGAGGTGTGCCAAGCAGTTCCCATCTTTACACTGAGTGTCATCACGTGTTTTTCCCTGCTTGGGATATCATGTTGGGAAGAAGGGGAAACTGTTGTTTCTCGCCGTCCAAATGTGGTCAAGGTGTTGCTGTGCGGCAAAGGAGAGGAGTCGTTCGGATGCGCAGGATAGCTGAGTCTCCCCCTAAACTCTCATCACGGTAAAATTCACAAGGTTCTACATCGAGATTCATCTATTTCACAGAAAATATCTATCATCATCATAACAGATTTTTAGATATATAGGCATAGAGAGATATTTTATTTCTACCTCTCTACCAGCATCCCAAATAGCTTTCCCTCTGCATATACATAAAAATCAATGTTGTATGTTTATGATAATAGCATAATAGATGAAAAAAAAAAAAAGGAGACCTTCCTTATCAGTAATTTCAAAAGTTGCAGACCTGCCATGAACACAGAACTGCAGGAAACAAGGGGAAAGTAGAGCTACCTTCACACAGGCTTGAATGCAAGAAGAAACATTAATAAATAAGCAACAGAAGCTGTGTGCTTCAGAAAGGCTTGCAAATCAAATTATTTTCTTTACTTTTAAGGTCAGCGCTGCAGGAAGCAATAATCCTGAAGATTAAAATTAAAAAAAAAATAAAAAATAATCAAACAAAGACTAGTCCTAAGGATAAAAGCAGAGATACAACTTCAATCGCTTAAAACTACCTGAAATTGGGAGACTTGGCTCCAAAACGGTGGTGGGCGGCACGGGGGGGAGAACGGGATTGCAATCAGCGAAGGAGGAGAAAGCCCAAGCTGTGGGCAGAGACGCTAGTCTAGTGCTGACCTGAGCACCGCTGCCTTGGAAATCTTTTTTTCTCTACACAGACAAATTCTAATTAGAGCATTTCACGTTCCCTGATTTCTAGGAAACCAGCGCAGAAGTCTTGATGATTCTGTCTTTTTTTTTTTTTTTTTTTTTTTTAATTTGTCTCTGATTTTTATCAAGTTGTTTTTGCTTCCCTTCCCCTCCCCCCTTCTCCTTCTCGCTCCAAAGTCTTGGCGATGCACGAGAACGTGTTGAAATGCCCCACGCCAGGCTGCACAGGACAGGGTCACGTCAACAGCAACCGCAACACGCACAGGAGGTACCAGCTTCGATTTCTTCTCCATAATGGCCAGGGCAAGGCTGGCGGGAGGGCAACCAGCCCAAAAGATGTTGGGTTTACTCTTGCACTGAGAGATGGTGTAACTAAGGTGTTCAAGGCCAGGCGGGATGGGCCTTTGAGCAGCCTGGTCTAGTGGGAGGTGTCCCTGCCCAGGGCAGGGGGGTGGAACTAGATGATCTTTAAGGTCCCTTCTAACCCAAACCTTCTATGATTCTATGACCCTAAGACAATAACATGGGAAAGCAAGACGGGGCAGTGTCTTCTGGCTGGGAATAGAGCAGAGCAATTGCTTCCAGGCTCCCAGGTGGGACTGTGGAGGGGTAGATGCAGGTGGGTCTTCATGGAAGAGGTGTTTGGTGCTGGGGAAGCAGGGGGTGCCTGGTGTGGCTGACTGGAAGGTGAAGTTTGTGTTTGGTGGTATGGCGCTTTGCTGGATTTCTAGACATTTCCACGATATTTAGGCTGAAATTAGTCCGCGATATTGATGAGCTGGGAATTTGTGTCCTCGTGCTGTAGGACCTCAGCGCAGATGTGGTTAGGAGGGGACGGGGTCACACTCTGGGATCTGTAATTATACCCCATGTTCTGGCTTTGGACAAACCCCAGCACTTTTACAAACGGGAAGGCTGCAAGCGGAGTGGATGATGCTCTCAAAAGCTAGAAGCCTTCCAAAAAGCCAGACTGGCTTGTGCTACAGGGATGCTCTCATGAATTTATGATTTCCCATTCGTTGCTCTTGAGCATAATTGTCAGAGTGTGACAGCTCTGTGGATGTTGATGTGTTTGCAGGCGTGAGGTGAGTTTGTGTTGTTACTCGTCCAGCCGTGGAGGAACTTGGTGGATGCTTTGTCGTAGCCGTAGCTGCTAGAGGAGAATTAGGGAAATCTGCTCGGTTAATTGAGAAGTTGGGTTTGGTGCAGGCAGCAAGTGATCACAGTGAGATCGAGGTGATCCACTGGTGTCAGTGAGTTATGGAGTGAGCTTTGCGAACAATGATTTGGGCTGAGACCCGGCGGGGTCGGAGCCCTGGGTTTTGCGTGGGGCTGAGGTGGGGGTCCCTCGGTGCTGGCTGTTCCAGCCATGAAGGTGCCCATGATGGCTTGGGATCTGCTGGGAGTGTGTGTGCTCTGCTTGTGGGGGGGTTTTACCTTCCCTGAGCAATCGCTGTAAGAGCCAAGCTGGTCTCGAAGAGGCAGAGCCCGGCTCACGCGTAGGGTTTGTGCGAGAAGAAGCCATTACAGCCCCCCACCTCCCCCAGGCACCGGCGCGGTGGCCGCCGCGAGCATCAGAAGTGCAAATGCTTCCCCACAAGTGCCCCTCAGAAGGCTCCCTTCAAACGGATCCAAATAAATACAAATCAAAAATGCCATTTCACTGCTAAAACCACTCAAAGAAACCAGCCCGTCCCCCTCTGCCCCTGCTGCGCTCAGCCCGGGGGAGCTGCCTCCTTGATCCACCTCCGGGCACTGGGGAAGCTCTGGAGCTCATCATGGAGAGATTTTGCACTTGATGTTTTGCTGCTTTGCTGCTTGCCAAGACTAAAAGTAATCTAGGATAATGAAAATAAAAAAAAACAAAAACCTTTAAATGCAAACACTTTTCTCAGGTGCACAGTGCAGCTCTGGGTCCCTGAAATGAAGACTTTTACGCTCATCCCTCACGCTTGGTTTCCTTCTCTCTCTTTTCTTTTTTTCTCCTTCTTTAAAAAAAAAAAAACAACCCAACAAACCTTTCTCAGTTTATCTGGGTGCCCCATTGCTGCTGCTGAAAAATTAGCCAAATCGCATGAAAAGCAACAAACCCAGTCTGGTGATCCTTCGAAGACCAGCTCCAATTCCGACCGGATACTCAGGTAAATGGGAGCGCGGAGCCCCGCGCCGCGTCCCCGCGCTGCCCCAGCCCTCCCCGCCGTGCCCTGCTCGCCGGAGCAGCCCTCGCCGCTGCCTCTGGCTGGATCTTGATACTGCTGAGTCCTGTTATTACAATCATAGGTCTCGCCAAGGTGGGGAGATGTTTAATTGATGATCCCAGGGAGGGCATTGAGGACAATGAATTGCTTCTGTAGCATCAATTAATGCTGAGGCTACAGGCCAAAGGGTTTTACCAGTGCAGCAAGAAGGCATTTGTGCCGATCGCTCTGCAATGCAAACTGCCAGAGAATGATGGCTATTATATTAGCATTATAAGTAGGGTGGGCTTGGGAGGGGGAGGAGGAGATTTAGGCTACATATAAATCACTCGATGGCAGTTTCGCCTAAGTCCATCGGCTTTTCTTCCTCTGCCCGCACGGTTCAGAGGAGAGAAACCTGCCACTCGTTTCCAAACCAGTCACATTTATTTTGTTATTTCGCCCGTCTCTATCTTCCCGGGAGAAAGGGCTGTCTCACATTAAGGATGTCCCTGATAGATGCTGGCTTCCGTAGCTGATGTGATTCATGAGGCTACAGATGGATTGTAATATGGTTAGTTATTTTGCAACGAGAGCAGGACAAAAACCGCAAGTACGAGCCCCGAGCAGCACTCCCACAAAGGCACCGGGGGCTGATTAATGTATTTATTTGCTCGCCAGGACTGCCGAGCACCCTTGTGCACCGGCGCTGGGTGCTTTGGAAAGGCCATTTAGGGCGATTACTTATTTATTTGCAGCGGAGCCCGCGCTGGGCACAGAACGCTCTGAGCGCATCACGAGGACGGTCCATGCTCCAAGGAGCTCCCGCTCCGAGGACTCGCTGGTGGAAAGAGGTCACGGGAAGGAGAATAACAATAGGCCATTTATATACAATTTATATGCAAGACAAATTGATTCATGATAGGCCGCCCAGCAGAAGCGGGTCTTCAAGAGGGACTCTGCAGGCAGAGGAGAGGCCCTGGTGCCTCGGTGATGAATCTTCAGGGGGGAGCAGAGCTAAACTGGGGGGGTCCTCACGCCTTCGTGTGCCGTCCTGTGCCGTGCTCCCATAAATGAGCGATGCCCAAGTTTCTGCTGCTGTCGGAAAATGCTGTCATGCCGTGGCAGACTGCAAGAATATCGTTTTGGATGAGATCGGCACCTTGGTGTTTTGCTTAGAAAGAGAAAAAGAGGTGGGGGGGGGCAGGGAAGGAAAAAAAGGGGGAAAAATACAAAAGGCATCTAAAAGACCCAAAGCAGATGACTGGCTGAGGGAGAGCAAAAGGGCTGTTGCTGCCTCCTCTTCCCCAGTAACCCCTTGGCGACAAGGTGCAGCTGTATGTCCCCATCAAGTCTGGTCCCCTCCCAACAGCCGTCTCGTTAGGGAAAGGAGAAATCACTGTTGTTCGTTGTTTCATCCTCAGGCCTATGTGCTTTGTGAAGCAACTGGAGATCCCTCAGTACGGAAGCTACCGGCCCAACATGGTCCCAGCAACCCCCCGGGCCAACCTGGCCAAGGAGCTGGAGAAGTACTCCAAGGTCACCTTCGATTATGCAAGTTTTGATGCTCAGGTTTTTGGCAAACGCATGCTTGCCCCAAAGATTCAGACTAGCGAAACCTCACCTAAAGCCTTTAAATGTAAGTTGGGAGCAGGGATTGGGCTGGGTTTTGCATTTTCTGCCTTTCTCAATGTGTCGCGAGGCTCTTGCGATTGTGGATTTGGGTTGATGGAAGAGTCTTGGGACCGTGCTCCTGCTGCTGTGGAGCAGGGAGAGAAATGGGGATGGGGAGGCTGAGCTGGGTCCCAAGGTCCCCACCTTTGGTGGAGAGAGGAGCCCATGGTTGCTGGGAAAGCTTTGCCTGGGGGAGAGTTGCTTTGGCTTTGGGAAGAATTGCATCGAGTGGCGGGAACATTAATCTGAGTGATGTCTCTAGGTGGGATAAGTTACATAGTTGTCCAGTCGGTCCCCGTTGCTTTGCAGTTCATATCTATTGATCTGTCTTTCCTCATCTAGCTAAATGGATTATAGTTTTCTTCTCTTCCATCTTATATATGACCCACTCCACCCATTCGTCTTCTCTGCTGTGCTCGGCTCTCTAGCTCTGCTACCTATCCATCACCCACCCCTTATCCCCCAGCTCTTTCCTGTCGTAGCCACCCACCTCTGCTCGGTACCGAGGACCTTGCACTGGTTACAACGCTGTGCAACGAAAGTGGGGGCGAAAACGAAATGGCTGAATAAACCCTCAGGGGCCGGGCTGTCAGGAGCTGCATGGAGAGCTGGCCCGGCGCCGCCTGAGGTTCAACCTCCTCCTTCCCTCTGACACCAAACGTGCACCTGAAGACATCTTTTTGAGCAAAAAAAAAAAAACAACAAAGATTTAGGAGCCCAGTTTGCAGAAGTCAGCAGCCTCAAGAGGGCTTTCTGTCTGGCTAATCCCACTTCCACAATCCTGTTTAATCCTGGTGCAGCTGCTCTCTAAAAAGTGCTCGTACTTGAAAGCATCCCGGTTGTTGCACTACAATGGAAGCGCCCTTTATTACAGTACTAAATCTGTAAAGGATCAGACAATGAAATTGGATGGAGGCCAGGGAGCACAACTGCCACTGTCATCCTGGGTTAGGGCTGATGGAAAAGTAATTTGTTTCCCAGCACAAGTGATTCTCTTGCTGAATAGATTGTGTTATTTGCAATATTAGCAAAGAATTTTCAGGGTAATTGTACTGACAAAAATAATTCCAGCAGACCCACTAGGATAATCCTTTCTATTTTTTCTCATCACTTATTTTACTAATTTGCTGATTGCGAGTCTATTAGTGGTAGAAATACTTATGAAATAGAAAAGCATCGCTGAGCCTACGGTGTGAAATTGAAATTGGCATCTCACGATCCTGGATACTGTTGGGTTGGGCTGGCAAAGACCCGCACCCCGCCGCAAAGACATGGATTAAACCGGACTCGAAAACAAGCAGCCATACACAAGAATAACCATGTGGGCAAACCTCCAATGAGTTAATCAAAGCGACAAGATGAATATGATTGCCAATCATAGCAGGGAAATCTGTTCCTTTCACTGAGAACTTATTTTAAAGAGATCTTCATCCAGAGGGATTTATATTCCCCTGCATGTGTGTGCATAACTCCCATTAATGTCAATATGCATTATATACGCACACAATGAGGAAGAAAGCAGTCCTCGGGAAGATTAGCGTTTTATAGTGTCTTATATTACGAGTTTGTAATGGAAATAATGAAATCGCTTTGCTCTGTAGCCACATCAACCGAGGTTGACTTGCTGCTTCGCCATCGTCAGGCCAAAGTCTTCCCTAGCAAGACTCCCACTGAATTGGGTGGATTTTTCCCCCAAAAAAGGGCAGATATAAATGAATTGGGAATCTGAAGATTCTATTAATTGATTCAGAATCCAAGCCCGTGGCTGTTCCAAATCAGACGATCCCTGGTTTGCACCCACTGAAACTACCGAGTTCAGAGGGACTCTGTGGGTGGGTCAGGGCCCCCCTAAACAGGACCAGGTTTCAGATTAGGGCAAGTTTTATTGTGGGTTAACCCTGGGAAATATTCGCTTTCATTTCATGGGGTGTAAAGAGAAATTACACCTCCAGGATTGCGCTGCTGCGTGCTGTGACACACAGTAACAGTGCGGTGCTGTGGCTGCACGCGGCTGTGTAATAAATCCTGTTATTCAGGCATATTTAAATGATATGTCAGCTGTCAGAAAATCCATATTTCACTGGTGTCATCATCGGAAGCTCGTATTTCATGGCTATGGTTTTGCTATTAATGTAATTTTTTAAATTGCAAGTTTTCAAACATGCTACAAGAAATCTCCCCGTAAGGCAGCTCTGCAGATAAGTTATGGACAACAAAAAAAGACCCAGGGAGCTTCTCTAAGCTTTCTCCTTTAACTGCTTCCACCAAGGGTAGCTTTAATGAAGAAAAGCACTCATGTTTTGGGGACTTGGTGGCAGAGTTTTCACGCTGAGAGACGGTTGCACAAGCCGCAGCCAGCACTGCTCCTGTCGCACGTCCCGGGCAACAAAAAAGGCCGTGGATTGGTAATAACCACAGGTTGCGACTGGAACTGCTAATACGTTACCTGTGTCACACTGACTTAACCTCTCCCCGCTGCCTGTGCCGGTTATACATTAGCCTTGTGTTGTTCCTTCTCTTTTTATTCCAGCCAAACCTTTTCCAAAGGCCTCTTCCCCCAGCCACAGCCCCTCCAGCAGTTACGTGAAGAGCACTTCATCTTCCTCCACAGGCTTCGACTACTCCCACGACGCCGAGGCTGCGCACATGGCTGCCACTGCCATCCTCAACCTCTCCACCCGCTGCTGGGAAATGCCGGAGAATCTCAGCACCAAGCAGCAAGAGGCCCCCGGCAAGGTGAGCCCAGGGACCACCACTGCAGCACACAGCAGAGCCAGTTAAAACTTGAAGTTTGGGATGGGAGAAACACCTTTTTTTATTTTTTTTTTTTTTACCCTTCCTTTCATTTTCATTTTGAAATACAGAGGGAATGCAGAGACTCATCACGTATCACCCTTTTGCCTCCCGGCTTTGGGTGATGCAGTTTGGAGGAGGTAATCTTGGCTCTCAGTGTGTTATGGAGATACATTGTGGTTCAAATTACCTATCTGAGAAGAGCATCATTCCCAAGCAAAGTCTTAGGGCTGGTTTCAGTTCCTCTCTGGTCTCTATCTGATGCCATTTGAGATTCCTCAGTTGCATCTAGTCTGACCTCCAGCTATAGATCTCCTGGTCTGGTGGGAGGTGTCCCTGCACAGGGCAGGGGGGTTGGAACTAGATGATCTTTAAGGTCCCTTCCAACCCAAACCATTCTATGATTCTGTTTTTCAGAGGAACACAGGTTTTCCAGAAGTCCCCTGTTGCACCCCCAGCCTTGGGCAGATGTCTTAGATACCAGAGGGCATCTTAAATGGCATTAGATGCAACTGAGTCAAAATGCCACGTTGCTGGTAGAACAGGGGTGCATTTGCATGACATGTTTCTGCAATATTTATGAAAGAGCATCCCTTCCATTCAGTTCCTTCCAACTGACGATGGAGAGGATGGGACGTGAATAACTTGCCCCCCCCCAGCGCAAAAGACAAATGGGGGTAAGATCCCCGTAGGGAGTTGCTGGCAGCTGCTAACGCTGGGCATGTTTCCAACCTTTCAGTCCATGGACATTGAGGTGGATGAAAACGGGACTCTGGACTTGAGCATGAACAAGCACCGCAAACGGGAGAGCACCTTTCCCAGCAGCAGCAGCTGCAGCAGTAGTCCCAGCATGAAGTCCCCAGATGTGTCCCAGCGCCAAAACAGTACCAGTGCCACGAGCAGCACCATGACCTCCCCCCAGTCCAGCCAGACCTCCCGCCAGGATGAATGGGATGGGCCCATTGACTACACTAAACCAAACCGTCAGCGGGAAGAGGAGCCAGAAGAGGTGAGTGGTGACTCTTGACGTTCAAATAACACCTCATGGGGGACTGTATGCCATGTTTGCTTTCACAGTTGTCCTACGTTCTCCCCAAACCCCTACTTTGCCCTTTGAGCCTAGGAAAGAAGTATTATTAGCTACCAGACATCAACTGTGGACAATCAGGCAGGAGGCAGAGCTGTCCTGGGGTGAACATGGGTGCTCTTGGCTACATTGGGGTGCTCTTGCCAAGGAAGAACCCACCACTTGCGTTGTCCTGGGTCTGCATTGCTTTCTTCGTTGTAAATCTTTTCAGCTCATTTGCACCAGTAATGCTCCTGGTGACGCTCCCCGGGATGATTTATAACTGCCATTAGGAGATGCCACTAATGTTACTCCTTGCAGGTGGGGGAACCCAGCCATTACCTCTTGGCTGGGGTGAGTGTCCCGGCACTGGGGAGGCAGGTGCTGCTGAGGATGAGTATGGGGGGATTGCACTGACCTTCAGCCCTTCGAGACCTTGGGAGAGACAAGTGTAAATCCCTTTGTAGAAGAAATGTGTTTGACAAAAAGGGGAAAGTACAGACCATTTGATTTCTGGTTTGGGTACCACAAGGCGCTTGCAAAGGGTTCAGGAGTGTTGGCAATGCTGCACTAACTGGGATGAACCTGGGATCCCTTCCCACTACAACCACTTTCCCTGCTGTTTCCTTGCAGTCAGAGCCTGCCGCTCACTCTTTTGCCTCCTCGGAAGCTGACGAGCAAGAAGTGTCGGAGGAAAACTTTGAAGAACGAAAATACCCAGGGGAAGTTACTTTAACCAACTTCAAGCTTAAATTCCTCTCCAAGGACATCAAGAAAGAGCTGCTCACGTAAGTCCTGCCTCCTCCTCTCTTCCTCCAAAATGTATAAAATATGTACCCAGCACAGCTAGGCTGGTAGGAGACAAGGTTTATTAGCAAATACATTTTAAAAATTATAAGTGTAGCTCCCTTTCTTACTGTGATTGGTCTTCCCTCATTTAAGTGGTTCAACTGAAAGCTCAAAGAGAAACCCCATTCTCATCCAAGTGCAGATCATTGAGGCAAAATACATTCCCATGGCCTTTGGACTCTCCAGTTATGGAAGGGACTTCTTGGGGAGCTCTGTGCTCTTGGGATTCATGGACATGGAAACCTCCTTGCAAGGGACTGTTTTTGCTGGTATTTTCCTGCAAGAGCATTTCTGGCACAGTGATGGATCCTGTCTAATCTCCTGCCCCCTCATTTTGGGACACTGGGTGATGCTGCAGAGCCAAGAGCACCCAAGGGATCTCAGTACCTTCTCGATGGCGGTGTTGAACCAGAAGGTGCCTCCTTGGGAAAACAGGACTTGTTGGCTGCTTAACGTAGAGCAATGGGTCCCATCACCGTGATACTGCAGGGCCACCAAATGTGAACCAGGGCTGCAGCAAGACTGCTGTCATGCTGCATCTTACATTGGAGAGAGCTCCTCACCCAGCTCCCATCTGGGTATTCGTGGCATTGGGTGGGTGGAAATATAGACCAGGTCTATTCTACTAGGTGGAGCATTGCTCTGCATCCACCCTGATACCCAAACTAGTAGTTAATGTTCAGAGTCTGACCCAAACGCTGCAGCTTGGACCTGCCTCTGACCTAATGGGATGTCGGGATCAGTCTGGAGGTCGGGATGGGGAGGTCTGCCCTCCCAGGCGTCCCAGCAGATCTGCTGCGTGTGGGCCTGTGCGTCTGACCTTCCCATATGTTAAACAGGGACGAGTCAGCGGGCATCTTTTTGCTGACCTTATACAACGCAGCTCGTTATTTGGCCACGCAAGCAGGAGGCTGAGGGAGCAGACAGGCGGGGAGGAGATCCGTGGGGGCAGAGCAGCAGCAGCCTCTTCCCTAAATGAGCAAAGCACAGACCAGCCGCCCTACGCAAAGCTCTGAAGGCTTTGTTAAAACCCAGCAGCGATGTGAATAGCAATTTCTGAGGTAGAACCCTGAAGTCCTCCTGTGCTTTAATTGTATTACAAGGGTAGAGAAATTTCCTAGATGGAAACAGCCCTGGAATAAATAAATGGTGTCGTGGGCAGCCCTGAGCCTTCTCTCCCCATTTAGCATCCTTGCTCCTTCCTGGCCCAAGGGCTGTAATGAATTAGCTGTAGTTAAGGCAGGAGCAGACTTGCCTGCTGTGCCTGTTCGATGCTCCGTGTCTGGGTGTAGTTCTTGGGCCACCTCCAGGCACTGATGGCAGTCGCCGTGAAGGTGCTCCTCACCTCTGTCTTCCCATCGGCCTCCTGCCGGCACACGAGTGGGTACCACGTAGCGCTGCATCACTGCTGCTCCCACACCCTCCTATCAGTGCTGGCTCTGGGCCTCTCAGAGCTTCAGCATTGCAAAAATCATCCAAATTGGCAGCACCGAGACAGTGGGGTTCATGCCTGCGTGTTCGTGCCACCCAGCAGGCTGCTTTAAGTCTTCCGCTGCCACCGAGCAAACCAGGCAACTTAAGTATTTTTGAACGCTTTCTTCACATTTGCCACAAATCTTGTTTTTCAGTTTTTTCAAATTTTTTTTCCAAGATCCTTGTGATCTTTTTGGCGACAAAAAAGGGAGGAAAGGGAGCTGAAAGGGAAACAGCTGGTTTATTTGCATGCGAACACAGAAGCACATGCCGAGGTCCGATGGAAGGAGCCGCTGTAAGGGGCAGACAGACCCCGAGGGGGGCTCAGCTGGCTGTGCGGATCCGTGGCTCTCGGGCGAATCCGTTCCTTTCCAGCACTTACACTCCTTCTTCTTCTTCTTGTTGCCCAGTTGCCCAACCCCAGGCTGTGACGGCAGCGGACACATAACGGGAAACTATGCCTCTCACCGCAGGTGGGTTGACCTTTTTTTCATGGTATGGACTCTAAAGACTACCTTTTTTTTTTTCTTTTAGTGTATTTTTTGACCGTGTGGATAGTTTAGTTCTGTTTCCTTGTTTCCTCCCATCTTCTGTTGCCCCTCTCCCTCCCCATGCCCCAGCCCTTTTTCTTTTTCCTTTTTCCCTTTTTTTTTTTTTTTTGCTTATCCAGAT
The DNA here is from genome assembly GCF_963924245.1 of Chroicocephalus ridibundus. Classification (NCBI taxonomy): domain Eukaryota; kingdom Metazoa; phylum Chordata; class Aves; order Charadriiformes; family Laridae; genus Chroicocephalus; species Chroicocephalus ridibundus. The sequence goes on along the minus strand of NC_086295.1, from coordinate 4,019,788 downwards.
ATTCCATCTCTTCTCTTTCAGCCTTTCTGGTTGTCCTCTTGCTGACAAGAGCCTCAGAAACCTCATGGCTGCCCACTCTGCTGACCTCAAGTATGTTTGCGCTCAACTTGGAACTCCTTTTTTTTTTTTTTCTTTTTTTCCACCCTTTTTTCTCTCTTCCCCCTCCCTGCCACCCCCTCCTCTTGCTCTGCTTTTGCTTTTCCATCCCCTCCCTTCTCCTTTCAAAGAGACGATCAAAACCCGCCTGCGAGGAGCTCTGGTGGAGCCCAGCCTCCAGCTGCCGCGTTGGGAGGAGTCGGCATCGTGGAATGAGGCTTATTTTGGGGAGGGGGGATCACAGCAGCGAGCAGAAATAACTGGACCCCTGGCAGGTTTCCTTTGGGCACTGTAGAAATATGCCATTTTCTTTTTCATTTGGTGTCTTTTCCCAAGCTCTTGCTTCCCTAGTCTGTGCCATAACCCTTTTCATTCGACGTTTTTTGTACGGCTCTCTAATAATCCAAAGCCTAGATAAAGGCACACGCTTTATTTTTGGGCAGAGACACAGCTGGGAAAATACCACCAGGACATTGCGAAAAGAAGCCAGCTCTTTTGGAGAACCTGGGATGCTAATTTTAGGCTGAATTTTAGGGGTTGTTTGGGATGCAGTGACAGAGGCTCCTATTCATTTCCACGGGAGTTTGATTTGTGAGGGGAATGAAAGAGGGACTGAGCAAACGCTTGGTGAGGCCGGATCCTGAGCCGATGGCAAAGGGCTCACGGGCACACGAATTTCTTTGTTCCCTTTTCTGTTCTTGATGGGAGGAACATGGTGTTCCCATTTTCATTCAAATATCATCCTCTGAATCCTGTTTTCAGCTTGGCTGCTGTCTTCCCAAAGCTCCTCATTTTCACTAGGAGCTTATTCTTCACAAGAGGGTTTCCCAAATTCTCTCTTAGGTTGCCTCCCCTAAAGAAAGTTTTAATAGAAATTGTATTTAAAATAGATGGAGACGCTGGGGGGACCCAAACCCTCCTCCACCCAACCTACACCTTTGGGGAAAAACTAACTGGGAATTTTTTTTCCAACATCACCTCCATGGAGCCAGCCAATTTTTGGAGGCTGATATAGCCCCCTGAGCACCCTGCTTTGCTGAATCCCATTTCAGGATTATTTAGACACTGAGATATTCGTAACTACAACTGAAGAGCCCCTGTGGAGAGCCAAACCTCATCGGGGACTTCACATTGTAGAGGCTCATCATAAAAAGAAAATAAATACGTCCTGTGTCCTATATGCAATCAGTGATGTTTGGAGCCGTGGTAGGAACGGTCAAGTCAGGTGGGAGCCCCTTTGGTCACTAAGGTGGTCAGTAAAGCCCCAAATCCCTTTTTGGTGGCCCAGAGGTCAGTGTGGGTCCAGGCCTGCGCCGCACCCCACTGCTGATGCCGGTGCCAGGAGAAATGTTCGTTAATCACCTGCTCCTTATCACAGGGGTGGAAAAAGTAGCTGGATTAGTTGATATTAATAGAATATGCTCGTGGAGGGAAAGGACTCGCATGATTAGCGCTAAGTACACTTAATCATGCATTATGGACGATATACATTTTGAAAGTACCTCTTAAGAGAGCTTTGCTGAACTGGTGTTTCTCCAACAGCCTTAAAGAATAGCCCAGTGACCAGGCAATTAGCGTTACAGATATTGAAAGCTCTCAGGAACAGTGCCCATTTCCAGTAAGGAGAAAAAGCAAACGGGGTCGTCCCTGAGACCGAGCATCACGCCGAGCCTTGCTGGGCAGTATCCTGCTCCCCTTGGGCACCCAATGTCAGCACTTTGTATCAAAATACTATTTAAACCAGGAGATTTCTGGCCAAAACAAAGCTTTTTTAATGTTATTTCCCAAGTACTGCCTTTTTCATTCTGTCCTGGTGAGGATGGGAGCAGAGGAGGAAGGAAGGGAAGAGGATTTGGAGATATTACAGATAGCGCAGTCATCGCTTTCCACAACTCCAGATAAGCCATGTCAGTGTTTCCATTATAAATTCTATTTCAGGGGTTAATATCCCTGATATAAAAAAAATAGCTCCAGGCTGGAACATGCAATAAAAGGTCTCTGTCGGTATGATTTGTCTCCAGATAATTAAAAATAAAACTCAAATCACTTCTCTCCCTTTTTTTCAAAAGTCCTGAAAGGCAAAAGGAGTTCGGTGTTAGTGTTTTCATAATATCATCCCGCCCTGAAGCTAGAACAACAAAGAAATAGTTTTGCTTTCTACTTTAACAGCGTATAACAGGGAAATGTCAGAGCCATCTCCTAAACCTGTAATTTCTAAACGAGTTAGAGAATTTCCACCCTCATCGGGGTGCTGCTGGATGTCTCCCTTCTCTTCCTGCACCAGACCTATGTGCATTTATGTGCTGCTGGCTCTGAGCAGGCCGACCCTTGGTCCTGACTGCGTCTCCCTGCCGCCCTTCCAGGACCAGGATGTGTCCCTGCTCTCCCATCCTAGGTGAGGTGCCAGGTTTTTTCACAAATGGAAACTATTCAATGACCCGCAAATGCCAAACCCTCCCTCAGAGCTGGTGCAAAGAGGAGAATTTTTATATTTTCTAACAAAAAATGCCCATCGGTTCACTGGGGTGTCCTAGAGACACATCAATCCCTGCTCTGCTGCAGGGTACCAACCAGTGCTACCAAGCCAGGCGGCACTGGTGGCTTTAAAGGTGGGGGTGGAGAAAGTGGGGACGCAGCAAAATCCTCCCTCGAAGAGAAAGGACACTCTGCAAGCCGTGATCATCCCGTGAGCTTTGCTCGCTCTGGCTCAGAAGCGAGCGACTGGGCATCTCCTGCTCGTCCCATGGCAGCAGGGTGTTTTTCCTCCCCCCAGTCCTCATCACTTGACTCAAACAGCCCTGGCTAATTGGCAGGCTGGTGTGCACATCCTCGGCGAGCACTCCTCGCCTCTCTTCCTTGTCCCCATGACAACTTTTATGTCCGCCGCGTCACCTACAGCATTCGGAGCAGATCTTTGTGCTCGGGGTACTTCATATCCCCTCACCTTTCTCGCTTCTGTGCCCTTAATGATGTGGTGCTTAACTCGCGCCATTATCTTTGCCGCCGCTCGGTAGGGCTCGCAGCCCCCGCTAGCCTTTGTGGGGGTTTGTGTGATCACAGAACTATTCTCCAGGCTTTGCTTTCAATCATGCCCCCGGAGTGTTGGATCCTTACCTTCAAACCCATGATCATGGCTGCATCTTCAAAGCCCTCTTTGTAACGGCAGCGGCTGAGGACCAAGGGGCAGATTTTGCACCGAAGCACCAGAAGCTGCTGGTGCACCGTGTGTGGTGACCTGCTGATCCCCAGCACAAGGCTCCACAGGCAGCTGTCCCCCTGCAGACACCCCCGTCCCTTGCCCATGGTATTACAGAAGGAGGAGAACCAAAATCAACCGAACTTTTTCCCTCCTATTCCTTCATTACTTCCATCAGAGGCATCAAATGGGTTTAGACATATACGGACTATTCAGGGCCTTCCGACATATTCAGACGTATTCAGGGCCCTGGAGAGAGACTTTTTACCAAGGCCTGTAGTGATGAGACAAGGGGTAACAGTTTTAAACTGAGAGAGGGGAGATTTAGATGAGATCTCGGGAATAAATTCTTTGCTGTGAGGGTGGGGAGCCCCTGGCCCAGGTTGCCCAGAGAAGCTGTGGCTGCCCCATCCCTGGAGGGGTTCAAGGCCAGGCTGGACGGGGCTTGGAGCAACCTGGTCTGGTGGGAGGTGTCCCTGCCCGGGGCAGAGGGTGGCACTAGATGGGCTTTAAAGGTCCCTTCCAACCCATTCTATGACTCTGAGGACCCTCCTGGGGTGGGGTGTCTGTTTGCCCTCAGTGAGATTAGCCCTTGCCAAATCACCCAGACCTGAGCTGAGACCTTCTGTTGGGCTTCCTCTTGGTGTTGGCCGAGGTGGCCCCGGAGGAGAAAGCTTGACGGCCAAGTTGCCCAGAGTTGTAGACTATATTTCTGGTTTCTTGTCTATTTTTGCATTCAGCCCAATGGCTCTGGATGGTACCTGCCGTCTCCCTGCATCTTCCTCAGGAAGACGGACACTGTCCTGGAGGTCTTTTTTTGGCTTCTTTGTTATCTGAGCTGCGCCCTTCATGGTGGTAGGGACAAAGGCTGGGACCCGTGTCCCTCTGCTGGAGAGCACCTACCTGCCACGCTCGCAACATCCCCGCCTTTTCCCACAGACGTTCCTCTCCAATGCCAACATCATGCAGTGATGTGTTGACTTTGGCGTCGTGGACATTACAGACCAGACCTTGCTCCTATGGAGGGAGAAGGGGCAGGAAGAAAAACCTGTTGCTGTGTTGACAGTCCCCAAATTTCTCTTTGAAATGAGCTGTCGCAAAGCGTCGATCCCCTGCTCGCGTCCCCAGGCTAATCTGAGCATCCCTTTCCTCCGCAGGTGCCCTACTCCTGGTTGTGATGGCTCTGGTCACATAACAGGAAATTATGCATCGCATAGAAGGTAAGATCTCCCTTAAATTATTTCCTCTGTAGCCTCTTTCTGTGTTTCTTTTTTTTTTTTTTCCCCCTGCAGTGGGCAGAGTTGTAAAGTTCTGAATAAAACATTAATGTTACTGACAACTGAAGCCTATTTTCATCTCTTTAATCTGACTTCTCTTTTTTTTTTGATGTTTCCAGCATCTGATTAGAAGCTCCCTTCAACAGAATAAAAGACAAAGGGTCAGATTTTAGCTGATGCAATGTTCCCGTTAATAATGCTACCTATTTATGACTTCTATTATCACTTTAGAGCATTAATAGCAGAGATCTGAGCCTTCTGTTTCAACAATTCCATTAAACATCGCAGGCTGTTAGCAGATATCTTCTTATCTAGACACCATTAATTACTGTCCATCTCCCTCAATTTTTTATTATTTTTTTTTTCCTCCTGACTTCTCCTCGTGATGTGAAGCTGCAAAACGAGAGAGATCAAAAACACTGTGCGAAATTCAAGGGAAAGATGACTGAAGCGGGGGAATAGCAAATGCAGTGATTCTGCCAGTGAGACAGCCCTTTCTTCTCTTTTTAACCACAGTCTGTCAGGCTGCCCTCGTGCCAAGAAAAGTGGGATCAAGATCACCCCGACAAAGGATGATAAAGAAGACCCAGAGCTGATGAAGTAAGTCTGGAGAAAACTCCCCAGAGGACCCTTTTGCTCCGTCCCCTTTGCCTCCCACAGATTTCCGCGGGATGAGCAGCATCCATCCCGCGTCCCCCCTCGCTGGCGCTGCTCGGAGCATCCTCTACCCGCCAAACTCTGTTGCCAAAACTCTTCCGCTGCTTTCCGGGGCATTGTTCCCCGATCCCTGAAACGGTGGTGTAATTTCGAAATTTGATTGGAAAATCAGAAGTTGGGGGAGGTAACGGTGTATTCTTTCTTCCTTGTTTTTAAAGGTGTGAGGTGTAGGTTGGTGGGGTGTGAACAGTTCCCCTCATACCTGTCCTTGATGTAATGCCTGGAAAAATCACCAGTGCCGTAAAGGAGGATAAAACCCCACAGTCAAGTGAAATGTTGCCGGTTTTTGGGCAGCAATGGGCGGGCGAGGGGTGCTGGTGGGTTTGCTTAACTCCCAGGAACACAGTAGAAATAGAAACTACCCAGCACTGAGTCAGGTCAGGAGCCGGTAACCCCCAAAAAGCCACCTTTTCTAGAGTCTTTAGCATGGCTGAATATTTAGAGCGAACAGAAAAAGTCTCTGCTGCCTCGGGCTGAATTTTTCGAAACATCCCAGGGGGTTTATCCTACTGGGAACAGAGATTTTAAATCCCTTAGTCCGCCTCAGGAGCTTTCATTTGCTGCGAAATCCATTATTCCTGACTTTTAGCAAGCCCGAGCATCGGAAGCTCGGCGTCCAGGGCCTGATGTGAGGTTTGGGGTCTGTGTCTCGACCCCGCGCACAGCTATAGGACATCAAAGCCTTCACGGCAGGGCTGGGACCGGCACTGATTCCAGCATCTTATTTTTGGTTAACCCAGAGCATCCCCAGCCTTTCTGGAGCCTGTCCGCTCACCAGCAAGTGCAGGTGGAGGGGGGCAAAAAGAAACACGGAAAAACTTATCAACCCCATCCAAGAGTTTCTGGATGCCCGTAAGCGCCGGCATTTCTGGCCAAACCCCTCTGGCTCAGCAGACTGTCCCCAAATGCATCTTTTTTTCGCCATTTTAGCCCTAGGGCAGGTCTTGCCCTTGCAGAAGGGCAGAGGTGAATACCGCCGTGTAGCCGGGTTTTGCCCTGGAGCAGGAGTGGGAAGCGGGGGGTGCGGAAGAGCCCCGCGGGGGCTGCGGGAAACTGGGATGCGCCAGCCGGGGGAAGGACCTTTAAGCGAAAGATGATATTTGAACCATCTGCTCTGTTCTTACTCCTCAGTCTACAGGAAGGAAAGCCTCCCAGTTAAATGAGCCGTGCGATAATTAGCAGGAGTTAGCGGAGTTTATTAAAAATTAAGCAACCTACTTGAGAATCTGGGGGAAAAAGTCCTTTTTTTGGCTCAAATACAGTAAATTGCTGGTGGCGTTGTAATGCTGTGCCATTAACCGGTGACATAGCGAAGGAAAGGACAAGCAGCAAATGCTGTTGTGCAAGTGCCGGCGGTTGCACGTTTGCTTCTTTCACCGCAGCCAAAGGCCCCCGTTGGGAGGTCGCCCCTCTCCACCTTTTCCCCAGGGACACGTGTCCTGCGGGGCTGGGAAAGCCGTGGCTTTGCTCATCCATTCGGGGCTGGGACCAGTCCGGGATATGCCAAGGGACTCCCCCACTGCGGTTTCTCTGCAGAGAGATTTCTTCCCAGTGCAAGGAGAAAGGGGGTTTTATATGGCTGGTTTGTCCTGGTGCAGCTGGTGCTGGTACAGGAATGTGGGACGAGGTGTCGGGGCATCCCCAGCAGAACGATGGTGTCCCCCCCCCCCGGCATCCTCACCAGGGGCTGGGGCTCTCCTAGTTGGCAACTAGAACCATGCGCTGCTTGCTCACCTCTCCCTGTTTCCCCCCCCACGAGGGGTGTGGGGAGGAGGGAGGAAAAAGAGGAGGGGAAAGAGAGAAAAAAACCTGGTGGGTTGAGATAAAGACAGTTTAATAGAAACAATAACAGAAAAGGAAAATAACAATAATAATAACACCAACAATGACACAGGTCACTCTCACCGTCCAGTGAACTGGCATCATCCCGAGCAGTGATTGCGGATTCCCGCCCCCCGGCTAACCCCTGTTTATATACTGAGCATGACACCTATGGTATGGAATATTTCATTCCATCCTTCTGTCTATGCGTCTATGGGAAGCTGAAAAAAGTCCTTGAATAGTGTAAACATCACTTAGCAACAACTAAACCCAATAGGTATTATTGACATCCCTTTCGCAGCAATGACTAGAAAGAAAATTAACTCTTTACCAGCTGAAACCAGGACATGCCCTAAAGGTACAAACGCTGGGAAGGTAAAGTGGCAAGAAATGGGGATGGAGCACCACCAGAGCTGGGATTTTCCAGCGCCGTCCGCCCCTGGACTGGCCTTGGAGGCTCGTGGTGGCTTTGCTGCTCCGTGGGCAGGGTGCAGGCAGCACCGGGTGCGAGGGTCTCTGTGGCATGAGGACGTGAGGGCGGCATGGGCAGCAGCCCCCGCTCCTCCAGTCCGCCCAGGAGAAGCAGAACCTCCTCCGAGATGTGCAAAACAACAGCGTGCAGCGGTCCCGTGGCTGCCGCCCTCCCCCAGTCCTTGGAAAGCTCGTGTCCTGGCTCCCGCAGCAAGGTGCGCCCGCTGGGGGTTTGCGTTAAGGAGCTTTGGCTCTAAATCCATCCCCCCGTCTGCACCGAGCGCCACTTGGAACCCGGCCGAGTTTTGCACGTCGCCACCGAGGAGAAAGTCATTCAGTCCCTGTTGTTTTTGCTGTTCATCCTTCAAGTAATTTGCTGCAGACGTGATGGAACAGATCACCTCAACCTTCAGCCCAGCCCTGGCATAAAACGGAAGCATCCGCGGCTGCCTAATTGATCGAACGCTACTGGTGCTTCCGTTAAATAAAAATAATTAAAAAAAAAAAAAATTTTAAAAAATGTCCGAGCTAGCTGTTTTACACAATAAGGCTCTGGTTTATTTTTTAACAATGAAAATGTAATGAAAGTTAAATTAACAGCGTAAAATATGTAACGGCTGGGCCGTAACGGCTGCATACTAAATGCTGGGGTTTGTCTCTTTCTCTCTCGCTCTTCCCCCCCCCCCCGCTCTCCTTTTCCTCCTGAGGATTCAGTAATTTGCTCGTGATCATATAAAAGCAATGATGTTATGAATTTACTGAGGATCCTGCTGGCAGGGATATTATAAGTGAATTGTGCTGCATTTGCAGCTGATTAAAATCGAGATCAGCATTTTTCAAATTATCCTGGGAAAAGGCTGGGTGTACAGCTCCCCCCTTCTGCTGTCATCTCCCTTTTGTACGAAATACAAACAATCAGGGTAATCATTTCTGTGGCGAAACGCAGCTTGCGATTTTCAGGAGCAGCTCAGCGTGTATTTTGCTGGGGAAACTCAAAGTCCCGAACTGCCTTCAAACTGAGGACACGGGGGTCATTTTTGCCATTTCTTACCTATTTCCACCTCCTGCTTTTTTTTTTTTTTTTTTTTTTTGGGAGAAACCTCCCTCGAGCAATAAACTGTTAACTGTATTTATAATTGATTGGCATCTTTAAACAAATGCAAACCACAGCAAAAACCTTAATAGATATGCCGGGCTCTGTCGAATGCCCGAATTTAGCGGGCAGTCCATTAGGCGGGGAGTTTGCGTGCGGGGAGGAGAGAGGTGCCTCCAGAGGTGATCGTCCTCCTGGCACTTAGCGCAAGTCGTGCCAGCGCTTCCACGACGCCCCTCGCAGCTCCTGTGTGCTTTAACCGGCCGCAAACGGTGGCAGAAGCACAGGGGTGGGAGGGTTCGTGCGTTGCCTTGATGGTGATTCCCACTTTTATCCCCTTGTGAGCACGGGTTGAGCTCTCAGTAGCCACGGGGTGTGAAAGCAGGAGGAGGAGGAGGCGAGCGAGGCCGTGCTGCGGCTGCAGGCTGAGCGGTGCCCCAGGGTTTATTTGTCCTGGCTGACGGGGTATGGGCTCAGAAACCCCTCGGGTGCGCTCCTTGAAGGAGAAGGCTTCAGCTTCTCAGTGCACAGGTTGAAGCCTGACCGGCTCCTGGGTCAGGGGCTGGTTCGTGGGGAAGGGTTGTGTCCCCACGGGTACAGAGAGTGCTCCTAGGTCGTGTTGACAGTGACAGTGTAGGGTGACAGAGTTGATGACCCTGGGTTCCTCGGCAGTAACACCAGGCAGAACTGGCTGGGAACCCATGGTGGTTTGGTGCAAGCTTGCCACCCTTGGTTAACGTCGGGATCCAAAGTCAGGCAGCCCAGCCTGCCGTCTTTGCCCTCGATGAGGCACCAAACACAGTTTTGGACACCATTGGGACCTGCTTTTGCTGCAAGTGTGAGCGTGATGTGACCTCCACAGTCGTTCCCTCTTGCAGAATGTACCTTGGTTCTCTTTGGCTCTTTTGAAGGCGCAGACACAGCTCTTAACGTCCCATCTGCGATTTCCATCAACTGAGCATCTACTGCGTAAGGTCGAGATGAGATCCCCAAGAGTGAACAATTGCTTCCCAGGCTTCCTCATTGCTGTTCATCCCTAATTTTCTTACGTTCCTCTTCATTCCCATGCTGTAATTTTTGGTTATTCCCTGTGCCCAGGTGTCCGGTTCCTGGCTGCGTTGGGCTTGGACACATCAGCGGCAAATACGCCTCTCACCGGAGCGCGTCAGGGTGCCCTCTCGCAGCCCGCAGGCAGAAGGAAGGATCGCTCAACGGCTCCTCATTTTCCTGGAAGTCCTTGAAGAACGAAGGCCCGACCTGCCCAACCCCGGGCTGCGATGGCTCCGGCCATGCAAATGGGAGCTTCCTCACTCACAGAAGGTAGATCACAGGTTTGAAATCATCGCGAGCATGACAAAATTGCCATGGACTAACCTATGTCCCTGTAGATGCTGCTTGAGCATCGTTCAGCATTTCACGCAAGGCTCAGAGCTGGTGCTTTCGATGCTGACCTCAGTCAGGTTGCTCCAAGGTTGGCATTTTCTGCAGGGAAGAAAACACGTAGGTGTTTAAACATTGCAACGGTGAGATGTGGATTGGGCAAAAATCATGAAAAATCCTTCCATGACCAAGCCAGAACAGGACTTTGGTGCCCAAAGCAGGGATTTGATGCCCAAGCCAGCCAGACTTAAGCCCTTTCTTTTAGGAAACAATGTGTTTTTTAATCTTTGCTCAGAGAAAATTGCTCTCCTTTTATAAATGGGGAGTTTTGTGGCATTATTCATAAAGCAATTTCCTCTGTACCATAAAAAGCTTCTAGGAGAACTGTCTCGCAGCATGAACTCCACCAAATGGTACGTGCTCTTGTTGGGAACATAAGCACTTATAAATACCTAGAGCTGATGAAAGTCATTTTTACTTGCTTTTTCAGTTTGTCAGGGTGTCCAAGAGCTACTTTTGCTGGGAAGAAAGGAAAACTCTCAGGGGATGAAATTCTCAACACAAAGTTCAAGACCAGCGATGGTAAGGATTTTCACTCCTTTTGCCTGGCAGGTGTGGCAGGGTATTGAGCCCCTGCATCTTTTTCTTTGCAGACCGGGCAGGTTTCCACTACTGAAATCTGGCCACAGATTTGCAAGGATATCACGTGCTACGAAACACCTATTTCTTGGGGTTCCTGGGTGTTTGGGGGCGGCGTGGTACCAACAGCGCTCCCTGAGTGACACACTGTGAGGGAGCAGGTGAAACAACAAAGAAGGGGTTCCCATAGCGAAATTCCAGGCAAAAAACCATAATGCTGAAATTTAGTTTGTGTTCGGTTTTGCTTTTTTTTTCCCAAATATTCACTGGTATTTTTATAAATCCCTTGCAGTCGTTCAGCCATTTTTCACCTATTCAGGGCTTTTAGTCCCGAGATATTTCTGGATCTGGAATTTTGTTAGCGATGGCACTTTGCATTTCCAGTGCTATTACTGAGGTTTCTGTGGTATTTGATGAGGTTCAGGCATTTAACTTGAATACTTATATAGTTTGGAACCTATAAATACCTGCACTCTTCTAGAAATGTTACTTTGTTTTATGAACCTCGGAATTTCTGAGCAAGACATGCATTAGTTTTTTAAATGGCATCTTCCCAAACTCAGGACTGGAGAGAATGACCTCAGTTTTCAGGGCAATGAACCCTGCAGGGTGTGGGGATGTGCTGGACTCCAACCGTTACGCTGGCGCTGGCTTTTGCATTTACATAGTGACCTATAAAGTATCACTGAACCGTGATGCTAAAAAGGTTACTAAAAAAATAAAAATAGAAACCAAACCAGGTGAGATAAGCATCCCATTTTGAGGATGTAAAAGCAAAGGTGAGGACTTGGTGATGTCTACGCAACAAGACGGGCTCAGCAGAAAGCCCAACATTTTTGCCTTTCCCGCAAACGTTTGCTGACCGCCCTTGATCTTCCCTCCTGCAGTTCTGGAGAACGATGAAGAGATCAAGCAGCTGAACAAGGAGATCAGTGAGCTGAACGAGTCCAACTCGGAGATGGAAGCGGCCATGGTGAAACTGCAGTCGCAGGTTTGTGTGCTTGGACGTGCATCCAGACCCACGGATGGATGGCCAAGCCCCTTGGCATGGTGGTGGGTGCCATTGCGTGAGGGTCGGTAACCCTGCTGTGCTCCTTGCTCTGCAGATCTCCACCATGGAGAAGAACCTGAAGAACATTGAGGAGGAAAACAAAATCATAGAGGAGCAAAACGAAGCCCTGTTCCTGGAGCTCTCAGGGTTGAGCCAGGCTCTAATCCAAAGTCTTGCCAATATCCGCCTTCCGCACATGGTAAGAAACCTTGATGCTTGCCCCAGCCGGCGCGATCAAGGGAGCTGTGCCAAACCCAATCCACGATAAGGCTTAGGTACAATTAAAGAGTGGGAGAATTTCTCTACACACACCTTCGTGTCCTTTATAAGATCAGTACTTTTGCCTTATCTCTGAAGCTTGCATTATGTCTCCCTTTTGTTGTCATTTTCTGCTGATCTCCCTTTGTATCTATTGTTCTGTCTCATTACATCTGGGAGCATTATCACAAAATAGGAAACTTTATCAAGGGCACCCAGCGCCTTTTAGGCTAAGACAGCACAAGCAGAGATCAGGAGGGATTGGATTTCAACGTCAGAAAGATCTTACAGCTCCTATTATAATGCAGGTAGTTTCAATTCAGTTCTGAATAGCTGGCAGCCAAAGAATAGCATTCTTAAAGAGAGTGTATTTTGTTTAATTTAACAAGGTCTAACAGCCCACAGCATGTTACCATAGAGTTACTGCAAAATGAAAAGACTGCATTAAAATAGTAAAACCACAAAAGGCTATTAATTACCTTCTCTCTGTTCCCAGGAATGTAATTACTGTTGTCAAAACCAGGTGTGTGGAGGGGGGGGCTCTTGTTGTTGGGGAAGCTGTCCTCTTACAACTCATAAAGACCATCGCGATGATCAGAGGAATAAGCGTCTGATTTATTTTTCCTGCCATCTTTTTTTTTTTTGGGGGGGGGGGGGAGGGGAGGGGAATCCTTTTCATTGGGGTTTGTACTTAAATTCAGGCTGGTTGGAGAGAAGCCATCCTCCAGCAGAGCAGTTTTGGATACTATTCACCCAGCTGCCTAACTGGCAGAAAACCGCTCACCGAGTGCTTTTCTGTAAAGTATTTGACACATAAAGGTCAAATAAACTGTTCAGCAAATATTTTTTCAAGGTTTCAGGCAACTCCAATTAAATAATGCCCACGAGACTTGTATGCTCATTTTATTCCTGTTCTTTTTCTTCCTTCTCCCTTTCCTTTTTCCCCCCATTAACTCCAAGTTAGAGAGTTGCAAGGTTTCCATAATGCCCCTCAAAAAGCAAAAGCCGTACCGCCGCAGCAGCGAGCCGGAGTGGGCAGACGCGAGCCCAAGGTGACCGGGCTCCTGTCCTAACTTTGCCTTTGATTCCCTCCGTGATGCTTCAGCAGTCCTCTCGCCCTTCATTTCTGTGGCTTAATTCAGCCTCGAGCCTGTCAAACTGCCCGCACACGTTTAACCTGATGCTGTTAATAGTTCCACGAGGCCAACGCATGAAATTAAGGACTCGGTTAAGACCTGGCAGGATCAGGGATTGCACGATGAGATTCCCCTATGTCCAGCACCAACGCACAAAACGTCTCCGACGTGGAGACCTTTGGCTGTTGGTACCTACACACATAATTAATTGCAAAGAAACCTCTTCCTGCTCTGCTACTAATGCTTTTATTTGCCTTTTTTTTTTGGCTGCAGGAGCCAATTAGTGAGCAGAACTTCGATGCGTACGTGAACACGCTGACCGACATGTACACCAACCAGGAGTGCTACCAGAACCCGGAGAACAAGGACCTGCTGGAGAGCATCAAGCAAGCTGTCAAGGGCATCCAGGTTTAGTACCATGGGATGGAGACGAGCAAGCGAACAGACTGTAAGATGGAACTTTCCCTCCAAGTATTCAGGTTTACAAGTTAGAAAACTTGTTTAATGAATGAAAAAAAAGAAAAAAAAAAAAAAAGGAAAAAAAAAAAAGGACCAAAACGTAACCAAGAGGCCATTTCTGAGATGTGGAACTGATTGAACTCAATTTCTCGTTTACTTAACTTTGGACCTTCTTGAGAAAAGTGGGATTTTTCTACCTGGACCACGAGGTAGATCAGGATGGAAGGTTAAACTCTCCAGTAGGCTGTGGGGCTTGCGTAGCTGGCGAAGAGCAGGCAGCTTTCCTGAGCCGCCATGCTCTTGCAGAGTTGATCCAAGGGTTAAAACGTGACAAGAATCAGGGTCTTGTCTGATCCAAGACTAGCGTATGACTGGCTTAAACCCTCATGTTGTCTATGGTCGTATGTCCAGATCACCTACTCACACATGAATTATGTTCTGTGTTGCTACAAGTGCTGGAGCTGCAAGCTACCTGTAAATCTGAACCTGTGCTGGGCCTCCCAACCCCGAGGTGTTCAGATATCCACTGGGCATGGGAACTCTGAAGTATTATAAAGTAGCTTATTTTTATTTTCTGAAAGAAATCTGAAGAGCAGTTCTGGATCTCCAGTGGAAAGCGCAATGGAAAAAAGGTTCTCAGGGAAGCTTTTGGAGTTTGCAACTACAGTATTCCTTTGTCTGTCTTAAATATGAGAATAGCTATTATGAATAGGCCAATACCAGATATTTCATACAGAAGAATTCTTTGATGTGTCATGGTCCGGTGTATATGATTTTTTGGAAGTCTGTTTGATGACGGTTCTGGTTCTTTTCATTATTGTGATCATCCTTACAGTGGCGCAGTACTGCCAGTCCAGAGATCATACATCAATGCCAGAGAACGTTTGAGATTGCGAGGAACAAAAAAAAAAAAAAAAAAAAAAAAAGGAAAAAAAAAAGAAACAAAAAAATCCAACAAAAAGAGATATGTTAATTGATGGCCAGCAAAGTGCTTGCCTACCGTGAATCAGTGGTTGATTTCTTACAGGTATCCACAGGGCAATGGGTAATTTTTGGTTTGGTGTTCTACGTTTTGCGCAAAATCACAGCGCACGCGCCGTTCTGCAAAAAAAGAAAAAAAAAAAAAAAAGAAAAGGAAAAAAAATAATACAAAAAAGAGTATTCAGGTATTGGGTATTCTTCCAAAGAAGCATTTTGTAAGCAGCTCGGTACACGCAGCCCACTGTGCACTTAAAGAACAACTCTATGAATGTCTTTGTGACGCTGCGCTGCAGCACCCGCTCCACGGCGCGCGGAGCCGGCTGTCACCCCGCGGGTTCGCTCCCGGCCCCAGCTCACTGTCCCCTGCCCCAAACACCTGGGGAGCGGAGGGGGACAAAACCCCCCCGAGGGCTCCCAGTTCCGGGAGCATCCGCATCCCACATCCTGCCTCCCGCATCCCTCCCGACGGCAGCGGGTGGAGCTGGGGAGGGTTTTGTTGACCCATACTAAAGGGTGAGCCTGTGGTGGCGTTTCGAGCCCAATCCTGCAGATATTTAGGGCAAAATCCGCAATTCGGAGAAGTCAGTAGGAAGCTTCCCAGCGATGGCAGCGGCCACTGGATGCGGCCTCGAAGCTCACGAGCGTCTTGACTCGTGTCGGTTCCCCGTCGAGTTCCAGAGGGCGGCTGGCGCAGGAGGGTTCGCTCCCAGGCTTCAGTGTTTGCAGGATCAGACTCCAGGAGTTCATTTATTTTAGAACCCATTCCAAGTGCAAAAATACAAAAGAAAGGGATTAAAAAAAAAAAAAAAAAAAAAAAATTTGAGGTGTTAAAAACACAATGTTCTTAACATGTAAATAGAGTCCAAATTGATTGTGACTGCAATTCAGTTAGTATTTAAAAGTAGAAAAATTGCACTTCCTGGAAGAAAGAGAGGAAAAAAAAAAAAGTAGTTAGTTTAATTATCCTGTAAATTATTTAATTTTGGCAAGATGTATGTAATTTATATTTACAACACCTTATGTTAACTTTTTGCTATTTATTTAACTTTTTTATTTATTAATTTTATACTTATTTTAAACTGGACACCGCACCATAGAAAAGAAGATAAAAGAAGCAAAAAAAAGTTAAAAATTAAAACTTTTGACCATAAAAAAAATGATATTCCAAAAAAAGAAAAAAAAGAAAAAAAAACCCTATCTACAACTCCTACTTGTAATTTTGATGCAACCAAGTTATTTTTTATATATTTTGTTATTTATTCTTTTAACGATGGGAATTTTTTTAAAGATATTTTATAACTGAGACATTTTGATAATTTTTTGGTTTGTTTTTTTGTGGGGGCAGGGGCAACCGGGGGGAAGAGAGACTTTTTCGGTTTTTCTTTTCTTTTTCATTCATATTGTTTCAGGCACTGATAACAGGAAATGAAAATTCTGTATTTATTATTTATTTAATATTTAAGTCGGGGAAAAAAAAAATGAACTGTGCTCTTGTTGTATATTTATTTTGTCGTTTGTGTGTCGGTTATGTGATGACTGAGTACTTGTTTATGTGAAGGAATACTGTTAATATTTAAATAATAAAGAGTCACATTGAAAGTTATAGCAGGCTACATGTTATTCTGTGAAAACGAATACTGTGATCTACTTTCCTCAGGAAATGTATTTTGCAGACAGAACTTCCTTATGTAATGGCAGGGTTATTTCGTAATAAAACCCAGTTCTGTTTGTGACTTTAGTTCCTATGGTCTTTCTTCGAGCTGCTGCCAACGTCCCCGACGGGTCCCTGATGGGCTTTGTCCTTGCTCCTGCACCCTTGGAGGGTCGTGTCCCCCCTCGGAGCTGCGGCCAGGGGCTGCCCACCCCAAACCTGGCTCTCCCTGCCTTCTAAATTTGGGGGATTTAGGAGGAATTTAGGTTTGGTACCTCTGACGGCTTTGAAGAACAAGAAGCTGTCACCATCCGGCCAAGCGGGTGCCTAAAATCCCCCTGCTCCCATGATGGGGGGACTCAAAAGTCCGAGCGAAGGTATGTATTTATTTACTCGGTTGCTGGAGCCCCTTCCCAAGGCAGGGGGGCTGCAGGCAGCGTTCCTCTGGGCAGGGGTCGCATCCTGCACCCCCAGCGCTCAGCATCCCTCGGGATTTCACGGCTTCCTGCTCCCACAGGCGGTGTGGGAGCAGAGGAGATGCCATCGGGAGCGGTGCAGGAGGTGCCAGCCCTGGGACGGGACACAAAGACGGACGCTTTTCCCTCCGGCGTTTACCAAAAAAATCCTCATCAAATTGATCTCTGAGGTTTAGGTAAAATGCTGGGAGATGGCTTGTTTTTGTCACCAAGATTTCCTCACTTATATCTGCCTGACCGCAATGTTCACAGATTACCTTCCTGGAAAAACGGAGCTTTTTCACTGGTAAAAGGGTTTATGTTTTGAAGCGGTGGCAATGAAGAGAATTTCTCACCGGTCTCCGTGTTGGAGATGTCATTTCTGAAGTCACCGAAATTCAGTTTCGCTTTGCTGTAGCTGTAGCTTCCAAGGTGAAATAAGGTAAATCATATTAAGGCCATTCGGAGCTGAGTGAGTTGGGTCAGATGGGAATTTCAGGCAGGTCCATCACCAAGAAATGAAATTCCCTGATTAACTGAGCTGAACTTTCCTGACCGTCCCTGTGCGGAGGCACAAGCGCTGCTGGGTTAAGGCGGGAGGCGGTGGCTGTGCTGCAAAGACACGAGGGTGAAAGGCAGAGTGAAATGGAGCCAAAAGGGTAAGAACCGTAGCCAGAAAAAAAAACTGGAGGAAAGTTTTGGGTAGAAAGAAGATTTCTTAAAGCCTTTCCTCAAGCATGTACATGGCCATGGGTGTTCGTCGGAAGGTTTTTTTTCTGTCTTCCTTGGGTGTCTGCAAGCTGTCCTGGGGCAGGTCCACTGACGGAGACTTAGGACAGGCTTGTAGGGATGGTGGAGGAGAGGAGGTCCCTCCTGGAGAGGCGGCAGTGGATGTTCTTGCTTCATGCTGGTGGGATTCCAGGGCTGGTTTTGCTGGACACAGCTTAGAGCTGATGAGGTTTTGTCACCTCTGCAAAGGGCTGCAGATCTTAAAAGGAGAAAAACAGGGAGACTTGTGCGATGGTTCACCTAAACTGGCTGGCATGTTGTTTTTCTGAAGGGCATATAATTGTTTTATGGGGAGTTTCGCTAGACTTTGCACCGCTGCGCGGTTCCTTGTGCCAATATTTGATTATGATGATAGAGCTAATAGACATGCTCGCTTGTCCTTTCTTAACGAATTGGCTGTGCCGCATAATAGAGCGGTTAGATTTGTGTTAAATTGCAGCTTTGGGAGCCATCACTGTGAGATGTTATCTTCTCTGAACTGGCGTCCTTTATCGCAGGGAAGGGAATTGAATTGGTTTAAGATGGTACGCCGCCAGTTTATAGGTGTGCTTAGGAGAGCTCTTAAGCCTCCTCCAACACGCGTAGGGTGAGAGCTGACGGCAGAGGAGAGCGGGTCTTTCGCTTCAAGGATGCAAGGGAAAAGATACTTGTCAGCATATGGTTGTTTCTAAACATGTCGATAAATCATTGACCAACGAGAGTGTCATTTGGCCTCACTGATGCCACTGTTAATTGTTAAAAGCTGCTAACGACACATCCCTCCGTTCTCCTGCTCAAGTGGTACCTTCCACTTCTCAACTTTTACCCAGCCTTTCCCAGCGAGCCGTGGGCTCCGGCGATGTCTTTCGGGTGTGTGCAGAAAGGGGGTTCTCTCCCAGCCTCATGCGTTTTTTTCTGATTTTTGTTCCCCCCCCCAACTCTCAAGGCTCAGTCCATCCCACCCTGCTCCCATGACCAAGGTGTCCCTGGGGTCCCTTGTGGTCCCTTGGACCACACAGCTGGGTGGTCAGGAAGGAGTTGCCTCATTTCCCATCAGGTCACCGGGGAGAGAAGGCACCTTTCCTCTTCAGAGCTGCCATTTGGCATCAAATTCAACCTCCCTTGGGCTCTGGGAAGATGATGTTGAAGCTGGGGAGCGACGGGATGGGCTGGAGATGAAACTGCAGCCAATGGGGCAGCCCCCAAGCTGGAAACTGCTCCCTTCCTGCCAGCACCGAGCAGAGCTTGGCTGGATTAAAGGCTCTGGCCCGCACTTGTTATCACACTCACTTCTCCTACACTTTTATGAGAAGATATATCCTGAAACGACCTTCTGCTTTGTTCAGAAGGGCTCATGGGATTGAGGCTGTGGGAAAGCACGCGGATGATGCATTCTTCAGACAAATAGCTCTCGTTATTCCAGATGCCTTCATCCCCTTCTTTCGGAGGGATGAATAAATCACCAATTGTTGTAAAAACGCTAGTGTCAGATTTAAAGACATTTTCGACCCTGTCAACAAGGAAGTATAACAACCATTAAAGCCCGCTTTCATTTATATAACTGCAACGCTCTTTTGTTTGAATGTCAGTGACTATCTGAGATGATCTGAAGAAACACGAGCCATGAAGGGATAGAGCAAGGACATATGCTCTGCCTGAGCTCCAGAACTAGCATGAAAGGCTGGACCACCCTGGGAGGATGGGTGCAAGCTAAGATATGATGTCTGACCCCGCAGCATCATAGCCACGGTTAACTCCTGCATGTCCCTATTGAAGCCAAAACTTTTCCTTGCCTCTTCCTTCCTCACAACAAGTCCCAGAGTCCACCCAAATGAAGCAAGAGGCAATGGTCAAGTGGTTTGGAACCAAACAGGGGTAAACTGGTCTTAGCACCGCAGGGGAGTTGATTTTGGCCTGAAGTTCATCAAGCCCAAGATCAAGGATCAGCTCCTCAGGTTTTGCCATTTGCCAGAGGACTCCTTCTTGGGCTTCAACATTTAATAATCTGGCCCCACCACGCTGAGGCTGTTTAGCAACTAAATAACATAAATCCAGAAGCTAGATTAATAAACAGTCTAGCCTGTCTAGAGCAGTCTACAGGGTGGAGAGATAAAACTGTAAAATATTTATCACCAGCTTGGGGATGAAGTCATTAATTTAATAACTACCCATTGCTTTGCTTCTTACAGTTGTTAGCAGTCTGAAGGTTACAGAAGATTAGGTGGGAAACTTACTGCCTCCCTGCTGAGAGGAGCCTTTCCCATGAAAGCCAGAGCCCAGCTCCCATCTGTCACCCCGTTACGTTCGGAGGTGGTGAATATATTACCATGCCGCTTACCGAAATAAAACAAAACAAAATTTCTGCTGGCCACATGGCAACCCTCCGCGAAATTTAATGAGGACGCTGCCCTTTGTCCGCGGGGCCATTTTCAACAGCTGTAGAGATGAAGGCAGGAGGATCTTTGTCGGCCCTCGCTGGTTGCTCACGATGTGGCTCCTATGATGAGCCCGGTCCCAGCAGCATCGCGGAGGCAGGCGCCTCTGGGGACCGATGCTCCGGCTGCCTCTTGTCCTGAGAGGTTGGGAGCGTTGTCACAGCCTCCCTCGCCTGTGTTTTCTCAGTGGGTCTTCAAGTTTTCAGGAGAGGGAACATGGGTATTAGCTCAGTCCCTGCTGTGATCTGATATTGGGGAGCATCCAGGACTTAGATACATGCATCCCCTTTATAGTGATTATGGATGGAGTCCCCTGATGAGCATGCTCCCCCGCTGACAACTGCAACTTGCAGCGATGCTGCAGCAAAAGTCATGGGGGGAGGAGTGAGGGAGGGTGTCTGTGCGCCCTTGGCATATATTGCCATGGATTTCATCCAGGGGCAGCAAAGAGCTGTCATCCAAATGAAGAGCACAGGGGGCAGGGTTTGCGCAGGAGGCGGTGTGTGATGTGGGACGTCTGCCCCCCTGCCAGCTCCTGCTGATGAAGGGCCGAGACACTGCTAATCCTCCCCGACGACCGCACTGACAGCGGAGGTAATCAAATTGCCTAAATAATTTAATCGAATCTTTAGCCTGCTTTGTAAAATAAATAAAACAAAGACGGGCACATACTGTGAGCATGGGACACAGACCACAGCACGGATGAATATACGGGTGCAGCCACCCAGCCCTGCCGGGCGTCCCCCATCTGCAGCCTTCCTTGGGGACACCAGCTCCAGCAGCACTTACTGCCCATCCCTGTTCTTCAGGAGGGCAGAAGAAACTGCTCGGAAAGCTCTGAAGGGTGCTGGATGGCTCCTGGAAAACCCTGTCCCAACAGAGCCGCAGCTTCCCATACTCCCTGCTCAGCCATCAGCTTTGGAAGAGCCTCTTTGGCCATGGGCATCCCCGGTCCTCCTAAAGCCTCGGTGGGCAGCATGGACCTGGCAGAGCAGAAATGAGCGGGAGCCCTAAGTGGGTGCCTTGAGGAAGGGGAGACAGTGTCCAGCGATGGAGAAAGGCACCTGTGCTCTTCGTTAACACAAGAAGCAATGATTAGCACCTGCAGGTCATGCAGTGATGGACACTGATTTCTACCTTGCACCATTTGGTGTGATTGTAGTTCTGCTACCAACGCAGAGAGCACCAAGTTGCCTTGTTTTCAGCTAATTTCCAGGTAATCTGGTTGACTCAAGTTATCCTTGATGACTGCCCAGGAGAGAACGGAGAACAACATCCCTGAAATAATATTCCAGTTTCCGCAGGCTCCCATGAAGGAGACACTTGCATGAGGTTTCTGGGCAGCTCAAAGCAGACAAGCACGAAATGGGGTCTCCAGGTACTGGAGGTGAGAAGCTCTGTACAGGTGCATCAACTGTGATACCTTGGCCAAGACTTTGCATTACAGTTTAATGGCATCAGGCCCTGTTTTAGCACAGACAGAGTGAGATTTTTAGTGGTACCTTAAGCAGGGTAGGGAAGAGAGGGAAAGAAAGAGAGAAAATGCTTGTGAATCACAACAGCCCTGCAAGATATTTCTGTTGTCACCAAAAAGTAACAGAAGCATTTCTGCAGAGCGTTAACCTCATTTTTTTCCCTCACAACAGACTAATTTGCAACTGTCAGCACAAACATCTTTGTCCTGACCATCCTGTACTCCAGTACACATCCAGCACGGGCAGGGCTAACCGCAGAGGCCCTACCCCAGTATCATGTCATCGCATTACCCTTTCATTTCTCTTATCAACGCCACCATTCAGTTCCACTCCTTATTCCCAGCCGTTATCACAATGAGCCAAGAAAGTGCAGAGCATCAGCCAGGAGAAAAAAAAAATAAAATAAAAAAAAGAACAGGTGAAATTCTGATGTTGTCAGCTAAAATAGTTTCCAGATGAGCTCTGCCCACAAAGAAGCTGAATCTTGGTGATTTAGTTGCCAAATTTTACATTTGCTCCCTCTCCCCCATCCCTTCTCTCAGCTGCGAGCTCAAAGTGGAGTCCTGACACTGCGAAGCGTTAATAGAATTAGTCTCCTGCTATAAACTGTTCACTGGGGCTTGTTAGCTCAATTGTTGATGCTAAATTCTTATCAGAGCCACCTAAAAGAGCATTAATCAAGAAAGGCTGAACTCCCTGCCTGGGTCACAGAAATTTAATTAAACCCCGAGTAAAACTGGAAAATCATTTTGAAAAGAGAAGAGACGAACGCAAAATGCTTTTCATCATTTGACTCTGCATCTTCCTCGTTCAAACCCTCAGCCGAGATTTCAAAGAGAGTTTTGCCAGAGCAAAGGCTGAGTAAAACACAGACGAGACTTCCCTCGGTGCCTCCTTTAACACCGGGTCCTGACACTCATCCAGGGTACATGAAATATGGAAAACCACTGATTAAGGCCTGCTAAGGACCAGGACCCACAAATGCAAAGGAACAGAATACCCAGCCGAGTCAAACAGCAATCTCCTTAACTAAGATTGTGTTATGGTCATTAGTTTATGGATTTGTATCTATTATCCATTTGCTGTGCAAAAAAAAGCTCATGCAACAAACCATTTATTCGGTAGACACAGAGAAATATTAGTACCGGCGTCGATAGCACCTCGTGTGGGATATTGGGTGTAGTTCTGGGACTTCTCTTTGGAAATAGGAAAGATGAATTTGTCTTTGAACAGGTGCGGGGAAGGACTGGCAGGGTGATTAGCAGAACGGAGAACCTATCTTAGGAGAGGAGATTAAAAGAGCTTGGCTTGTTTAGCCTAGAAAAACAAAGGTTAAGAGGGGATATGATTACTCTTCATAAATACATTCAGGCTGGGAGGAATAGGAATGATTTAAGTTAGAGGATAATACGCGTAGGAGATCAAATAAGGCACATCTCTGCCAGGAATGAATTTCCATTGGAAATCTGAAGCTGTTTTCCTATTGCGGGAGGAGGGAAATTTCGGAAAGGCCTTCCAGGCAGGACGGCTGAGCCCTCCTGCCTTTTAAGGGGAGATGGACAAAAGTTGTGGCTGGTGCAGCCCAACAGGCGAGTCTGCAGGTGGGTCCCATGGGACTACCAAGCCAAAGCAGGAGCAGGAAAATGTGATACGGCTGCCGTCTTTTTGTATTTCTGTTATTTATGAATCCATAAAATCCATTGATTTTATTTAATCCGTGAATCACTTGAAAGTTCCAGGAATCATTTTCTTCCCCCATAAATATGAAAAGCTTGATTGTTGAGATTGTTATTCAGCAGCCCTCTCTGAAATCATGGCAGATGGGCCATAACGAGACAGGAGAGAGACAAGACACCGAAGGAGGCTCGTCAGTGCTCTGGGCAGCACCAAGGAGAGAAGAGACACCTCTCTGCTGTATGTCCCCAAGGGCAGGGACCTCTGGTGATGCTTTCTCTCACTCTCAGCCAGGTCGCACCTTCTCCTGGCTGCTCCTCTTTGACGATGCAGTTAAGTGAGATGAATCCAGGTCTTTATAGGTCCTTTTTCCAAGCGGCAGTGGTTATGCACGGTGCAATACAGTGGAAATCAAGACATATGTTCTTCCTCTTGCTTCAGCAATTATTCACGGAGCCCTTTGATGAAGTGAGGCAAGAGGAAAGCTTTAGGAGATACAACCCCCCCCCCACACACACACCCTTTGCATGGGCAGGAGGATCTCGAGAGATTTGCTCTCAGTGTGTTAATAGTAATACTAGTGTAAATGCATATGTCTGCATGTATTTACATATATGCATATGTGTGTGTGGATGCATATAGAGCATGTGCTTCTGAAAGTGGTACAGTGCCAACCTGACCGCAAAACACAACAGGGCCTATTTTCCAAAACAAACAAAAAAAAAGGAAATGATGAAAATATAACCATATGATTTAATGCTCCTCCAGCTCTTAATTTATGTGAGTCATCCTGTCACCCACAAATTACCCGGCTGACTTAAAGAGCCGTCTGTACCGCAGTGCTGCAGGTCAGGCTGCCCGAGCGCACGAGCTCAGCCTGCCAGGCCCTGACACGGGTGCTACAGTGAATTTCTACTATTTGCTCTTTCAAATAAATAAAAATATCCCATTTTAATTGCCCACCACTAAGATGGACTTTGGCAGTTAATTCGTGCTGCCTGGTGTTTTAAAAATATTTACGTAAGAAATTGGTTTAAAAAAAAGGAAGGAGGAAACTAACATAGCGATATAAAGACAAGGAAAAGCAAGAAAAATCTTGGCTTCAGCTTACCCTCATGAAAATTGCTTGCTCTCAGCAATTAAATATCTCATCTAATGAAGGATGGAGACCTATTCTTACTGGTAAGATTGCAGAGCTGGGGGTTGCTGAGAGCAGGGACAGGAACTGCACTTGCTCCTGCCAAGTCCCTGCAGTGTCCCAGCCCAGGGGAAGATGCTGAGGAGCAACTTCCAAAGCCGGCTGCGATGCCTGTACTGCTGGAGACACCTTGTGGTACGCGGCTGAGAAATGTAATAATGCTGGGATTTAGCCAGTGCCACCAGGCCCTGCTTTCACAATGCCACTTTGGTTTTTTCCACGCTCAGAGGCTGCTGGGGCTCTTCAGGCTGGGAGGGGGGGGAGCTGCCCACACGCATTTGCGGACAACGCAGAGGCAGGAGTTACTAATCTATTGCTGACTATAACTCACGGATAACAAAGCCCCAGGTGAGCCGTAAGGATGAAGGGAAAGGCTTTTTATAGTGCAGGGAAAGAAGTGGAAAAAAGAATCAGCAATTGCAGACCCATGAAATACCCAACCATTCTGTTTTTCTAAATGTGGGTATTTTTGGCAATATTATCAGACAACTTTGGGTTTCCTCCAGAGCTGGAGCCCGGTGCTATCGCCTACGTGGAGGTGTTTTCAGCAATAACTATATTTTCAAAGAACCCAGAGGGGAAAAGCAGCTCCTAGGGGGGAAGAACCAGCAGGTGCCAGTGGGAAGCTGGGGGTGAGCCCATGCAGCAGCGAAAGAGTGCCTGCCCGGGCACAGCTTGGCATGGGGCTTCTGTTAATCACCCCCTCTTAGCCCAGGATTTGGGCCACGTGCTGCAGAGATGCGTATGGGTTAGAGGCGAAGAAAACAACCTGTCCCTTGGGGGCGGCCGTCTCCCTTCAGCTAGTCCCTCCCCATGGCTGTGCCCCCCGACCTCTTTGGGGTGCAGGCAATGAGGTGGGGACTTGCAGTGAAAAAGTGCCTCCCCTGGGTGCTTCTCCTGGCTAATTCCTCTAATTCTCTGTCTGGAAATGGAGGGGCTGCAAGATCCCAGTGGTGAAAGACTGGAAGGAATCATGAATACACCTGGGAGGGCTGAGGGTATTTGGGAATCCCTAAAACACTCCTCGGGCTCTTTCTGGTCTTCTTAGGGACCAATCTTCCTCTCTGCCTCAGTAACAATTTCAAGGGAGACACAGCGGTGCTCCCCCTGCCCCTGCTGCTGCGAGCTCTTGCCTAAAGCACAGCTGCTCTAGCAATAATGGGCAATTTTTTTACCCAGCTTTTATTTTAACAATTTTTGGGCAAAAAATAAACCAACTGCTATTTTTCTAGCAGGAAGGGGAGCAGATGCTGAATGGAAGCCCTGCAATCACACGTGTATGGAGTTTGTCTGTTCTGCATTTGCAGATTTCAACTGCATTGCCATTATGCTCGAGTGCGTTCCGTATTAAACAAGACGAGGCGAGCGCAATCACCACGTCCTGTTTTGGTTGAATCAGCAAGGAGGAGTTTCAGCGCTCACTCTCCGCGAATAATCCCATTCTCCCAGGCAGCTGTCTTCTGCAAAATGAAAGTGCAGACATCTACAGTATTACCCCGTGCCTGTTTGCCGAGTCTGCTGTTATCATGTTAATGAAGGGAGCTGAGATAATCACCTTAAAGCATAAATACATCTCGGATGCTGATTCACTTTCTCCTATTTGAGTCTCATTTACCAGGGTAATTCTTATTTTTTTTCCACTGCGGGCTTGTTGTGTCTAGAAGGATAGCTTATTTCTTTTTTTCACTATTTATCTCCAAACAACTTAAATCAGGAAGCCCCTTCTCTAGATGTGGTTATTTCTTCTCATTTTTTAGCCATACGTAGTATCAAGTCCTGGATCTAAGGCCAGGCCGGACAATTTTGTTTGATCTGCAGCCTTAATGGTCACACAGATCCCGTAGCCTCAGCCATTGCTGTGTGGGTCACTTGCAAATGAAGGCAGACACGTGCTTTTAGAGGATAATTTTTCTCATTCTGAGATGGGTGAGAGGACCCACCCCATGTCTTGTCAGGCCCTGCCATGTCACAACCACTGAAGGAGCCTACGTCACTGGGTAAAATCTAAATCAGGTGCCGAATGCTCAGACAAACCACATGAGGGGACAGGGATCCCTACGCTGCACGAATGGAAAGTCAGATATTGTGTCAGTCTCGCAATAATCCATGTTTCCTTCAAGCCCCAGCCCCTGGAGTCAGGTGAATCCGCATCTCACTTATTTTTTTCTCAGTGATTTTCTTTCTGGCATTTATGGTTGCAGAAAAAAAATAATAAAGTCCAAGCATGTGACTCATGTTGGGTGTTCATAGGCTCAAAATGCAAAATATCAATTAGCTCCCGGAGTGGTGTTTTTTTTCTAAGTTTCCATGATTTTTCCCCTAAGCCTGACTAATGATATCAGAACATCTGGTGTTGGCCGCGCTTCATGCGGGAGGTTTAGCTACAGCACGAGGACTGTGTGTGCCAGCTGGAGACTGGCGTCTCCCCAGCTCCTCGCCGGCTCCCACTGCCGGGCTGCTCCGCGCATCCGCACCCGCACCCTGGGAAGCCCCGATTCCACCCGGGGTGCGCTGTGGAGGCGTCCTGCGGGGGATGAGGACTGGGAGAACTGGGAGAACTGGGCACTGAGCTGAAGGAGCAGGTGTGGAAATTGCAGCCATGTGCTGGGAGCCAGAAATTAGGGCAGGGTAAGGGGTACAGGGCTGGGGGAAGGCAGCCACGCTGGGATGGGAAGAAGTTCCCAGGGGCTGTGAAACGGGAAATATCAGGAAAAGAGAGTCCTGTCCATATTTAGTCTTGGTTTGTATAGAGTCTGGACCTGTGGGTACAGGCTGTTGGCTCAGTCTGTATTTAGACCTGGTCTGCATTTTGGCCCAGCCCACATCCCCAGGCTGCGGGCCCAGGCCATGTTTAAGCCTGGTCTGTTGGCTCCATCTGCATTTAGCCTCCATCTGTAGCTCTGGTTCATACTTAGGCCCTGCCTATAGGCCCGGCCTGTTGACTTAGGCTGTATTTAGACGCAGTTTGTACTTTGGGATGGTCTGTATTTAGCTCTGACCCGCAGGCCCTGTGTGTTGGCCTGGCTTGTATTAAGGCCTGGCCTATAGGCCCCATATGCAGGCCCTGTACGCAAGGCTCATACACAGGCCTCATACATAGGCCCCATAAGTAGGTCCTGTAAGTAGATCCCATATACAGGCCCTGGTTGTACTCACTGCCAGGGAAGGGCGAGCTCCTGCTGCTCTGGAGCCCGGACCACCCCAGCCACCCCCGCCCTGGGCCCTGCCGGGTGTCCCCTCAGGGACCGGCGCTACGCGCTGCCCCGCAGTGGTACAGCCTTCCCCCCCTCCCGCGCCGGGTCCGCATGGTACAGACCGCGCTCCCCCCTCCCCCCCCCGCACCGGGCCGCAGTGGTCTGCCCCGCACTCCCCCTCCCCGCCGCGGTGGTGCGCGCCGCGCCTGCGCAGTGGCGGGGCCGGCGCTCAGCTGGGTAGTGTTTACCGCTGCGGGACGGCCGCACCGCCGGGCCCGGGAGGGAACGGGCTGCACCGAGCCGACCCGCCGCTCAGGTACGGCCGGGGGGCGAGGAGACTCTGTCCGCTGAGATGCGGCCGGTCTCGGCTGGACCTGACCTCACCGGGCCGCTGCAGCATCCTCCCCCGCCCCTTCACCTCAGCCCCGTCTGGAGCCGCGTTGCCCCCCCCTCAGGCCGCGGTTCCCCCCCTCGGGCCGCTGTATCCCCTTCAGTGCCTTCCTTCGGCACTGGGGCTGTCGTTCCTGCGGGGGGTGCCCCTGGGTGGGGGTATGTCCCCTCTCGTGGTCTCTCCCCCGCCCCAGCACCGTCTCCCTGTCAGGGCGGGCCGGGCTCCCCCAGGGCCGCACTGGGGCTGCGGGCAGGGCTGGAGGCAGCGGTGCTGTGTGGAGAGCGGGGCCGCCCGGCTGTAATTAAGGCCGAGGGTGAGGGGGGTGTTATCAACATCAGGCTTTCCTAGATCTCCCTCCCACTCTCATCGCCTCGGCAGCAGCCTGATAACGCAGGTAGTGATGGAGCTATATGATGTGGGGCTTTTTAAGTTGTTATTTGAGACGGGTAGAGGGGATCATATTGAAACCTGTGCCAGCTGTAACTTTTTTTTGGTCGGTAAACACTCTCACCTTTGTTATTTCTTCTGGAGCGTATTATGTCATAGCAGGGATTACCCTGGAAATCTGTTGGGGTGAAGAATTGCATTTTTGTGCCTTGTGTATTGTTTTGAGTCTTCCCCTCTGCATCTGCTGGTGTTTGCCTTGGAAGAAATTGCTTTAATTTCAGTGTTTGTTTCGGGCATCTGAATGCAGCTTCTCATGTCAGACTTGGGGTTTTTTGTAGCTTGTTTGTTTGTTTTTCTGTTTTGTTTTTGTTAAAGGAGAAGATGGCAACATGCAGTTGAAGGGCTCTTTCAATACTGAAGGGCTCTTTCAATACTAAATGGCTGCTTGGTGTGGTGTTTGTGTTGTGATCTGCTATCCATCATAATTTTTGCATGTGAACTTTGTGCCTGCTCAGATTTGTGGAAATCTGTGCTTTACCTAGAAGCGTGAAAAGTGCAACTGTGCTAATTGTGGAGTAAGAGGATCTTGTTTTAAAAAGTTTGTTAAAAATAAGTCCTACTCATAGTCTTGTTCCCCCTTCCAATAGGAGAAGGGAAACAAGGTTATCCTACTCATAGTCTTGTTCCCCCTTCCAATAGGAGAAGGGAAACAAGGTTAAAGGAAGATGAGGAATTATCCGAAGAGGAATTTAAATGTCAGAGTTCTATGTTCTGCATATAAAACATGCATGTTATTGGAAGTAAGCTAGTGTCCAATAAAAGTAATCATTTCAGAAGTAACCGATACTGTCACAACTTGGAGATTCCTTGATCTCCATTAGAAAAAGGTCTTCCATGTTGTACAACATGTTGTACAACATGGAAGAACCGGTTGTTGGTCATATAGTTGAGCTAAAACCAGGTCCCAGTGGGGCTTGCGTGAATCAGAAATAATTTGCTGGGCATTGAAAGCAGAACACTGTTGAAGGTGCAACTTTTTATTCATGCTTTAAAGCTAAAAATTTAGATTTTTAATAGCAAAAAGAGCTTAAGTGGAAGAAAAGAAGTACGGCCAAGAACAAAATATACAAAAGAAAGTCAAGGGAATCAATACCCTCAGGGAAGAGAGTATTTTAATGCAGAATGTTATATAAAGCATACTGACCGAAGATATAATCAGCCCTATATGTGCAGATGCAACAAATTGATAGGTGTATTAGAGAAGGGAAAAAAAAAAAATCAAATTGGCTGATAAACCCACCTAAGCCTTCAACTTGATGCATTTCCACTGTGAAGTAATAAAACACAATCATTTTTGGTAGAGAAAATGAAGGAGTAATGATAGAAAGGAGAGGGGTGGCATTTTTTTAAGTCTTATTAATGGTCTGAAACTGGATTGTTGTGTTTGAGACAGGAATATATTAAAAGCTGGCTCGAGTTCGCTGCCTAAGTATATCCTATTCTGTGTGTCTCTACAGGTAATCAGGATGGTATGTTATTTGAATAACTGTGAAATTTCTTTAGACTCCTGTAGCTTTTCTTTGTTTCCTCTGAAAATGAAAGTGTATAATTTGCTTCTGCTGAATGTAACAAATAAACCCCAACAATTTAGCTGTAGGCAGATCTGATCCCAGGAATGAACTCTAAAGCTGCTGCTTCTGTGGTTATTGTTATTGTGAGCAGAGAAAGGCATTGTAAATAAAGGCATTTAAAAAAAATCATGTTGTGTTTTCTGAAAAGGATTTTTTATTTAAAGATACAGGTAGGAAAGAAAAGCTAGATTAATTTTGAGTGACAAGTTCTTCTATGTTCTTCTCCCTCTATACCTTTTTCTTTAAAACATATAGATGTTTTACCACATGAAGCGTATAGCCATGCTTGGTGTAATGCAGAGTCAGGGAAGGTGCTTGCTTTTCTTTCCCCTTCGCCAACAAGCCTGAAAAGGTTGCTGGAGGTGATCATGTCAGTGAAGTCAGAAGTATTTGTAATTCGTAAATCTGTGTCCCTGAAGAGTTTCCAAATTGGGAGTTAGCTCATCTAGGACTTAAGAGAACCTAAGAAATTCCACAGGCTTCAGTGGAAATTCTTTCTGCTGTTGCTGTCTGTATCGTTAACCGTTTTACTGATGAAGGTGGCTCAAGGTTTAAAGATGAGCTGTGTGAAAGTGTTATTTCCTAAAATAAGCAAGCTTATACTCTAGGTCAGAGGTTTTCTTAACCTCTGTGAACTCAGCATCCTGATACATTTTCTTGGAACATGCAATTTGAGATTTTTCTGTTTCTTGCTGCCTTTGTCTTAGTATCTTAATTTCCCCTCGATGCTATTAGAGATATAAAGTCTCTGTGTGGCAAGAATTCTGACAGGCAAGCCAGGCTTGCACTGCTGGTTGGATTTGCTCTGAAAAATGACCTACGAGCACAGGAGCTAGAATAATCCTTTATATAAAAGGGTTCAGTGGAAAAGCTGACATGCTAGTAAAACGTTGGTAGTGTTTGAAGACAGCCATTCCACATTTAAATTGTCTATTGTGATTTTTTCCCCACTAGTGTCAGGTACTGGACGCCAGATCTGCTGCATTTTGTTTTTCATTGTTTGAATGGGGGATGAGGGTGCTGGTGGTAATGTTTTTCTGCTACTTGCCTTCCTTAGAGTACCTAAAGGTCTCTCAAAGTACTTCCATCTACAACAACATAATTTAGTGTTGAAGTGCATGTTACATGCCTCACCTTCCTTTATTGTTGTTTTAGTTTTAGTGCTTGTAGAAAACTTGTGAAGATGGGAGGTGCAGTGAGTGCAGGAGAAGATAACGATGAATTAATTGATAACCTGAAGGAGGCACAATACATCCGGACAGAACTGGTAGAACAGGCGTTCCGAGCCATTGATCGAGCGGATTACTACCTGGAAGAGTTCAAAGACAATGCCTATAAGGACTTGGCATGGAAGCATGGAAATATTCATCTCTCAGCACCATGCATTTACTCTGAGGTGATGGAAGCTTTGGATCTGCAACCAGGGCTGTCATTTTTGAATCTTGGCAGTGGCACTGGTTATCTGAGTTCTATGGTTGGACTCATCTTGGGTAAATACCTTTTCAATCATGTTAACTGTTTACGTCAGGTTGAAAAATAGAGTTTTGAAATCGGGAATGAAGCATTCCTCAAGTAATGAAACTAAAAGGTAGCTAGAAAAGTAGAGAGTGCATTAATCCAACTGGAGGATTTATCAGGATTCTTGCAACCTTTTCTCTGGAACTGGGTGGGAACCAGGTTTCTGTGGCAGTTCGGAACACGCAACGATGTAATTGCGCAGGTGGCTGTAGTGGATTCCTGCAGGACTGGACACAAACTTGGGTTTGTTGCCCCTTAAGCAAGAACAGTGCTTGGAAGTCCTTGGAAGCAGGAGTGCCATGTTTAACCTGGGATTGAGCGTGTCCACAGAAACCTGTGACCACAGCTGCTTTGTGTCTTGTTTGTTTTTACACTGTCCTGTCTAGACAGAAACATGTTTGAGATCCAGTTTTGACTCTCACCAACCAACAGGCAGGAAAAGTCTGTGGAAAGCAGTTAGTGCATCAGAACTGACTTCGTGACCACATCTACAGTTGGCACAAAGTGAAGCATCAAACTGCAATTACACAACTGCAGTTCACCCTTAAGTATTTCAGTCAGCAACCGTGCTGCCAGGATAGATAACAAATGCCTACAGGGTACATATTTTTCTTTTGTGGGGGTATCAAGAAATTTAACTGCTGAAATGTTGTCAGGATAGAGCCTTGCTCCCATCTCCCATTTGCCATTTTCTGCTAGGTTTGCTGACATTACCTAGGATGCCAATATGTTACTTTTGAATTCTTTTGAATTTTTGGAAAAGTTACCGAGTCAATTCTGAATAAAAAGCATGAGTGCTGAACAACTTCTGTATTTTCTAATTTATTTTTGCTGTTAATTGAGGACCGTTCCCGATTCCTTTGAGGAGTTTTTTAGCATATCAGCAAGGGGGTATAAAAGTAACATAAAGGGGTTTTTTGAGGGATTTATTAAAAATGCAGGCTATTTTTTCTGTGTTGGAATTTTTTCCAGGTGGTAGTGTCAGCATTTCCCTCCTACAGAGGAATTTCCTGCGTAGTTAAGAGCAAATGATTCAAAATCAATTGTGCAAAATGGCCTCGTTCGCTGCCAGAAATTGCGGGTATAGGGTTGCAATTCCTGCTGTAGTACTAAGATAGCTGACCCTACACAAGCGCTGACTGTCTGACACTTGAGGAACAATCTGTTACAGGAAGTAACCAAAGCTGTATTCAGTCCTGCTGGGTTTTGTGTTGTTGCCTGTTACCATTATCCTACTGTTCTAAATTTGTAGGTCCTTTTGGTGTTAACCATGGTGTGGAGCTTCATTCCGATGTGATTGAATATGCGAAGCAGAAATTGGACTTCTTCATTAAAACAAGTGACAGCTTTGACAAGTAAGAATGTGGAATGCTCGTTTGGATTCATGTTGTGCATTTGGATTTAGTCATGGCAGTTCTTGCTCCCATGTGTCAGCTCTGGATTCAGGGTAATCTGTGGATTCTGGCTCCTTACGCTTGCTGAGCTGCAGTGTGTGACCTTCTAAGCTGATGTGTATTGTGGGGGAGTTTCAGAAATTTTTGCAGTGTTTTTAATAGCGGTGCTGCTGTTGCAGAGCTTAGAGGAAGCTGAAGAAGGTTACCTATTTTAAAATGCACTTGCAGGTAACAACTTGAAACTTGCAAATAACACGAATAGTTAATGTTTGTGATCTGAGAGCATGCATGGTTATCAGAAGAATATGAACTGATTTCTGTGGTGGCCTAATATGTTTTATCTCAGAAGAAGAAAAATGGTGTTTTAAAATATGAAGGTAGCTTTATGATGATAAAGTTGGTACTAAAACTGCTCGGCATTTGATTTATGTTCTTCCTTAGAACCTCCATTCTGCTGCTGTCACAAGTAATAACTTTCCAGCAAGATAACCATTGCCAATAGTAACCTCAGCAATAAAAGTTGTAACTGTCATATTTTTGGATCCATCTCACAGTTTGTCCAAACAGAGAAGTAAAACATCTCTGGATACCTGATAGTCCTCCTCTCATGGGAGGAAGAAAATTAAAGTCATTACATGCTGGAATTTAAACTACTCAGCCTTGTCCTGTTACTGCTGTACTGGAAAACTGCTGCTGAGAGGGCTGTATTTTTTAGATGTTGGCAGCAGGCTGAAAGTTTTCAGTGTGGAAGGTACTTGCACATAGATCACTGACGTTTTTTTTCAGAGTGACATTGCTGCTGTTTGAATAGATGTTTTAGGAAGACTCTTTTTCTCTCTCCAGACGAATAGCCGTGGAGCAAAAGTGAGCTGAATTCAGAAACCAATATGACTGGAAAATTGGCACTGCTGAGAGAAATGGCTGCTGGGTTGTGCTGTTAGAACACTGTGTGCAGAACTGTTAGCTGGCTGCTCTGAATGTCTAGCAGGCTTTGCAGAAGCAGAAAGCTTCAGGAAGTGTTTAGGAATAAATAGGTGCTATATTGAGCTGCCTGTCAAGATACCAGTAGAAGAATGGATATGTTGTACAACTATCAAAATCAGCCCTTAAATGTGGGGTTTAAAGCTTATGTAGATTCGGAGCATGTAAGAAAACCAGAAGCATCACAAAATATTTAATTTATCTTCTAAACTGAATCAGAAATGCTACAGGCAAAAGCACTTTTTATGAAGGGTGAAATCACAGTTCTTTTGAAGCTAATGGCAAAACTTCCACCGGCTTCAGCAAAGCTTATTTTTGAAGCATCAGGTCATACTTCCCCACAACATCTGAAAGCCATTTAAAAGCTTTTGGAAATGCCAAAAAAACCCTGGTGCAGTCCTTAAAAGACTTCAAACATTTGGAATTGCAGGTCTAATGTTTATATATGTGTATTACAACCAAGTCAGCATCAGGTGACTAAAAATAGCTCGTTCTGAAGAGTTATATGCAACTCAAGTATGAAATTATGCATCCTTGTCCTTTGGAGACTTTCATCTGTGAATTCTCAGCTCATTGTTCTGTGGTTTTGAGACTTCTAGCTGTGGTCTGTTCTGATAATATCTAGAATATAGAGACTTCAGAGGAGAAATCCTGTGAAACTGGGTTTTTTCCCCAAGTATTTTTCATTGTTTCATTTTTCTAGAATCATGAAAAAAATTAATTGGATAAATTTGTAAGAATCTTGAATGATACATATCTTCTTCATTTTCAGATTTGAATTTTGTGAGCCATCTTTTGTTACCGGCAATTGTTTAGAGATTTCTCCGGACTGTACTCAGTATGACCGTGTTTACTGTGGTGCTGGGGTACAGAAGGAACATGAAGACTACATGAAGAATCTGTTGAAAGTTGGGGGAATTCTTGTCATGCCTCTAGAAGAGAAGGTTGAGTTTCTTTCTACCCATATTTCTCTTTCAGTCATTCTTAATTTTGATCTCCGTTTAGTCAATAGCTCTTCCTTTAGTTTGCCCTTCTTGTCACAGAATGGAGAAAGCATTAAGTGCACCGGTTTTCACTAAGTAGAAACTGAACGCTGCACTCTTCATAATTTAAAAAAAAAAAAAAAAATCACAGTTCTACCAGTTTTTCACATATTCCAATCTTTTGCTGTTAATTGCAAATTTAGTTTCATGCTGCAGAAGAATGTCAGCAAGATGTTGTTCAAGTTACATAATCTAGTGAAATACAAAATTTTACACCCTAACTGGCTTTTGAAAGAGCTTGTCCCCATTTACAAGTGTCAGTAGATTCTTTTTAGTAAAAAGTGGGCAACTGCCCTGTATGTGAACTCAAGATTGTAATTCAGGTTATCTTTTTGGTGTAAAGGTGTGCTGTTTTAATGGACATGCATGGCTGAGGTGTCGTATCTGACCTTTTGTCTCTGTCAGGGTAGTTGAGAAGAGCAGAGTGCAGAGTTTCTTCCCAGCAAGATGCTTTGCAATGAGTTAGTGCGGGAGATTTGAGCTGGAACAGAAATCCAGTAATTGCTTCAAGAGTGGATGTTCGTCAGTGACTGACATGTTTTCTCAGTAATCAGACATGGCTGTTCTGGTTCAGAATTGGGAAAGTGGGATGTCCCAAACTGCCAGTGCCCATACTCTGTTGTAATAGATGAAGTTCCTTGGGGCTAATCCTGTAAGGAGTTCTCAATTTTCTAAAAAAACCCAGCAGTGTTTCTCCTTTTTACCCAACTCTTACTGTTGTAGCTTCTGGTACTTTAACCACTTGTCCAAGCAGAAAAGTTGTTTGTTCACTTTTTTTGTTCAAAAATCTTACTGTAGTTCACACAATGGACAATAATCTCCTTGTTTTGGTTTAGTTGACTAAGATAACTCGTACTGGTCCTTCTGCCTGGGAGACCAAGAAGATTCTTGCTGTTTCTTTTGCTCCTTTGATTCAGCCTAACCACGCAGATTCAGGAAAATCAAGGCTTGTTCACTTGCGTGAGTACAGACATTCTTGAGTATGGGGGAGGTTTCTCTTGCTGTTTGGCTATAAGCTGCACCTTGCTTCCTTAGATATTGCATCCCTATGAATCCTTTCAAGGAAAATTACTCCAACTGCTTCCTCCTTTGAACAGCTGTCTGAGTCTTGTGTTGGATCCCAGTCTATCTTTGAGGATATCTGCGGAGGCCTGGTGCAAGAATCAGAATTGTGTCAAACGGATTCTAAACACAAATGCTTTCTTGTGGAATTGTACCTAAACTTTGTGGGATGTTTGATCATTGCTTTTGCACGTGCAGACATCTGTTCCAATCCTGAATTGTGTACTGTCATGGTTCTCAGGCATTTGCCATGGTGATGGAAAATACACAAGCAGTACGTGCAGACGAACTTTATATCTACTCAAAGGTTCTCACTGGCCAGCAATTCAGAATTATCCTGAACCTGGAACACTTGAGGGATAGAAGCTGTACAATTTTTGGTTAGCTGTCTGAAATGCCGGTCGTACAGTGGCCTCAATCTTTAGATTAAGACTAAAGTGCGGAGAGGCCTCTTAAGAACACATGAAGACAGAGATACTTCCATAAAGAGATTAGTCAGGCTTTGTTCTTATTCTGGAAAGGTGTCTTTGCATGACAAAAAGCAGCTCAGTAAGCAGTCCCTACAGTGCTATAAAGTCCATTAAGTGCATGTTTCAGCATACTTCGTGTGGTGGCTTTGTAATGGGACCTGCATATGTATTACATGCAGTTTTTTTCTGGTTCCATCATTCAGGTCACAGGAATGCTTACTTGTCAGTAGAAGACAAGTGGGTTGGTTTGTTTCAGTTTAACTTGATTTTAGTATGTGAAGTCTAAAGCAGTTTTTGAAGAGCATAGATAGTACTTGTGTTTTATAAGTGAAAAACTTGGCAAAGCTGAAGTAACTTCACAATAGAAAAATCATTTTATGGAAGAGTTAAATAGACTTCAGGTCTAGCGTCTAGCTCTCTACAGTAGGAAAATATCTTTTTTTAAGTTATGAAACAGTCACAGTTTCAGTCACTAAGTCTGCATTCTTATAATCTTTTAAGACGTGTATCTTAAAATAACTGTGAGGACTTGACATCAAAATATGAAACTCTTCTTTCATCCCATTCTTTTTTTTCTTCAGTTAATGAGAGAAATGCATAATTAAATTTTGCTTGGAAAGTTACAATACAGTTTATCTGAGTTGACAGGAGTTGAATAGAGCTGTTTTTGTAACCAGAGGAAGGAATTCAAGTGGCCTGATTGAATTTAAGCAAGTACAGCTTTTCCTATGAGTACTCTTGAGGGGAGTTTCTCCATATCTGTTCATGGTTTTCGTTTTGTTTTAGCCCCAGTGGCTGTTCGCAGCCTCCAGGATCTGGCTCGCATAGCCATCCGAGGAACCATTAAAAAAATTATACATCAAGAAACAATGAACAAAAATGGAAATGGGCTGAAGAACCCTCCAAGATTTAAACGAAGACGTGTGCGTCGCCGTCGCATGGAAACTATTGTTTTCTTGGACAAAGAGGTCTTCGCTAGTCGTATCTCCAACCCATCAGATGATAACAACAACAGTGAGGATCTCGAGGATGAGAGACAAGAAGAGGAAGAAACTAAACCCTCTGAACTAAAGCCAGATCCTCCTGTAAACTTTTTGAGAGAAAAGGTCTTGAGTCTGCCTTTGCCTGATCCCTTGAAATATTACCTGCTTTATTACAGGGAAAAGTAATTTCCTCCTCCTAGAAACTGGGAAGTAGGCAGAAAATAAAGTACTACTTAGGGCTTGACAAATGTATACCACTTGTTTGCCTGCTAATATGACCACCCAAGGCAGTAGGCTAGCTGGGGAATGTGGCTGCTGTACACTTAAACCTTATAGCTTTTTTTGAGTTTCTTCTTTCTTCTCAGTTGTGTGCTATAGTTTTATCCTACAGCAGGGATTCCTTAGGAAGCAAGTTGGTGAAATGCTCAGCTGCTTGTGGAGAGGAGGATTTAATTCCCTGAAACTAACTGCACAGAGATATTCTAAAAATCTCGTGGCTGCTCTACTGAATTGCAGTTTTTAAATATTCTTAAGCAGTTCCCCGAAGACCGTTGCCGTCTGTGCTCTCTCCCACTAAACCTGCCATGTGTTTACTGTGGTGTGTGTTTAATGGAGGATGAGATTATTAGTGAAAACTGACCTGGCAAATCTTGTTTCTTCCAGTAATCTGAAAAAGCACAACTTTTACAGAAAGGAAAGGATTTTTGGCATCTGGCCTTGTGGCATCCGGGTTTTGAATGAGAAGGAAAGCATCAGCTCCCCTTTGGTTTGTCTCAGTTTTGTGTATAAACTATATATAATTTTTCATTAAAAGGTAAAGGTGTTTTACAGAATATTGGTTTTCTTCATGGGAAACACCTGTTCTAGTGAATTAGTCTAACAGAGAGGCAAATTTGTTTTGTATTTTTTTTTAAAGCAATGGAGGCAAGTGAAGAGTTGCGAAGCTGATTCGCTTTGACAGGATGCTAGGGTAGTCAGGGTTGTGACTGGTCTCTGGAAATGTTTACAGAGTAATTTTCAATGGGGAAGAGGATAGAGAGGAGATTCGTAGCAGTGAGTTTGTGAAAACTGACTGTGAAAGCAGAATCTGTGGATTTTGCTATTTTATGAGAACATACGTCTGCGGGGCTGAACAGAGTGAAGTGCAGAGCGCTAGCCTGAGTGGAGTGGCTTGTGTCCCAGTAATTCAGCCAAATGTAGTTTTGTGGAGAGTACGTAGAACTTGAAAACAGTCTAGAAAGCCAAATTGATGCAGTTCTTAGGTGTTCCTGTGTGTGTGCCCCTGCTGTAGCAAGGTGACTAGAATACAACTTGTGCACACATGGCCTACATACGGTAGGTGGAATGAAGTTGATCAACTTCGTAGGTGTATTTATTCCTGCAACAATTAAGTAGTTGTTTTAGCAAGCTCATATAGAAGGATGTTACACTCTGCAGTTCGGTGGATGTGAACTCAAATTTTTATTCCCAAGTCTTCCTGTAACGGTGCCGGAAGGAGGTACCATGTTTAGAAGTGGAAGTTTACTTGGTTCAGCCTGTTTGAAAAATATGCCTAAACTGGTAAAGGCTAGAAAGAAACTCTTGAGCTTGTATTGATGTGAAATGCTCCTAAAGCTGGGGGGAGTGAGAAACCCCCTCTCAGTAGGTAATGAAGCGATGTTAAGGCGTTGCCCCATTAGAAGCACTTGAGTTGGTATCACTTTGATATCTTTTTTTTTTGTTGTTTTTGGTACAATCTCCTAATTTTCTGAGGAATGGATGAATGAAGACTGTCTTGCCAAAAATACGCTGGGTTTTCGGTTAATGGTACTGAGTTGCACAGGTTGCTTAATGATAAATAGTGTTTCAAAGTTCTGTGCGGCTTTGAAAATAAATGGTTAACTCTTGTATGTCTAATCCTGAGGTGGAGAATTCTTCTTTGCTTAATAGGCTTTTTGTATATCTTTGAGAATATTATCTGATAATACAGTGTTATGTGGCTGCTGGCACACACGCGGTCGTAGGCTGTGTTTTGCCTCTGGTTTCCTAAGTCTCCACTTCTGGTCTAAATGGTACCCCAAGCTATCTTGCTCCCTCAGATTTTTTATTTCTTTATTTTAAATGGGGCAGATCTGTGGCCACCGAGCTGATGGTTTCCTGTAAACATACAAGTATCCATCTTGTCATTCTGGCAACTTTCTCCAAATGAAAATCCTGAATATAGTGGTAAATGGAGGCTTAACAGAATCTATGTGTAAGGTTTCTCTGTGCTCCCCCAAAGGGTGTCGCCTCTGTAATTGTGAGGCATTTCTGCTTAACAGCTGTCAAACTAGGTGTGTGCCTTTCTGTATTGTGGCACAGTTTCCACATCCCTACATAGTACAGGGCGCCTCCTACTTTTGGCTACCAGGTCATCCTTCCGTTTGTTAATTACAAAACTTTTAAAGAAGTTGCTTTAAAAATGACATTAAACTTCAGGTTTGTAAAACCTGTAAACCTTGCTGAGATTCTTTTAAAGCTGACCAGTTGAGGGACAATTATCTTTCATTCATCCCTGTTTGATTTTACCCCCATCCCGCCCCGGGTCGTAAAAGATATTTTATCAGATTTTTCACCAGATTTGCCTTTTTTTATTACATTTGCTAGATTTTTGTAGCTTTCTATAAGATGCATAAAATACTGCTATTTTTCCTGGATAAGGTTGAATAAATAAAAAATATATATACAGAAATTTTATGTTCTGGGTTGTCAAATTGTCCCCTTGTCCAAAAAACCACCTATCCAAATAAACCCACAGTGGAAATTTTATGTGTAATATAACTGTGAAATAGTATTGCTTATAGCCTGTAAATGAAGGGGAACTGTAAATACATTTTCCCTGTGCACAAGCACTTGCACTGTAGTTTTGTACGCGTTTCTAATAGAGTAATTGTAGCATAACTGGTTTTGTATAGACTGTAAACTATCTAGGAATTTTACCTGCTCTGACTGTTTCCTGTTGTGTTCTAAGTAGTCCTCAATTGTATGTGACACCTCTTAGGTTTCAATACTGTGGAAAATTTGCAAGAAAGAAATGAACTTCAAGCTGCTTTAATCATCAGTGTGTAAGTTGAAAAAATCTATGTGTAGAAACTACAGTTAAATTGGCCGGAGGCATGCAAAAGTGTTACGCAATTTAAACTTATTAATAAGTGTTTCTGTATCAATAAATTCAGTAAAGACTTTTTAGCCTTCTTAAAATGGCTTTGCATTATGTTGTGTTTAGAATACTTTGTAGATAGGTACTCTTTCCATAATTGAAGGTTAAGACACTAGAACCCTAGAAAAAGCACTTAATAATATGGTGCGGATGCATAGTTTTAGATTAACTCCTTAGAATATAATCTCTCAAAAGAAACCTGCTCAGCTGATGATTTCTAAACCTTTATGTCATGGAGTTGTGCAAGGTGTATGTTGGAATTCGCACACGTAGCACTGATCTAGATTTACTATATTAGAACGGTTTAAGAGTGAATTCACTTACGTGGCTGCTAGAACTGTAGAGAACAGATACCAAGAGGTCATTTACTCCATTTTTGTACTTCAAGGAATTGCCTAAACCAAACACGTCAGGAGTTTGTTTAATGCATTTTTGAACTGCAGCTCCCCCCTTGTCTCCTGTGCTCTGTTTCAGGGCTTAATTAATGCAGGTTTTTAAGAGCTTCCATTTCACTAGTATTGAGAATAGTACCTTAGCTTCAGCTGCAATAGGAAACTGATCATAATAGCAAATACAGCTGTTGCTAATTAAATTCATCTGCTAACCTTTATTCCGCAGGATAATTACCTGTATTCTGTGTTTCTTCCTGTCACCCGTGTGTATGATGGATGTCCTTTTACCGACTATAGCATGAGACTAGTTCAGTGTTAATGTTTTCTTGATGGGATGCTTGCTTGAAAAAAAAATAATATCCTTTTCTGCTTTGGAAAGCTATGGATGTGTCACACAAATGGTATCAAGTAAATTAAATTTGTCAGGTAATGTTTATGTTCACTTCATAGTAAAACACATAACATCACAGTTCCCTGGGAAGTAGCGATGAGCTTTTCAGGGCACATACTCCAGTGAAATCTTTCTACTGGGGCAGACGTGATAGTTAAAAATAAAGCAAAGAAGAGCGTGGGGGGGAAAAAGCACCACACCTGAAAAACAAAAGCAGATTGCCTTGCATTCTACTGGTGTAAAAAAAAAAAAAAGTCTGTGCAGCAGAGACTGGAAACGCTTAAGCACAGGATGCAAGCGTTAAATTTCATTCTCGTTGCTTAGGAGTTAACTTTTGGTTCTTGTTCTGAGCGGCACGTTCCTTTTTAAGCAATTTGTCATGTTGATAGAAATTAAGTTAACTTAATGCCAGAGTAAGCGAACTGTGATTGCTAGTGTTTCATAACATCTCGCAAACATCCCATTTTGTCACGAAGGGTAGATAAGCGAGGTAGAAGAGGTATGTTTCAAGTTGAAGTGAAGATGTGCTTCTAAAGAAATGAGTAGGTTGCAGAACTTGCCTTTTTGTACTGGGATTATTCCCTGTGGCGTGGCCGCTGCTAAATCTGCTGACTTGGCTGAAGCTCCCATTCCCACAAAGTGGTAGGCAAACACCCATTAATCCTTCCAGAAGCAGCCACCCACCCCGCAGCCAGGTGCTGAAATAAGATTCCTGAGACTGTACGTCTCGAAACATGAGTGATGCCTTGCCCAGCTCTCCCGTGAGCAAGACAAATAAACCTGGAAGGGATTTATTTGGCAGATGGTTGTTTTAGAGCTCAGAGTTTATGGACTGAGATGTAATCGGAGGCAGAAGGCAAAAGCCTTGTATTTGTAAAGAGGCCAGAGGTGCCAGGGAGGATGTTCATGACTTTCCTAAATAGTGAAGCGTGGTTTGAAGAGAGCATCTTTGTTTATTCTCCTAGAAATGTTTACAGAGCAGCTCCTAAGTAGCTGTGTTAGCCTGTTAAGAGTTCAATGTATTTTGGAAAGAGATGATATGGGGAGTGATCAGGCTCTCGTCTTTTCTGATGCACGTGAAGGACGCACTTCTAATGCACTTCATTTCTCAAACTGGAATTAAAAGCTGTCATTTACCTGGAGTAACCTGCTCTCAGCTGCCAATTGTGAGATAGATAAATATATATATATATATTTATATATTTATAAAGGCTGAAGCAGGTAATTCCGCCTTTTACAACCTGTTTTCGGGTTGGGTGGCCACTAGAGGACACTCTGCTCAAATCCATGAGCTGGGCCCGCAGGGGGAGCGGGGAGGAGTTCAGAGAACTTGCTTGGATCCCGAAGTGATGTCAGGGCAAACAAACAACAGATCACCTGAGGACTAGATGCACAATATCTGCCGTATAACGCCCTTTTTAGAGCTGGGAAA
Source organism: Chroicocephalus ridibundus (assembly GCF_963924245.1). Lineage (NCBI taxonomy): Eukaryota > Metazoa > Chordata > Aves > Charadriiformes > Laridae > Chroicocephalus > Chroicocephalus ridibundus. The sequence goes on along the minus strand of NC_086295.1, from coordinate 3,977,110 downwards.
AAATACAGCTTTCACCATCTATGACGTGAAATTTGTAAGTGAAACCCCAAAACACAACACTCTGTCCCCAAAAGTTCAAGTGACAACCCAAAGGGAGAAGAGGTTTAAATGTCACTCTTGTTAGGTGCCGTTTTGTCACGTTAATTATGTTGTAGCTTACAGTGTGAAGCAGACTGATGCAGGGTGATGGGAACTCTCGTTGGCTTTTCCAGGTAATGTGGAATGGTGCCGTGCTTGGAATTCCGCAAGTACCTTTATATCCTCATGAGCATTAATGCCTCTCACTCGCGTTAAACCCGCACGTTTAGGATCTTGTGTAGTAATAATTTAAAACCTAAACACAAGCTGTTCTCACACTAAGCATCTTTGTATCAGTAAAAGGTGATTAATTCAACTGGAATCAGGTCCTCCCTTTTGCATCTCAATCTTATCACCTAGTGAGAGAAACAAACAGAGGTCTGCGTTTCCTACGGTTCAAACTCAGTTGATGTCATTGTTTCATTCCCTCTTCACCCCTCAATTGCTTTTCATTTCTCCAAAATCCTGACATTTTTCCAAATGACATCCTCGCAGAAAGAAATTATACTAGCTAAAAGGTCTCTGATATGAGTTGGCTTTTACTCTGCATAAGAAACTTTACAGAATGTTTTTTGTCTTTATTTGCAGGTTATTTATCTCTGTTAGTGATCTCCCTTTTATGATCACTTATCTGTAGCGTTCCATGGTCCCATCAATGGTTGGAGCTGTATTTTTGCTGGATGTTTTAAGTACATGTAATAAGAGACAGTCTCTATCCGAAAAGCCTTACCGCCTGATACGTTTGACAGGCTGTTAGATAAGATACTCTCCTTAGTTTGCAGAGAGTTTGCTAAGGCAAAAATTTGGACATAAAAAACCCTGACCCTGGGCCATCCGTGTCCCTGCTCAGCTCTGAAAGCACAGGGGCGTTTTTCGGTCGTTGTCCACAAAGGTGCGTTCCGCAGGAGAAGGTGAGGAGTTAACTTGCTGTTCCAGATAAGAAACAAGGCAAAAATAAATCAAAATTTAGAGTCTGTATTTCAGCACCACAATTAAAAGAGGGGAGGGAACAGTCTGATCTTCAGTGATGTACATAATGGCAGAGAGGGTGGGCGGTTGGACTGTCAAACTGCCTTAATTTAATTGCAAACACATGCTGATGAGTCCCCTCCTCCTGGACCTCAGGGCTGGGAAACTTTTTTTTTTTTTTTCTTTTTGTCAGCTCCCTGCAGTTCAGATTTGAGGCAAATACACTCCAGCGAACACCATGCTGCTCAAACCTGCCGCTCTTCCAGGCTTTTTGTGTTTTCTCCTCTTGCCCAGTTTCTCCTGCTCCTGTCCCAGTCGCTGCCTCTGCTTCAGGACTACAGTAAGATGCATGCATCTGATGTTGGAAACCATCCCCGATATCCCACCCCAGACAAACATACTGTGAGTAACCATTGCATTTACTGCCTTTCTTACCTGCTTGCTCTTTAGAAAGAGGAAAGAAAAAGTCGAGGCCAAAGACATGGTTTTTATCTTCCTTTTTTTTTTTTTTTCTGCTGAATTGTCTGCATGACAAACTCTTCCACGCTTTTAAAGCATGAAACGGAAACTGCTTCTTTTAGCATCGGTTAATTGTTAACAGGATAATCAAGGGAACTGAAAAAATTTAATAAGAGCAATGCTGGCATGATCACTGGAGGAGTTTTGGAGAATCAAACATTACGAGCGTTAAACTGAATTTATAGAAAGGTACACAGTTTACGTTTGAGAAGGCTTTGTATGTGAGTGTAGGGGGAGAGAGGAAATTTTGCAGTTCAGGCTTTTATCTCTACAGAAAAGAACACTTCTAATAAATACAACCCTATTTCTTTCCTAGACTTTTAAGTGCTGGTTTTCCAGTCTCTATCTGAACTATACAAACCAAACTTAAGGCTTGGTTTGTATATTGTGGCAAGTCACATATTCCTTGAGAAATAAAGTACCTGTTGGAGAGGGAGCTGCTGTCTGAGCCCGTTTGGATGGGAAAAGGTGAGGAAAAGGGCACATAAGGCTTGGAGCCTCCCCAGCAGCTCTTCCTGATAGTGCCAGAAGAGCACTTCCCTGTGGTTAAGTAGTTAAATTTAAAGGTGGGTTTAAGATGCAGTGACAAAGTACTTCCCCTTGTGCTACTCTTAGATGATCGCTTGGTTTGAAAGGCTTTTTTTTTGTAAAATGGTAGGAAAGACTTGTCAAAAGCTTATCTTTATACGCGTTGTCCTTAAACTGCTGCCGATTGTAAAACTTTTTCAGCGCTAGTTTGAGAAGTTTTTCCCCTGGGCCTGTAACAAACCAAATTTGCTCTCAGCCAGAACATCTATACCAGCCGTTCTCCTGTAAACATCTCACTGATGCTGCTCGTGCATTTGCTTCTGCCGGCAGCCTAAGGAGCGGGATATGGGCAGGATGCTGGCGTTTGAATTGCTGCCATCCGGATCTGCTTTGGTGGATGGAAACTGCCGAAGCTGTTTCATTAGTGGCACGTGGGGAAAATGCCTACGCTTGCTCCAGCTGCCAGAGCTGTGCTGTTGGGGAAACTGGTTACGCTTGGGAGTCCCCCTGCCATGGGGCAGATCAGCTCCTGGACTTGCTCTCCCCCAAGGCTGGCGATGGAGCGGTGATTCTACACTCTGAAACTGGGCAGTTCTGTCTGGCCTGTTGCAGACTGTCTGGGTAGGGGTTATCTGCTCGTACAGCAACTTGCAGAGTCTGACTCTCCACATTGTCACTACACTTTTTTCCCTCCTTATCCCCCTACATCTTGAAATACTGAAATATTTAAAATACCCTTACACTGTTGGATTTTAGCAAAATAACGTGTTTCTCCTTGTTTAAACATAGATTTTAGCAGGGGGAAAGGTTTGGCCGAACTGGGATATGCCTGAGCTCAGTAAAGCTTGATTTCTGTTCTCTGAAGTGAGACGTTTACTCTCACACTGGATTGCCTGAGTGTGTTTCTGGTAGTGATCTTTTGAATTTGGGAAATTTACTGTGGTCACCAACTTTTTTTCAGTACTGGAATGGTGGATTTCTAAATGCCCTCTGCCGACAGCACACTTCATACTTTCTGTGCTTGTCCTTGCAGCTTTAGTAAAATTCCAGGTAGTATCTTCCTATAAAGTAAGGGACATTTAGTTGTCCGGAAAACTCAATCTAGAAAGGTGACCACGTTTTCCTGTGCATTGTATACAGTCAGCCTAATTCCCTCTCTCCAGCTCTAACTGGTTTGAACATACGCTGCTTGTAAATGGTCCATGTTTTGCCTGCTTAACAATTTGGAAAGCTTATTTGTTTATTTTGATGTGACAGGCATAGCCTTGAATGGGAGATAGGGTTTTTAAACATTAACTAAAGGGTATAGGCGTGAGATCTAAAAGTAGTAATATTCCAAAATGAGATTACTTCCTTTATCGATCAGTATTTTTAAGGAGATTTATCTGGTTTTTTTCTCTTTTAATACTGCCTGCATAATTATAAGCAAAACTCATACTGATGAGCAGAGTTCCCCATAGATACAAAGCCACATGAACCTGGTAAGTGTTCTCTGTTGGCGGATCATGTGCCTTTGTGTGGTGTGTGGCAAGTAAAAATCCTGACTTTCTGGTTATCTTGGAGATCTAATGTATGTAAATGCATTTGCCAGCCAGCATCCCGTTGTATCTGTTATAAAAAGCATTTGAATAATTAAACTTTTTTCAATCGTGAAAGATCAAAGAATCCTTCTTAACCAAGCCCCTGACTGGTCCAGCTTTTTGGTATGTTAATCTTTCTCCTGGGAGGACCGTTGTGTCAGAGTGAACATTCAGAATTATAGCAGGAATAGTCTTGATCATGGAGTTATTCTGAGTAGGAAATGTGGGATTGTGATATTTTCCACATTTGCCCTTTGGTATGAATAGGACGGAGTCTGTGACTGCAGATACAAACGCCGATCCCAGGCTCCAGCTCGGTTCCCTCTTGGAACAGCTGCAGTTTCCAGATGGAGTTTGCTTTGAAGTTGAGAGTTTGGGACTTTCTGACCTCCATGACTCCATGCCACCCTCTCTCTAACAATCCTTGAAGAGTGGGGAAGTCTTCTAGCCGGCACACGCTGTGCTTCAACGAGCCCCGTTGGCAGATGGCCCCCTCGGGGCTGTAGCCAGCTGGCGTAACTTGGAGCAGCCCATAGCCTTCTCCGAGCGATGCTGGGGTTGGCATGGAACCAGTTCCAGGATTGATGAGCTGTTACTGGCTCCTCTTTGGTCGCCATTTCCCTCCTCCCTTCCCAGTCCCAGCTGGGTGCAGCTGAGGATCTGGCCCAGTGTCTGGTTTTAGCAATAGACTATTTGTCTTTGGTAATGAAGTCTGTTCATTTCATCCTGGGCAGAGAATAGGATGGCAGGAATGGCTACACGTGTACAGATAAGTAATCTATAAAAATTCATGGTGTACAACTGCAAACGTATTTTGGATGCTGTCTGTTCAACTGGAACCTGCTTATCCAGATGTGATCTGCTGGTTACCGCTGGGATTCAAGCAGTTCTTTTTGCCAGCAGCCCAAAGAAGGGAACAGCTGTGAAACATAGACTCAGAAAATTTCAATAGGTCTTTAACCTTCTAAGTCATTTGTTCTACAGTGTGACATTTGGAACAATAAACTTTGAAATGTGTGGGCACGAGTAGAAGAAATCTATGGAAAGAAGTTCCCCTCTGGCTGGCAGCTAATGGCTTGCAATCCAATTATCCGTGGTTATTCTCCTTTCTGCATTATGCATAGCACATAATGAATGAGCCCTTCTAGACAAGCATAGCTGAGGGCACAAGCAACGGCGGCACGGTATCTGGGATCTGAACTCATCGCTGGCATGAACTGAAGGTGACCCACTTGTTCACAGACCTGGGTGCTAATTGGGCATGGCCAGCTTGGCAAGTTTTGTTTCCCTTGGTCGTCCTGCTGCTTGTTTGGTGGCCGCTCGGTTCCTTTCGTCCTCCCGCAGGTCATTGCACTGCAGTAGGGAAGGCGGTAGGACAGGGTGTAGCTCTCCCGCTCTGTCTTAAGGAACAGTTTTGAGAAGGAACTTTATACATTTGTTGGGGAAAGGTTTACCGAGCAAATGAGTTTCTTGGAAATGCTGTTCCCTTTGCGGTCTCTGTCGTGCGCTTTGGGTTGAAGAATGGATTACTCATTTCCTCTGCGTGTGATAGACTTATATGCAGGCATTAAACGCACACCCACATGCTCTGGATGTGCCAGGTGTGATCTCTTTCTGCCTTCTTTTGCTCTAGTATTTAATCCTCATTGAGCCTTTTAGGGGTGACCAAAGCCTTCTGTGTGTTCTGTTTATAGAAGTCCCTTCATTGGAAGGAAAATGGGGAGAGAAGGTATTTTAAACATATTTTCCTTCCTAGAAACATTCTGACATCTTTTAATGAAAACATCCTAACTCTTGGGATTGTAGCTGCCTCAAGTATTTAGAAATCCTGCCTTCGCTGCGCTTCACGGTGCTTCATCAGCTGGTTCCCGCTTGAGTATTTGCATTTTCATTGACCTCACCGCATCCTTCCTCCCCCTAGGTGTACCAGCATTTTTTCATGTGCTTTATAAGGAGAAGTCAGTATTTTTTGGTGAAAGAATGTGTGTGTGTGTTCTGGGTAAAGACTTAAATGGTCATGCTGTTAAAAAAGAATAAAGCTTACACTTGTGCTACACAAGACTTGATATTAAAGAGTGCCCCAGCAGTTTGTTTAAGCTGGCATGGCGCTACTGCTTCTTGGACTCAATGAAAAAGGTAAATACGTCTTTACACTGGGAAATTGTCTTTTACTCCTTCCAGAATGAGAGAACATCAGGAGGAGGGAAAGTTGTCTTCGCTTGATGTGTGCAATGTCTTGAAAAGATGGTGCAAAGGAAACATGCATTAGGTTAAAAGAATCCTTCTCCTTGCTGACATGAATGCTCAAGAGTAGACTTAGCTGGTTTGGTTAGGATCAGACCCTAATCTCCATCCCCACTGCTAATGCTTAATAGCTCAAATTATCTAAGATCGATGAGGTCAACAGTTTGCAGTGTAATCTCCCTCCTTGAATATGTGTCCAGGGCCAAAACTATGTTTTGAAGGTGTTCTTTGCTCCTGCCTTTGCTGTCAAGAGCTAAAGGGATGCTCTGTGGCTGTGGATGAGATGATTCCACCAGGGATGAAGCACCAGCGGCCCCCTCCTGCCCTGGCACTGCCTTCGGGGCCGGGCTGTGAAGTGCAACATTGACGCCAGCTTCTGTGCAGAGAAAAGGTGGGACCAGAACAGCCTGGTGCGGCGACCGCTGAGTTACTGGCTTGCCCCAGCTGACGCAGAGGGAGCCCTTTCGAAAATCTGACCCCTGTTTGTGGGAGCTGAAATCTTAAAAAGCTGGTTTCAGGAATGCCTGTGGTTAATTCCGTAATTAAAATCTAGTGTGCCCATCCCGAAAACTTTAAAATGTAAGCAGTGCAACAGAGAACAACAGCCTGTTCTGCAGCGTGAACCTCTCTGCATCTGCTTGCTCTTCTGTGTTCCATCCCTGATCGTATAATCTGGTTAACTAGTATTTCCATGCTGAACATATTTTCCTTCCTCTTTGCTCCTCGAACAGTCAAATCTTGATGTCTTAAGCTGGTACACCCCAAAATAGCCAAGACTTGGAAAACCCCCCAGCCCCGAGCCTCCCTGCGGCCTCCTCATCTGTCTAACAGAGATGGCAACGCTCAGCTGGCCATGTAGGGGTTGGGAGTTGAAGGTTGTCATTTATTAAAGCCATTTGGGGACTCGTGTGTGAGAAGGACATTCCTGAGCTGGGGAGCCGATGACAGTGAGTCTGGAAGACTTCATTTCTATCTCAGCAAGGCTGTTTTCCCTTCCTGCCAGTTCTGGAGCTGTTTGGCAGGACAGGGAAACCTGCAGAGCGGACTCCGATGTTCTGTGGATAAGTAAGAAAAATGATCATCTTTCTGATAAATGCTCTGGCTCTTACATACGGGGAAACTTGACTTTCAAATTGCATTTAGGATTTCTTTCACGCCCTCCCTTCCCCAGGAAACACTGGGAGGAACCTCAATGTCTTATCTCTGTAAAACCACCTTTACTCTCTGCCTCTTTGTTGATAGTGATTGAGTGTCTGCCACTTACTCAACCAGTTCTGGGTGAAATGGTCCAGAACCGCCAGCATCATTGCTGTGCACAATGTTCTTAACACAAAAGATGCTTCAGTGAAACAAAACCCAGCAATTTCCGTGGAACTGCAGTAAAATACCTCTTGTAGCTAATTATCTGCTTAGTTAACATAGTAATACATGATTCTGTAAAAGCCTAAATAGATTAAATAGAAGTGGAAGTTTCTTGTAAAAGCCATTGATTGCTTTATATGCTAATCGCTGTTAATTATTTAACACGATGCTTTCAGGAGTGATTGTTCTGATAGCAGCTGAGAGGATCAGAAAGATTCCAGTGTCATTTTGTAAAGACCTGTTTCCTCATCCATTTGCAAATTCCGGCGGTTTTTTGATCAGCCTCTGCAACGGGGTTAAGAGTTTCCAGAGTCAGCAAAGGTGAGTTATTTCAGTGGCAGATCCTAAATTATCCACGTATCCCAGCCGGGTTTTCTGTCAAAGCTATGGTGCGTTGGGACGAGGGTTTGGTGAGGTTTTCTGCTGAGCCCGTCAAGCCGGTATTGTCCGGCGGGATCGGTATTGTGTGATCAGTATTGGGGGCTGGACTAGATGACCTTAAAAGGTCCCTTCCAACCCAAACTATCCTACGATTGTCTGGTTCTCTGCAGGACGCTCCCAGGCCTCCAGGCACTGCGGAGGTGACAGTAGAAAAGGATGTGAGATCCTTCAGCAGCAGCTATTCCTGTTGTTCCTTGTGGAAAGGTATCTGGTAAATCCAGACAGCCGGTTTGAAAACGTGGAGGAGAGTTGAATCACAAGGGATTCTTTTTTTTTTTTTCTTTTTTTTTTTCTTTTCCCCTCATTTTGCAAATTCCAAGGTGGAAGGAAGCAGCCGGGAGTGAGGGATCCCAGCTGCTGGCACACACGGCAGCTGGAACGGGCTGGCACGGGAGAAGCCCTGTGGTGGGTCCCGGGAAAAAAGCACACTTGTTGGTGAAAAGAAACGTAAAGTTTCCAGAGTGAATGCCCTGGGAATAGAGAGAAACAGGCGTTTCTGTGTGAGAGGGGACAAACTCTGTTGGGAATGTTCTCAAATACATGCAAGCCAGGAATTTCCCAGTGCAGCCCTTCACGGCGTTCGTTACCAGCCGAGCTTCGGGGTAAGGCAAGGGCTGGGGGAAAACACTATGGAGGAGCCAAAGTCAGTTTTTTTAAGTGCAGTGGTAAGGAGGAAGGTGTGGGTTCCTCTCGGCCTCCAGGGGCTTGCTTTGCTGTGCAGGGACATCCACGCTAACTTCTTTTTACTGCTTTCTTGGGTACAGGGAGCAAAATAGTCTAGTCCTTCCTTCTGCCTCCAGGATCCACACTACCTAAAGCACGTGCGGCTAGCATCTGTCTCACCTGCAGTCCACCTGAGTGTTTCATTAGCCTTGCTTTTTTTTTAAAAAAAAATATAAATATCTGAATCTACAGTTTTAGCCAGTGACTTGCCCTTTTCTATTTGGAGCAATGTGCTGACATAGTTATTGTATCTGTGGCTGAATAAGCCATTGCAGTTCTTTTCTTTGTCATGTTTTCTTGACTTCAGATCATTCCCATTGCTTTCCTCTGGATTCTCTCCAGTTAATTCACATCATTTCTTGAAATGAAGTGCTCGGAGTAGACATGCAGTGTTTCAGTTCCTTTTTTTTTTGTCCGTGGGGAAAGCTGCTGCCTTAGTGAGATGAAGAGTAAACGGGAGAGCGAGCTTTCCAAGGGAGTGCAAGACAGCTGGGGTCCAGGGACTCATTTAAAGGTCTTATCTGGAATAGAAAACAGAAGAAACATCGAGATATTTTATTGAAATAATAAGCTAAGTTTTATTATGTGCTCCTTGGGGATGGTGTAGGGGAAAAGTTCCTGCATGAAACCAGACCCCCGTTGTTCGCTCAGCAGCGGGAGCTATCGGGAGGCATCTCTCCATCCATGCGCTTCTCAGCAGCTCAGAGGTGGTCCAGCCAAGCCACAGCCGTGGCACCTCTGTCGGTGTCACAGGGTCGCCGCTGCCGGGCTCTGCAGCCCCGCTGGGCTTTGCTGCTCTCGCAGGTGAAGAAACCCCCCGCCCGGGAGGCCGGACTTGCGTGGGGAGCTGGAGCCCAGGCGCAAACTCCCACAGCACCGTTTCCAAGGAGCTGTTTTCGGCAAGCGGCCCATAGTGAAAACAACCCTGGGAGCGGAGGAGCTCGTGGTTGATTTTTCTGGGTTTTCAGAGGTGTTTTCAGTCACCTGTGGTCCTGGGTGTTGCTTTTTGTTTCAGCTGTGGAAGCTGTGCGCTTACGTGTGAATGCTGGGCTGTGAAGGATCGCAGTTGTCTTTGTTCATTAAAATAGCCGGATTTTTTTTTTCCCCCACCTGCAGCCTGTGACCCAAAGTGATATTTTACGCTTCACCGCCTGCTCCCCGCTGCCTTCCATGAGCATGAACAGCTTCAGCCCTGACCCCTGTGTATTTCTTCCATTTATTTGTTATGTTCCCTATTACCTGTAGACAGCTGCCTGGACTAATTACGCCGCTCTTTACAGCCCCCCCCCGGGCAAGCAGGGTTGGTGTCTGTGCATTACAGTGCATAAATCAAGTTTGCATTTCTTCAGCTTTCTTCATGGTCTCGTCTTTCCTCGTTTCCTTTTAATGAGGCCGTGGAGAGTAGTCAGCGCGTTGTGCTGTCACCTTTGCCAATGTTTAATTGTATTTGGCTTTATGGTGTCAGCCATTGCCTTGAAAAATCCATACAGATATCCTCAAATTTACATCATCAGGTATGTCGGGATAAGAGGGATATGTAAGACCTTCCAACGAGAAGAGCAAGAAATGTGCGTTTGAAGCAACGCACGTAAAGCCAAACACACCCCAAAATGTCAAAGGGGAAGTTACCGTTAAAAACTGCAGTTCTCAAGGATGATCCTTCAGGGCTGCAGTTTGCAGAGGACGAATGGTGGTTGTAAATTACAATTCCAACACTTTTTTTTTTTTTAAAAAATATTGAAGCTGTATTCCTTCCTGCCCTCTAACTCTGCTCTGTTCGATACTTACCACGAAGAAAGGGGAGAGACTTCTCCCTACATTAGTCTTCCTTTTCCTTTGTTCAGAGTTGAAAAGTGACAGAATGGGGAAAACACAAGAGAAAAGCCAGCTTCCCCTGGCGTGTGTGCTGTTGCATTCAGTGATAACAAAGGGGAAGCAAGGCAGAGATTTAATGTTTCAGGGTAACTTGAGTTAAGGAAAAATGGGAAAAATGCTGTGCATTTTGTGCCTAAAAAGTAAGAAAATTTAGTGGGATTTGTTTTTTACATAAAATAACTAGTTCTGCAAACTGTGAAGCTAAAGAAACGTTACATCTTAAGATAAAATCAGCTTTACTTACTGTGTGTCCCCTTCTCGAGTTCTTGCTTAAAGGTATTCCAGCCCCCTTGGTTGCTCACGGTCGGTTTGAGTGTACAGCCACCTGCAATGAATGCCCCTCTTCCTAATCTTAATTTTATGCGAACACAACTCTTGTTGATGTCTGTTCTAAAAATAAGTGTTGAACTTGTAGCTATTTGTAGAATTCTTGTTTTAAACTCTGCCTCCAAATGCTCTGTAATTTACCACCGGAATGACGGGCAGTTCAGCATATCCCTGTGTTTTTCCCTCTTCAAGCAAACGCGCTTAAAAGGCTGCCTTAAACAGAGAAATAGCTGCGTTTTCTCTAAATGTGACAGATCGGGCAGTGTAGGAGAAAATAAAGCAACTTCATTGTTGTGCTTTGGATAGAAACTAGCAGCAAAAAACCATTTGTCAGTCTTCTGCGAATTGTTATAATACAGTGGACCGTGGAAGGTTCCAAATCAATGCACATTCCCTATAGAAGTGTTTCTACTTGGTTAACCAGGTTAAACCACTTAGCTCTTATTTTATTATCTCATTAGCAATCAAAAATCCATGTTTTAGGCCTCCAAGTCGATGTAGTTACATGGACAGCCCTTGAAATTTGCCAGAATCCCCTGGACTCCACTAATTCTAATTGAAGTTGGCACAAATTTGAAACGCAGGCAGCGATAAGCTGTTCTGATTCTTGGAGCATTGCAGAGCAGAATGTGAAATGCTTATTACATGAGGTTATTTGATCAGATTTAACCATTTTAGGGCAAAGATAATTTGGCTAGGGAGCTAAAAAATGGGTCCGCATGATGATGTGCGTGCCTCTACAAATCAGTATGAGATGCAAGCGTGATTGCACGTGAACTTGGGGTATTGAGCAGCAGAGCTTCTCCGGTGTTCGTGGAGAGGATCACTCGAGTCCTTTCAGTCCTTGTTTTTTCTAAAGCCATCGTCCCCATTCCTTCTCCACTCCCTTCCCTGGTCTTTGTCTCCATTTCTGGTTGGTTGGACTCGATGATCTCAAGATTCTATGATTCTTCAGTTCACGTAGACCTGGTGTGACAGACTCTCCCAGCAGCCCTCCTCCCTTCCTCCTGTGGACGATGCTGTTTGCTAATGGCTTGTTTATGTCGCAAGTGCAGTGATTGTATTTTTCTGCTTTTAGAGATTTACGCTTCAACCACATCAAGGAGATACAACCTGGAGCCTTCAAAAGACTGAAGAACCTCAACACGCTGTAAGTTCCACTCGGTGATCGTGCACTGAGGATAATCCATCTTTTACTTTTGTTAGTACTATCCGCTAGATTGGCTTGAAGATGGCCTTGATGTTTTAGTTATTTCAGCCAAGTTGTGCATATCCAACTGAAGCTTTAAAATTCTCTCTGTCCTACCTAGGATCATGTTTCTTACCCTTTTATTAATTAAATGTGCATTTTACTAACTTTCATTTTGGCAATTAACCTGTCTTTTTTAAAAAAATAATTAAAAATCCTGATGCATACTGCCGCTGCCTGAGGATGTTTCCGCAGGTGTGGCTTTAGAGCAGCCTATGAAAACGAGCTGGCCTGGGATCAAGATAGCGGAGGGATGCGTTAAAATTTTCTTCTAGTCTATGACCGTCTCAAACGCGTAAATCACATCAGTTGCTCAACATGACTTTGACCGAAGTGAGAGCGCATCCTTCCAAATGCAGTCTTGTTCCTAAGCCTTGCCCTGGAACAAATGCCTACGTTTACCCTGCTGCAGGTAGGAATGGGAGTGGAACGCAGTTCCTTCAGTCTTGCATCCCAGCCCGAGCAGGCGTGCTCACGTCGGTGTAATGCACTCCTCTGCTAACGAGTTTCTCACTCTGCTCAAAGGAAACAGTGGGAGCCTTTGCTGCTTCTTGCCGCTGTAAGGCTGAGGCTTTGAAGATAGACACGAGTACATCTGCACCGTGTAGCCAAGGAGCTGAAAACAAACCAGCTCCCAAATCAGGAACAGAAGCCGTGTCGGCGCAGCACTGTGCTGGATGTAATTGGCTTGTTGAGACTCAGATCTGATTATCTGAGCTGTAACATGGCGCTAACAGCTGTAAGATTTCCAGGTCCAAGCTCAAATCTCTCTGCGAGGCAAACCGACTTGCTTGGGAACCTACGCTGCATGCTAGGCGTTCGTATTTTTGGGGTTTGTACATTAATGATCCCAAACGGCAAGAGAGAGTCCAGGTTTTGTGTCTGACCTTGAGAGATCTGAAGTCCCTGATCCTGTAAAGAAGACCTGGGCAATAAGGCCTTCGGTCAATTGTAAGAAGTTGTAGAAAGAGCGGGAATACAGCAGGACTTTATCATCGAGACCTGCTCAATAGCTATCTTTTAAAAATCAACATTTGCTAAAGATTGTTCCACTGCGTGTGTGGGACTGATTGGCCAAACCATGACTGCAGGAGGCTTCAAAGTACCCTGCTCATGGCCCCGGCTCCTGCTCATAGGACAAGGTGGTCAACTAGCAGAGTGGTGGAAAACTTTATTGCCGATGATGCCGTTCATCCAGAGCACAAGAACAGCCCGTGTTAGTCTCTCAAACAGCACCATGTGGTACTTAATTACCAAAAATAATAGAGAGAAAGGATACTTTGGATGGATTTCTGTCATTTGAGATGGGGTGATAAATGTGACGAAGATATCTAGGGAGAAAACAGAGCCTGAGTCCGTAGGGTTTTACCTTATCACAAAGCTCTGCTGAGGCATCGTGATCTCCAGACCTGCTCTTCCACCCCTGAAGCTCTCCTGAGTCGAGAAAACAAACCGTTCCAAATTATGTCATCTCTGTGTGATGCAGACAGATGTTTGGCAGGCAGCTCGGCAGGACCGCCAGGCTAGTTTCAGCCGAACCCTGGGGAATCTCAGGATGCTGGCAAGCCTTCACTTGGAGAGGCGCTCCACCCAACCTGCGGAGCTTTGTAAGAGCTCCCAGTTCCTGCCCTGACAGTGCCGCGGTCTGGGCAGTTCCCTGACATCTGCAAGAACTTCTGCTTCTTTCTTTCTGCCTCCTGCCACTCTGCTTAAAGCTAGATATAGATACGCAGCCTGGCTGAGGTGGAGAACCTGTACATGATACCTGCTCATGCTCCATGAATTTGTCCAATTCTTTTTGCTTTCTGTCTCCGTACCCTCCTGGACAGGGACCTGAAGGACAGCGAGTCCATGAAAGTCCATCCTAAAGGGAATAGGCAGGAATTTACCCCCTAACATCCCTAACCTCGTGATCATGGATGCCGAGGCAGTAAGAGGAGCGTGTTTTGCACAGATGGTGGACAGGCTGTCCTGCGTTCCCTAAACACCGTCCTGTGATGTTAGTCCATCAGAGCTGGAATACTGGACTAGGTGAAACACCGCTCTAACAAAATACTGCATTTTTATATTTGAATTCTGAAAATTGACTGGTTTTGCAAAGGAAACCTTTCCGTTCACATAGTACTTCTTACGCTGGGTTGTATTTCCAGGTTTGGCCAGCAAACTGGAAAAATCGGTTATTCTCACACTCGTAGTAGTTAACTCCCACGGATGAGGAGCTTGATAACTGAATGAAAGAACGTCAGACCTCGCACTCCTAAAGCAAATTTAGTTCTCCAGGAACTTTGGTTTGTCCAATTCCCACATCAAAACTGATAAGAGCTGAAGAATCTGCTGATGTTTCTTAGATGATAAACTTTTGCCTGAGGATTCATATAGGTTTTCAAGCGATAAAGAGAATAAATCCTTTAAAATCCCAGAGAGACTTGCCGGGAAAGTTTGGCCAGCATATTTGAAGCAAGAGGTTTGGAGGACAGAATAGCTTAGGTTCCATATGCAGAGCTCTGAGCTTGCAGCTTTCTGCCATGGCACTTAAATTAATATTCCTTAAGCAAATAAACAGCCTTTTCCAACAGTGCTTTGGCCTGGCAGAGGAAGGGCAGCAGATTCTGGTGAAGCTTCTGTTCTGCACCTCCTTTAGGGGCAGGATGGCTGTAGTATGTCCAAGTTTGACAGTTTATAAACCACCCTGATAAGGAAACCTTTGTAGCCTGCGTGGGATGCGGGGAGGTGGGCTGTCAGACTGACAGAATTGGAGCCTGCCGTGAACGTCCAGTGGGGCTTTTTTGACAGCTCAAACCATCCCCTGGCTCTCCTCTCTTCTCTCCCTGGTGTGGGAGATTTGATAAATTACAGAGCACTGCTTTAAAATTAAAAACAGGAGCCCTGTCTGTTTGTGGAAGAGATACACTCATTTTATTTTTCTGGCTGGGGATTCCTGGTCCCACAGGTAATAAGCGATTGTCCTAAATGCCGCACCGCTGGGAGCTTGCTCGTTGGCTTTCTGCAATGTTGTGTGCATTGGAGAAGTCCTCTTGCCTAAAGGTCTTAGAGTTGAAGGTTTCCTCATCCCTTCCTATTTGCTCTTAGTTCCCATGCAGATGTTGGTGTCAGGATGTCCTTTGTGCATTTTTAAACCATTAATATGTCCCCTCGGTAAAAAAAAAAAAAAGGGTAGCAGAGAGAAGGAGGGGAAGACCCTCTTGTATGCCACGCACAAAATACCCGCAGCTCCTCAGCAGATGTTTGGCTTGAGTTTGCCAGCGCCAGCCGCATCGCTTACCCCAACGTTAGCTCACAGCAGGTGGTGGACTGGGGAAGGCAGCAAACACATTGCGAGCCCATGGCGAGGCGTAGCGTCTCCTTGCTTTCCAGTTTTTGCTCCTTTAGGTCATCTTCGGGTGGGGATGGATGACGACACCCCTGCATGACTGTCCCCTTACGTGTTCCCGCAGGAGGTCAGCACCCAGCCACGTTGACCCAACTGGTCGATTGCTGTATTTTCAAACCAAGGCCATCGCGACCAGATGGTTGTTGCTACTTGAGTCTCTCCAGCATTGTCTGTAGAAATGTCCCACCCTGGGACCAAAGCACTAATTCTTAACTTCCCCGGTATGTATTTTGTTCTGCCTGTGGCAAGGGCATCCTAGAGAGTAGGGACTCTGTGGAGACCACACCGTGATATGTGCTTCTGCTTGTTCCTTTGCCCTTTCAATGGCCTGCTCACGTCATATTTCTCTTTCTACTTAGTTGAGAGCAAAAGGCACTTCTGGTGAGCACTGCAGCTCTCCTTTAGATGCTGCTTGTAAAGGGTTTCAGGGTGAACGACAGGAGTAATGTGGAGGCTCTGTCTTGAACCCTCTAGTAGCTCTTGAGAGAACATGTTCCTGCCAGCAAGGAGGGGATGTCGGAGCCTGCTTGGATCTCAGAATAAAAGTTTCCCCTTCAAATATGGGAAATGGCTATTCCAGATCATTCTGTCAACAAGGGAGAATGCATGGCTGAACATTAAACTCACTTTTTCTCCCCCTTTAAATACACTACGTGATGATTCCTATTAATGGTGGGAAGAAAAAAATAGCTGTTATGTCACAACGACTGTAGCATGTGGTTTGTCAAACGAAAAGAGGAAAGAGTACACATTTTGAGGCTGAATTCTGTACTGTCACATCATTTAATACATTCTTCAAAACAGAAAACGACTCATTTAATGCAACTTAAGCCTGTGCTTGGCAACCCGGGGAGAGGGTGGGGGAGGAGAAGGGAGGGGTGCTCAGGACATAAAACCTAAAGGAAACTGAATGTAAAATGTTAGTGAATCTTAGTGAATCTGGGCCAGATCTCATGGTGCTTTAGATCTCAGAAGAATTTTTCAGGAAGAAAACCTGTACGATTGAGTCCACCTCCTCATTTGGAGCCCAGTTCACCAGCTGGCACGAAGGGGAATGCCACGCTATTCTGCCATCTTTTGATAAGCTCTGAGAAACGTACTTCTGATACTTTTAATTTAGCTTGTTTTGCTAAAGGGTAGAGTTAAGACACGCATCGATAATGATCTTTCCAGCTTCTGTCTGCCAGAGCATGCGTTCCCAGCAGATCTGGTTAGCAGTAGATCCTAGCATTCAGTCCTCTTTAACGTTAGCAGGAATTTGGGCGGTTTGCTATTGATTGCAGCTGGGATCAATATCCAGGTCATGCCAGGATTTCACATATTTCTCTGCCTGTGGGCGAATTGCACAGGAGTCGAGAGCAGACAGCTGTGCTCAAGCCATTTAAAGTCTTTCTAGGAGCCAGATGCGCTGTCTTGTCTATGGATTTCTCTGAAAGCAGCATTTTGGAATATGTGGGCTATGATGGACTTCATAAATTATCTCACTTTTGAGTTTTTTCCAGAACATATCCTCCTATTACAATGGGGAATCCTGAGACAGGAAACAGAGATGGCTTCTTCCATACGCTTTTTAACCTTTAATCGGGCAACGAACAAATTTTTAAGTATCAGACGATGAGATAAGAGGCCTGTGTACTGCATGCCATCTGAACTTCCAGAATTTGTCTTCTTTGGCTTGGATCACTGATTACATCCCCTTGAACTGTCCTAAACAGCCAAGACAAAAAAACGGACTAGGTTAATGCTTTTAAATAGCACCAAAACGCAGTCAGGCAACGTGTTGCAATTTGAAATCCCCCCTGGACTTCAGTCCTGGTCCGAACTCATTGCATTAAAGACAAAGGGTGAGTGAAGGAGTGCAGGCCGTCGTGGTGCCGTTGGTGTGACCCTGCCTCCAGGACCTGCTCACCTGGTCGTCGTCTCGTGCCCCCTGTGAAACAGGCGGCGGATGGCGGTTGCATGGCAGGGTGCTCGCGTCCGTGGGAAGGACATGGGAGCTGGCACCCGTCTGTCAGCGCATCTGGCATCCTCAGAAGTAGAGCCAAGGATCAGATAACAGAGAACAAGCTGCCTTCGTCCTCCCCTGGCTGCAGATGAAAGCGCGCTGGCAGAGGGCAGGGAAGGAAGCGCGCACGGTCGGTGCCTGTGTTGTCTTTGTCCTGTGGGTAAATAGACAAAAGCCCTCTCCCGCGCCGCTCTCAAGCAGTTATTTCCAGTCCTTGGGTGTTCAATCCTCAAATAAACCTTTGGGTTGGTGTTCGGGGGCTGTATTTCCACTCAGCATATCTGGCTGTCAAAGCAGGATCGTGTGTTCCAAGGACTTGACATCATTTTTGCATCCTTATGAGTGAAATCGGGCTGTTTAACCTCAGCCGTGTGTATTGAGCCATTGCTTCCAGCTGTGCAGAAACTTTCCAGCAACTTTCTGCCTTAACCTCTTCGGGCTGCTTGTCCGCATCCCTGGCAACGCGCAGATGTGGCACCACATCCGTGGTGGCAGGGTAGCTGGTCAACAGAGGACGGTCAAATCAAAGGTAGCGAGATTTTTAACAAACCCTTACTGTTCTGATTTCCAAAGGTTTCTTTGCACTCAAGTTTCTTATGTGCTTTTTGGACCCTTAATGTAATACTCTGCCTGAGAACAAGGTGGTGGAAAGGTGGTGTGACTCAGTTGCCTGGTGGTAATGTGTGAAGCTGCCATAATATATTTCCGGCACCTTTATCTTTGCATCCCTGAGGCATTTGATTTTATTTTCATCTTCTTTTCCCACACATTTTCTTCCATTTTTCCCCATCTCTTTGTGTTTTATCTCCATCCTTTACCTCCACGAAGTGTTCTTGCCAGGAAGGGACCTTTTCTTGCAGTGCCAGGGGCTGGCTGATGCCCTGCCCACCCTAGTTTCTCCAGCAAAATGGGACGGAAGATTGGGCTTTACTGCTGGGAAAGTGCGGAACTGTCTCCTCACCTGCTGTCTGCTGGCAGATCGTTTCTGAGGAGCATGGATATCACAAAAAGGAGCTTGTAAAATAGAAAATGCACGTGTTGAATTTGACCCACCATTGTAAGGTCTGGCTGCTTGCAGAGGGAAGAGCAGTTTTTCCTACAACCCTAGAAAAAGAAATCTTTGCAGTACACGGTCGCAGCTCTCCTCTCCATCCATATCTCCATGTAGGAATTTTAAAACTAAGTGTCGACAGTGAAATCCCTGCTCTGAGCTATTGGTCTGTAAGCTCCACCGGCTCCGCGGCCCCAGCGAGGTTTGCCAGGTACGACCATCAGTGGGGGACCACGGTGAAAGACCCACAGGAGTGTGGTCGGGCAGCCACGATGAACAGTTAAACGTCGTCTATTATGAAGAGCTATTTATAAGTGATTTATTTAGTTTTCTCAGTGTTGGGCTTGGCAGCGGTTGCAGAGGAGGTTTTTGTAGCCATTCAGCTGCGTGGTGGCCGCTGTTGCACGCAGCGTGGTTATGAGAAGGTTGAGCTGTGTTTCTGGTCGTTGGCACCGGCCAGCGTTTGCATGCCCAGTCATGGCAACTGCACATACAAGTCGGAGATTGCTTGCCAGTGCGATGTTGTCCATAGGTTTTGTACTAAAATCTGGCCCAAGGCTCTCTCTAGATCGAAAGAGGCTGTCTCTGAATACCCTCACGAGTCAGATCTGTATTTATTTCTTTTTAATTTGTACGTATTTGTATACAAACTGATCAGAACATTTTATAACTCCTGTAACTCCACCGTGAACTGGTATTTTAAACTGCATTTGTGCTCTTAAAAACTGTCTCTGCATGTTCCTGCTCACACGTTGTTGAACACAACCCTGCACCTTCAAAACCTGTTGCGCTTGTACAAGAGCAGTGATTTAATTTCTCCCTCCCATCCGCTTCCTTCTGCCTGTCTCCCTTCCCCTCATCCTTTCATGGCCAAAGTTATAACTTTTCTCACTTCCCTTCATCCTTTCCCGGCCAAAGTTATAACTTTGGCTGTAAACTACTGTGGCAAAAGGTAAAGAAAAGTCTTTGAACATTGTACGTGTTGGAAGCACTTGGCACCTCTGGGCAAGAAACCTTCTCGTTGACTTAGCTGGTGCGAGTACCTAAGCTTTGATCTGCTAACCCATTCCAGTCTTAAACTGTGTGAGACGCGGGCTCAGGATTTTTCAATGGGCCTCCAGGAACAGAAATGCCACAAGTCTCACGTGCGCTGAATTCACTGGTTGTGTTTTTCTTTCTTGATTTGAACAGGCTGCTGAACAATAATCAAATAAAACAAATTGTGAGAAGATCCTTTGAAGATCTGGAGAACCTGAAATACCTGTGAGTTGATAGCTCAGTAATTTCTTAACCTCTTTGAAATTTAACAAGCCACTTTTAATGTTTGCTGGTCAAGGACGTATTTTTGGTGCTCAGAATTCCTGGATGTTCATGTCACAGCTATAAAACGTTGCCCTTGAATCCAGTCAGCAAGCTCTGCTCTGGGTTGAGGTTCACAGCTGTTTTCCTGTGTCTCTTTAAAACACAACTGCTGATCAGTTAGCCTAATGTTGGGGTTTTTTTCTCTCCTTTTGAAAGCTACCTTTATAAAAATGAAATTCAGAGCATCCAGCAACATGCCTTCAACGGGCTCCGTTCTCTGGAACAGCTGTAAGTACAAACAAGCCTTGTTTGTCACTGAGTGTGGTGTGCATGAGAGCTGATTATTGGCTCCTCTAACCCAAGCGCTGCCGTTCCAGTAGTGGAGAGTACCAGACACTTAGCAAGGAGTAGGATGAGGCTTCTGCTCTTTTATCATCCGGCTTTGCAAGACTACACTGGCTTCATTTGAAAACAGCTGGTCCCAGTACTGATCTTGGTTAGTTAATGCTGGGGTCTCTTCCTACTGACGTCCCATAATTTTGCTCCTGACCCTAAACCTCTGGAGCATAGGAAGAGCCCAGCTGTGCTTCTGATTCCCTTCACATCCAAGGACCTTACGATGGGAGGAGATAGGGGTCTGTAGGATGGCTTGA
Source organism: Chroicocephalus ridibundus (assembly GCF_963924245.1). Taxonomy (NCBI): domain Eukaryota; kingdom Metazoa; phylum Chordata; class Aves; order Charadriiformes; family Laridae; genus Chroicocephalus; species Chroicocephalus ridibundus. Next base: position 3,956,813 of record NC_086295.1, on the reverse strand, counting down.
AGCAGAAGGCAGCTGGCCTGCTGTGTTTGTGTCTGCTGGGACTCCCGGAGCAGCCAGTAGGATCTGGCCCTTTGCTTGAACAGAGGGAGCTGGTCGAGTTTCCCTCTTATCCAAACCGTTGCCGAAAACAAATGAATGAAGTGCGAGCTGAGAGCTGGGGCTGCGGGGTATTTGTGGGGGAGTGATGGTGGTGCTCGCGTGCTGTAAAGCATCTGGAAACTGCAATGGAGGGAAGATGATGGACCCAAAAGACCAAAGTAATGACCTTCCCTCCAAGCTGCCTGGCACTCTGGGATGAAAGGAGCCTCCCATGTTTTCCCGGCAGCTGGAGCCCATCACGGTGACACTCTGGCAGTCCTTATTTGCTCCCCTTCTGTGTATGGTAAATCTGTGCTGTTTATTCAGAGACGTTTTGGGGTTTGACTCTGTGCTCTGTGCTCAAGGCGAGATGGGAAGACTGAGGTCTGACTCCTAAAGCGTCTTGATAAACTGGGATTGGATTTTTCATGCCGGGCTCATGATATATTATGTGCATGTGTGTAAATACGTGTGTACATATGGCGAGAGTGTGAGCATGGATGTTTGAAGTATAGGAATTATTTGCATCACTGGAGAACTGGGACCAAAGGTGAAACCGTTCTAATTCACGGATTGTGCCAAATGACAGTGTTTATAGGGCTGGAACATAACTGAGGATTTTGCTGTAAAAGGGACAGGCTTCAGCTTGTTCTCTAGGCTGCAGCGCAAGCGGACAGAGTCTAACGGGAAGTTTTAGGCAAGCTCAATAATAGGTGTGCTACCAGCCGTGGATACAAGATGGTTTTTCATCAGCCGGCTCGGCAAGGATGCCTGGGAGAGAAATAGGAAGGAGATACCGGCTCAGTTATGCTTAGAGAGGAGATGATGCTGGCCAGAGTGATACTTTAACAATAAGCGTTCCAGACTTGATGTCACGAATAAAAGGAAAAAAAAAAAAAAACAACAAACCCACAAAACCAACAAACAACCCGCTGAAAGTCCCATCTGTTTTCAATCCCGGGCAGGCATGGTTCCAAAAGAATTAGCTTTGCTCAAATCCTACCCCGTTTTCTGTACCCCACAAGCCAGCTTTTCAAGAAAAAGTAGAACCCGATTGATGGACGGTATCAGATGCTTTCCTCCAGGTCCAAAGCAATGACAGGAGACATCTGAGACTTATTAAAGCGCGTACGTCTCTCCCCGCTGTTGACCTCCGCTGCAGAATCTGAGTCACCATCTCTCGGTTTGCGCTCTTGATAGCGGACCATTTATCATGAATCCTTCCATTACAAATCAAACAGCCATGTGGCGGCTTAGGCAATTATTTCTCAATGCACTCAGCTACAATAGCAGAATGAGTATTTGTAGATCCGTGATTAATCAGCGTCTGCTGTGAAATTTATGCCTGTGTGAAATAAGGGAGAAGAGTTTAGGCAACTTTGAAACCGTGCTGAAGTGCACGTAAAGGTCAGGAATGTGTTGGTTGTGCCGGTGAATGGGAACAGGGAGTCTCAGGTGTCGCGGTGTGTCGCTCTGCAGACCCCAGGTCTCCGTTGCTGAAGGCAAGGGGTGACCCGGGGCAGTGCAGAAGGTCTCCCAGGCCTCTGGAATAGCAGGTCACGCTTGAGATTTCAATGGAACTAAAAATATTAACCTGTATTAGCAAGAAGTGGGCTGTTCGCATTAATGTGCCATTTGGATCCAAGTGTTCCAGCTGACTGCACCAGGGACTGCACCGTCTCTGTCTTTGGAGATTCCGCCTTCCCTCCGCAGAAAGAGAATAGCCCAGTGGCAGCCGTTTCTGCCCGTGCTGGGGGGATGCACGTGCTGGGAGCCCCTGCTACAATCCCAGACAAACGCAGGCTGGAAGAGACCTTTGGGTGTCTCCAGTCCAACCTTCAGCAACAAACAGGAACAGGTTATTCAGGGCCTTTTTCTACAAATGAACTCTCAGGAAACTCATGATCCCACTCAGAAACATTGCAATTCCAAGGCTGGGAACAGGTGCCTTGTAGTAAGGCTGTTCCTTCCTTTCTTCCTCCCTGATGATCCAGGGATGTGTTGGGGAACGCCGAGGCACTAGAGGATCCCATACGGTACTCAGATGGGAGCAGCTGCTACTGCATCTCCATGGGCATCCCTTAACAGCGCAACAGGCAATTCACAGCGATGGTGGTGGTCTTGGGCTTCAGGGAAGACCAAATCTGTCCTTCTTTCTTTGTGTGTTTTAATTTATTAATAGAAAGAGCAAATAATTGGCAGAATAGGGAAAAAACAGCATTGGCTACTGCGTTTGCACGTGGAAAGCGGAGATGCTAAAGTGAACGCTGGCTTCTCCCCATCTGCCCTGAGACGTGTGGTGACCAGTGGGTGGGTGTTGGGGGGATTGGTCCGAAACGATCTTCTAGCTTTTAAATTGCAATCTGTAACCCTGCCCTCTGTGATTTTCTGTGCGGCAGCTACCTGCATTTCAACAACCTGGAAAGTCTGGAGCTGGAGACTTTTAGCGACCTGCCGAAACTTGAAAGGCTGTAAGTAAAGATGGGACCTTTCTTGGGAGTAAGGGGGTGAGGAGAAGGGGAAAAATCCCTTTGTTTTTATCTAACCATTTTGGTAGCGTGAAGTGTGATCTTCAAAATGGAGGGAAATGCAAAAAGAAGCTTCCTTGAAGAAGGAGATTTTATGTACTTGCCAAGTAGAAGGGTTACTGAGAGTATGAAGGGAATTTCCCGTCTTGTGCTATATTCATGTTTCCACCTAAGTAGGGGTAAATCTGCAGAAAGCCCTACAGTTGGCCAAGCCAATTGAAATTTTACTCTGACCATAAGGTCAACATTAGTCAGTGTTGGGCAGGGCGTACGAAAAAAAGGGGGTGGAAAAGGAATAAAGTCAGAAGAACATCTAACACGAAAAACACGCGTTCTTCTTGAAAGCAGTTAGGAAACAAAGTCCTGCGGCGCATGCGCCCCAGAATTGCTTCTAATAGTAATGTAGCCACTAGGACGAAAGTTCTCGTGATGTTTCCCACTCCATGGTGAAACCAGCAGACCCTTTGGTGCTGCATGGGAATGTGCCTTACGTCCATACATGACGGGAAAAGAAAATCATGGGATCCAAACACCATTAGGAAAATTCAGCCCTGGATCTGCACGCCGTGGCTGATCTCAGTCTCTGTATTTGATCCAACAAAAATTCTGGATTTAAATTTTAGGGGAAGGTTTGTCAGCATCCAGCTAGGCGGAACTCGCGCGTACACGTGTGTGTGCGGACATTTGCACGCAAGCTGTGCTGCTTCTGCGTTTCTCTCCTGTTCCACCATCTACTAAAATTGCTTCCTATCTTTTGTCAATGGTCTCTTAACGAGTTTTAGATGCAACTGATGTGACAAAATTTCCCCCTCCGTTATGGGAATGGAGAGTTAATTATCCCATCTTCGTCCCCATTGATGCATTTTAGGGCAATCAGCGGTTTTTTTTCTAAGAACTGGGGAGTCTCACCTGTGCGCTGAGACTCTGGAAGTGAGAATTTGCTTCACCTTTTTCGGAGATAAGCCCAGCTTAGGCTGTTGTTGTCTGAATTAGATCTACTCATGGATTTGGGTTAATGACTACGTTTAGTCTAGTGTCTTCTGCTGGGGCCTTACTTCAGTGCCTGCCCTTGTAAAACTGCCGTCTCTTCTGCAGGGGTGAAAAGAAAAGGTCCCCTCTAAACTGGAGCTGACCCAGGCGCAGAAAACACAGGGTGGGTCCAGTCTGGGGGGATTTCGTGCCCTTTCTCCTCCCTTTGCAGAGCATGAAGCAGATTAATTTTAAGGTTCCAGTTTAAACCTGTTACATCACGTTTCTGAGTCACTGTTTCCAGTCCACACCCGCTCTCCGCTTTGGTGTATTGCATTGCAGTTGCAAATGGATGAAATCCCTATAGCTCGTGGAAACAACCACAGTAAATTTAAAAAGCAAGCTCCGTTTTGATGAGCAGACTTTGTATTTAAACTGAGTTTTGACCTGGGATGTTACCATCCGCGTAGTGCAAGTACTGAATAATGTTTTGGCATGGGTTCTCCCGCTGCAGATTCTTGCACAACAACAAGATTTCCAGGATTCATCCAGGGACATTCTCTCAACTGGAATCCCTCAAACGGCTGTAAGTAAAAAACATTGCCTGCAAAGAGCAGTTGTTTATCTTTGATCAGATGGCCTGGACCTGAGCAAAAATGCGCCTGGTTGGCAAAGCTTTCGGTTGTTGCACTTCTAAGGCCGCTGCGAAGTTTATAAAACAGTTTTGATTGGACGTGAGAGCTCATTTAACCAGTTAGTGGTTTCTTCATGGTAGCGTCTAATTATAATCTAACTATAATCTTCTTACAGCCCAAAAATACCACAGGAATGAACGTTCCTGGAAAGTCCTCACAACCCTCTGCTGTCCTACACAGCTTGAACCCATAAAACATCCTTCAAAAATGTAGGAAGTCCAAGTCACAGATGTGACCTGGGTCGTGTCTTCAGATCAGTATCTAACAGGGAAGGAAAAGTCATAGTCGTAAAAGAAAAGGCTTTTTTTTCTAGAGATTGAAAATACTCAGAGGGGTGCCGAGGTGCATGATTCTTATCCCATGAAGAAATGCCTCGGTGTATTATTCCCACATAACCTGGCTGTCTTTTCAGCTTACTTTTTGCTTGCTTAAACCCCCCCGAACTTTGCTTTGTTTGTCTTTTATGATCCCTGGAAATAAGTTCTATGACGTGTGTTGGGGAAAAAAGCAAAAATTACAGAATTTTGGTGTTCTGCCATGATTTTGAACTACAAGAAAATAATGCGTTTCTCACTGCAGCCCTCCGTGATTTCTGCAAGCAGGTAAAATTCCTCACTTCTCTTTAAGAGGGAATAACTTGTGAAATGTTGCCTGTACATGTCAGAGAAAAAGGTGGGGTGTCTATGAAATGCTCCGTCGGGGCTTTGTGTGATATCTCACATTCTCAAATGTTTGTCCCTGGAAACATTAGACCTTTCTTCCATGTTTTTTATTCCAATGGCCCTGGCCCATCTCCTGTAAAACTGCCAGTGGGGAAGGGGGCATCGACTAATCCCCCTGTAATCTTTATTCGTCCTTGTGCATAGCACTGCGCAGGGGGATGAGGTCAGGGGAGGGAAGAGCACGGGCGCGCAGGGAGGTCACCAGTGCGCCATTCGACATGGCTCAGGGCGACGTTGCAGTAATAAAAGTTCTTATAGTTGTGCAGGAATGCTCCAGCCTCTGGCAGCGGGGCACAGACAGAGGGTGATCCGATGCACGCTAAAATCAAGGGGGAATTTTTTTGAGCTGAGAGTAAAAGAGCATAGAAAGCTCTGACAGAGGTGGTGTTGTCTGCTGCTCTTACAGAATTCAGCAGAGGCTGAAATCTCCATCCTGGGGGAAATACCAATATTTCAGTGTGTCTCTGTGCCTCAAATTAAGCCCAAAATGCATAATAGAGTTTGAAAGAATAATTTTCGTTTGAAACTGGAACGGCTGATGGGAGATGATAGTTTTTCAACAAAATCCTTCTGACGTGGTTAAGCATCCTATTTAAACATTGTGGGAATGAAATATCTCAAATTTTCACTTGGGATATAACGCAACGTGGGGAGGCACAGCCAGGTGATCCTTCGCTCTGGAGGACTGTTCCCCCGCCGTGTCCCGGAGAAGGAGGCAGCTGCCAGAGGCTGGGAAATGACCTGCCTTTTCCTCGGTCTTGCAGGCGGCTGGACTCCAACGCCTTGCTTTGCGACTGCGACTTGATGTGGCTGGCAGAGCTGCTGAGGAAATACGCCGAGCAGGGCAGCATCCAGACGGCCGCCACCTGCGAGGCGCCGCGGGAGCTGCACGGGCGCTCCATCGTCACCTTGACGGCCCAGGAGTTTAACTGCGGTGAGCGAGGTCAAAGCCCTCCACCGGCCACCCTCAGCCCGTGGAGCTGGGCTCTGGTCTGGGAATCGCTTCCTCCACCCCTTTCCCTCCCTCTTCCCTGCCCTGGCATCCTGCTTTCTCCATCCTTTTACTGCTGAAATGGGAAAGTCCCAGCGGGGTCATGCGAGTTATCAGGATAACGCGGAGAAAGTCGCGTGGGGGTTGGCAGCAGCTCTGTTTCGGCTGGCAGGTGTTGTCTTGGTTTTTAGGTAGAGTAGGACCAGTAAAGGACCTACTGGGGCCAGTGGTTAAACCAGCAACTAGAAGAAATGTCCCATATTGGGCTGAACAGAAGGGGAGGCTGGAAACACAACTGAAAGCCTAAGCAAACTCTTAGTAGATCCGTAGCCGAATGCTTTGTTTGGCTGTGGCAATGTATTGCCTTTGTTAAGCAGTTAGTCTTTCCATTTAGATAATTTCTCACTGAAAAACGCCATTTTGAAATGAAAGGTTTTGTTCTGAAAAATCCCAAAGTTAAATATTTCATGTAGAAGAAGATAAAACTTCGACTTCTAAGCGCGGGCATCAGCAGGCTGCGGTTCCCTGACGCTTCACTGCTGGTAGAGTCAGTGTGAGATGTTCCCAGTCCCCCGGGCCAGCTCCCAGCATCCCTCCTGGATATGCCCGTCATGGCCGTGCTGTGAGCCAGATGTGTGAGATCAGTTGGATTTTGAAGAACCCTCCCTTGAATTCTACTTTTCCCCTATGATCTTATTTTTTAAAAAAATTTTGACCATTTCATAGCTTAATTTAGGGCACAGCCATGCAAAGAGTTGAATTGGCACAAATGGGTCCATAACCTCAGGGCTGGGGGGGGTGGGAATAGGAAGGGTCTAGAGAAAGCAGCTGGGGACACATGGAGTGGGATCCGCTGCAAGTGGATGTGCCACACGACGAGGTGTCCCCAGCACATACCCGCTGCCACGGTACAGCCGTTAATGTAAATTTGTTCTGGTTGAGGCACGGGCGCACAGTGGGATGTCAGTCAAATTAGCCAGAGCACCTGGTGGGAAGATTTTGCTGGCATTAGGCTTTTACGCTGGTATTGTGCCAGCTGGAGAAGACAAACGATGCATAATTCAGCGTAAAGCTCTAACGATGCAGGCAGCTGATATCTGAGTCGGTACGAGGCCTGCTGGCATCGAGTTAACCCACCGCATTTTAGCAGATGTGGGACAGCGGAGCAAATCTGCGCTGGATCAGCGTTTTGTACCACGGGGCTGTGGTGGGTTTGGTCCCGCACTGGCGTTGCCACTGGGGACAAGTTGCCAAGCCATTAACTTGAGATCTAAGGAGTAAGGGCACAGACCCTCCACTGGAGAAAGTGGCAGGTCCTCATTTAGTCTTATGAATAATCCAGTTGGTTTTACTGGATTACTGGTGAGCGTACAGATTGTTAGACGGGTAAGTATTCTGCAGAACCAAGATCAAGCGCTCCAGATCACGTACATAAATTCCTTCCCATTTTCACACATCCTTTAAATGTTTAACTTGTTTAGTGCTTGAGTACATCTTAAAAGTGAAGCACGTAGTGAAAGGCTTGGCTGAATAGGGATCGGCTGATGAATTAGGGACGTAGTGAATGAAATCCTGCCGAAAGAGAAATGGTGTGATTTGCAGAGAGCTGGCGCTGTGTTCAGATGGAGAAGGCAGTTGCTGAGAGCCGCAGGCTGCCAGGGGCAGAAAAACAACCCGAGTGAGGATGCCACTGACTTCTTCGCTTGTTTTGGGGGAGCCAGGGATCAAGTCTTGGGGCAGCTCTAGTGAGCCAGCGCACAGCCAGGTCTGTTTTGTCCCAGTGCTGCCTGGGGCTGAGCGGGGAGCTGATCCACTGCCCGACACAGAATCACAGAATGGTTTGGGTCGAAGGGAGCTTAAAGATCATCCAGTGCCACCCCCTGCCCTGGGCAGGGACACCTCCCACCAGACCAGGTTGCTCCAAGCCCCGTCCAACCTGGCCTTGAACCCCTCCAGGGATGGGGCAGCCACAGCTTCTCTGGGCAACCTGGGCCAGGGGCTCACCCCCCTCACAGCAAAGAATTTCTTCCTGATATCTAATCTGAATTTCTGCTCTTTCAGTTTAAAGCCATCCCCCCTCATCCTATGGCTCCCCTCCCTGATCCAGAGTCCCTCCCCAGCTTTCCTGGAGCCCCTTTAGGCACTGGAAGGGGCTCTAAGGTCTCCCCGGAGCCTTCTCTTCTCCAGGCTGAACCCCCCAACTATCTCATCCTGTCTTCGTAGCACAGGGGCTCCAGCCCCGTGATCATCTTCATGTCCCTCCTCTGGACCCGTTCCAACAGGTCCATGTCCTTGTGCTGGGGACTCCGGAGCTGGACACGGCACTCCAGGTGGGGTCTCACCAGGGTGGAGCAGAGGGGCAGCACTGGCAGTAGGAACAGCCTCTTCAATTCTCCAGGGCTTTTAGCGGGCTCAGATGAATGATGCTCTTCCCTCCCTGATGTCATTTTTGCTGATGTTGGTGAGAAATCTTGTGTGGCTCCGAGTGGGTGCCATTGTGCTGAGGGCTCCGTTGGTGCCTGCTTGCTCGGGGGCTGCAGGACGGGGGTTGCGTTGCCCACGAAGCTCCGGTTGGGCTGTAAGTGGTTTTGTGCCGCTCTAGACTGGGTTGTGTTAAAACGGTCTTTTGCAGAGAGACCTCGCATAACCTCCGAACCCCACGACGTCGACGTCCTCTTGGGAAACACAGTTTATTTCACCTGCAGGGCAGAAGGCAACCCAAAGCCTGCAATTATTTGGCTGCACAACAAGTAAGTCGCGCACAATGAGCCCTGGGGTGGCAAAGGTTTTCAAGCACCGAGCTCCTCGGTGACTGCCTGTAATTACAAAAGCTGTTTCACGCAACGTAAAAAAAAAAAAAAAAAAAAAAAAAGAAATGGATATTCCATGGATTGTATTTACCTTCCTTTTAATACCATTCTCTGGTGACCACATAATCCAAGTGGCGTTTTCATCTGCATTCGAAATGTTTCGTCTGCATTTGTAATGGATTCCAAGAGCTTATAACTTTCCCAGAAACACGCTCTGCAGGCTGAAAGCAATTGTCTTTTGATCAGAAAAAAAAAAAATAATAAAATTAGTATTTCATGTTGCTCTAAGCCACCGCGCTTGCCATTTATTAACTGCTGAAATGCTGCTAGTCTCTAGGTTTTTCTCACTGAAGGCCTAGCAGGCCGGGAGAATGGCTTTTTTTCAAAGGGAAAAATCACTGTGCTCCGCTGAAAGACAGACCTTGCAAAGCAGCGTATGGATTATCATTCTATACAGCAACGCTGACAAAATACATGGCTACGCTAGATGCTAAATTGTTTCTGGGAAATGCTGCACAATAAAATATTCTGTGCTCAAGCAGTTGCCCACTGTGGAAGTGAAGTAACTTTGCTGCTTTACGAGCTTCTTGTCTGTGGGAGCCTGAATAGGGCTCGGTTATTAATAAAAATGATCGATGTATGCTTCTTCAGCTAACTCCCCACCAGGCAGAGTTTCAGCACAGAGCAAAAGTTTATGGCTGAGTTAAGTCCCCTGGAAGGAAGGTTTTGTTAGGGAAATGCTGGCAGGCTCCCAAAAATAGCATTGTAAGAGGGGTAATGATAATAAATGTTCCACAAACGAGATATGACTAGAGTGAGGAGACATCAGGGGAATTAAATAAATGCCCAGCAAGCATATTAGTTTGCATAGTGGATTCAGCCTTTGTCCTAGGGGGAGAGAGGTCCCTTCTCCCTCTTCAATCATCTGCAGCCATCCAAGGTTCCTTCGTGCTGGGACAAATGGGATGCAGCAGTGGGACCTTCTGCCGCGGGCTGGGATCCAGGAGTCGCAGGTCATTGTAGAAAGAAAGAAGATATTTCACAGCTCTCGGGTTGGGTTGGAGTCCAAGCTGTGTTGGGGTCCCACAGTGACTTACTCAGAGCTTTTTGCCCCCCTGAGGCCTTTGAGCCCTTTCGAATAGAAACGTCTGCACACAATAACAGTATTAATTCATTATTATATTTGCACTTAGTAAATAATGAGAACAAGCTTTCTGGGCCTAGATGCCCTGACAATGGCAATGATGCTATTGCATGGGAACAGTATGCTCTCCCGATGGGCTGTAAATGTTTTATGTCATTAGTGGTGAGAGGAAAAGTAGCTCACCCAGGGAGTAAACCGGAGCTGGAGCCGGAGCTCAGTGCTGTAAATCATAACTCTTGCTATAAATTTCATGAAGTCTCAGAATAGCTCCAAGGAACACCAACCTACTGCAATGCACGCAAAGCCCCACCGCTCCCCCAGCAGCGTGGGGGAAGACCACCACCAGTCTTTACTCCTTTTGTATTTTGCTTGTTTGTGGTTGTTTTTCAGTAACGAGATTGACATGAAAGATGACAGTCGCCTGAACCTGTTGCAAGACGGTACCTTGATGATCCAGAATACCAAGGAGTCGGACAAAGGCGTCTACCAGTGCATGGCCAAGAACATAGCTGGGGAGGTCAAGACACAAGAAGTCGTTCTGCGCTATTTTGGCACCCCATGTAATTGAGTCTTGTGCACCTCTTGTAGGCGCATCTCGGGTTGGGAAGAGAGTGGCTAACGGTGTAGTGTGGTCTGAGCTTTAGGGGGTTCCTTCATGGGAGTGGGAAACTGGGGGTTTAGAGATTGAAGGTAATTTGGGGCTGGGGAGAGAGTTTGGAGGCTGGGATGAATTCTGCGTGACAGAGGTATCAAGGGTGAAGGGGACACAGGTGCTGGGGGTGCTCCAGCACTAAGTGGCCAGCTTGGGGACGTGGTAGGAAGTAGCAGCACTGGGGAGTTCTCACGTGAAGGATTTGGAGGTCAGGGAAGAGCCGGGTGGCCGCTAGCTGGGCTGCATGAGGAGTCCAAGCAATTTCTGCCCACAGCTGAGGAGGCAGTAGGGCTTCTGGTTTCTGAAGCACTTGTTTCCTTGCAGCCAAGCCCACTTTTGTGATCCAGCCGCAGAACACTGAAGTGCTGATTGGGGAAAGTGTCACCTTGGAGTGTGGGGTCTCTGGGCACCCCCACCCTCGCATCAGTTGGACCCTTGGCACAGGCTCTCCTTTACCGCAGGATTCCCGTTTCACTATCACCAGCTCTGGAGGACTCTTCATTCAGAACGTCACCTTCTCGGACCAAGGACAGTACAACTGCAATGCCAGCAACACCGAGGGATCCATCCAGGCGACAGCAAGGATCATAGTGCAAGGTGAGGAGTCTCAGGCTGGCGAAATTTCTGGGATAAAGTGCTGTATTTAAGCCCTGTGGCTGGTTCTGCCCCCATGAACTGAGAATTAACCTGAGCTTGTTGCCTGGGTCTTTGCTGCTGCTCAGTCATTGCTTTCCCCTCCAGATTCTCCCAGGTTTCTCCTCATCCCCACTGATCAGACAGTGACTGAGGGACAAAGTGTGGATTTCCCCTGCTCTGCTGAGGGTCACCCTCCACCCGTCATTGCCTGGACGAGGGCAGGTATGGCCTCACTTGACTCAGGCTTTCTTTCTTTTCTGTGCTACCATCCACGGGGTGCGGGTGGGGACAGACAAGCTGCTGGTCCAGGGCGATGACTTGCAGTGGTGGCACAGGACAGATGGTGGTCAGCACAGACCTAGTCACACTAGGAGGTATGTCGTAGATCACCAAGGATGATGCTAAGCACTGAGGAAGGAGCCTCTTAGGTCTTTAACACACTAAGTCATCATGTCAGAAGGAAGGAGTGTGCTGTTTTTCATCAGCATGAAACCCACGGAAAGCCTCAAGCTTCCTCCTGCGGTGGCTTCCTACCTCCTTTGAAAAGGCAGGGTCTGGACACTCCCAAGGCGGTGGGTATGGCCATGTACCAGCTCTCCGTCATTGTCATTGATTTGCTGCTCTTGGGGAGCGCGTTGCGGGAGAGCACCGTTCACCGCTGACACACCTCTGAGGTTCCTTTTAGTTTAGGAAAAACCACTTTGGGCCAACAGGTGGTGGTGAACTTTTAAAGTCTCGGATGATTGTTAGCGCTGGCTTCACTGGACTGATCCCATCCAGCACTTTCTGGGACAGAAGCCAATAACGCTTGGCCCTCCAGCTTTTCCTTATGCTTCACAAGCCATAATTAATGGTTTAGTGCTGCGGAGAATTCATGGCTATTGTTTTCCAGCTTCCACAGCAATAGCCCTGACGCGGAGTTAAGAAGGTCCAGCTGAAATTCTCCTCCACCAGCGTGTTCTCCATCTCCTTTAACCTGTTTGCCTCCGCTGCCCAGATTACAGAAAGTATCTCTTAGAGATGTGGAAAGAGCACAGTGACAAGAAGTAAGGTTAATAACTGCTTTGTAACCAGGTTTGCTGGGTCCCGCAGCAATCCAAAGATCAACCAGGCTTTCAGTGCTTCCACAGAGGGCATGCTAAGAGCAGGACAAGAGGAGAAGTGATGGAGCATGGCTCATTCTCAAAGCCACTTTTGACAGCGTGGGGAGGACTCAGATTCCTTTTGGTATTTGGGATGAATAAACAGAGCCCTTATTTGGAGGAAAAATGGAATATTAAAAAAAAAAAAAAAAATCACTAAACGGAGAAGTTCTAATAATTTTGTTTGGGTTTGGTAAAGCAGTTTAATTTTGAACTTTTCTCCTTAAATAGAGGAAATATTGAAACAACGCAGTTTCCAAACCAAAGGAAATGGAAATACCAAATTAAAAAAGACAATGCTAGATGTTTGGGTAATTGAACACAGATTCTCTCTCCATCAGGTGTCAGTAAATCTGCGATTTGCACTAAGAAAAGGCTTACGAGGAAAGAAAAAGGGTACCAGCTCCTTTCCAGTTACTTAGACAACTCAGTCATGATCCTGGGTGTGGGAAGAGCAGCATCTGTCCTGTTCCTCACTTAGCAAGACGAAGATGGTATTTCAGGGTGGCTGATGTCATGTTGGGAAGGAAAGGAAATTTTGAACTCTCACAGATACCTCCAGGGACGGGAAGAGAAATCTCACTGACAATTAACAAATCACGCTGCTTGTTTGACCAGGTGGGCCACTGCCGAATGACCGGAGGCACAGTGTCCTCTCCACGGGTACCCTGCGGGTGATGAGGGTTGCTTTGCATGACCAAGGGCAGTACGAATGCCATGCCATCAGCGCCATCGGAGTGAGGACCCTGCCGGTACAGCTGTCGGTGACCCCACGAGGTACGCTGGTGAGGCTGTGGGGAATTAGGGCTGGCGAATGTGTGTCATTAATTTAACGTTACGGTAAATAACAGACTGTCTGACAAGGCAGGGACTCGCCCTGGTTCCTATGGGATGGGCTTTTGCATTTCCCTGGGAGAAGACGTCAAGCCACGAGAGCTCCATCAGTTGGTGGGAAACTTTAAAGAGGTTTCCAGAGTGCCAAGATTTGTAAGTTGGAAGAAGCCGCTTCAGTTTTCCGTGGAAACGTATCTGGTAGTCTGGAAAAAGTATAACCGTGGGAGGGAAACTCCTCTGGTGTGGCCAGGGAAGGGGATGGTATCGGTTGGCATCTGCACGAATAAGCACCTGGGCTTCTGTGATCAGAAACGGCCTTTAAAGCCCATCAGGTGAGCCCTGATACCTGGCCAGTTTGAGTGAAAAATGCGGCCCTTTAATGAGTTTGGGAGTTGTTATTAAGAAAATTAGTTCGGCAAAGGAAAAGAAAAGGATTTTCGTCAGAGGCTTTACAAAAAATTGTACTAAATTCTTAGTAATCTTGCTTTTGCTATTTTTAAATTTTGGCTTTCCTACAAAATGAATTGTAATGTTCTTTTTTAAAGGAAATATTCTGCAAAACAAAACGTTTCCTTCTCAGGAAGATTTAACTCTGGCTCTGGCTACATTTGTCTTAAACATTAGCTACCAGGTCATAGGTTCAACCTAAATTTGGGTATTCTAAAGTCAAGCCTCTGTAAAATACAAGTTACACAGGAATGCTTTCATATTTTAATTTTCTTTTTCGCTTCCATATAAATAATTGTTCTGAACAAGCAAACGTCCCTGCTCGTTCGCAAACATGGCTGAGTTTTACTAGCGGTAAACTGGAGGGAAGGAAACTAGCTAGAAACGCGAAATTAGTGATGCTTCAAGCACAGAATTCACAGAATAGTTTAGTTGAATCTTTCACAGCAGGATCAATATAGTTATTTCAGGTAACCTGACTAACGCTTGCCGGAGAGCCTCCTGCTGGATCGGTTCACGATCCCTGTTTCAGCTACAGCATCTTTTCTAGAAAGCCTTTGAATTAAAGATTTTAAATGACAGAGAACCCAGCACATTCCTATGTGATTGCCCCAAGTAGAGACACACAGGAGCAGAAAATAATGACCGTAAATTACAGAGGACTTGGTGGAGAGACAGAGAGCACGGGTGAACTTGACACCCTTTGAAGAGCCCTTGCAGCGGCAGGAGGAGCCCCAGCAGCTCTGGTGTCCCCGTGCTGAGATGTTTTGCACGCCGATTTCTCTCTTTTCCTTGATGCATTTCTTGCACTTGTGACTTTCCCCCCCTCCCCGTGTTGCACAGTGATACCCGTGTTCCTTCATCCGCCCCAAGACGTGGTGGCAGAGACAGGCCAGGACGTCGCGATTACCTGCGCTGCCCAAGGGGATCCGCGGCCCACCATAACCTGGGTCAAGGTAAGAGGTGAATCGAGTACTCAACCGTCACCGGGAAGCAGGGTGGCTCCTCCCTGGGAACCTTAGACAACTCTCGCGTTAAACACCTCTCCCGGCTCAACTAGTTAAATCCCTTCGTGCAATACACATGGAAGAAGTTGTGTTTGATGAAAATTTAAGGACCAACGTTTCCACTGATTTGGGTTTTTTAATGATCTGAAAGAATGTTGCTCTTTCTCAGGCTCGAAGCCTTGCAATGCACATTCCTGTTTTCTCTTGTTCTTTCTTCCAAACGAGTAACTTGAAGCCAGTGGCTGTCCAGGATATTAGAAACGCTTGATTGACTATTCCTGGAAAAAAATGTAATTTTTTTTTTTTTTTTCCTGAGTAGTTGGTCCTTATTTCCAGCATTCCCATATGTGGAACTGGAGGATGATGGTTGGCTGCAGCTTTGATGGGGCAAGGCCACGATCTGCAGCCTCACTGCTCTTTTCAAGAATTCATCAGATGAAGCTCTTTAGACGTTTTCCTGCTGTGCCGTAGTACAATACCTGGGACCTTCCCTGGGACCTGCCCTGCCTGCGAGCACGGTCAGGCACAGAACAAATTGGGGGAAAGTGCTGGAGCCTCAGTTACCCCGCAGAGGGTCTCGTGGGAGGTGACCTTGCAGCTTGCCTTGGGCTCCAACCAACATCAGGAGCAGAAGAAAAGAGCCTGGCAGGGCAGCACAGTAAACATTAGATGGGGGCAGGGCAGCAGGAAGATGTTAAGGAACAGGAGAATAAAAAAGTGAAACCTGAAGCCACTTCTGCCACCAGCCCAATTGAGAGGTTGGGTTTGAGCGTGCTGCTGCTCGCAGCGCTTTGATCACGATCCTGCCCAGAGCCAGCAAAAGCTGGTACCTGCAGTTCAAGGCCAACAAAACTCTGTTGGTTTCAGGTTGTCCCAAAACTGAAGACATTTAGCCTTTTTTATGTGCCATGAAACTTCTATGACAACATCAGGGCACAGGGCGCGCTCCAGCCAGCCCATCTGTAAGAAGTTCGGAGAAAGGCGTGGGGTGTCTGTGCCCCGCAGTGAGTGCCTGGAGGTGGACCAGGGTGAAGGAGCTGAGCCAAGGACCTCCTCGCAGGGGGTTCGGGCAGGAGCAGATGTCCTCGGATGCCTTTCTGGTTTCTCTGGAAAGAGCAATGCTAACATCTGGTGGCCACATTAGTTCATCGCATCTGCCTGCGGGTTTGCTGAACAGGCTGAAGGCTGGGATGGTGGGAAGCTTTCCTTACCCTGACACGTTTTCTGTCTTTTGATGGTGCAACAGGAGGGTATCCAGATCACAGAGAGTGGCAAGTTCCACATAAGCCAAGACGGGACCCTCTCCATTCAAGACCTCGGCGTGGCTGACCAGGGCAGATACGAGTGCATAGCAAGAAACCCTTTTGGCTTCACCTCCAGCGCTATGCAGCTCACCATCACCGGTAGGGTATCATCTCCTGTGCTCCTCCTGAGTCTCCTTCCTGCTCTCCTGTAAGGAGGGCCTATGCTGTGATGATGCCTACACTTGGAACGGACAACTCTCTTATTTCTTTAGCTTCTTTGCAGCCTGGTCCCTCACGGGCGTTGATGAGTTGTGTAGCCCATGCACCTCCCAACTGGTCCTCGCTGTTCTCTCAGCTGAGCTGCAGTTTCATAGAATCATAGAATCACAGGGTCGGAAGGGACCTCTGGAGATCATCTCCTCCAACCCCCTGCCAGAGCAGGGTCACCCAGAGCAGGTGGCACAGGAACGCGTCCAGGCGGGGTTGGGATGCCTCCAGAGACGGAGACTCCCCCACCTCTCGGGGCAGCCTGTGCCAGGGCTCTGCCACCCTCAAAGGAAAAAGTTCCTCCTCATGTTGAGATGGAACTTCCCATGGTCAAGTTTGTGCCCGTTGCCCCTTGTCCTGTCCCCGGGCACCACTGAGAAGAGCCTGGCCCCATCCTCCTGACACCCCCCCTTTCAGTATTTATAAGTGTTGATAAGATCCCTCCTCAGCCGTCTTTTGTCCAGATTGAAGAGACCCAAATCTCTCAGCCTTTCTTCATAAGAGGGATGTTCCAGTCCCCTCAGCATCTTGGCAGCCCTTTGCTGTCCCCTCTCCAGCAGTTCCCTGTCCTTCTGGAACCGGGGAGCCCAGAACTGGGCCCAGTGCTCCAGACGTGGCCTCCCCAGGGCAGGGCAGAGGGGGAGGATGACCTCCCTCCACCTGCTGGCCACGCTCTTCTTGAGTTTCTCCCTGTAAAGCCAAAGGTGGTGTCTTAAACCACCTCCTGCATGCCAAGCTGTCGGCATGCGTGTAGTTACTGCCTCTGCTGGGAGGGAGAAACTTATTAAGATGTGCCAACACGCTCACAAGTCACCGTCTAACTGTACCCTCGCACGCCGGGGGAGGGAGGAGGAGAACAACGTTGTCGCTGCAAATACGGGGTTTTAAATGTTCGCTGGGTCCCTTGGGGGTGGGAAATGAGTCGCTCGATTTCAAGCTACCGCTCCGTGCGTTAGGGGAGCTGTGATGAATGCAGAGGTGTAGCGCTCCTCTTCTACTCAAACCAGAGGTCGAGAGTGGAAATTGTCCTTCTTAGAGGGTAAGGACGAACCGACACAGGAAAAAAATCAAAGGCAAGCAATAAGGTTAAAAATTTAAGTGGAGGGCTATTCCTCAAGCACGCAGGAATAACCAGCGTGAATAGTGAGTAGCTTGTTAGGTGAATTTAGAGTCATTTTTTTGTACAGGAATTGTATGCGAGGAGCTGAGAATAATTGAAATTTCTTCGTTGTTTGAAATTATTCCTAAGGTAATTTCTGTGATTTATTCTTGATTGGTAGCTCATTTTCCAGCTGGCTATTGCAAACGCCGGTAGCCATACGGGAGCTGGTTTGTTCAGCTGGGACAAAGGCCCTGGCTTAAAAAATGCATTCTGTAGCAATTTTTAAGAATTTGTGTGTTTCCTTCTGAAGATATTCAAACAGAAGCTTTCTTTTTTGTTTTAAAACGATGTATCTGATGTGCTAATGCTAAAGTTGAACTGAATTAGAAGTGTTCCACAAATGGAAAATTATTGTATGAGCAATAAGTTCAAATCAATGTCATGAATTTTCAAAGTTTCTTTCGTGGGAAGTAAATACATTGTTTTGGGTTAACCCGCTGTGATTTTTTACATCTTCTTTTTCCAGTTTAACCACCAACCAAAGCAGGCATTTATTTGCAAAGCTGTACAGGAGCAAACTCTGAATATGTATGCCATAGCCATCTCCGGAAAATGTCACCTTCTTTTTCAGGCAGCTGATTTCTTCTTGAGAATATCTATTTTAAAAAAAAAATAAAATAAATCACTGATGTTTATGTTGCAAATGGAAACGGAATTTGACCTGCCGTGGAGTTACTCGTAGGCTTGTACACAGATGCTTTTGAGCTTGGAAGGCAAATTAACATCAAAGTAAATTTATAATTTTTTTGTTCTTTCTTTCTGCTTTGGAAAGCCACGGATGTGGGTCGGAGCGGTGACACGTTTGTAGCCACGTCGATACGGGAAGCCATCAGCAGCGTGGACCACGCCATCAATTCAACGCGCACCGAGCTGTTTAGCAAGTAAGTGCGTGAAACGCTGTGACCTGAGACTTGAAGCAGAAAAGGGATTAAAAAAAAAAGAGACAACGAAGCTTTCTCACGTCTCATTTTATCGTTGACAATCCGCAAATGAAAGCTACAGTATTGTTTGGGGTATCGGAGGTTGAAGCTGCACCATGTAGATGTGAGGGTGTGATAGAGCTTCATAACAGGCATTTGGGATTCTGGAGAAATCCGATACACAGATATCGCCTCTTATGTTGCTTGTATCTGCAACGTACGTTTTGTCAGCTGGAGCTGGCTCCAGAGACAGCGCATAGAAAAGAAAACAACCAGCGTAGTCGTTTTGTAAATGCAACTGACTTCGTGTAGGGTGAACAGAAATAATAATATAATAATTCTAATCATTTCCTCGACGAAAAATGACTTCCCGAGTGAATGGTAGTTCCCCCCTCTTCCACCCCAATATATGTTTTTATTGAAAAGGAAGACAGTTTGTATTAAGCCTAAAACCTCTGGGTTTCAGCTGTTGAAAAGTGAAAAATAAATTACTATAGCAGAAGAAAACAGAGATGCTGAGGAAATTAAATACGTGCGTTTTCCTGAGGAAGAATACCCTTTCTTTAACCATCTGCGATATGCCGGCAAGCCCCGTTGGTCTTATGCTCTGGTTTTGGGGGTCGAGGACCAGCCCAGGCTCAGAGCCTGGCTCTCGCTGCCTGGAGAGTCTCGTTGCCCTGAACAGAGTCGATTTATGTTAACGTTCCCGCATCACTTCTAACTCCTTGAAACAGACGCCCCAAGACGCCCAATGACTTGCTGGCCCTTTTCCGTTACCCCCGGGACCCCTACACCCTTGAAACAGCCAGGGCGGGCGAGATCTTTGAAAGGACCTTGCAGCTGATTCAGGAACACGTGCAACAGGGTCTGATCGTGGATATGAATGTCACAGGTAGGAGAGATTCCATTCCCCTTCTTAACTTTGTGCGTAGGATCAAATTAAAACACCATGTGTAAATATCCAGGAAGTTTAAAAAGCGCAGTTTTGGGTATGTCTAGAAACGTGCTGTCTGGGTTGCAATGCTCTCTTCCGTCTCATGGGTTTCATACCAGCCTGAGGTTACGCGGTACTCAGCAAAGTGGTTCGGTTCCCCGTTTTGCTAAAGATTACTTGACTGGCTATGAAAGCCCTAATCTTTAAAAATATTTAACCATCTAACTCACAAAGGGGTACCTTTGTGGATCTGGGGTTCAGTCCCTCAGCATCGTGGTCAGGGATGCTTCCTGCCCTCCAACTGGCAATGGGAATAATACTGAAAACTCTGGAGTATTTGGGTGCTGTAACAGGGGAAAGGGAATATCAATCCTGACTTTCTCCTCTGTCTTTGTGCTACTTTGACCTCTTAGCTACAAACTCACATGGGTTCCAGGCACTCAGCTTCCTTTTATCGAGGCAGGATAGCAAGCAACAAAGCAATGCAACACCAAAACCACCTAGTGAGGGCCAAGCATCCAGCAGCTGGACTCCAAAGCTTGCTAGCTGAGATTTCCTTTATATACGACAGACATTCCTGTGCACTCCGTGTTTCCACCTATACGTGTGAGTCATCGTGTAGCAGGCATGTACATTTGGGGCCCGTGAATATTTTTGCCTGCCTGGATGTATTCCAGGCTGCGAGGAGTCTCTCTCCGGGCTGCCGGCCTCGCCTGGGCTGGTCGGACAGCCAGCCTCTCCTCCTCGTTGCCCTGTCAGCATCTGCACAGTGCGGCATTATTCAGCGCTTTCGCATGGCGTGTCGCCCTGGCAGTCACCCACGGTTTCCCTGCTGCTCGTCACGTAGGGTTTGGATGGTCAATGGTGCTCGAGGCGGCAGTAATAACCCAGATGTAAAATAAACCCGAGACCAAGAGACCAAGACCATCCCCACAGTTTGGTCTGCAAGTCACAACATTTCTGGTTTCCACCTCTGTGCAGTTTGTACTAAACTCTTTTCCCCTTCTTTTCTTCTCTGTGGGCCTGTTGGCGATGCCATGCGTCATTTATTCCATAAATTCCATAGCAACACCACAATCAGGCACCTGGCCTTCCCTTGTCCACCCTGACAGTCCCGGCAGCGGGTTTCACACAGAGCCCTGAACGGGGTGGTAGGAACGGGGTGACTACAGCGGCCGTGGTCTGACCTGGTGCTTTGCCTTTTCCTTGGCAGGCTATCGCTACAACGACTTGGTGTCCCCTCACTACCTGAACATGATTGCCAACCTGTCGGGCTGCTCTGCCCACCGCCGCACGCCAAACTGCTCCGATATCTGCTTCCACAAGAAGTACAGGACACACGATGGGTCTTGCAACAACCTCCAGCACCCGATGTGGGGTGCGTCTCTCACAGCCTTCCAGAGGCTTCTCAAACCCGCCTACCAGAACGGATTTAACCTCCCCCGGGGATTTTCCTTGGCAGAAGATGCCAGGGACCTGCCCCTTCCTCTACCCCGCCTCGTCTCCACCGCCATGGTCGGGACTGAGACCGTCACCCCCGATGACCAATTCACGCACATGCTCATGCAGTGGGGCCAGTTTCTGGACCACGACATGGACCAGACGGTGGCAGCCATTAGCATGTCCCGCTTCTCAGATGGAGCACCCTGCAGCCAGGTGTGCAGCAACGACCCGCCTTGCTTCTCCGTCATGGTCCCTGCTAACGACCCCCGCGTGAGGAATGGGCGCTGCATGTTCTTTGTCCGCTCGAGTCCCGTGTGCGGCAGCGGGATGACCTCCCTGCTGATGAACTCCGTATATGCCAGGGAGCAGATCAACCACTTGACATCTTACATCGATGCCTCCAATGTTTACGGCAGCACAGAGCAGGAGTCGCAGGAGCTGCGGGATCTGAGCAGCCAAAACGGGCTGCTGAAGCAAGGGCAAGTTGTGCCGAGCTCGGGGAAGCATCTCCTTCCCTTTGCTGTAGGGCCACCCACTGAGTGCATGAGAGATGAGAACGAGAGCCCCGTGCCGTGCTTCCTGGCAGGAGACCACCGTGCCAACGAGCAGCTGGGTCTCACAGCCATGCACACGCTTTGGTTCAGGGAGCACAACCGCATTGCCACGGAGCTGTCGGCCCTCAATCCCCACTGGGATGGAGACCTCCTGTATCATGAGGCACGGAAGATTGTGGGTGCTCAGATGCAGCACATCACCTATGCCCAGTGGCTCCCCAAGGTCCTTGGGGAAGCTGGGATGAAGATGCTGGGTGAGTACAAAGGCTACAACCCCAACATCAATGCGGGGATTCTCAACGCCTTTGCCACTGCTGCCTTCCGCTTTGGGCACACCTTGATCAACCCCATCCTGTATCGGCTGAATGAAGCCTTCCAGCCCATCCGCCAAGGCCACATCCCCCTGCACAAAGCCTTCTTCTCCCCTTTCAGGATCACACAGGAGGGTGGGATCGACCCCCTCCTCCGTGGGCTGTTTGGGGTTCCTGGGAAAATGCGGATCCCCTCTGAACTCCTCAACATGGAGCTGACAGAGAAACTCTTCTCCATGGCACACTCTGTCTCGTTGGACTTGGCCGCTATCAACATCCAGAGAGGGCGAGACCATGGCATCCCACCTTACAATGACTTCAGGGTCTTCTGCAACCTCTCGTCTGCACAGGAGTTTGAGGACCTCAGAAATGAGATAAAGAACTTGGAGATCAGGGAAAAGCTCAGGAGGTACTGTAGCTTGGACTTGGAAGCATCAAAATGACTGGAGATCAGTCAGTGAGAAGTTTCTGCTCCTCCCAGGACACCCATCAAATAACCTTCCCAGATATTGCTACCCACAGATGTTAAGAAAGGGTAATAGCTGTGGTTTAAGAACGGGGTAAGACAAATGAGGTCTCTCCAAGTGATCAGTCTGGTTCTGAGTGGAATGTCATCAGGCACCGCTGTGGTGTAGTTTGGGAGCAGATTGAGCCTTGGAGCTATTTTCCAGTGAGACTGAACAGCATCCTATCTGCACTGGCTGCCTCTTTCCAAGGCAGGCCTTTATCCCATTGTCTTTTAGATAAGACCATTATAAATATTGTCCAGATGAGTTCCTTCCATACAAATTCCTATGATGTTATCAGACTTATTTTATCTCCTCTCTTCGGTAGTCTTTTAAGTTGGTTTTTTTTTTATTATTATCTTCTATCCTGCAGTTTATATGGAACTACTAAAAACATTGACCTGTTTCCAGCACTGATGGTGGAGGATCTTGTTCCTGGTACCAGAGTTGGACCAACACTGATGTGCCTGTTAACCACGCAGTTCAGAAGGCTGAGGGATGGAGATAGGTATTATCATTGGAGTCAACCCAACGTCTTTAGTATTCTGATTGGGGGGATTTGCTCCCTACTGGGAGAAAGAAAACCTGTAATTTTTTATTATTTCTTGTCTCACGATATGAGGAAGGGTCTCCTCTGCCCAGCGCATTGGCAGAAGGACTTGCCACAGTTGCCGTCAATGTGTCTTTTCCTGATTTAATGATTCTCACTTCACTGCAGGGCTCTGGGCGCCATTGAGGATGTGCCCAATGTCTCCCGAAAATGCTAGAAATTGTCTGCAGGACCTTCCTTCTAATTCCTATTTGCTGCTTGTGTGAATAAGACACGTCTTTGCCTGTTGATGCGCTTGGGGCAGGAACATTGATCACCCGTGTCCCAACCTGCTACAGCAGAGCTGTGCGAGCCCCGGGATTCCCCTGCCAGGGCCTCTACCTTCAGGTGGTGGCACCTTGCAGCTCCGGCCAGCAGCTCATGGGGATTCATGGGTTCGGAAAAGGGCAGTCTGTGTTTGCCTGACACCAGAATAAAAGCTCCTTTTGAGGGGTGTGGGTGCTGCCACACAGACGTAGGGGAACTCTTCTCCTCCTCCCAGCTTCACTCCCCGTCCTCCTCTCCTACTCCTGAGTCACGCTGTGATTACAACCCACTGCAGATTTTGGTATGAGAATCCCGGAGTCTTCACGCCAGCACAGCTGACTCAGATCCGACAGACATCCCTTGCTCGTGTCATCTGTGACAACAGTGACCACATCCAGCAGCTCCAGAGAGATGTCTTCCGGGTGGCATCGTACCCACAGGGCATGGTCGGCTGTGAAGAGATTCCCGCGGTGGACCTCCGATTGTGGCAGGACTGTTGTGAGGGTAAGGAAGGAGGCTGCTCCACCACCGACTGACGTGGGGATGGCTCTGGGTGGCATCCATCACATGCCACCAGCTTATAGGAAATACCAGGAGCTGGTTTCATGGTACACCATGAGAACCAGCAAAGGGATGCGTGCAGGAGTCCAACTGCCCGACCGCTCCAGGGCTGACCAAAAGTTAAAGCAAATTTTTAAAGGCATTGTCCATACAGCTCTTAAACACTGACAGGCACAGGGCATCAGCCACCTCTCGAAGAAGCCTGTTAGCTTCATTGAGTCTGTCCAAAGGTCCGCCTGGCTGAGGGCGTCTGTCTCTGGCAGCAGCCAATAGCTTGTGCTGTTGAGACTGCAGCAGGACGTAGGCATGGTGATCCCCACCACGTGTCACTTCACAGATTCAGTCTGGAGTCTAAAACTCTGCTGTTAAACCATAGATTGTCCCTTTGTGCTATATTCTGGCTACAGATGTCCAGCTGAGACATGGGAATCCATGCGTGAGGCATGCCCTGTTACACACCTTTGTTGCCTCCTCCCCTCCGGCGTGAGATGTGTCAAGGGTGGGTGGTGAAGGAGGGCAGCGCTGCCTTGCGCTGCCTTCAATCCACACGCTTCTGCTTTAAACACGAGTGATCACTGCAGACTTTCCCTTCCTTCCCAAGACTGCCAGACGCGTGGGCAATTCGGGGCTCTTTCTCAGCGGTTCCGAAGCAAAAGGTCTCCTGGCTTCAGCTACCCAGAAGAAAACCCTGCCAAGCATAAGCCTGCCTTCCCCAGGTGTAGTATCTCCGCTTCTTTTACCTCCATTTGATGAAGCATAAGAGAAGTTTTTAATAACTCAGTCCGTTCAGGCCTTTGAAATGGGCATTCTGCAGAGGTCTGGAGGTCAGGAGTGTTTCAGTAGGTAGATGCTGAGCTCAGTCAAAGTCCTCCAACACTTTAGTGCAGAGCCCGACTCTGGTATTTAAATATCTAGGCTGGGTGGCTGTTCAGTTGGCATCTCTTGGCAGGTGAATCTGGGTGTTGGGGCCTTCTGTTTGATGCTCACTTGGAGGCTGATACTGGAGAAGGCAAAATGATTCTTTCATGCAGCGAGCTGCCGTTTGCATAATCCCTTTCACTTCTTATCCCTCGCCCCAGAAATGAGGCGCCTTCTCCAAGCCCTTCCTCCAGAGAGAATCTCGAGTCCCTTGTGGCGGAACTGGAGAAGACAGTTGCTTCCCTACGGAAACAGGTAAAACTTTGTCTTCCATGGAGTCACCCCAGGAGCAGGATTTAGCTGTTCGCTACGGGCAGCCTCTGCGACTTCTGTGCCCTCCAGAGCCAAGAACAACCATCTGAGCGGAGGGAACTAGCAGGAGGTAGAGTAGGGAGGGGAGAGATGAAGGTGAGCTCTGTGAGCTCAGACCTCTACAACTGGAGGGTAAAATGCAAGTTTGAGCCTCAGTGAAGGTAACTTGAGCTGGTGTTTTCTTCTTGTGTTTGGGACAGGTTAGAGATTATCTGTGCAACAGTGCGGACTCTTCTTAGTGCTGCTGCTTTCTCGTCCCCACCAGGTGAATACACTAGAGAGCCAGCTGAGGTGGCACCACAGGAACACCAGCGCGCACGGGCAGGGGAAGAAGACTGGAGACAAATGGAGAAAAAGATGACCGTGTTGCCTGTTCATATAAGGTCAGTGTGCTTGTTCTGGGCTGGGGTCCAAGAGGTGGATCAGCGTCGTGCTGCCAAGCCTGCGGTGGGACACCTGAGCAGAGGGACTGTTGCAGGAAGGAATGGAGCAATCCGGTGATGAATGGGACAAGAGGTAATAGGCTTAAATGCAGCCGGTTAGACACTCATTCCTACCAGTAATGATTAGTGACTCATTGGAATGGGTTGTCTGGGGACGTTGTGGCGTATCCATTCCTGGAGGTCTTTCAAGAACAGGTTCGGCAAAGATGGGGAAAGACATAAGTATAGGATGGACTAGGTGGACTGGGCGAGGTCTCTCAGGCCTGTTCTCCTGGGACTCTGGGTAGGTTTCTTCTAGCAACACTTAATGTCCCAAGCCCAAATCCAACAGCCTGCAAAGGACCTTTGTGGGGAGAGATATCACAGAGCGCAGTGATGGAGTAGATGGACTGGTTCCTCCTCAGGGTAACAAGGGCATCTGGGCAGATGGAGCAATCCGTCATTTGCCTACATATTGACAGAGATTTCCCCCTCAATATCTGAGTCACCGTGCACCTCTCTGAAAGCACCGGTCCTCTGTTTGCTCGGCTCCAGACGAGGCAGTTGAGGATGTTCAAGAGCACATTTAAAGTCACTGTCAGCACCTGGGGACTCCCGCTGCTGCTCGGCGGTGGCAGGAGCTGTGGCAGAAAGCTGCCAGACCTGCAGTGCCCTGTGTTTAGGGGCACGGAGAGCACGGGCTGAGCTTCCTTAGCCCGCTTTCCGTGGAGATCCCTGCAGCCTTGAAAGAGAGGATGAACAACTCGCTGGCACCTGCCAGTCTGGAGGAGGTGTTTAATGGGTTTTACGTGTTGCAGATGATTACTGCAGGGACCGGAGCAGAAGAGTTATGCAGAAGCGTTGCTCTGCCAGGCAGTCTGTACTAGAAGGAGCATCCTCTGGCAGTTAGATTACAGGAGAGGGCAAGCAAAGGCTGGTCTGTGCTGATAATCTCAGCAGAAAGCAGAAGGGGAAGCCTGTAGGCTGGCCACGCTGTTTTCCTCTGATCTGGTGTGTTGGTCCGTATAGATTTTCCAGTTGAACAGTGATTCCCCTTTAGAAATGTGACGTAAATCGCAGTGTGACGCACGAGTTGGCTTTTCCTCGTCGTCATTTGCAGATCCCTGCAGAGCGCTGCGGGCTTTACAGGGTGCCTGAAAAGTATTTCTGTGTTTTTAAAGGGCTGTTGCTGTTTTGATGCTGGAGTCCTGCATGCCCCAGACCTGCCAGGCACTGCTCAAACAACTTGTTCTGCCGCCGGCTCCCTCCCGTAGAGATTTTCCGCTTTCCTGTGCCGTTTCAGGTGCCCTGTGACCTGCGCTCCCGCTCTCCACCAGCCAGTCCCAACCCACTCCCACGGAAACAGCGGCCACCAGACCCCACGATGCTCTGCCTCCTCTCACACCTCCTGTACCGCTGCCTGTCCCAGGACGACCCTACTTCTGCCTGTATTGAACCCTCTGCACTGACGGTCCATGAGCCCCTCAGCCCCTGGACCATTCACCTCTGGGGATGGGGAGAGACCCAGCACTCTGCCGAGATGCCGCTTTCTTCCTTGGTCCCCAGGAAATGGAGAACAACTGAAGCTGCTTTAGTGCCACTGTTCTGCTCTGCTCCTCTTGCCACACAGTGCTGTCACCGTCCACCACCCCTTCTCCGAAATGTCCCACGGGCACCCAACTGAAACAACGCGTTCAGAGGCAAAGCCTTTCTCAAATGCCCTGTGGTACCAGGAAGCATCTGGAGAAATCTGAAAAAAAAAAAAATATAATAAATAAATATGAAACCCAAAACAACCTCCCAGCCATCTTCTCAGGCCAACAGGAAGAGGAAGAGGACCCTCAGGGCCCCGGCAAGCAGCGTTTGGGCTGGGCTGGCCCTCCCTGCCAGCAGCGCCGAGGTGAACCCACGGCTCGGGGGAGTCTCCCGGCTGTTTGGGCGCTTGGGGACGGGATGCCAGACACGGCCGTGCCCAGATCGGCCGCTGTGCTTTGCCGGGCGTTGGGTGACCGGTGGCGCATCCTCGGTTACGTGACCCTGCGAGTGACCTGCCGTTACGTGCCCAGTGCTCAAAAAAACATTTTCCTCGACATTCTCCAACTTTCTACCCCTTTGGGGGATTAATTTGATTTATGTTTCTCTTCCTTTTTTTTTTTTTCCCCCCCGCCCCAAAAGTCTCTTTGCCGTAAGATGTCTTTTGACTGTAAACGTAACAGGACCTGGAACAGAACCTCAAATCATTAGCCGTAATGGGCGCTCTCGTTAGTGGAGGGGAGCTGCTGGTTTCTGTCAGTTAGTCCGGGAGAACACGATGTGCAGTGTTAGACACAGGGGTGAATGCAAAGTGCTGTTTGTGTTTATTGCTCCCAGGTGCTCTGCAACCAAACCAGGACTATGTAACCGGCTCTACCCAGCACCTCTCCTGGTTTTGGTGCTCGTTGAAGGTGCTTTTTAGTGGTGCTAGAACTAAAGTCCCTGTGCATCCACCACAGCCCCAAATCTGTGGACGGATTGGTTTTTAACACATCCTTGTTAAGCTGGTGACAGGGACTAATGAGAAAATACTTGATCCACCAGATATCTGTGCCTTCCTTCTCTTTCTCACTTTTCCTGCGTCCTCCCACCTTCCTTCCCACGCTGCAAGGACCAGAAACTTTTATAAACGTGCTTTTTCTCTTCTTCTTTTTTTTTTTTTTTTTTTTAAATTTTTAGGTGTTTTATAGTACCAAAGGGATTCAAAGCAGCAGGGATGCTCCTGGAACTTAATAGGAAAATAAAATAAAATAAAATAAAATAAAATAAAATAAAATAAAATAAAATAAAATAAAAGATACTAGAAAAAGGTTGTGATTTATCAGCTGTTTCCTGGCGTGGGACCCGGAGCTGTGTGTGCGTGTCCTGTGCAGACACGGGTTTGCAGGGATGAGTGTGTGTTATGCATGTCTGGGAAGTTCAGCTCAGAGGCAGTATTTAGTCCTCAGGGGTGTTTGTCATTTTGAAGTACTCTTTCATTTAGGTGCAAATCAAGATCCCAAGCCTTGCGTGTTACAAATCAGCTGCACTTGTCTATCGCTTGTACCACTAGAGAATCTAATCTGGCGAAGGTCAATAAAGGTAAATCCCTCTCCAGTCTCCTTCTGCAAACCGCAAGTTTACCAAGGCCCCATTCAAAACAGTAAGGCATAAACGTTGGGTGCTCGATCTAATCAGATAATCTCCAAATGCATAACCGAGCAGCCCATTTTCCTCCTGATGGAGCGTGACGGGAGGCGCAGACGTGCCAGAAGCGCGGCAGAAGGACAGCAGAGGGGGATGTCCCTTCCCCACGGGTTGGAGACCCTTCTGCGTTCCGTCCTCTCCTCCCCTCCCTGTGTGGAATTCGGAAAAACATCCAGAGAAATTACACATCCCCGCGTGCCAGGCAGAGCAAGAGCAAGGCAGCACGCTGGGCTGGTGGGGCGAGATGTTGGGAGGATTACCGATGTATTCGGGTGTTACTTTGGTAAGTAGGGAGCAGATTATTTGATTAAAGACTCCCTTTTTTCCTAGTTCCCACCTGCAGCAGTGCACAGGGCACGTTCACGGAGCGCTGCGTGCTCCTGCCCTCTGCCCTGGGTGAGGAAAGACCCTCAACACAAATATTGAAATCCAGCTTTTTTGGGCGTCATGGGACATCCAGGACACGGCAAGCCCAGAGCCGTTGACCCAGGGACGGCTCCAGTCTGTTCTTCACACGCCATACCGTCGCAGCCTGCAGCCTAGACCCCTACCATTAATTTTCTATAATTTATTTTTTTAAGCCGCCTCTTTCAAAACCCCGCTGCCCACCCAAAATGAGCTACCCGGACCAACTGCAAGCAGAGGAGGATCGAAATAATGGGCCCAAGGCCAGGAGCAGAGCTGCCAGGCGCAAAACTCCCACTAATTAAATGGAACAGTTAAATGACAAAACCCAGGCGGGGGCTGGCGGGGGCTGGCGTTGGGGTTTCTCCGTTGGGAGCCGCGATCTTCAGGCGGCTTAAAGTGCCCGTGCAAGATGCAAAGTGGAAATCTCCCTCCTTTGGCTGATCCCTGTGGACGCTGGGGTTTGGTGGGGGGGGGTTGTAGCGTGTCTGCGTCCGAGCGTGACCACGCTGGGAGGAGCGTGGGGTGCTGACGGCAGCAGGAGCCGGGGGTTTTGTGCCGGGGCTCGGCTCCGGGGGCCACGCAGGCACCCGGGGCTGGTCCAGACCCTGCCCCAGACGAGGACCTCCCGATGCTGAGGGGGATCCGTCTGTGCTGGAGGCTGAGCCAGCGCCAGGTCCTGGTGGATCTGGGAAGTGGATTCCCTAGAGATCCTCTGCAACGGGGAACTTGTGGGAGGAGGCAAATGCTGTAGTGGGGTGACCCTGGGAGGTCACTGCAGACCGAAAGGAAAAAGGATCTTGTGTTTATAAATCCCGCAATATCCACCCAGCAAATATCCAAACCGCTTCAGATCTCTTCTAAGGTCGTTTCCTTAACTCTGTTTTAACTCTCACGCATGTGTGGATGCAATTATTTTCCTATGGAAAAAAAAAAAGAAAATACCCTCCCACACAAGTGAGATCAAGACTATTAACTGGAGTCAGCCACTTGTCACAAGAGCTGCTTGAAGAACAGAGAGCTGTGTTTACCGGTGCTCCTGTAAGAAGCAGGAGAGCGCGCTTTAAAATAATAATTAAAAAAAAAAAGGGAAGCGCCGTTCTCCTTCTTCGAGAGCAGCGAGCCTGGCTCCAGCTGTGCCCGTCTCCCAGATGTGCCCGCGGGTCTGAGCGTGGGACTCCCGCCTGCAGACTCATCCCACCTGCAGACAGACTGGTCCCACCAGACCAACCAGTTTCACTTTCAGAAATAGGAAGTTCGCCGGGAAGGGCCGGCGAGCGCCCAGACGCGCGCGAGGGACGCGGGACGGCGGCATGAGCCGCCCGGCCGGCGGCATGAGCCCGGGATTGCCCCTTCCTCCGGCCTCGAGGAGCGCGGTGGCATAGACCACCGCATCCACTGCATCCACCGGGGATGGAGCAGTTTGTCCGGAAGCGTTTGACCTTCCTGACGTCCTTCTGGAACAAACTCCGTCCCCGCTCCGTGCCGGAGAGCTGCTCGCTGGGGTATCTTGGTTCCGATTCTGTTTCGCTGCACTCGGAGCCGAACTCCATTTCCTTCATCCCCAAGTCGTCTCTTTTTATCGCTTTATACGCTTTCACAGCCCGGAGCGAGGAGGAACTGAGCGTAAGCGCAGGGGACAAACTGCGTGTCCTCAGAGAAGAAGGAGAGTATGTCTTAGCCCGGCGGCTGCTGGGGGAGCCGGCCATGGGCTACGTTCCTGCTGCCTACGTGGCCAACCTCAGCCAGGGCACCTCCACTCACCGGCCGTAAGTATCCCGTGCTCTGGACCCGTAGAGGGATGGAGGCTGGGCCAGGCTGGACCACGTCCTTGCCCAGGGAAAGGGAGCTCCTTGTCCCCTGCTTTTGCCACCAGCGGTGATGGGTCTGAGAGGGGACCTTCCCTCACCGGAGCATCCCCACGGCGAAGGTCCTGCAGTTGTCAGTGGTGGGGTGGGGGCGTTTCAGCACATCCCGTCTGGGGGATGCGCCGGGGCCAGAGATGCTGGTCCCCCTTCCCGGGTGCATCATCCTCGCACGGGATGAGGTGGCTCCGGGCTGCGATGCGGTGCCATGGTGTGCATGGGTGCAGCTTGGGTGCCAAATAAACGGGCTCCTGCTTGTTGTGGCTCCTCTCCCTCTTGCCCTGCATTAAAGGGGAGACAGGAGGGAGCTGGGGAAGCTTCTGCCTGAGCCCTGCCAGCTCCAAAGAGCCCAGGAGTGTGGGGAGAAGCAGTTTGGATGGGACCTGTTGGGAAGCCTGGAGCTCTGTAGGGCCAAGCCGTACCGCTGCTGCTGCCACCGGCCGGCTCCTGCTCATCTGGGGCTGGGGGTTCCCTCCCTGACGGTGCCTCTTCCGCCCGACGTGGAGCTGGGGTTGATGTCTCAGCCCTTGCTCAGCTGGGGAAAGCCCAGGCTCATCGTTGCATAAGGCAGCCTGGTCCTGACACGCCGGGCAAAGCGCCCCGAGACACCGCTGCTCCCTGTGTGCCAGGCCCTGAGTCACGGCCAGCGATGGGGAACGCGCGGATGGGATGGGTGTGAGCGCCTGCAGCCTCCCCCAGTGCTCGCCCTGCGCTGCAGGGAAAGGAAAGGAGGAGGGGGAGCCTGGGAAGGGGTCCTGGAATGCAGGGGCAGTGATTGCAGCCAGTGGGATGGGAGAAACCCTCCCTGTGCGTGCTTTGGAGAAGGGCAGATCCAGTCTGCTTTGGAGAAAGGCAGATCCAGTCTGATTTGGACTGTGGTGGGACCACACCGGTGAGGACCCCGGGTGGGCTCACTGCTTTGGTCCCATGGCACAGAACGCCTGGGCAGGCTGCAAGCGCGGCGTTGTAGCCGGAGTGAGCGGCGAGCACGCAGACTGTGCGGAGCCGCGGGTCGGAGCTGGGTGGTAATTTGTTCAGCTGTGTAACCCCATCACGTATAATTTCCTGCACGGCTTCTCAGACGCTGGCGATCCCAGCTAATGACGAAACCTTCGGCTTCTCACCTCCCGGCTGTGTCAGGCTGGAGGAAGCAGCCCCGCGCTCCCGTGCGTCCTGCTGGGTCGGGACCCAGCCACAAACCTGCCTTTTCTTGCCAGAGATTTGGTGATGAATCTTGGCACTGATGGGGCATGAAGAGGGGTTTGGCTGGGTCCTGCCTCCTGGCTGGGTGCTGCTGAGGTCCCCAACCAGCGCTGCCACGTCTGGAGCAGCACAGGGCAATTCCTGGGGGTGTTTTCATTGATGAGGTTTGCTCACGGGCTCTGAGAGCTGGTTGTGTCCATGAGCTGCCAGTCAAGATGTGCAAAGCGACCCTGAGCTGTGGGTCTCATGGCAGGACATGTGGGTGCAAACCCACCAGAGCGTCCTCTGCTCAGCACCGGGCGGTTGGTGCTTTATTCCCCGCAGGCCGTCAGCCCAGGTGCTCACCTCACTCCTGCACTGAGCCAGGGGTTGCAAACCTCCTGATTTGGGGATGGAGCTGAGACCCGGCCAGCTCGACACAGCGGTGACCAGACACTGCTGGAGGAAATGGTTTGCAGCCCGCAAAGCTGCGATGAAATGCACCATGTGCCTGCAAAACCAATGGGCTGAAGCAGCCCCGAGGCAGGCTGGCAATGGCGGGGGTGTGCTGGCAGCCGCGTTGGCAGGCGCTGAGCCACGGGCTGACCACCGTGCTGCTCGCTCGGTGGCTACCAGCGATGAGCAGATGGTGGGAGGGAGCTGCTCGCAGTCAGAAGGTGCAGGAGCCCCTGGCCTGGATGCGGGACCATCCCTGCCCCATCTCTTACCCCCACCTCTTACCCCCTTCACTCTGCTCCCCCAGCTGGTACTTCAGCAAGATCAGCCGAAACGAAGCGGAGCAGCTCCTCCTCTCGCCTCCCAACCAGCACGGCTCCTTCCTCGTCCGGGACAGCGAGAGCAGCAAGGGCGAGTACTCTCTCTCAGGTAATTTTGTGGCAATTATCCCGAGAAAATGAGCAGAGGGAAAGGAACCAGGCTGTTCCTTAGGGGCAGCTCCTGGCTTGGTCAGCACGGGGTGAAAAACACGGAAATAAGTTTAAAGCGCTTTACGGCCTCAAGTGAATCGGCCGCTTTCTAAAAGCGTGGGGAAAGCTAATAGATGCAGGTATGGATTGCCAAATTACCGTGGCAGAGGAAAGTACGTTGCTCCCGCCCAGGATATGAAAGCCATAAGCAATTGACAGCGGCTTAATGATGGTTTCGTGGCGCTAACTCCCAGGATTTAATTCCAGTGGCTTTTGTCATCTGAGGCTTGTCTAAAACCACGCCGTCACTCCAGGTGGCCAAGGCCTGGGCTGCTCCCGCCTACAGAAATCTGAATTCAGGGAGTTTCGGACCAGGCAGCGTCGTTATGATCTGGTCCGAGGCGTGTAAAATCAATCCTGAGAAATTCCCAGTGAATGCTGCATCCCAGCCATCACCCCCGGGCTGCAGCCTGTGGGAGCTCCGGCTGCCCTGGCTTCATCCAGCAGCCCCGAACTCTGCCGCTCTCCGAGCGGTTCGTTTGCGTGGGGGATTATCCCCGCTAATAAAGCATCGCCTCCCTGGTCCAAACGAGCCCCACACGGCCAGGAGTCTTCTGAGCCCGGAGGCGGGAGCAAAGGGGGTGATGAGGAGGGGGATGTAATACCCCAAGGGCGAATTGGGTTGCTTTAGGGTGAATTAATCATAGAATTGCCCAGGTTGGAAGGGACCTTTCAGATCATCGAGTCCAACCATCAACCTAACGCTGACAAAAGCCATCACTAAACCGCATCTCTAAGCACCACGTCTACCCGTCTTTGAAATCCCTCCAGGGATGGTGCCTCAACCACTTCCCTGGGCAGCCTGTTCCAACGCTTAGTACCACTTTCAGTGTAAAAATTTTTCCTACTATCCAATCTAAACCTCCCCTGGTGCAGCTTGAGGCTGTTTCCTCTTGTCCCATCGCCTGTTCCTTGGGAGAAGAGACCGACCCCCCCCAGCTACCCCCTCCTTTCAGGGAGCTGCAGAGGGCGAGAAGGTCTCCCCTCAGCCCCCTTTTCTCCAGGCTGGACACCCCCAGCTCCCTCAGCCACTCCTCACCAGACTCGTGCTCCAGACCCCTCACCAGCTCCGTCGCCCTTCTCTGGACATGCTCCAATATCTTTTCTGTGGTGAGGGGCCCAAAACTGGACACGGCACTTGAGGTGGGGCCTCACCAGTGCCCAGTACAGGGGGAAAATTAATAGAGCAGATGCCTGGAAAGGAGAGAGGGTGAGAGTCAGCAGGGAAGCGGGAAGGAGCCGGCGATGGCACGAGCTGAGTTTTTCCCCCTCCTGGGCTTCCCCGCAGTGCGCAACCACGCCAAGGTCAGCCACTTCCGAATCTGCAAGAGCCCCGGGGGCAGCCTCTACATCCAGAAGGGACATCCCTTCCCCGACATGGAGGAGCTCCTCGCCTTCTACACCAAGCACTGGAAGGTCATCCAGAGCCCCTTGCTGCAGCCCTGCAGCCCCGCGGTGCGTAGGCCAACGGCGCGGCTCGGCCGAGCTCCCAGAGGTGGCCAGGGTGGAAAAAAGGAAAGAGAAATTAGGGAAAAATAGAAATAATTGGTCTATCCACTTGGGATTTGATCTTTATTAAACTAAATTTAAAATACACCATTAGCATAGCCGCAAGCATCACCTCTTATCATCCATGTTAAGGCCGGGCATTGCA
The DNA here is from genome assembly GCF_963924245.1 of Chroicocephalus ridibundus. Taxonomy (NCBI): domain Eukaryota; kingdom Metazoa; phylum Chordata; class Aves; order Charadriiformes; family Laridae; genus Chroicocephalus; species Chroicocephalus ridibundus. The sequence continues at coordinate 3,922,437 of NC_086295.1, read as the reverse complement.
TTTATATGTATTTTTGACCAGCCAAAATGCACAGGCTTTTCTGAAATATCTTCCCTGAAATGTCTTCTCCATCTCAAAGACTAGAAACCGCGTAGTTACAAATCCCTTCAATACTGAATCTGGAAATACCGGCGCTTCCAATGTTTTTCCTAGAGTATAAGACCACATTGCTTTTATATAGTTTTCATGCCAATTAGTGTGGCACCCATAAATCCAATTAGAGTATTAATCCCAAATTGCCGACTCATTTCCTGATTAGAATTCCATTCACCAATTATGCCTTAGAAATGACAATTAAACATGTGAATAATTCGAGAGTGAAATTAAAAGGTGTAAGATAAAAGAAATTCTTAATGAGCCGAAGTCTAAATCAGCCATAATATGCAATAATATTCATTTACCCATTTCTATTTATTGGCGGAAATGGAGAAAAGCCATGTTTGAGGTCTGATGAGGAGGGAATTACGACTTGAATTCCTGGTATTTCATATAGTCTCCAAAAATCTCCTCCCTTGCACACGTTGGCTCCCAGCAGAGGATGCCCCACATGCTTTGTGCCCCCAGTGAACAGAGGGGAAAGCAACGCCCGGGTTCCAGCCCCAGTGGAATGTGGGTGGTGGAGCACCATGTCCTGCTCACTCCTCCACGGCCACTGGGCCTTGGTGGGCATCAAGAGCTGGTGCAGGCTCCACCAGCAGGTCCTGCCCGGCTGGTCCAAGCCTGCAATGCCCATTTCACAGACCCCCCCCGAGAGGGACGGCTGGGAGCGCCCGCGCTGGGAGTTCACCCTGCGAAGGAAGCTGGGAGAGGGCTACTTCGGAGAGGTGTGGGAGGGACTGTGGAGGAACACGGTGCCGGTGGCCATCAAGATCATAAAAGGTAGGTGGAGGAGCAGATGGTAACAGTGGACAACTGGGTCTCTCGCCCACTGCCACATGTTTCACCCCCTTTTGTTTCCGAGTCCTCCTGGTCACTGTGTCTGTCTTATCAAGCAAACTCTGGTAGGACCTGGCCAGTAGCCACTGTACTTCTTCTGTGTACCCACCTAAGCTTGGGCTTCACCTTTATAAATCGTCTCTGTCCAATGGTTTTGTGATAAGTCAAGTCCTGACGGGACTATGATTCTGAAAATGGGATCCAAAGCCCTGTGGAAAACACCTCTGAGTGTCTGGATCTGAGACATAGGGTGCGCAGACGTGAACTTCGAGAGCAGGGGTGGGCTGTGAGGAGGAAAAAGGTCCTCGTCCCAGTTGGAGGTGCTGAGGTCCCAACATCCATGTGAGAAAGTAGCTCACAACAGTCTTGTTGGCTTTCTCCCCCAGCTGACATGAAGGCAGAAGACTTCACCAAGGAGATTCAGAACCTGAAGCGCCTGAGGCATGAGAAGCTGATCCAGCTGCATGCTGTCTGCTCGCTAGATGAGCCCGTGTATATCATCACTGAGCTCATGCGGAAAGGCAACCTCCACAGCTACCTCAACAGTGAGTACCGGCAACGGCACTGTGGGGAATGGGCTCCTGGGGCAGCACTTCCCTGCAAATGCTTTCCATGCCCTGGAATGGCCTTACGAACCCAAGTGAGGACCCTAAGAGAGAGAAAGCCTTGTTTCCACCCAGCTTAGATCAGTGGTAATGCAGAGAAATCCATGGGAGCTTGGCAGAGATGGTCTTGGGTGAACCCAGGATCCATAGATGCAGTCTGGTGTGATCCTTTGGGTGTCCATATGGGTTGAGTCCATTTCAATCCCAGGGAGCCCAACTGCGCTGGTAGGGACCTTCCTCCCTCCTTGTTCACCCACCTGTGGGCTGCCAGCTCCCATCAGTGGAAAGGAACCTCTCTCCTGTGTTTGGGCAACTCTGCCTTCATTAGGAATGAAACGCCTGAACCTCCTCCTGGGTCCAGCAGCATAGTTTTGTTCACCCACAGAGCTGGTAACAGGCCATGGTCCATTCATCACCTGGCCATCAGTTTATTTTCCTTGGCTTTCTTTTCCTGACTCAGTAATTAGTCCTGAAGGGAAACAAGACAAACAGCTCTCACCAAGACCTGTTTTTCTACTGGGTACACCCCCCTCCTCCCCTACACTGACCTCGTTTTTAGCTGGGCCTCCAGCAGCATTTGGTGCCGGAGGAGCTGGAGCTTGCAGGTAGGACGGGTTGAGAGGCCTGGCTGGAGATTTGCATGGCAGAAGGTCACCTTTAGCTTCGAATGAGCCGTGGACGTCTGTGTCCTCATTGCAGCACAGGGCGCCCTTCAGAGCTCACCCCAGTCCCATTCCCGAGGAGCACATGGCCATGCTGAACTTCCCATGTGGCACAACCAGGACGGTCAGGCAGGACCTAAGGTTTTACACGTTCCCTGGGTCCCATGTTGTCAGCACAAGGTCTCCTTCCAAACCACAACACCCAAAATAGATGTTGCTAGACTGCAACCAACGCTCGGATTGTCTGGGTTAACAGGTCCTGAAGGGAAGTCCCTGGGCACCTCCCACCTGCTCAACATCGCCTGCCAAGTGGCAGATGGGATGAGGTACCTGGAGGAGAAGCACATTGTCCACCGGGATCTGGCGGCCAGAAACATCCTGGTGGGAGAGGAACTCACCTGCAAAATCGCCGATTTTGGACTTGCCCGGCTCCTCAAGGTTGGTCAGTGGGATGCTGTGGTCCCTCCTATCACCCCAGGCCGCCAAGCTGCTCCATGCTTCAGCTGTTCCCTTGCTGTCCCCTTTCCCAGCCCACAACCCCAGCAAACACCCAAAAGCAGCGGCTGCGTGCATCATACCATCTCTCATGACCCACCTCCCATTGCTTTTTAGGATGACATTTATTCCACCAGCAGCAGCACGAAAATCCCAGTGAAGTGGACAGCCCCGGAGGCAGCCAACTACCGCACCTACTCCCTCAAGTCCGATGTCTGGTCCTACGGGATTCTGCTCTACGAAGTCTTCACATACGGACAGATCCCGTATGAAGGTAGGGCCACCAGCCCCCTCCAGTGCCGCTCCGTCCACACACCAGGCAGCTTGCCCATGGTCCCCAAAAGCCAACGCGTCATGAATTGTTATATTTTCCCTTCCCCGAGGGATGTGGAAGCAGCTCGTAGAGCATGAGCAAGTTCTTGTCCACTTTGGGGATTGCTTAGAGGGATTTGAGCAAGTTTTTGTCCACTTTGGGGATTGCTTAGAGGGATTTTCAGTGCTTGGAGAGGGGGTGCCAGAGCCGGGGACAGGAAGGTGGTATGGACAGGAAGGTGGTATGGACTGGATGATCTCTCACAGCCTCTACCAACCTTGTGGCAGAGAGACACCATTTCACAGCAGCGTCAGTTGACGTCTTGGCCCGTTGTGGGTGTACCTTCAGGGCATCCTTTGGGGACATTAGATTGAGGGGCACCTTCTCCTTCCTTGCAGGAATGACAAACCAAGAAACCGTACGGCAAATCACCAGGGGCTACCGCCTTCCCCGGCCCAGCTCCTGCCCTCCCGAGATCTACAGCATCATGCTGGAGTGCTGGAACGTCAACACGGAGGAGCGTCCTACCTTCCTGGCCCTGCGGGAGAAGCTGGGCTTCATCTACAGACGGCTGCTCAGCTCCCTCTCCTGAGGGACCCCTTCCCACCATCCTTCCTGCACGAGCCTCTCCAGGCCAGCTCTTGCCAAGCGGCTCCTTCCTCCTGGTTTCGTTTGCCGTCTGGCAGGGCTCCAAGAAAAGCACAACCCACCCCAAAAAGCAGCCCGTGTCCCCTCTCGCTCAGGATGCAGGGAGGTGGACAAAGGAGAAGGCAATGAGTTGGGGAGAACTCGGTGCCAGCGCTTGGCAGTGCAGCAGTCTGGAAAAGCCCCGTGGCAGCGAAGGCATCACTCAGCGTTTACATCTTCATTCAGCCAGTAGGGTGGGAGGTCCCTGCCGCTCCCCACGCCGACGTGAAGGTTTGTAGTTTGTGTTGAGTTGTGGCTCCACTTGATTTTTCTTGTAGCGTGTGTCCGGTGTATTTATCAATAAATGTGTGCGCATCCAGCCACGTGAGTCCTTGCGGGGCATCGCTGGACCCTCGGCCCTCGCCATGCTGCTCCCCTCCCTGCCCAGGAAGCAATGGTTTGCGACCAGTCCCGCTCTTGCAACCGCAGATATAACCTTTGTTGTGTCTATTTGGTCTCTGTTCATGCAGGTGTGCATTAAACTGTGTGCCTCTGCCACCCCTATCCCAGGCAGCAGCCCTGCTTGCCCCGAGGACCCTGCACAGGCATCTCCTGCCGGGGCTGCTCCGCTCTGGCTCGTTGCCTTCCTCACCATCGTGTGGTTATTCCAAGAAAAATGGATGTCTGGCTTCAAATATTTAACACCTGCTTAGCCCAGGTGCAGGCAGCACTTGGTAGAAAGCTGCTTTGCTCTTCATCGCACCCATGGTGCAAAGCCAGGAGATGCTGCTACCGCTCCCCAGCTCCTTGCCCTACGCCGGGGTACGGCATCGCAGAGGGACCTTGGGGGACCTTTTGTTCCCCCACGCACGCTCTGGGAGGCCGGGCTGTCCTTGGCGGCAGTGGAAGGACTCGGTGAAAAGCGTCCCCGGGAGCAGTGCCAGAGCGGGAGGCCGGGGCAGGCAGCCTGCCTGGGGCTGCTTGAGCACCGATGCGCTCGGCGCACTGGTGGTGGGGAGAACGCCCTGCAGGGGGGGGGTGACAGCCCACCTCCCGCAGCCGGGACTGCTGGGGTTTAGGCTTCCTCCCGACAAGCCCACGGGGCCTGTTTGCAGGAGACGGGGGGGAGCAGTAGGACTGGAGCAACGGCAGAGCTGGAATGTATCATGTTAATAAAGTTTATGCAACACGCTCCACGCCTGAGCCGCCCCCGCGCTGGGCGGAACGGCAGAAACGAGTCGGGCTGTTAATTGGGCAAGTCTCCGTGCGCGAGGGGCCTGCAAAGGGGATGGGGGAATGCGGTTTAGGTGCGTGATAAATTCGGATCCGGCCACGCTTCCTCTGACGCCCGAGCAAGGGTGAGGGGCTGCCGAGCCCTCGGGAGCTGCGGCCGTGCCCCGGGGAAGGCGACAGCTCCGCGTTAGACCGTTCGCAGCTGGAAAAAGCTAAAAAAAGGTTGGGTTTGCTGCGGCGTTTGGACGCGGTTGCAAGAGGAAACCCTCACCTTGCAAAGCATTTTGCAGCCTGATCAAACACCTGCGCGCTGAGCACACGTGCGCACAGCCCAGGTCCCCTCCCATGAGAAACTGAAGCCCGAAGCCGCGGCCGGCGGGCGATGGGTTTATTGACCGTCACCGAAGCGCTGGGACACACGTGGTGCAGCGAGATATTAAATTTGCAGGTCTGGCTGCCACCAGATGGAGCTGAAAACGAAGCAGGAGGAGCGGGGTGTGCGTGGGGTGGCCGGGGCTGGCGTGGGGAGCCGCGGGGTCCCTGCGGAAGCCGGTGGGGCTGGCAGGGCCGCGGGCGTCACGTGCGTGGCCACGAACCATGGGTTTGTGACAGGTGGTGTGGAGCGGGGGGGGACATGGGGACACGGGCCAAGCCGGCGCTGCCCACGGCAGCTTTTCCTTCCTCCTCCACAACTCCATTAAAAGCCGATCCGCTGCCTGGGTTTGCCCTCCCGCACGGTCTGCTGGGGTTTGGCATTTCTCTGAGTCATTACTCACCGTCTAAAAGTAGACAGAGTTGGTGGGGGGAGTCCAGATTTTCTCATCGTCTTCCAGAATCTCAGCCTGGGCAGGGCACCCAGCTCCCCCCCGCCCAGAATCGACCCCGCCACAGGGACCGGGCTCTTCCCAAAATCCATTCCCCAAAGGCAAAGGGTCCCCACTGCTTTCCGAACCCCTCCGAGGTGGGCATTGCAAACACGTGTCGTCGAAGGCATTCGCCTGCTCTGGTTTCAGCCTGGCACGTTCCCCATTCGTGCGTTCAATTTGACCGAGTGGCATTTGAAAACAGTGTCGGGCCAACGCGACGCATTTGAGCTTGCTGCTATTTTTAAGGTCCCACCCTGGCTTTTGATGGGTGAGGGGGAAGCAAAGCTGCTGGAGGGAAAAAAAAACCATAATAAATAAATAAATCAAAATTCCCCAAGCAGCAAGAGGCAGGCAAGGAAAAGGAAATATTTCTCACGGCGGGGCTGCTGCGAGGGCTCCTCGGAGGCGGCGGGGTGGCACGAGGGACGCTGCAAGGGACGAGGGCGAGCGGAAAGCACCGGCTGGTTTTTTTTGCCCAAAGATGTGAGTTAATCAACAGTCAAACCACAGAGGCAGGAGGCAGCTGGGGAGCAGAAGGGGGGGGGAACGTCTGTCCCCGGGGGGGTTTGGTGCCATGGGAGACGAGTGCTTGCCCCTCCGAGAGCAAGCCTGGCAGGGGGGGATGTTTAGGGAGGGGTATGGTATATAAAAAGCCCCTTTGTTTGTCTCGCTTCTGCTGCCCAATGAATCCCTGATATCCCACCACAGCCGGGCAGCACGATGACCCGAGACAGGGGAAATCAGCTGGAATCATAGAATCGTTCAGGCTGGAAAAGACCCGTAAGATCCTTGAGTTAACCCAACACTGCCAAGTCCACCCCTAACCCATGTCCCTCAGCGCCACGTCTACGCGTCTTTTTAAATCCCTCCAGCCGCTTCCCTGGACAGCCCGTTCCAATGCGCGACAACCCTTTTGGTGGAGAAATTTTTCCTAATATCAAATCTAAACCTCCCCTGGTGCAACTTCGGGTGGTTTTCTCTCATCCTATCACTTGTTACTTGGGAAAAGAGACCGACCCCCCCCCCACCTCCCCCGCACCGCAGTGGGGATGGAAACAGCACTAAAATAAACATGCTTGGCTGTCAGGTGCGTCTTAACATGCCTGAGTGCTGCCAAGGGGCAAAAAGGCCCCAAAAGCACCAGGAACTCAGTCTGGTGGCGGGTATCAGGCTCTCCCTGGTCTTTTTCACCTCCAGCAGAGCAGGAGCCTGAGTTTGTGAGACTTTACAGACGTTCAGAAAAATCCCCTTTAATTCAGCAGGGCTTTTTCAGGCAGTTTTGCTCCGCTGGATAGGGAGCCGCTGGCATCAGGGCAGCCACTCACTGATGCTGCGGTCACGGCTGTAACTCCGACTTGCCCGGCAGCAATGTGGGAACCTTCACGTAGTGTCCGAAACAGGCATGGAGGAGCACCGGAGTGCTGGGGGCATCGTGGCAGGCGGCCAGAGCTGGGTCAGGCCAGGGAAAACACCCACCTGAAAACCAGGGATGCAGGATTGGTGCCTTTGCTGTGCCACAGCCCGCCCCCCCCCCCCCCCCCCCCAAAGGGTTCCTGGGGACAGTCGCTGGGTTTGACCCTCTGCAGTCACGAGACCAACAAGCAAACACAGCAATATTGACTTTACCTTTGTTCATCCACACTTTAATCTGCTTGCGGGCTTGGAAAAAATATTTATCTCTCCAAAACACAGGGCTTCGGCTGGGAACCAGCAGCTGATGAGACCCCGCTGCTCCCCCAGGGGCAATCAGCAGCCAAAGGGGGTTGCCGGGACATGGGAAGACCCCGGGGCAACGCTTGCTGGTACGAGCCAGTCCCACAGCCACCCTTCCCAGCTCACCAGCCAGACAGCACGCCCCGTCTTGCCTTCCTCAGAAAGGAATTTTTTTTTTTTTTTTGCTTGATTTTTCTGTGTTTTGCAAACTTTAGAGGCTGCCACGTGCCTCCTGTGATACACAGCCATACGCTTGTAGGCACAACGCCTCCCCCTATCCCCCAGCAGTTTGCTGCCCCGCTGGAAGTCACGTCATATCAGCCGTGGGGTGACGTGCTGACGTGGACATGGAGGTGACCCCAAGGGCACTGGCAGCCTCCGGGGTCCAAAGTGTCCACACAAGGCTGCTGACGACCTTGGTGAACCACCCCCCCCAGCCATTCCCTTTGGATGCAACGCTTCCGCAGGAGGAGTGGAGGTCCCAGTGCTGCCCCGGCCCCTCCTAGGGACAGAGGGGACACAGCCCCTGAGGAGATGCTGCCCGGAGATGCAGAGCTCAAGGAAAAGCTTACACAACACTTTTCCCTTCAAGAACCAAGGAGCAGGGCTGGAAGCGACCCTGGATGCCCCTCCGGCACGGATGAAAAGCGGAGCAGCCACCTCCCCCCCGCCAGCTGCTCCCTGAACCCGGCTCTGCCCTTCGCCCCTGCCCGCACAGTACAAAGGGGGGTACAAAGTCACCGCTCAGGGGTCCCACAGCCCCCGGCTGCCATCGAACACCTGGTGCACACAGGGACTGTCCCGTACCCACTGCTGGGGCTCAGAGCAGAGCAGGAAGATTTGGCACCTTTAAATCGAGCCCTGCCAGGGTTTTGTTTGCCTCCAGCAGGAACAGGGACCTTGCCCCCTCGCACGCTGGCACCTGCAGGCTCTTGTTTTCTCGGTGCTTTAGGAGGAGCACGCCCCAGCTCTCAGGCTGATCGGAGAAGGGTCAAACAGCCAAGCTGACTAATTCAAGGCAAACATCAGCCAAAACACTGCTCAGGGCGGCACAGCACATGGGCCAGCTGGGTGCCAGGACTGCCCAGCCCATTGCACCCCCTGAGCTCCATCCTGACATCAGACCCACGAAACGCGAGCCCTGAGCGAGCCTTATTTCTCCCTTGGTTATGGAGGGCTGACTCTGCACCCAAATCCTTCCCCCAGCCCTGACCAGACCCAGGCGCTCACTCCTACCCCCGCAAGGCATCGGAGCAGGGCAGGGCTTTGTGCTTGGGGTGGAAAACGAGTTCAGCGCCAGCAGGGACAGGCTGTGCAGCCAAGGGAGGAGGAAAAGGTGGGGGGAGGCATCTGCAGCATCACGGCAGCCCGTCCGGATCTTGCTCACATGCAAAACACACACGCACCAGTGAGTCACTGGCACCACCACCACCGTGCCAGCCGGCGCTACCAGACCCTGCGGGAAATGCTGCGGTGGGACGCTGTGCCGTGTCCCCATCCGTCCCCACCGACATCTGCAGCGCCGCTCCGCCTCCCTCCCCGGATGAAGAACAACCCTCAGGGTTTTAAAAGGCTGCTCGACTTTATTAGTTGCCATTGTACAAGTACAAGGTAAATAAAACGTGTTACCGAGTCTGCGCGGAAAGGGCGTAGTTGCATTAAGAAAAGAGTAAAAAGGCTGGTGTGGGAATCATCAAGGGGGTTTGCTGTGCTTTTTTTATCACCTTTTTTTTTTTTTTATCACCTTTGCCTTGGAGCAGCCTGCCTACTCTACGGGGTGAGGGGGGGGAAGGGGCTGTGCCCGCCGGTGTGGGGAGCAGCCGCCCACCCGCTCATGCTGAGGGCCCGGAGCTGGGCTCACTGGCATGGCGCCGCCGTCCCGCTCCTGGGGCCGGCACCAAGCCACACGCCATCGGTCCTGCTGTCACCCGCAGCGCTCCCAGGCTGCAAGAGAGAGCGGAGAAAGGGTCAGGCCATTGCGTTGTCGCCCTGCATTTATTTTTGAGCAAAGGAGGGGGTGCCCCTGGGCATGAAGGGACCCTTGGGTCAGGATGCACCTTGAGGGATGTCCCCCACTGTGCTGCAATGGCACTCCCCTGCATCACCTCCTCCTAGGAAAGCACTCACCTCTCCGGGGACTCCGACACGGTTGTCATGGCCGGGTGAGTCGTCTTCCCAAAGAAGAAGCTGGCCCACCAGTGGCCGGGGTCGGACTTGGGCAGACCTGGGGGGAACAGCACATGCCAAGGAAGGTCCATGTCAGCGCAACCCAGGCAGCCCCGCTGCCACCCCGGTCTCATCCCACAAGGAGAGGCCGGGTCACCTCCAGTAAGACTTACACTGGAGGGGCTGGCAGAAGAATCCCCTGAGCTGGGACAGGTCGCACTTACCCGGGGGGTGGGGGATGACCTCCCCAGAGTACTCCGAGCTGCCGCAGGAGCTGTTGCTGGATGTGGAGCTCAGGCGCCCTGTGGAGAAATCGTGGCCATCAGAGCCACCCCCGACCCTTGGTCGTGCCATGAAAAGCAGAGCACGGTCTTGATGTGGCCGTCCCTGGGGCAACACGGCTCAGTCTCGTCACTACCTCCTTCCACTACTTGCCCAGCTTTAGTGCCAAGTCAATAAAAACCACTGGGAAGGAAATACACTGGTGAGGTTACGAGCTGGCCAAGAGCAGGCTGCAGAAAAGCACCTGAACCCCTCTGCAGGAAAAGACTTGCAATCCCAAGGACATTATTTAATGGTTTTGCATCTGTATGCAACACTTGGGACGCCTTTGCAGATGACTTGAGGCCAAGAAGATGCAGATTCCTGCATATAATCCATGCAATTTTAGTCCAGCTGCTACAAGCCTGCTCCTAGTTCCACCTCAAGGGGAATACTGTAATTCCCTCTGGTTTAGGCAATCCATTAAACCAGAAAGCCTCTCCCCTGGAGAGCTACCGGTAGCTACCATTGCCCAGACTGGCTTTGCAGCTCATTTCCACCAGCAACAGTGCAAGATGCATTCGAAGCCATCACCTCCCCTCACCTTAACACGTGAAGGAGTCTGCAAGACCCATCTCCAACTGGTACAAACTGGGCAGGGGCTGTGGTGGTCCCAGGGAGGGTCCGAGCAGCAGGAGGGGGCGGCTGCTGGCTGCCCTCCTTTCTCAGCAAGGAGCCTGCCGGCTCTCCTTGGGCTCTTAAACCTGAGCGTCACCTCTGTCGGAGCCACGTCCCCTCGAGCCTGGCAGGGCATCCTGCCCATTTCCCACCTCCCCGCGCCCCCCCCAGCCCCCGGCGCAAGGCCTTACTTCTGTGGTAGTTGTGCGTCGCCATGAGCGAGCCGCTGGATGGGATGGATGCCATGGTTCTCGATCTCGGTTCTTGTGCAGATCTAAAAACCTGCAAGCGAAAAAGGGGGCAGCCGTCATTGCAGGGGGGCCTCAGCGCAGCCCCCACCCACCCAGGGCCTGACCTGTACCCACACATGAGTTTAAATGCTTTAAATGTGATTTTTCCGAGCGATTTGTGATCCCACCAGCGGCACCGCACTGGCTACAGGGGTCAGTGCTCATGGTGCTACACATGGTTCAAACCCGCAGCTGCAGAGCTGAGCCAAAATAATTCCCTCGAAAACGACTGCTCGCAAGATCACAGGGAGCAGAGGCCTGGCAAGTCTGCACAGCGCCTTTCCCACACCGGTTTTTTTGCTTTCTTGCAGAAATGCTGTTCCCTTTGCCGTACCCACGCCGGGGAGTTACGACATCCCCAGCAGAGATTGCGTAAGTAGCAAAGGAGCGTTCAGCTCGGGGCACACACCGAGGAGGGGTTTTGCGCGAGGGGTTCCAGCCCCAGCCTGTCCCCAGCATCACCTCCGCCACCCCCCAAGCCGGGGGGCAAAACTCCCAGCCCTGCACAACGCATCCCCCTCCCCTCCATCCTCCTCTCCGGGCGAGAAAATCCCTCTCCCTGGCCCCAGCATGCCCAATTCTGAACTTGAAAAGTATTTTTCTCCTCCTGGTACAAAGCACCCCCCACCCCCTCCGGCTAAGACGCTGACTCTTCCCACACCCCACGGTCTGACCCCCCCCCCCTTCTTCAAGCAAACTCCAAGAAGGCCCAGACAGCCAAAGGTGCCACTTGCCAGCACAAGCCACTGTTCCCTGGGCCTGCAGGAGGACGCCGAGCCCTCCCCGCCATCCCGATGAACAGCAAAAGCACCGACCCGGGCTGTGAGCTGAGTGCGGGGGGAGGCACCCAGCGCCCCGGGACCCCCCCTACCACCATCCCCCGGCTGTCCAGCTCCTCCCCAGCTCCTGATGGGGCCTTCCCTGGCCTAACGATGCGCCCACTTGTTGGGTGTCCTGCTACAGAACGCCCTCCACGCGCCCACGGCCCCGTTAATACAGTAGCCCTTGGTGGGGAAACTGAGGCACGGAGCCCTCTCCCAGAAGTTTCACCCTAACTGGGTGCAGCCTTGCAGCTGACCCTTTCCAAAGCAACCCCCACCCACTCCCCAAATTGATACAGGCTGCCCCGTTACACCCCCCTTCCCCGACACCCGGTCGCAGCTCACCTGGGCCTGGGCGGCGGGGTCCGGCGGGCGGGCACTAGGGCAGCGGGGCGGCGGCGGCGGCGGCGGCGCCGCCCGGGGAACGCAGCGTCTGCGTCCGCTCCGCACCGCACGGCCTGAGCCGCGGTGCTGCCGGCTCCGCCCCCCGCCCCGCCGTTATATCCCCTCTGGCCACGCCCCCACGACATCTCCGCCAATTGGGATGTGGGGGCGCGGCAAGACACGCCCCTTCCCCCCGCAGGGGGCGGGGCCTCCGCGGGCAGCGGGTCCGCAGCGCCGAGCACCGGCCGGGCGGGATCAGCCGTACCCGGGGCGGGGGGGGGGCTTCAAAATTAGAGTATAAATGAACAGATAGATAAATATGTGTTTGGAGGGATTCTGAGCTGGCTGGGCTGTATTAATTTGGGAGAAAAAACCTTTATTTTAGAGGAAAAAGCCTGCAGCAAGGCCTAACTGCAACCCACACCGAAATATGACTCAATATTTGCGTGCCGGTATAACGTACTATATGGATGGTGGTATATAAACCACTGGTATTGCAGGGTACGAGTCCTAAGAGCCAAGGCAGTGCCGAATCTACAAAACTACAGAAAATTGCTTTCTGCACGGAGTGAAAATGCGGCTGAAAACACAAAGTGAACCCGCTTTTAGGTGTCAAAACACTCAGAGCCTCGCAGTATCTCCACAAAGGCAGCCTGATATTTGCTATAGCTAAAGCTGTTTATTTATTCTCTCTCCCAAATTCAGTAATACTTCCGGGCAGAGCTGCAGGCCGGCACGCTCAGGGTTTGCAATAAAATTGTTGCAGTTTGAGTGCAACTGCAGGAAACAACGTTTTTGGGGGGCGATGCTTTAGGCATTTTAGGCCATTTTAGGCCAAAGACAGGAGGGAGCTCGTATCCCAGCCTGGGGTGGTTCTGGCACAAGCTCTTGGTGCAATGGGGTTCATTCCTGCCCCACTCTGTGATTTTTGTTATTAAACTGGAGTCACCCCCTACGCGCCAGCTCCAGGAGAGGCAGCGCCGGGTCGCTCCAGGAGGACATCGATCTCCCCACGCAGCTCGTGAGGCTGCAAAAGGGCCGAGCTGCCCTTGAGGCTGTGTTCCTCAGCCCCCGCCCCCGCATGGGGACACCCTGGGTGACCCATGTCCCCAGTTCCCCCCACCTGTCCCATGGCACCGGGCAATACTCCAGCCATCACCACTGGGACGGGCGCCTTCCCTCATGCACAGCCCATGTGGATGCTCCCAGGAAATCGGCCGGGACAGCTTCGGGGAAAGCCTTGGCACCACAAGGCTGTAAATAAATTGTTTATTTACCCCAGAGGTTAATAAACCTCAAATAAAAACAATTAATTGTTTTATTTACCCCAGTGGTTTAAGGACCAACACAGGAGCATGCGTGATCCAGCTTGGGACCAAGTTGCCCCAGCCGTGCCTCAGTTTCCCTGTGGGTGGTGCCGACTCAGCTCTTTCCAGGGCAGGAGTTGGCTAAAGGCTGCGATGGACTTTGAATACACAAATACCGACGAGCAGTTTAAACCGCCACGCGGTTGTTTTCATGCCCAGCATCCAGCTTTGCTTTTGTGCCTCAGGATTAGGTTTGATCCGTGGTATAATTTCGGGGTCCTGGGGACCCCCAGGCCAGCCTTGCTGGCTGCAAACCACAAAAAGCCCCAGGGAGTGAGCTCAGGAGGTTTTTCTGGCCCAGATGGGAAAGATAGAAAGGCTAAAATTTGGGTGCTTCAGATCTGAAAAGTCACTTTTGTTTTAGTGAAGCTGTGTCGTTTCTCTGGTTCCTCCTCAAATCCTTCCTGAGAGATGTAGCCCTGTACCCTAAATCACTCTAATAATCTTCAAAGCAATAAAAGTATATTGATAGAGAGATTATATTTTATAATGGAGTATATTCTCCCCAGCGGGTACAGGATGGCTTTGTACCCCACTGAGTCTGAGTGGGCTAATTGCTTTAATTAATGATAGAGCAGAGACGAACAAACACTTCCTAGTCCCTTTGCGCAGCGACGCCGCTTACACCCGCGCTTGGGGCTGCTCTTTAAAGGATCAGCTCACACAGCAGATAGCACCGGCGCTCACCCATGGCACCGGGGCTCACCCATGGCAGCGGGGGATGAATCGGGGCTTCGTGGGTCCAGGGGGGATCGGTCTCCTCGGGCGGATGAATTACAGTCTCCAACAAAACCTTCCTGCTCTGCTCTTCACCCCAAAGCCAAATCCGTTTCACCTTAATGATGCAGCGGGAGCAGCAGCAGTGGGACGGAGCAGCCGGGGCGGACTGATGGAGCATCCAGCCTGGTTTCCCAGGATAAAGCCTGTCCTGGGTGTGTTGAGAAGAGGAAGATAAATTTGCTTTGTATTGATCAGGAATCAATTATTTTAAAAGGAAGCAGATGACAAGATTTGGATAGATTTTTCTCTTTGATTTTCCTCTAATTAGAGCCTCTGAGTTGACTGCAACTCTCCTCACAGTTTGCTTTTGAGCAAAGTTTCCATGTTTTCCTTTTCTTTTTTTTTTTTTTTTTTTAATTAAATCTGGCTCTCCAGCCTCCATGTTACAACCAGCTTTTGTTATCTGCTGGTTGTGTGCGCCGCTGGGAAATAGCCTTTCTTGTCACATTTCATACATGGCAGAAACATCTGGCCACCAGCAAAGGCTGCGGAGCCGAAGGAGCTGCTGCCTCTGGGCTCTGCCAGCACTTGGGGGACATCACAGCTGGGTCTCAGCTGACGCTGGGGCGCCCCAGCGCCCCACCAATGAGGCTTAATGCTGCTGCCAGATTCCCTCTGGGGATGCGACATCCCAGTGGCTTCAGGAATTCGGTGAAGGGTGAGAAAGCCGCCCAGCAGCCCCTTCCCCACCACCCTGCGCCGGAGCAATTCCCACCACCGGCACGGCAGAACTGCAGGTTGGAGCTCGCTATAGCGCTGCAGGGCCTGATCCTGCTCCGCTGGGGGTTTTGCTTAATTCTCCCCCTACTGAGGACCGCCCGATGGTGAGGAGGGAGCAGGTGCGACCTGTGCTCAGCCTCTGCCCTCCTCCTCCTCCTCCTCCTCTTCCTCCTCCTGCGCTGCGTTTTCCCGGCTGCGTTGCTCCGTGCCGGGTTTGGGATCCGGGCAGCGTCCGTCCTGTGCAGGCAGCTGCTGCCACCTATGGATAAAAAATAGCCAAAATGTTCACCCCAGACGCTACACGGGGGCCACCAGCTCCTCTCTGCCCTTTGCAGCCGCACAGAGGTCAGAGGAAGAGCGTTTGCGAGCTCAAACCCATGGTCGCGCCATGGCTCGACACAGGCAGGAGTCTGTGCCACCTTGGCAGGAGAATAAGCCAAAGTCGGATCGGGGCACACACCACTGTCCCCGCAGCGCCGGGAGCAGCGCTGCTCTCGTCACCTCCAGTTTGTGCCAAGGGGTGCGGGCATCCAAGGCTGATTTCCCAAAAGGCTCGGGGAATGGGCATCAGCGCCCCCCAAAATTTTGAGTCTGATCTGCATTGTGGAGAGAATGAGGCAGAAAGCCACAAACTGCCTGATTTGCCTATGCAAAAGGAACATCTCCAATCTGGAAAGAGCAGTGAAGAGAGATGACCACTGCTTGTTGTAACCCAGAGGCTTTAGGTGAACTTGGTCCCACGAGTTCCTGACTTTTGGCCCATCTGTTCCTTTGGGAAAACCGGAAAATCGCCCTGCAGAAACCAGCAGCGGCGCTGAGCAGGATCCATCTCTCTACAGAAAACTCTTAGAGCAGCATCTCCATCGTGGGAGTGAGGGAGATTTCACTGCCATCATATGCAAACAGATTCCACGCTAATATAAATCCTTGGGCTTTGATGGGGTTGGTTCAGCAATGAATTTTCTCATTAAGTTCCCCTTATTTTTCCCTCTGAATGCACCCGAAGCTTATGCTGTTAGCCAGGTATCTCCATTAGCAGCCCTTTGACTAAAGCGATCAGAAGATACAGGCAGGCAGGGCTCTTTCGGCTCAGTGGCCGTGGTTTAATAAGAAAAGCCATCCCCAGGATTAGTGCAGGCTTTTCCTAACTCGGAGATGCGCACGGCTGCCAAAACAAACACATCAAGCTCTTGTAGCTTGATACGGCACCGGTCGCCTTTGCTGTAAAACCAGTGTGGTCCAGGAGCAACCCAGCATCCTGCAAACAGCACTAAACCAGAGGGAAGAGGTGTCTTATCTCACCTGGGCTTGACCTAGATCAGGGTCTGTCCCCTCCTCGGCACACGGGGAGATTTACAGGATCAGCTTCTCGCAGCCCCCGCAGATGCTACATCCAGGTGTCGGAAATGTCAGGGTGTCCCTAATGAGATGCATTTGAGGTGGTGTTTTTCTCCTCACCTGGTGCTAAAAATGATTTCAGAGCATGGAAATGTTCATCCTGGCTGCTTCCCAGATGGACAACAGCTCAGACTGAGCAGTTTTATCCTCCGCATCCTCTTCCCTGCCAGCGGCATCTCGGAGAACTGGAAGAAATAGAGCAGTGACATTAAAATGACAGTTTGGAGGGTGAGGAGCCGTGCAGGAGTTAAACTCTTCCAAGGAAATCCGAGTTTAGGTGAGGAGCTGCTGCCTTTGACCTGGGGATGTGCACCCAAGGGTGTCTTGTAACCCCTGGGGTGCTGCTGAGCTTGGAGAGGTGGGATGAGGGAGCAACGTCAGATGCAGGAGGAGCTGCATCCCTAGGGATGAGTTTCCAATCATTTTATCTCTGAGACCACCACCGCTCTCTCAACCTGGCTGAATTTGGGCCAAGAAGCCTGCGAGCTGCTTGCTGGGGACATAGAGGTACAGGGTTACGTGTGTGTTGTGGTTTCTTAAGGAAAGGGATTAGAAATCAGGCCAGCCTGCCAGGCTGATCTCCGTACCGGCTCCCGAAAGGTGGCAGACGGGTCCCCGGGCTGCGCGGGGCTCCCAGCTCATCGGGGATTTGTGCCACACGCAGAGATTTTGCTCCCCTGCATCGTTGCAACAGGATTCACAGCTTAAGTTGGCACTGACGGGGGGGGTCAGGTAACGCAGCCGGGGGTGGCCCCATCTCCCCCAGCTGCCCCGATGGCCCCGGCGCCTGGCACCCTGGGGACAGCCCTGCGTTCCTTCCCGGTCCAAATGCGCAGCCTTAGCAACATCCGCCGCTCGTACGCGGCATTTTAATAAAGGACGGAGAGTTATTAAGGCCGTTGAGTTACCGCTGGGGGAGGAGTTTCGCTCCATGACTGCATGATGGCTGGCTGTTATTAAAAAGTGTTTAAGATGAGAAGCTGTTGTGCTGGGCTCCCAGGTGAACGTGGGCACCGGGAGCCGATGTGGAAGATGCCTCGGCACCCACGACCCCGGAGCCTTTCCATGGCAGAGCTGAGTTTTAGGGCTAAATACCTACAAACACCAGTGCCGGGGCATGGCTGCCCTTGGGTGGAGGGATTTCCCAGTCTTGACCCCAGAACTCAGCCGTTTGGCGGAAAAGGGGATTCTGGAGGAGCATCTCCACAGCATGCCTGGACCCACGTGCTACCACCATGCCCAGGATGGATGGGGACAATTTTAAAGGCCATTGTCCCTTCAGAATTGCTACCTCGGATCGCCTTGGGCACCCCATGGCTGTGTCTACACCGAAACCCCGGGGGGCAGGTCCCAAAGGTGTGAGCAGGACGGTGGGTCCTTGGGTGCAAGCCCACCCTGCACAAGGCATGCTGCTGTCCCAGCAGGGGTGACACCAGACACCATCCCCAGCTGGCCGGGTGGCTGGAGGGCTTGGGCATCTTGTTATCGCTTCCAAAGTTTATTTTTAAACCTCTGGCTCTGATTTAAAGGTATCAGCAGCATGTGCTGAGTGCAGGACCTCAAAATACTCCCCTCCCCCTCCCTCTCCTGCTTTTCTGTCCCATCATTTCTGTCTTCATCTCCCCTCTCCAGGTCTACTGCACGAGCGTGAGCTGAAAAACCTTTAATTTAATGAAATCTTCTCCTGTTTGGTGCCTTGGGCCGTGATTGCTGCCAGGCAAACACACGGAGAGAGGCATGACATGTCAACACGGGGGCCTGGAAAGGTTGACCTCAAAGCCAACCTCATGTAAACATGCTCTAGAAACCTCTGGGAGATGCAGCGGGGAATCCCATCGCATCTTAACCCCAGTTAAGCTGGGGTTTAACTGAATTGAGAATACCCGTTTTACGTGCTCCGGCACTGGCACTCAGGTTTGCCATGGGATGCATGTTGTGTAGACAAGGAGAGGATGGCCCGGGTCTTGGTGTTTTGAGCTTGTCCGCTTCTAGCAGACAGCAAATGCCAAAACATCTGGGTGCAAAGTCTCTGCAAAGCCTCCAAAACTGGTGTGGAAGGAGCTGGAAGCCTGAGCATGGGAAGAAGGAAACCTAACAGCGTTCACCCCATCCATAAAGCTGCCCTTTATGGAAGGACAACTCCTTTGTGGAGGACAACTGCTGCCCTACACGCCTCTGATCTGCTTTTCCGATGGCTATTGCATGAGACCAGCATAAGACGCTGCATTTCGGCTTTTCAGGGAAAATACCTCTATTGCTTTGCCCGTGAAGAAGGAAGGAAATAGCAATTTGTAGTCATTCCTGTCTCCAGCCCTGGCTTTTCCCCGGCGAGGGCAGGGCTTCTGGGACGACATCAGGGCAGACATCCCTCATGGCTGCTGGATGCTCTGCCCAAACCCCTGCCTTCAAAGGAGACCTGATGCATTTTACAGAGACAAAACCACAAGCACTCAGTTAGCTGAACGCGTTGCTCACGGGAGGAAACACCCCCAGCGTGAAGGCAAATCCAGGCAGGCAGCCTGGGGTGTTTGCATCCCAGATACATACAAATTACCGGCACTGCGGATTATTCACTCTCCCGGTCACACCGTGCAGGGCCTCTTTGGGAAAAAAAAAATAATCACAATTATTATGGCTGGACGAATGGGAATTTTAGCACAGCTTAAAGCATCAGATCCTAACCCGGGGGCTGGATGGGGTGGAGGTGATGGTGAAAGGGGTGAGAGGTACCTGCCACGCATGTGTGCAGCCTGCCTGTCCCTTCAGGGTGGCTTCTGTTTTCTTGAGTGACCCCAAATCATTTGGTGGTGATTTTTGGGGTGGCGGAATCACGCCTAAATAGGATGTACAGGAATTTTTTCAGCTGGGACCTGAATCTGAAGCCAGATGGATGGAGACGAGGTGCTAAACTTCAGCCGCCCCCGGATTTTGGCTGCTCAGGTCTCTTTTATTTTACGTAGCTGAACGTTTCAGGACAGGTTGCCACTATTTTCCAGGAGCGAAAATAGTTCTAATTGGGCATGATGGTCCACAGGAACCACACATGTTTGGTGAACACCTTTTTTCCAGGCACCGGCCAGACCTGGGCACAGAGCTGTGGCTTTAAGCTTCTCGGAGGCTGGGCGTAAGGTGGCTTAACCCAGCCAGGATTAGCCAGGTCCCCCAGCCCTCCCTTCTACTCGTGTCTCCTACTATTTATAGTCCGATGGCCCGGCACGCTTCATTTTGTTGCAGAAGTAAAGCACAGTGCACTGCCCATTTCTCTTTTCCCTGCCTGGGAAAAGGGATGAAAATCCAAATTCTCTTTACTGGAGAAGGAATGGAGAGAGGAGTGCTCCGTCAGGCACTGCCTTGGCCCCAGCAGGACCTGGGATTTACTCCGTCTCCATGAAGACTTCATTAGCTTCCAGGCTGCCTGCAGCCCTTGTATAAAAAGGGGAGATTATTTTTTTGGCAAAGCCCTAAAATATGGATAGGAAGAATAAGGGATTTATATACCCACCCCTCCTAGGCGTTATCGCACCTAATGTCCATCCCCAGCACATCCCAGACCCAGGGTAACGCTACTGCTCCTACCCTAAAGCAAGGCTGGGTCAATCCCTTTAATTGCTGGGTTACGGTCTTCCTCTTGGAGGTTTATTTTTCCTGGCACTCAGGGATTTTAGGTCGCGCAAGGAATGCTGCATAAAAGATATCTTTCCTATCATGTTTCTAAGAAAGTACCAGTGAACTATAACATTCATGAAAAAAATAAAGTCTCTCTTTAAGCCTTAATGTGAGGTTAGTAGCATTTTAGTCTACATGATGTGTCAGTTTTTAACCCTTAGACTGCGAAGGTAAGAGTACCTTCATGAGAGTACCTAAGAATACTTGACTTAGTTGTTACGTTCACTGGAAGGATGGTCTGGGCCCTAGAAATGGCCTGGACTGTAGTTTAATTCAAAATTAGCTTTCCTTTGACCTATATTTGTCTTTGGGACACAGAAAATTTTGCATTAGCCTTGTAATTTCACAGTTGACACAGGTATAAATATTCTGACCACTACATGGTTATATTTTTTTTATGCAAAGAAAATGTCGTGGTATTACCAAAGGAAATTACTTGTGGTTTCCTTGTCCTCCTGGGACTCGAACCCCATCTCCCTTTAAATGAGGTGTTTTTAATAAACCACAGATTCCTGAGCAGCAAATATACGCGCTGCAGGTGCAGAAATCTGTTTTGCTCTCCTTGCCCCTTGCTTTGCTGTTTGGTCCTGGGCTAACGCTTTTCCACTGAGGCAGAAATGTGGGTTGGTGGCTGCGAGGCTTTGCCCTGGGACGTGTTTGCCCCGAGTGCCGTGCAGGGACCCCTCTCCTCCCAGCACGTGTGGGAAAACAGCCCTTTTGCACCACTGGCCTCGCTAGGGATAGAGCAAGGGCTGTGGTACTTGGTGGCCCTGGGCTCCTGTCCCACGCCAGCCCTGTCCCTTCACCCCCAGGCTGACAAGGGGGATCCAAGGGGGTCCAAGCCCCACTTGGCCTCCATCTACGCCACTCCCCTGGACCGGGATTTCCATAAATTCCCCTCTCTTCCAAAAAGCCCTTTCTTCCATCTCCCTCTATGCCTCCATCTTCCTCCTATCCCTCTATCTCCAATCTCTTCTTCTCCCCATCTTTCCATATCTCTCTCGTGCCTTCATCTTCCATCCCTACATCTCTTCTATATCTCCTGTCTCTCCATCTTTTATACCTCCACCTTCCTCCCACCCATCTTCCCCCCTGCTGTCTGCCTCCGACCTCTGCCTTCCATCCATCCTTCCATCTTCCCATCCCTCCATCTCTCCCCCACCTCTCCATTTCTCCCACCGCTCCGTTTCTCCCATCCCTCCATCTTCCTCCCACCCCTTCAGCGCCCATCCTTCCCATCCCTTCCTTCCCATCCCTCCATCTTCCACCCCTCCGTTTCTCCCATCCCTCCACCTTCCTTCCTTCCTTCCTTCCTGCCTTCCCTCCCTCCCTCCCTCCCTCGCAGCACCGTCTCCCGTCTCTCCCCCCCTCCTTTACCCTGCTCCGTCCCTCCTCCTCCTCCTCCTCCTCCTCCCCCCGGCGCGCCTCCTCCTCCCCCGCCCGGTACCGCATTGCCGTAGTGCGGGGGGGTCGCTGCATTGCGCTGTCGCCGTCAATAGGTGGGCCCCTCCCGGGGAGATAAAGCCGCCGGAGCCCAAGCTGGCAGCCTCTGCCGCCCCGACCGCCGCTCCGGTAAGAGCTCCGGGACCCCCCCGGGCTGCGCCGCGCCGCGCCGCGCCGGGATGGGGCCGCTCCGCAGAGGGGAGGATGGAGGCGGGGGGGCTTTGGAAGGGGAGGGGTGTCCTGCCCCAGGGGCTGTGGGGGGTCAATGCATCCCCCCCCCCGCGCCTTGTGCATGGGGTGGTGCTGCTGCCCCCAGCCCCTGTTGCGGGGGGGGTACCCCAGGCTGTGAGGGAGAGGATGGGGCCGGGCCATTCCTTCATCCCGCAGGTGCTTCTTCCCGCAGGTGGGAAATACCCCGCTCCCCCACCATCCCCCACCCCGCCCTTCCTCCCGCCCCAGCCTTTAGCTCCTTGGAAAAAAAATATACAAAAAAAAAAAAATTAAATCAACACAAATCCCTGGTTCCCGCATCGCCCCCGCATCGCCCACCCGAGGGGCTGGGGGTGCGCACCGGGGAGCGGGACCCGCACCAGGGAGCGGAGCCGGGAAACGGCCAGATCCCGGCTGGATCCCCCGATCAAGGGCAGGGAGGGAGGGGGCAGCCAGGGCTCTGCTGCCCAAGGGGGGCTTCTGGCGGGGGACGTTGCTCCCCGCATGACTGCATCGCTATTAGAGCGGCAAACTCCTCCTGACCTCCTTTACTTTTATGGGCAGGTTTGTAAAATTGGATTTTATTAGACGTCAAATTAAAGCTCCTAATTGTGCCGGGTTTGTGTGGCAGCTGCAGAGCCATGGTAACGCTGGGAGATGCCAGAACAGCTCCCCGGATCTATCAATTTGCCTTTTTCACCCTCCTCCCCCTGTTTCATCCAGATTCATGGCAGCAAAATATAACGAAACCCCCCACACGCACACGCTCACCGCGGGTGCCGCCGAGCTTTGGGCAGCCCCGCTATTTGCAGCCCTGCTCGGGGGGGAGCGGGTGAGGGCTATTTTTGTCCGTCCCATTTTGCGGACACCATGTTGTCACCCGAACCATGCGCAGCTTGGGAGCGGCGAGGGCAGCCCGCAGGGACGGGCACCCATGGCTCCTCCCTGGGCACCCACGACATGGAGGAGATGCCCTCGGGTTTGGAAAGACCGAGAAGGCAGCAGTAGCAACCCTGAGCCGGTGGGAAGGTTTTTTCCGAGGAGGAAGGGCACCTTCGAGGCAGCGATGACGTAGTCCTGGGAACTGGGGGTCTCCAGGACGGCAGTGGAGGGCAAGAAGCCGAATAACACGGCATCTTGCTGAGACTTGGAGGCTGTACGTGGTGGCTAGAAATAGCCCAGCTGGCTCCATCCCAGGGCGGGCAGAGGTGCCAGACGAGGCCGGGCACCCCCGGGGGGGATGGGGCGCGTGGTCCAGCGGGAAGGTGGGGCGAGGGGAGGAGAGCCATCCCCGATGGGGCTGGGAGGGTGCTGTCACGGGGGGGTCTTTTGACATGCCTGCCTCTTTGCCCCGCAGCCTCCCCAAAAACGCAGCCGCGTTCCCGCAGCCCTCCCCACCGCCGCCAGCCCCGCGTAGCCCACCGACATGGGGAAGGAGAAGACGCACATCAACATCGTCGTCATTGGGCATGTGGACTCTGGGAAATCCACCACCACCGGGCACCTCATCTACAAATGCGGGGGCATTGACAAAAGGACCATTGAGAAATTTGAGAAAGAAGCTGCCGAGGTGAGGAGCCCATCCCCCAGCGTGCCCTCCCCCCCCCACACTCCCACCCACAGGGATGCCCCATACGGATGCCCCACAAGTGTGCCATGGGCACTATTCCCTTTTTCCTGGCGCTGCCCTTCTCTTTCTCCCTTTGTTCTCATCTCTTTTTTTTTTTTTTTTTCCCCTCTGTACCCCTGGGTCTTCCTGACTCCTCTGGCCTTGGGAAAATAGGCCATTTGGGCGCTCGCCACCCTCTTCTCCGGAGCTGGGGGACTCCCTGCCGCAGGCTGTTAATGAGGGCAGGGGCACGGCGAGGTCTGCAAGATGGGGTTAGGGTTCTGGAACAAACCATAGTGCTTCAGGGCATGAAATTCCTTCTAAATATAGTGCACAAGGAGGAAAACCTGATAATCCCTCGCTGCCTAGTGCAGGACTCTCTGAATTTCGCTCCGAAGCACCCAGTTCCAGTGCCTGCTGGGGACAAGGTGCAGCATCAGCTGGAGCAATCGTTTGATCCATTTTGTTAAAAAAAAAAAAACCCAAAACCAACCCATTCTCATTTTTCTCAAGCCTATGGCCTGATGTGTAGCTTGACTGGTAGCCTGTAATACGGAAAAGCTGGCGCGACGTATGAGCATTTAGATTAAATCCTTTTGTTCAGCTCTTACAATGGTGACATTCGCAGCAATGCCCCGGCGCGTGCGTTAGCGGGGTGTCCCACAGTACAGCACCCCCCAGCACCTATAACGTGGCAAACACAGAGATTGAAGAGGAAGAAACAGGCTTTGGGGAGGAAAACGTGAATTGGAAGCTCTGGGCAATTAACGATGGTAAATTCTAGAGAGGCGGGCGAGCCGGGAACAGCCTGGCTGTGTTATTGACAGGGCAGATCCGGTCGCTCAGAAGATGGCTTGTCGTCATCGTTCCAGGAATTTTTAATGCAGATATATCCCTCGATTTTATTTATTTATTTATTTTCTGGGCAAGATCCCATATTTCAATGGAGGGGTGGGGTGGGGTGGGTGAAAAAAGAGGTTTGCAGAGCTGTCACTCTGGATTAGACGTTTTTGCTGTCGGTCTGTCTTAACCCTTAGAATTTGCCGGTAGCATCCGAGCTAAACCACTCGTTTTCCCCCCTCGCTGTCAGCCCTTTTTGCCAGCCCTTAAGCCAAGAGCTTCTTCCTTCCTACAAAACGACGGCTCCCCCCTGGATTAAAATGATCGCCGATATCCCTCCGTATATTCCCCCCCCCCCCCCCCCCGGCCCCTTTACCTACGGCTGGGGTATGGCGTGATTAGGTTATTGTCGATGTGATTGCGGCTATTTTAATTGAACAGACACTTTCACTGACTTGCCAGAATACGCGGGGACTGGGAGCTGCTATTAATAGCCTATTGACTGAGCTTCCAGACTCCATTTTCTGATGCAGGGCTGGGGAAGGGTTTTCTTCCATTAGGTGGCATTCACAGGAAATGGAGGCCTGTGTGCACCCAAAAAGCCAACAAAAAACCCCCCCAGGGTCTGATATTCTATTTTATTTTATTTTATTTTTTTTAAGAGGAAAGAGAAAGGATTATTTTTTTTTCTTTTTGACTCGGGGAGGGGGCAGAGGGTAACAGTATCTCTGAAAGAAAAGTTGTTCTATTTAAAAAAAAAAAAAAATCAAAAAAAAAATCAGTAATTGTGGTCTCCAAATAGAAAGCTGTCCCTCCGCTGGGGTTCGATCAAGGAAAATCAGGCTGTTTCTGGCACTGAACAGGGAAGGTATTGTGCAAAGCTAGATAATACCCTGGGTTGGGTTTTTTTTGTTTTTTTTTTTTTTTTTTTTCAACAACAGCTCTGGGTAACTGAATATACCCCGTGAAAGGAGGGAAGCTGTTTGCTAAATAAAGGATCTCATTTGTCTTCAAGTTATGTATGATGCCGAGTTCTGGGGGGGTTCCCACAGCAGATGACCGGCTGTTTGAGTGCACGGTCGCGGGTGCCTGCCATAAGGTGCCGATTTCCACTCGGCTCCCGCGGGAGAGCCGGGGGTCTGCTCCCTGCCTCAGTTTCCCCATCCCGAAGGGAAGGACTAGGCTGCCGATGGGTGAAAGGCTGTGGGATGTGCTGATTGAGCTCCTGCCTGAGAACTGCCCCTTATTAATGCATCGCACAGTATTAATGTGCCATAATATTGCACCGTGGGAAACCCATGGTGTTATCTCCGCCAATTCCCGCAGTAAATGAGCACGCTCTAACGACCCCCTCCCCTTCCCCCTGGCAAGAGAGCGGTTGGATGTGCGTGCTGGAAAGGGATAACCTCTGAGCTCCTGCTCTGCCTCCTCACTAAGCCCGATGCCAGGAGGATGCTGAGGAGCAGAGATTTGATTCTGGATCTTTCCACCCGCCGACTACCCTTCCTGCGGGCGCCAGAGCTCCCAGCTGCCCAGCGGGGATGGGGCATCACCATCTCAACCCGGCATCCCCTCCCAGGAGACGGGGAAGCTTGCCCCTGGCTTTAGGATTTTGCCCGTAATCCTCCGGCGCGAGCTGCAAAGTCATCGCAGCGCTCAGCTGTTACGTAAAGGAGCCGGCACCATTAATTCCTTGTGCTGGCCGGGCATGGGGATGGAGTGCAGGAGCCGGGGGCAAGAGCCGTCCCCGGGCACGGTGATGCTGCGTTAGGCTTCTTGGCGAGGACCGTCACTGAAGCGTTCGCTGCCTGCAATCAGGAAGCGCTTCCCTCTGGACCGGTGATTTATAATTGCCCATAATGAATTTTATGCATTGATACGCCAGGAGGAGCCGCGGTTGCAGAAAACACGGGGATGGATGGATGGATGGATGGATGGATGGATGGGAGCAGGGTATCACAGCCCTGTCCTTGCACAGTGGTTAGAGCCCATTAAATCATCCACAAATGACCTAAATCCCACTTTCCATCTTTAAAAAAAACCAAACACAACAACCTTGCGTCTGAGGCCAGGAGCTGATGATCGATGCCCATTAACCCCTGGGCTCCCCAGACTCCCCCAGCACACAGCCGGGTCAGTAAAGGGTGGTCATCTCCTGCCCCACCTCCACGGTGGCAGGATCCCAGCTCAGACTGGGAGCACCACCTCCGGCCTGGGGGTGGGGGGGAGGAAGTCCCGCTCTCCCTGGGGGCATGACGTCAAAGGACACCAACCCGAAGGAGAAAGAGGTCCAGCAGTGACGTCATGGCTTTAGCAAGGGGGTGTGCTTTATCACAGGACAGAGAGATTTACTGTAGCTGATCTCACCCAGCGTGATTTTCTGCATTACAATGCTGGCTGAGATTTTGGCCATTTGGCAACAACAGTTGGTCTGGCTGCAGCTCCCAGTAGCTTTTCATGTTTGAATTCGCACACTCCGTGGCAAAAATCAATCACGTTTCTATTCTGCTCATAGCAACCATCTCGCATTTCATTTTCTTTTAACCCATTCCCCTCCTACACCCCCATCATGCAGCAGTGCCCTTTCTCATTAACCAGCTGCCTCACAGGTTCACTCAATAGATTAAAATGCAACAATAAGAAGCTTTCCACCATTGAAGTGTGGTTCTCTAGCACCACGGTTTCCCGGCAGCAGTGCAGGACCATGGCATTTCATGGAGGAGACCTCGTGGGTCACTGCCTCCAGCCCCTGCCCATCCAGCCCCACTCACAAACTCACTTCACAGCTCTTCTTCCAGCCTCTCCTCCATCCTGTTAAGGAACGTGTTGAGAACAATATCCCCCTTTACCTATATTTATTATTAAAAAGATCACAGTTGCCATTGAATTTAGGGAATCTTGCCTTCAATGTTTGCAACGTGACCCTCTGCCTATGTGAGCTTGGGATGTGCCCTGGAGGGTGGATTACTGGCACCAGTGCTATTGGCTTGGGTTTCTCACCGGCTCTTGCCTTTGTGTTGGCCAGATGGGGAAGGGGTCCTTCAAATACGCCTGGGTGCTGGACAAGCTGAAGGCTGAGCGTGAGCGTGGCATCACTATTGACATCTCCCTGTGGAAGTTCGAGACCACCAAGTACTACATCACCATCATTGACGCGCCTGGCCACAGGGACTTCATCAAGAACATGATCACCGGGACCTCCCAGGTGAGAAATGGTGGCCAGGGGTTGGGGGGCTGCTGGAGGTGGGAGGGTGAGACTTGCTGACAAGCCCAGGGTCATGTAGGTGCTGTTGGAGTCCTTTTGGAGGTGGGTAGTTGAGACAGCAGACATCAAGGAGTGTTGAGTAGGGTCCACGCAAGAGGCTGGGTAGCACCAGCATGTCATGGTCCTGCACCTCACTGGACATCTGGTAGAAAGGGCCTCCTTGGGCACAAAGAGATGGTTTCTCCACCCCATTTGCCCTACTTGGAGGAGGTGAGGATGAATATGGACCCTCTGGGAAGTGGGATGCTGTGAGCTACAGACCTTTCTGTGAGCATATCTCCACATTATTTTAGCCTCAGCCAACTGAGGTATACAAGAAACTTCCAAGAGTCCCCTAGGTTTTATTGGCTAAAGGAGACTCCTGGATCTTTTATCCTTCCTTTTTCTTGAAACAGCTGTCTTTGTCCCATAAAACACATCACATTACCAAACTCAATGGTCTCCCCTTCCAGCATAGGGTGGTTTCCCCTTGTAGCACTGCAGGACGTTCCTGCATCTCCCTGTGGTTGATGGGTGCTGGATGAGCCTCCCTGCGTGCCCAGCGAGATTCCCGTTGTGATGCCAGTTGCGCTGGGCATGGCTTTCTGTCAAACCTAGGCAGCTTCTGCTGTGGGTTCTGGGTACAGGAGTAATCTGGGGAACAGTTTCCACGGCTGGAGTCTCACCCGTCACCCAAGGAGACTATTTGCAAGACTTCAGTAGGGTTTTAGATAAGGCCTTGGCTGTGCATCCCTGGATGATCAAGGTGAGGTCCTCGTTAGAGTCATGTAACCTGGAGGGACCCATCCTGGCTTCCAGCCCATGTTGCAAAACCATGCACAGTTGGCAGGTCTGAAATAACACAGTTAGGTCAGTTTTGAGGTAGATCAGCAGCGTTATGGGTAGTGCCTGGCAGGGGGTCTGTCCAAGCCATCCTTATTCTGAGTAATGTTCATCTGGGACTTACTCAAAGCTCTCAGGGGTGTCACCAGGAGCAGTGCTCTCTGGGGACAGAAGCAATTCATTAGCTCTCTCCTCCCAGGCTGACTGCGCCGTCCTGATCGTTGCTGCCGGCGTTGGTGAATTTGAAGCCGGCATCTCCAAGAACGGGCAGACTCGTGAGCACGCCCTGCTGGCTTACACCCTGGGGGTGAAGCAGCTCATCGTGGGCATCAACAAGATGGATTCCACAGAGCCCCCGTACAGCGAGAAGCGCTACGACGAGATCGTCAAGGAGGTCAGCGCCTACATCAAGAAGATCGGCTACAACCCAGCCACAGTTCCCTTCGTGCCCATCTCGGGCTGGCATGGAGACAACATGCTGGAGCCCTCTCCCAATGTAAGTGTGTGTTGTGTTAGACTTTTCCCTCCATCCTGACTACCCTGGTCCAGGCTGGAGCTGACCTCCGTGCCCTGAAAACCGCAGGCACGTTTCACGTTCCCGTTGTGCGTAATGGCCCGTGCTGCCAGCATAGACGTGTTTGTCACGTAGCTCTGATTGAGCCAAGGCAGGATGAATGGGCCCACTGTTCACGGGCACGCTGGTTGCTGTACCATGGCCAGGCGCCCCAGCGGCTAAACACGAGCATCTTCAGGAGATGATCTGTACGGCTATGCTTCTGGGATGTGATTTGAGGGTTTCGCATCGTCAGACCCACGGTGACATTAGAGTCATCCGCAGCAACTCCCACTCTCAGCAGGAATATTGTGTGTGGTTTTAGGGCTTTGTTTTCTAAGGCAAATAACATGGTCTGGTTGCAGGCTTGTAACGGCTCTCACCATGCAGCTGAGCTCCCACGTGTTGGGTATTGGGTGTCCTTCCCCATCAGTGCCATGTGCCACTGTGGCAGCCACACCTCCAGCTCCGGTGCTGGCATCTCACTTTTTAAGGTGATTTTTTTTCTTGAGGAGGTACCAGGTTTCCCATGCCAAAATCGTGGTTTCCTGGAGCATCCATTTGGGTTTGGTCTTTCTCCAGTTGGTTTTTACCAGATCTCTCCCTTTGTGCGTCAGTGGTGGGGGTGGTGGGCGCACAAAGTCAGGGTGCTCTGGGTGAGGCCTTGCCATTATTTCATATGACAACATGGAAGAAAGAAGAGCTTGAAGAAGGACGAGAGCTTCTTGGCAGGCAGGCTGCCAATAACAGTTGCTACTCTGATACTCTTTTTTTGGAGGAAAAGCTACCCCAGCTTTAGTCTTCTAAACAAATGGTGGGCCGGAAAGTTCTGGCCAGAGGAAGGTCCCTGTTCTCCTGCTGGCTTCTGGGTGACCTTGAGCAAGTTGCTCAGACCAGAAACGCCCAGCCATCCCTTGTGAAACCAGTGGGAAATTTGATGCTTAAGGGTGCTTTAGGATTTCAGCAGTGGATTACGGGTCAGGGCTCTGTGACGAAGGAGGCGACGTATGAGGATAGCAGCAATTGAGGGAGGTCAACTGAGCAATTGAGATCACGAGCCCAAGCTAGAGGAGCGCTGCGGTGCAAGCTCACACCATCGTGAAACACGTCTCCCAGCCTTGCACGGGAAAGGCAGCTCACTTGGGGCTGGCTTGGACAGGAGGAATTTTTGGGGTGCTTGGGAGATTCCTGTCCCTTGAGGAGCGGAGCTGGGATAAAGGTCAGCCACGGCCATGCCAAACCCAGCCGCATAGTTCCTGGGTGCCTCTAATCAGACAGGCTCCAAATGTCAGCAGCTGCTGGGCCGGGAAGATGATCCCCGACCATTCTCCTATTAATAGGCTGAGGAGGGGAGGCACAGAGCGGGATGGGGCTTGTTGGCCTCCTTCCTCTGGAAGCAAAGCATGTTCTCAGTGTGATGCGCTGCCTGAGAGGAGGCAGGGGCCGGAATAGCTCACCTCTCTGCTGTAGGGAGGCAGCTGGCTCCAGGGCGGGTTCCCAGCCTGGGAATTCCCAATTTCCCAGCCTGAGCTGGGGAATTGGGAAGAAAGCCTGGCCAGAGGTCTGGATCAGCATGAGCTTTGCTGGAGAGGGTGCAGCGTCCTCCCAGTGCTGTGGTCCCCATCCTGCCTTTGCCAGGCTTGGGACAGACTCCTCCTCCCCATATTGCACCACATCTAGGAAAGCTTGAGCAGGAAGCTGGTGTAGATATCTCTCCTCTCGTTCCTCACCCAAAAAAGCTCTGATTTTTTTTTTCACTCACAGTTTCTGGCTGGGTTTCACCAAGGCACAAGGCAGTCAAGTGACTTGTCTGTCTGTCAGGGGACTTATCAGAAAGTGGGGATTAGACCCGTGACGTCCCTGCGGCTCCTGTCACCTCCGGGCGAGAGGAGGTGTGGTGGTACGTCAGGCTGGAGCCAGCTCTGCGTGGGAGGCTCCAGCCCACTGCCCTGTAGCACAGCATCCGCAGGCCAAATGCAAAAAAAAAAAAAAAATTGCATCAAAGTTTGACATTTGAGAGCTTTTTGGCAAACGGGGTTTCACGTGAAGCCAGCTTTCTGCTGCTGCGGCCGACAGACCCGGGCCACTCGATGTGGTTTGAGGGACCTGCACCCCGCGGGATGCTGCAACCCAAACGCAGCCAGTCTGCGGTGCAAGGTCGGGGTGTGTGGGGCGGGTGCGTTGGGATGCTCACGGGCGTTGGGATAAAATCAGAGAAAGGCGACTGCTCCGTAGAACGCACGTGGGGTGCCAAAGAGTTGGAGCTCAGCTGTTGTTCATGGGAGCTTGAGCCTGCAGTTTAACCCGTCTGGCTGGGGGGTTTGGTCGCATCCAATTGGTGGTCACATTCCACATTGGTGGAATTGGAATTGCTCTTTGGGAAGCAGATTTGGGGAATCCATAAGAGAGGTTTTACTTGGGCAGCCCTAGGAGGCAGCACAAACCAGGTTTTGCAGATGCTTCTCACCCTGGGGATGTGCCGAGGTTTGGCAGAGTGGATTTGCTCCCAGAAGGTGTCAAAGGGCGTCTTTATCTGATTCTTGGGATGTCAGAAGTTCTCCGGATAATGCACCAAAAGGAAAAGGGACGTCTCTGACAGCCAGGTGTCACGGGACAGAGGTTGCCATTTCTCCATGTCCCCTGGCCATACAGGGGCAGAGGGACGGGAGCTGCGGGCACACGGTGACTGTCACCCCCAAGACAGAGCCCGTGGGCCGGTGGCCACTGGGTCAGCTGCTGGCACGGGCACCTGCCCGGCGTTTTGGGCTGCGACAGCAGGCTGGGGGGAAGGTCTGACTCATCCTGCGCATCACATGCGGCTCCGTCACCGGCTGGCTGGATTTCTCATTTCGCCGAGCTGTTAGCCCGGCACCGGGGCCGCCTGCGTAGCAATAGCTGCCGTGTCCTGGGAAGGATCCCTCTGCAAAAGTGTCCCCAGGCTCCTCCTGCCACTGTCACCAAGGAAGACAATTGGTGTCAGCTGTGACCCTCTGAAGGAGGCTGGCCTGAACACGCAGGCTGAATTCCCTGGCTGGACCCAGCTTTTCCCCTTGCTCCTTCCCAAAAGCGGTGCAGATCGAAGGATGGGAAACCAGCCGTGTCCTCCAGGGATGGCTGTGAAACCGGGGGCACTATGGGGGTCCCGTTTGACCCCTAGCCCCAGCCCCATGTCCATTGCGCTGTGCCACTGGCATTGGTGCCTGAGGGAAAAGCCACGTCCATAACGTGTGCGATGGAGCTGGGGCACACGGGCAGCGTTTTACGTCTGAGTGGGAAAATATTGTCTAAACCTCTCTATGCAGAGGAAGGGGGAAAGACCTTGCAGACTGAGCTCTGTTTGTTGTATCAGGGCTGTTTCAGACCCAGGACTGAATTTTTCTTGCTGGCAAGCCCTACAGACGTGCACCATCACCCCAGGAAGGCCCTGTGTTCCCTGCATCAAACCGTGGCCTCTGCTGAGCACGTTTTCCTACCTCTCTGCCTCTTTTCTGGCCAATCTTAGCTTCAAGGGTCCAATTTAGGGCAGGAGCAGAGGTGAAAAACAACCCTGCCCCTTTGCAGCCCTAGTGCAAGCCCCAGGTTTCCAGCATCCTCCCAAGCCAGGGTTCAAAAACTAAACCCTGTGGGGGGGTGGTGGCAGGAGTGAGCAGGGAGAAGGGTCTTTCTGGGGCTCACCTTGAAGAAACTCAGTTCCCAGGACTGAAGGTTGAACGCTTTGTAGCTAGGACTTGGCTGGAGACCCTGTAGTCCCTGTGCCATCATCACTGGAGGGCAGGATCCAGGAAGCTGGCATAGGAAGGCAACATGCATAGGTTGGTGTTGGGAATGGAGACAGTGAGTTTGATGGATTTAACCACTTCCATCCTTTTTTTCTCATGTTAATGCATGTTTTGCAATTTTCTAAGAGAGAGGAGGGAGATTGAGCAAGGGGGTACAGATAAGCCTGCAGGGATGGTGAAGCAAAAAGAGCTCCCCAGTCCCCAGGAAAAGCCAGGACGTGGTTGGACTGACTCCATGAAGGTTGTCCTGATGGGACGTCTCTCTGGGCTCGCCTCTGAGGACGGGCACACTCAGTGCATGTTGTTGCTGCTCTGTTTCCAGATGCCTTGGTTCAAAGGCTGGAAGGTGGAGCGCAAGGAAGGCAACGCCAGCGGGGTGTCCCTCTTGGAGGCCCTGGACACCATCCTGCCCCCGACCCGCCCCACAGATAAACCCCTGCGCCTGCCCCTCCAGGATGTCTACAAGATCGGAGGTGAGCAAAAGCCTTGCCGCTTTCCCTCTTCCCTCTGCTTTAACCGGAGTCTTCATTCCGTGGGAATTTGGGAATGACATTTCCAGGTATTGTGAAACTGGAGGGACTGGACTCAAACTTGAGATGATGTTGGGGAGAAGGGTGGTAGCTCCAGGGGAAAGACCTTGTTTGAGACTGGACTATCTGGGGTTGGAGGGTGACTTGTCCGAAGGTGCCCAGGGAGTGGAGGGGAGCAGCAGGTTTGTGAGCTCTCCCCAGGGTACACACGACACCAAAAAGGCTGCAAATCTGGGAGTCCCAGAGGTCACGGCTGGTGGGGCAAGATGGAGGCAGCAAAAACGTGCTGGAGCCTGGATGAGGGACAGGGCCAGCGGGGAGGGCCACCGGTGAGGCTGGTGTGTGGCAGCTTGGCCGCGCTCTGGCCATGCTTCCCAAATGCTGGTGTCCATCACCGGCACCTCCGTCTGCCCAGCCGGACTGTGGCACCAGCCATGTAGGGAGTGCATTGGTCGGCGCGTCTCCCTTTCCCTCTGGAGCGGTGATGGGGACACTTTCCGGAGCTATAAATATCCCGTGAGCTCTCTGACCTGCTGGCAGCAGTGGGCAGCCCTGCTGACTCTCCCGGCTGCCGGATCAGGCAGAAACAGCCATTTCCAGCCCTTTTCCACATTTTTCCAAGAACGCGTGCACTACAGAAACCAGGCAGGGATTGAACATGGGGTTTAGCAGGCTTTTCAATGCAGTCTTTTCTTTGCAATGGAGACAAAAGGTGGTGAGCAGGTCTGTGTCCTACCTCAGCTGGGGCAAAGAGATATGGTGTTACCAAGAGGCAGGTCCTTAGAGAGCAGAGACACCGTGGGAAGGAGGGACGTGGAGGCAGCAGGGTGGATGTGGAGGAGTGGATGGGTCCAGCCAACCTCCCCAACCCCTTTTTGAGGTTGTTTCTCTTAATACTTCTTCACCTGACTCCAAAGGTGAGTTTTCCTGCAGTCTTCTGATGACACAGGGTGTAAAATGTCCCCTTCATTTAATTAGCTGCCCTCATTCCCTGGCACAGCTGGGCCTCGTCCCGTGCTGATGGTGTGGCCATCAGGGATGTGGAGCGTGTTGTTGCACATACTGTGCTGTGCCCAGACCTCCATGCAGGAGATGCCACAGCTGCTACAAAGGAAGAGCTTTCAGGGCACATGGATTGCTCATGGCTTTCTGATGATGGTGTTACTCCTTTTTTACAAAACATTGGGTAGAAAGGACGGACTCATGGTATCTTTGAAGATCCTAATGTTGATCTTGCAGCTAAAAACTGGTTTTTTGGGGGCAAGGAGCAAACTTAGTCTTTGGTGAAAGCCACTGGAGATATCTTGCTTTTGCTGCAGCCAGGCTCTGGCTCAGGGATATGCCAAGGAGGTTACATTTTGGTCTGCTCTGTCCCTGTCTCCGCAGGGATCGGCACAGTCCCCGTGGGCCGGGTGGAGACCGGCATCCTGCGGCCTGGCATGGTGGTCACCTTTGCGCCTGTGAACATCACCACTGAGGTGAAGTCTGTGGAGATGCACCACGAGGCCCTGAGCGAGGCGCTGCCTGGGGACAACGTTGGCTTCAATGTGAAGAACGTCTCCGTCAAGGACATCCGCCGCGGGAATGTCTGTGGGGACAGCAAGTCGGACCCGCCGCAGGAGGCAGCTCAGTTCACATCTCAGGTCAGCAGAGCTGGTGGTGCCACCATGCACAGTTTGACACCATTATCCAGCTCCCAGCCTTGCCCTGACACCGCTCTGTCCCCCAGGTGATCATCCTGAACCACCCCGGCCAGATCAGTGCCGGCTACTCGCCCGTCATCGACTGCCACACCGCACACATCGCCTGCAAGTTTGCCGAGCTGAAGGAGAAGATCGACCGGCGCTCTGGCAAGAAGCTGGA
The DNA here is from genome assembly GCF_963924245.1 of Chroicocephalus ridibundus. Classification (NCBI taxonomy): domain Eukaryota; kingdom Metazoa; phylum Chordata; class Aves; order Charadriiformes; family Laridae; genus Chroicocephalus; species Chroicocephalus ridibundus. Next base: position 3,887,542 of record NC_086295.1, on the reverse strand, counting down.
GGACAACCCCAAGTCCCTGAAATCGGGTGACGCAGCCATCGTGGAGATGATCCCTGGCAAGCCGATGTGTGTGGAGAGCTTCTCCCAGTACCCACCCCTTGGTAAGGGAACGGCTCTTTGGAGGTCTCCTGTGGAGGAGCATGAAGGCTCTTTGGGTGTAGCACACACCAGATGTGCTAAGCCTCTCCCAGTATCCCCCACCAGTTAGACTGGGGAGGGAGCTGAGGATGTTTTATTGCTCCCCCCTGTGCTGGGGGTGCAAAACTGATGCATAAACTGTTTTAGGGCTGGTGGGGTGGGAGGGACTCTCTCCTGAGCTGGGTTTCCAAAGGCAAGGCTGGGGTTTCCCTCTGGGACTAACAGGACCTTGCCCTCAAGGTTACTAAACCCTGATAATTTCTGAATGCAGAAAGATTTTTCAGCTTCCCCATCTCTGCCCTAAAACACAACCGGTCAGGAGAAGAAAGAGAGAAGTTTGCTCACTAGAGGTCACCTTTTAAGGCAGGGAAGTGCGATGCTTTCCTTGGATGACTTTGCACATCTGGAAGCTTTAGCAATGCTGGGAGCTTGCAGAGAGCAGATGTGATTTAAGTTTAATAAATAGATATTTAAACAGAGAGGAGCACCAGGGCCAGCTTGGTGGTCAGAGCAAGGGTTGATGGCTCAGAGCTTGCTCCTGCAGGAACCTGCTCCAAGGACAGGGGTAACGCATGGCACCACGAGTGGTGGGTGTAGATCCCACCGTCACCCACCCACAAGAGCTCAGCCTTAGGGAAGGCAAGGTGGCCACGTTTCACTCATGTCCCACCACTCTCCATCCCACAGGCCGCTTCGCTGTCCGTGACATGCGGCAGACCGTGGCCGTGGGCGTCATCAAGAACGTGGAGAAGAAAAGCGGTGGGGCTGGTAAAGTCACCAAGTCTGCCCAGAAGGCCCAGAAGGCTGGCAAATGAATCGTGGGCTCCCAGTGCATCGCGCAGAAACCATCCCTGACACCAGGACGCTGCCACCGTCTCCCCCGGGCGCATGTGTGCACATCAGCTTGTAAGAGTTTATATGTCAACGACTGGATGCTCACCATTAAGGTCCAGTGGAAATTCTTTAAAAGGAAAAGCATGTTCCAGCGTTTGTGAGGCTTCATGTTAATTTTACCAATAAAACTGGTACAACATCCACAGTGGAAAAAAAAAACCCAAACAAAAAAAAAAATCAAAACAAACCAACCAACCCAAAAGGTGTGGAGCTCTGTGTGTGCGTCTGTCCTTGGGAGGGGCTGGTTTTGATGGGTTTCGTGTGCTCCCACATAGAGCAGATGGTGGGGATGGGCACAGACAGGGCTGGGATGGAAATTTGGAGGGAGGAGGAGAGTTGGGAACACGTATTCAGGGTGTCACCCAGTGCCCAGCCCTTCCCCAGGTCTCCCTCCTTGAGTGATGCAGGTGTCTGGGCTGATTCCGTTCCTCCGGCCTAAAGCAGGAGCTGCTCTTACAGCAGTTTTGGTATTCTCCTTAACCTGCTCAACCCTCTAATATCAATTACCAGGGCCTTTATTATAATTTTTTTCCATACAAAATAAGCTTAAGTTAACCTCCTACAGTTATGCCATTTAAAGAAAACGAATAGCATACCCCATGCCTCCTGGAAGGGCTGGCAGCATTGCTTTTATTCCCATCATTCTGGGAGAAGTGGCAAGTGGGAGGTGTCCCTGCCCAGGGCAGGGGGGTTGGAACTAGGTGATCTTTAAGGTCCCTTCCAACACAAACCATTCCGTGATTCTCTGTACTCACTTCTTTGCCTCACACACGGTGGATCCTCAAGCCCTTTCCAAACAACACGGCGGGAGTGTTTCTCCCTGATTAAAGCCATGTGCTGGAGCCCAGATGTAACTCAGGATTCCTAAGAAACCCCAAAACTCATGGTCTTCACACAGGATGGTGCCTTGGCTCCCATTGCAAACTTGCAGCCCCGGTGAGGTCTTTGCCTCTCCTCACTCCACCCAGTAGCAGCTGTCCCAATCCAAAGGGTTGTGGTTGCCCGAGTGGTTAGGAATGACCAAAATGCGACAGCCAGAGGCTTGGAGGAGGAAAGGGTGGGAGCACCGAGCGCGGGGAGGAGCAGGAGGTGGTACGGCGGGGCAGGGAGAGGGAGGGAGGAGGTGTGAGAATGCAGCTCCCACCCCACCACAGTGCTCCAGGGACATTTCCAAGGGACATTCGCCCCCTGAAGGTGGGGTTAGCAGCGTGCTGGGGCATCCTGAGGGTCTCTGTGCTCATCACTCGCCTTTTAGGAGAAGCCACAGCGCTGGGAGCGGATGCCATGCACAGGCTTTGTGAAGGACGGCATCGTGCAAGGTCCTTCCCAGAAGAGCTCCAGAGGCACAACTATCATTACTGTTTGTGTTGCAGGAGCCCTTAATGATCCTAATTAACATCTGTCGATCTGCAACACTAAGTTCCCCCAGGCAGAGCCTCAAGGAGCAGACGACAAGCTGAATTAGAGAGTCCTTCATGAAGCCACCACCGCCTGCTCCTCCGACACTGTCCCCATCCCATGTCCGGGTCTGACAGCAGACAGACACACGTGAACTCACTGAGACACGTTCCCCAAAACTCTGTGCACGGGCCGCTGAGGCTCCTCGCCCCTCTCCACACCCCCAGCAGCCACCAGCTTCATCTGCAGAAATGGATTTGATGCCCAAGGTCTTTGTAGTATTTGGGCTTTATGAAGCGCCGTGTCCTTGGCATGCCACAAATTGGAAGGGGACGTGGGGATCCCTCCAGGCACAGTGCGACCGTGGAAGAAGGCTGTTTTCCCACTGCCAGTTTAATCTCCTCTTCCAGCTCCTCCTGCATGTCCCAGCTCCTGAGGCACGTTGTCCTTGAGCCAGCACAGCGGACTTGCGCCCCTTCCTGGGTATTTCCAAGCAGGGCAGGAGAACACCATCACAAGCATGTTTTTCCTCTGTCCTTAAAAGCAGCAGGAACATGAACTCTAGTGGGAACGTCCCTCCTACGCTGGGCAGGAACCTCCAGCTCTCTGGTCCCCAGTGGAAGCCAGTCCCTGGCACAGCAGGAGCGGGGACAGCCTTGGCGTCAGGTCAGAGAAGAGCAGGAGCAAAGTCTGCACCTGGTCCTCTGTAGCTATTTTAAAAGCAAAACCAAGTTTGACAAAACCACAGCTACGTTTCCATAGAAATATGCCAGGGGAGCTGTGAAAGACGCCCTGGGAGCGATGCGCAAGTGGTGCGGTAATTAACGGTGTAGCTGCAGAAAAGGGAGAATATAAACCCCAGCGGATTTAACTCAAACCTGCTCACAGCTCACAGCAGGTCCAAATTTTCAGCCTGATTTCAGCGCAGTCAGAACCCCAGGTAATCTGCAGGGTCAGAAAGAAGAGACAGGGCCTGAAGTGAGATGTCTGCAGCAGCATCCTCTGTTTGGGGCAGGCTCTGTAGAGAGAGAGATTTAGCAGAAATATTCTATTTTAAACCCACTTCAAAGCATGAGGTTCAAAAAAAGAAAATGAAGTGTGCTGATTTTCCGGGGATCGCAAATCAAATGAAGCCATGACCTGCTTCCACCCAGACCTGGGGTTTGAAGACTCATTGTGGATCTGGGTTTTGGGACCGGAACGTTGACCAATGTGCAAATCATCACCTGACCCCACAGGGCTTGCAGGCGCACTGGGGGACAGTGCTTTGTTTGGCAAGGGTGACCCATTTTGGGGTTCTACCAAAATTACGAGCAACCCAGCATCACCCTGAACTGGGCCACAGATGGCTTTTGGCAAACACTGCGGCGAACTCGAGTTGATTCGAGAGCCATCATCACCCTGTGAGAGCAGGTGGGTGTTGTGTGGCCCGTGGCAGGTGATATATAGGGCTGTGCTGCTGAGATGCATTTTAAAACACTGACTTCTCCTCCAATTCCTCCCCGCCACGGCCAGGGACCTCACAACTGAGAACTCAGAGGCATTTTTTCCTTCACCAAAAGCAACTTTAGATTATTTTGGAGGCATTTTTCATCACTCTCTTCCCTGCAGCCGCCTCGGTGGATGCTTCCCTTCCGTAGCGGTCTCAGCGATGCCATCTCGTGGAAACAGGGACAAAGTCCTCCTGGAGCAGCTGCCAAGGAGAGGAGGAACCCCAGCCCCACGTCCCACCTCTGCAAAGCTGGGCCCTGGCAGGCAGCGCGTCCGTAAGCGAAGGAAAGGGTACAGCCTGGGGAGCTGCAAAGTGCTTATTGGCATTTCTTTGGGGACCGGAGTTTGCAAATGGGATTGTATTACCGGAAAATTTAAAGCTCTTGGGGGAAAATTACTAGAGGTTGTAGGAAAGTCAAAAGGCTTCAGGGCTGGCTCTCCTGTACTGCTGCGGATCAGCTCGTCAAGAGGGTGTTTGAATGGACCTGGAAGAAGAGGGAAGGAGATGGAGGTGCAGGGGGAGCTGGACGTGGACCAGCATCCAGTTTCCAAAAGGGACGTCATCTCCACGATGCAAGCATGCCCCGCGTACAGTGTAGCACTGATTCCTCGTTTGGGCTTTCCTGACGGAGATGGGAAGAGCCAAAAAAAGGACCATCTTCCAAGGCACGGGTGGACACCTCTTCCCATTCCCAGCCTGGTGCTGGCTGCTCTCATGGCACCCACTGGAAAAGGAGGAATGAGTAACTTCTCCTTTCCCACCTCTACCCCACGGGCCTCGTGTCTGGCTGTGCGCTGTTAATAATTTAAGGTAAGTTTCCTTAATCCACCGGAGCTGATTGGCCGACTCAGCAGGCACTTTGGGCTGCTCTAAAAAATTTATAAGGTTTTTGCAAGACTGCAAGTGGAACCCGTGCTGCAGATGCTGAGCTGGGCGAACTTGAGCCGCCCGCTGCCCTTCTGCGCTTGGAAGCGAGTTAAAGCCTCAGCCGCAGCCCCTTGTCCGCCTGGGCACGTCCCAGCAGAAACCCAGCATGGGCAGCATGTCACTAGGCCAGTGTGGAGCATTGCGTGGCAGCTTGGACGCGTGAGAAAGCCTCTCCGGTTGAGGCAGCTCCTTTCCCATTGCTCCTTTCATCTGTCACCAGCCTCCCAGTATGTTTTCCTGAACCTCAACCCCACACGGGCAGTGAGGTTCTGCCTGTCTCGTGTTGACTCAAAAGCCTTGATGGCATCTGGAGTATTTCAATGGCATCTGAAAACTCACCCCAACTATGGGGGAAGACCAAGCGGAGATCTCCTGACCTTCCATCCCATTCCTGCTACCTTGGAAGCAGATGGCACCAACTGCCAGGGGGCCAAGGTACACTCCAGCCCTCTGAACACCAGCATCGCCAGAGGATATCACCCATGTGGGTCCTGCCGTCGCCTGCTGGTGATGGAGATGCTGAATCATCTATGCCAGAGGTGAGAATGACGCACATGCAGCACGAAGCCCATGACAATGCGACCTCGGAAAGTGAGTTCATCGCTGACCAACACCTTTGCCTGGGGAGCTGTGTCCAACAGCAGCCTCTTGCCTTCTCCTTGGGCAGTTTCCCAGTTTCCCTGGGAAACAGATGATGGGTAAGACCAGAAGAGTGGAAAAAAGGCTGATCAGGGCAGAGAAGAACCTCCCACGCCGGGGTGGGTCTCGTCTCTCCATCCTGCTTCCACCATGCCCCCTTCACAAAGCGCATCAGCCACCCTTGGCCAAATCCTGCCCTGGAGAGGCACAAATTCAGGGAGGGGGGCAGCAAGCCAGGCCCTCCCCCAGCATTTTGTAACATGTCAAGGACTAAACCTGGGAGGTTTTTTACTCATTTCCTTTAAGCACCTCCCTCAGCATCCCCCTATTTGAGATACCCGTTTTTGGTGTGAGCCTGAGGTGCGTTCGCAGCCCGGGGAGCCCAAAGCAGCAGCTCCGGCCAGGGCGATGCACCGTGCCCCATCCTCCTCACCCCTGGGCAAAGATATTGCTGATCTGATGGAGAAACCCGAGCTGTAACACGGCCCAGGGCCAAGATCCCGGCCAGACACCCACTCCTGCCGCCAAGCAAGTGCTCTGGTATCTTGGATGTTTTACGTAGAGGTACTGCAGCATCTTCAAATAATTCATTTCAGCTCCGTTCACAACCACTCCTTCCATGTGTCAGGCTGCCCGCAAATTTAGGGTGGCCTGGTTTTGCCTAGTCTAAATGATTTCTAATCACCCCCTGTCTGGCACTATTTTCATGCCTTATATCTGCTAAATGCTTTTTGCAGTCCCGGCCAGCCGCAGCGAATGCCTGCCCGCCAAGCACTTAGGAATGATGAGTCTGGAAGCGGCCGGCCTTTGGGATGGGGCTGCAAGAAGGGGAAAGAGGGCAGGATGATCCCCAAATCTCCTCTGTGGGGAGCTGATGGGGTGAGAGCAGCTACTTAGTGAAAGTTGCATGCTTCTGAGCCTGTGTTTTGGTGTGGAGTGGGAGTACGGGGCGGAGGGTGCGTTGCCTGTGCCAGCCCCTGCCACTGCTCACACATCAGCGTGATGGGACGCTCCTCTCCGATGCGTTCCAGCTCCAAGGACACAGCGTGGACTTCTCCCCTGGCGCCGACCTGAAGGAGCGCGGGGATGAGGGAGGGCAGCCCGTGCCAGGCGGGAGGCAGCTGTGATTAACGGAGCTGCGCCGGCGTCTTGGATTCTCTGAGCGGTTCCCATTAGAGCCATTGCTGCGAGGGAAGCGTGTCGCTGCAGGTCGATATGCTTTGGTGCCTCAGGACATCTCCGGCCACAGATCTCCATGGGGACCATGGGAAATATGCGGGAGAAGGGGGACAGGGAGGGGTGGCTGTGGCTGACCACATCTTCAGGTGGAGGTGAAGTCCCTCTTGAAGGGTGGCCTGGGCAGCTGAGCCGTTGCCAGCCCAGGCTACAAACACATCTCCTTTTTAAAACCACCCTCCCCTGCTTCTCCCACTGTCTGCACACACAGGAGAGCACGTGGAGATGCTGGATGAGATGTTTTGCATGTGCAGCCAGAGCATCCGGACGCCCAGAGGACAGGAACAGCCTTTGGACCACTACGCGCCAAGACCAAGTTGCAAGAACAAAACAGGGGCTGCATGAAAATAAGGCTGGAAGTGAGGAAATGTCGTCCTGCAGACACAGCATCAGCTTCGCCCGAGGGAACCTGCCCCTCCGCCTTGGTCCTGCCTGCCTTGTAGAGTACCCAGGCACCGAGATGTTTAGCAGAAACTCTCTGCCCCTCCCACGGGATCTAAAAAGAGCCCAAAAAGAAGCAGTTTCACAAGCAGCAGAACCAGGGGGCTGCAGTTTCCCAGGGATTTGTGTTTTGAAAAGTCAGGGGTGGGTTCTCTGATGTCCAATACACAGCATCACCGTCTCCCTCAGGGGGGAGACTTCACGGTTTCTGTCCTCTCTCTGATCACACCATTTCACTTGCAGCACTCTGAAGTGTCCCCCCTACCTTTAACGAACTAAGACAAAAATTGCCCATAAGCTCTGCAGTTATTAAAAAAGAGAAGAGAGAGGCAGATGCACGTACACCAGCTTTCCTAAGGACCTCAGGTTAAAGATAAATAAATCATAAACCCCTGTCCCTTCATGTTCTCTTGATTTCCCAGGCTGAAAGACTGAAGCAAGCCTGCAGCAAAAGCTCATGGTGCAGAGAAACTATGAATTTAGTTACTTCAAGAATTTTTCTTTGTGTGTGACACATCGTATGTTGCGGCAGAGGCAGGAGCATGGAGACAGCCAGGTCTGCCTGGCACTTTCCCAACAGAATACTTGCCTTTTTTTTTTTTTTAACCCCATACACTACACCCCATTTCCCTTCTCTTCTCCAAGGGGTAACACCCCCCAGCTGTCACTGGGGCAAGATGGGCTTATCTCCCCAAGGCCTGTAACACCCCAACAGAAACCACTTCCTATCCTATTCCCCAAACCCCCTTCTGTCCTCACAGTAGCCCTCCAAGGTAGGGTGGAGCCCAGCTCTGGAATATCCCTCCCTCCTAACCCAGGACACCTGGGACCATTTGGAGCCTATTTATATTAGTTGGCTTCCCCCCCACCTCCTTCCCTCAAGAGTAGAAGAAAGCGGAGCAATCCTGCGTGCTCCTGCACGATTCATCTCTCAGATAAGATGTGTCAGAGTTGTTAGCTATTTCAGTATGGGCTCTTTCTTTCTGGTGACAACCTCCAGTCCCTAAATATTCGTGCAGGTTTCAATTCAGCATTGAAGTTGGTGGGAGGCAGGTGCTTGAATGGGAACAAAGCACCTAAAGGGTTTTGTGGGACTGGGCCCCAGCAAGGATGCAGTTATGGTCCTGGGAGGTGCTTCGCTAGGAGAAGAGTCATTCCTGAGACCTGGCAAGGCTGGAAGAGCTCCCACGCAAAACCAGGTTGGTTTTATTCCTATAAAGCTGTATGTTGTAAGATGGAGAAACTGGAAGGGGGTTGCTGATGGGAAGTCTTCTAAGTCACTCCATGTCCCTGAGGGGTCACCCACAAGGAGCCTGTGGTGGCCCCAGGGTTGGGGGGAGGAGGTCCTGGAGCAGCCTTGTCTTGGGAAATGAGGTCTAAGAGCACAGAGGTGATTGGAGTCATGTGGCTTTGGTCCTTGCGGGTGCAGGAGGAAGCAGAAGCCCAAGGAGGTCAGGAGGAAGAACGTGAGTGCTGGGAGATGTGAGGAATGACTAAGAGAGCTAAATTTACAGAGTCTGGGAAAAGGAAGGCTCAGGGGCAACATGGTCACAGGCTAAAAATACCTTCAAGGTAACAATATAAATGAAGAAAGGGAATTGCATGTGGTCTCAAAGGAGGCTAGGGCAAAGACAGAGCTGGAGGCTAATGAAGGAAGCGCATCATGTAGAGATGGGGAAGGAGTCCTGATCAGTGGGGAATTTGCCAGGGGAAGGGGCTGAGAGGGGCAGGAGCAGGGTGACCACAAGGCGCTAAGGGAAATGGCCCGGGCACCAGTCCCCATGCGACCAAGATGCTTATTTTCATATTTCTGGGCAGTCTGAGTGTAACCCAGTCTAATTCAATAGAATCCACCCTAACTTTGCTTTTCCCCATTGCTTCTCCTTTCAAGTGCCCAATTGAGTAGATGTTCCTTCCAGTAACTGTTTTTTTTACAGTTAGGCCTACAAAGCACAAATGAATATTTAGATGTCAGCAATTTTAATCACTCTTAGAAAGGAGAAACATAAGCTTTCTAGTTGAGAAAGAAGTACGTGTGTGTCTTCCTTCCAGGTTAATTCAGTGCAACTCAGGGAGATTTCTGTTTGTGCACTCGGATGCTTCCAGCTGGAGCTCAAGCCAATCTCATACGGCACGATATGTCCTGGGTTTTGCTGGAGCAGCCTCCGACGAGGTAGGTGCTGTCTAAGAACAGGAGAGGAAGATGGATGGTGGCACAGAAATTTTGCATCCAGTAAACATAAAATAAGTAGCTCTGTCAGCACCAGGAGGATGAAAGTCTGGCTTTTTATCAGTGTGTTAGTCACAAATTCAGATTGAAGCGTTTTAGTGGCTGGAAGGGGTGGTGTCCTCTTGGGCACCTTCTCTGGCATCTGATAAAGATGAGATCACACTTCGGGATCCCCTTTGGAGGGGGAAGGAGGTGGCATTAGGAAGACTCTGCCTCTCTCTGGGTTTCTTGTTTTCATGAAAATTGACACAAATGCAATTAGCCTTGAGGCTGTCAGATTTGATTGAAACTGGACAACCAACTGGTGTATCTTCATTTTAGGTGGCCGTGCTGCTGGTGATGCAGCCCGGGCTGTGAGCACACATTATTATCTCATGTTGAGCTTCTTACCAACCAGCACCCCCAAGTCCTTCTTTGCAGGGCTGCTCTCCATCCCTTCATCCCCAGCCTGTGTTGATACTGGGAGTTGCCCTGACCCAGGTGCAGGACCCCGCACTTGGCCTTGTTGAACCTCATGAGATTCACATGGGCCCGCTTCTCAAACCTGTCCAGGTACCTCTAGGTGGCATCCTGTCCCTCAGGCATGTCAACCGCACCACTCAGCTTGGTGTCATCTGCAAACTGGCTGAGAGTGCCCTCGATCCCCCTGCCTATGACATTGATGAAGATATTGAACAGTACTGGTCCCAACAGGAAACCAGTTCTCTGCAGCTGGGCCCAAATCTCCCCATCCCAAATGACGAAGCCTTTGCTGAGCACTGGCTTATGTTCTAGCCAGAAGTGTGCATCCCCTTGTCACGCTCATCTTTATCCGTTGGAAATCTGCAAATTTCTCCATTTATGCACCAGAATTTGTTTCTCACAGCCTTTTCCCCTGTGGGCTCAAACCCTAATGCTGGAGAAGCATCACTTTCCAGGCTGAATCCCTTGTATGAACCAACCTCTCTCTTGGGTCAGGTTTCAAAACCCAAAATGGTTTGGCACATGTTGGAAAGAGTACCTGTTGGCCAAGCAGTGAAGATGTGTCTAATCAATAAACGTGGGTTCCTGGGGGCTGTTTGCTGCTCAGAGGGTGGGGTTGTGAGAGGCGAGGGGGGTGGCCGAAGCTGAGGGAGATGGGTGGACACCAGGTGCAGAAAGACCGATCTCTTCATGCCTTTGCTCTTGGCAGGTTAGGTTTGCTCGGATGGTGTAGCCTCCTGTACAAGCGGAGATAAAGCCATCTGCTTTAGGTTTTGAAAATAGCTCTGGAAGAAAGCTGGGAGTGAGAAAACCCAGGCTATGGGTAGCACAGTTCACACAAACCACCAGCGTGGACAAAGGGTTCTGGTTCAGTGTTTCAAGCAGAAATATATCCCTGGACTCTTTCTACATATTTCACACCAGTCGCTTCTTACTATGTCTCAAAAATTGCCAGGGGACAGAGCATGGACTTTCTGTATCTTAACTTAGCTTGATAGCTTTCATCTTACCTTCTGGGTCTAATCTGCCACGGTGTTTGTGTTTTAAAGCCGTCAGTAGTGTTGAAAGTAAAGAACTGACTCAGTAATTCTGTTTGTTTGTGGAGACATAATGTCCTTGGAACAGATAAAAGCACCTTCCCAGTACTGCTTTTATGTACCTCATTAATTGGCACAGTGTTAGTGGCTGTGTCTTTTCTCCCCCCGCCCCGGCAGAAGTAGCAACACGACTGACTTCGTCTTCAAAATTGCCTGCCGCAGACTCGGTGGCAGGACATTGGGGCTCGATTAGTGTTTAGATCTCAGTTGTTCCCAAGAGAGCGCCGCCCCTCTCAGGGCTGCAACTCGCCAGGCACTGTGTAAACCGGATCACAGCTCTGGGAGCTGGCGGGCTGGCACGGGAAACCAGCGTGATTTGGTGGGGGGACCACCAGACCTGCTCTCCTGCCACCCAAGACAAAGCCCTCTCTGCTCCACCATACTGCTTCTGAACACTCCAACTTGCAGTTCCAACCCATGGAATATTGTCTGTAGAGAAAGAGTTAGAGATGCCCTAAGAGCCCAAGGAGAAAGGAGGGAAGGGGCAAGGCTAGAGTGGGTCTTCATCCACAATTCCAGGTCTTTTCCACCTCCCAAGGACTGCTCTGTTTTATATATGGAGACCATTCTTGGTGCTGCTGGCTCACAAGAACTTGCTTGTCTTTGTCTGAGGTTTTACCTCCCTCCCAAGTGGAGCAAAAAGCCCTGACAGTTGCTACAACCACACTGTGCCTTCCCTCGGCCCATCCATGGCTTGGGAAGGACGAAATCCCATCCCCTCCCTTGGCTCACTCTTGTTTTTTGATGGTCTTGGAGATACGTGATACCCAAAGCTGTGCTGCAGTATGACGCCACAAATGACCAACTAATTAGGGAAAGAGGAGTGCGATGAATTTAGATTCTGCTTTAGGGCTCACAGACTGTTAGTAATCTTGAATTTGTTAATTGAAAATTGCTTCCTCTGTTTGTTGTTGGCCTTTCTGTGGAGGGGGATATTTCCTGCTTTTGGACTGCGTCGCTGGATCTATAATAATGCACTTTGTACATTAGTGCCAGGCACATTTGTAATTGGCTACCCTATTAAAGAACACTAATGATCTTACAAGTGTTCACAAATAATGAATAGAACGGCCCCTCGCTGAATTGAGTAATTTATTCACTGACATACTTGCAGATCTGTTTTTCCATTATTTAACCCAGCTTTAGTTTTCTGCCTGCCTTGCAGAGATGACTCCTCTTCCAGCCGTGCGGTGGAGAGAATATGGGTCATGGGAAACATACTGCTCATAAAAATGTAGGGCTGCTCCATGCTGGCTCTTCTTTTAACATACATGGTAGGATTTGGAGAGTAAATGGCAGCAGTTTTAGTCTCAATGCTCCTCTTGTCCATTCGTTGTTGTTGGGATTCTCCTGAGGCACAAGGAGAGGGCCAAAAAGCCAGGACTTGGGAAATGCGCTCCGGAAGGTTACGTTGATTTTCTTATTTAAATGTGAATTTCAGGAAAAGCATGTCAATGATACAGAGCGGCAGGACTGGTTTTCCAACTGCAGACCCTCAGAAGAGAGGGAACTGAAAGGCAGCCCGGCGTGCTTCCTGCACATCACAAAACTTTGGGCAACCATTTTGCTACTTCCACATTGCGGCAAAGTACTTTGTCTTGAAACAAGCAGCTCATCTGAGCTTGCAACTTTATTTATGTACAAAAAGCCTGTCCTAAAGCATTGCTTGCTTACAACGGAACAGGCAGAAGTGTGCAGTTCACAGATCATCAATGACTTGTTGGGTTGTAAGGGGTAGAAAATTCCCTGCAGTAGCAGCTGGTGGTCGTGGGCTTGATTTTGTGGAAGACCACCTTGAAGCAGGTGGTCTTCCTGTTGCACTACAATGACCCTTTTCCATGGAGGATAATTGTATGGGGAAGGAACCTCTGCCTCACCTCGGCACCCTACCTGTCTTCTCCTGAGTTTCGTGAAGGTGTGTCAGTAGGAAATAATCCTTGGGGCAGAAGCGAGCCATGGTGTATGGGTGAAAATGGTAATGCTGGCCCATAATCAATAGGGTGTGTTAAAGAGCTGATTTGGGTCAGCACATCTGGAGATGGACTTCCTGTGCTGGGAGCTTTGTGACCACATCACGGTGGAGCTTCGGTGGGTGAAGCAAGCTGACTTTGGGCTTCCAAACCTTAAGAGGGCAGGTTGGAGCTTGGGGAAGCATGGACGAAGGGAATGGCTTTGCACAAGGAGATGTGTGGTGGGGTTAAGCAGGTCTGGTGGCTGAGTGGAGATGGCATATGGACTTGGGTCCTTCTCATGAACATCCATCAGTGTCTGTACCCGCTGCCAGTGGGACCACATTGAAGCCATGGGGATGGGCGCCCATGGCAGGCTGTTCCCAGCCCTTCTCATGTGGCCTTTGCAGAAGGACCCCACCCGTGGTGATTTTGCAGGGGGGGGAGATGCCAGAGCCTGGTTCTGGGAGGAGACATTGGACCCTGGCTTGGGGGCAGCGGAAAGGTGCCAGAACTTGATTTTAGAGAAGGACATGGGAGACATCTTTGGGGGATGTGCTGGAGCCTTATTTGGGCGGGGGGATGTGGGAGTATTCTTTTTGGGGATGCTGGAGCCTTCTTTGGGGGTGCGTGTGTGTGAACGTGGGAGTCTTCTTGCGGGGGGGGGGGATGCAGGAACCTTGTTTGTGGCGGACGATTCCGGATCTCGATTTCTGGGGGAAAACCCAGAGCCTGATTTTTACTTTTTTTTTTTTTTTTTTTTCTCCTTTCGGGTAGGGGGTGCCGAACCCGGATTTTTCGGGGTGGGGGGTGTGTGGGTGTGGGGGGAAAAACTGCCGGAGGCTGCCTTTGCAGGGGGCCGGCTCGGGAGGGCAAGGGTTAAGGGGGCGGGGGCGCGGGCGGGGCGGCGCTGGCGGAGCAGATTGCAGCCGGCTCCTGCGGCTTCGCCTGCGCCGGGCGCGGAGCAGCGGCGGGGAGCGCGGGCGGAGCCCCCCGCCGCCCCCGGCCCCGCCGCCCCCCCCCCCCCTCCCCATCCCACCCCCCTCCCCCGACCGCCACCATGGTGCAGAAATCCCGCAACGGAGGCGTCTACCCGGGACCCGCCGCCGAAAAGAAGCTGAAGGTGGGCTTCGTGGGGCTGGACCCGGGAGCCCCGGACTCCAGCCGGGACGGAGCGCTCCTCATCGCCGGCTCCGAGAGCACCAAGCGGGGCAGCATCCTCAGCAAGCCGCGCTCCGGGGTGTCGGGCAGCGGGAAGCCCCCCAAAAGGAATGCTTTTTACCGCAAGCTGCAGAATTTCCTCTACAATGTGCTGGAGAGACCGCGGGGCTGGGCTTTCATTTACCACGCATACGTGTGAGTAAAAGGAATTTGGGGAGGGGGGGGGCGCAAACCCCATGGGAGAGACCTCCACACGCACCCGGTCCGGATCTGCCCTTGACAGCCCCCTCTCTCCATCCCCCTCCCCACCCCCCCCCAAAACGCATGCCGAAGGATGCTCCAGCTGCAGAGCGGGTGCAGGGAGGGGATGCCGGGTGCCAGGGCTGGTTGGGGAGCCCCCGGGGGGATGCTAGGGGGTAGCGGAGGCTGAGCCTCCCCCCCCCCCCCCGCCAACTCTCCTCCGCCTCCCCCGCGAGCAGCCGGGCCGCCGCTGCATCCCTTTGCCGGTACCCGGGCACGCTGCGCCCGCGGACGGGGTGTGTGACGGTGGGGAGGGCAATCCGGGGCGGGGGAGAAGCTGTCCCTGCAGAGATGGGGGGTGGCTCCCCGGGGAGATGCAATGCACCGGTCCCCTGCCGTCCCCCGCCTTCCTCCTGCCCGCTCCCGCTGGCGGGGGAAGGGGCCGCTCCCTGCGGTCGGTGCAGGGGGCTGGAGCAGCGGGAGTGATGGGTAGGGACTGCTCCTCCGTCTTGCTTGAAATCACCATAGCAATGCTGTGAGCAGGGGAACAAAAAAGCTCTGCTCAGGCACTGTCTCTCCTTCCCTCCTCCTTCCCCCTCCCCACCCCCCCGGCCCCATTTTTGGTTGCTGCGGAGGGTTTGGGGGCCGGGGGTTGGTTTTGTGGCTCTGCGCTGGCCTCTGGAGGTATTTCTTGTCCCCCTGTGGGAAGTGGCTGAATGGAAGATGAGTCTAGAAAGAAATGCTAATCGGTGTCTGGGGCTTCCTGACTGCACAGCCATGGAGCGGTAAACAAAGGAGCAGTCCCAGGGTGCACATTTCCCCGCTGCCACCCCCTTTTTTTTTTTTTTTGCCAGAAATGGCCACATCTGACCCGCCGTTTGGCAGAAGGATGCCCATATCTGAAGGCATTGCTGCATAGGGAGCGCAGATGACTTCCCGTTGTTTGGAGGATTGCAAAGGGAGGGTCA
This sequence comes from Chroicocephalus ridibundus, assembly GCF_963924245.1. NCBI lineage: Eukaryota > Metazoa > Chordata > Aves > Charadriiformes > Laridae > Chroicocephalus > Chroicocephalus ridibundus. The sequence goes on along the minus strand of NC_086295.1, from coordinate 3,872,270 downwards.
AGATAAATTGCTGTGTTACTGCAACTCCCTTCCCTCTGGGACTTTCCACAGTCCCACCAGGCTCTTCTGCAGGCCTGGGCTCAGGCTTGGGTGCTCGTTCCCTTGGTGCCGGTGGGTTTTTTTTTTGTTTGCGTGTTTTTCATCATGGCTAGGGCCTCTGTCAGCGCCGGCAAGAGGATTTTTTGGGCCTTTTGGGTTTTTTTTTTTTTCCCCCCCGTTATTTTGCTGTTATGCCATTCTCAGATAAGGTGTCGGGATATGCTTTCTGGTCCTCAGCCATTTTGTACATTGGGGCCTTCCAGGGAGGTGTTGGTGAGTCCAGTCGGTGAAATGCTGGCTGGGTGGGAAGGGGGAGCTTTGCCATGCGCTGCAGCGGGTTGGGGTCCTTCCGGGAGCTCATTCCCCCAGGGAAATGGGAGAAAAGAGAAGAGGGAGTGTCTGTCGAGCTCAGTTGTGGTTGTGATGAGGAGTGTGGAGTCCAACGCTGGGACTCCTGAGCATCCTCCATGCTCAGGGCCGTCCCCTCGACTTGTAGATGGTTTGTGTCGCAAAATCCTCCAGAATCGTGTGGAGGGGCCAAGCGTTCGCGTTGCGAGCCGGGTGCTTGCTTGTGTGTGCGCCGAGGATGGGGGGACGTTGGGTGCAGCCTGCGCTGTAAGCTATTAAATACAGGTGACACCCCAGCTTGGGGACACTGGGGTGACAATGACAGAGGTGGAAGGGGATGAAAGCCAAATGGCAAGCGGTAGCCCTGACTGCGAGGGGTTTATAAGCATCCTTGGCTTCTTCAGCTACTCCGTCTTAACTTCTGACCCCCCTGGCTGTCTGCGGTGACATTTTTTTGGGCAGCTGGTAATCCTCACAGGGCAGGAGCGGGGACACCCCAAACTGACCTCCTGCCAGGGCTCACTTTCCCCGGGAATGCCCCGTCCCTGGTGCCAGGCTGCGGTGCCCCTTGGCTCTCATCACGTAGCCGCATCCCCGACATGCCTTTCCCCCCCACTGCCCCAGCCCAAGCAGCTGCATCTCTCCTGGGCTCGTGACTCCACTTGTACCTGCTGTGACACCATGTGGAGCCGTGCGGTCCCATCAGAAACCGCTGGCCTGGGATGCGCTGGGAGCTGGGCAACCTCCCTGGATCACCTTGGGGCAGATGCTCAAGCAGCCGTGAGATGTAACCACTGCGAAACCATCCTCTGACCCCCCACTCTCGCACCCATCGGGAAATGGAGGCGTGGAGGCTGGATTCAGGGCTGAGGTGGTAATTGCACCAATGTCTGTGAAGCATTGGTGATATAATTAATTTTTTTTAACAGTGTGTCGGGAAGTTATATGGAATCCAATCTTCTGGACTATACATATCATAGGTTTAGCCTTCGCAGTTTGCTAATATATTATTTAAAGAGCTGAAGGGTATGTTAAACATCATACAAATCACCAGGATAAGCCCATGCACCAGTTGGTGCCCTCTGTTGGCTGGGCGAGCCTGGCATGGCCTGTGCCAGATGCGCATGTGTTTGCGTGGGGCAGGGAGAGGGTTTTCTGGGTGTCTGTAATCCAGACAGGCAGGGCAGATGAATAAGCAGCCACTAAGCTTTTTAAAGATATGGGAGGGTGAAGGGACTGGCTCAAGGTCATAAAGTTTGTACGGGCGAGCTGGAGCCACCCCCGACGTCCCGATGGCTGGTGCAGTGCCCTACCTGCGCTACTGGGGTCACGCCATCTCCTCCTGCCCAAAACACCATTTTGTGCCAAAGCCTTGAGCACAAAAACACTTTTACCCTTCATACCGCCGGAGTGGTGGCCCCGAGGGAGGCTGTGGCTGGGGGACCCTGTCCTGCCACCGTGTTGGGCTGTGCATCACTCATCCCCTCCATCCTGGACCCCATCTACCAGCATCCCTGTATCTCTGCTCCTGCTGCTCGCAGGGGCTTTCTTCCATGAAGATTTAGGACCTGTTTCCAGCGTGAATGAGTTTGTGACCCTGCGAGGTTGGATTTTAGCTTGTAGAGATGAGTTTGTGACCCTGCGAGGCTGGATTTTTAGCTCCTGCAGATTCTTACAGACCCCCACAGCGTTTTTAGGCGTGGGGCTGCTGTGCTGCTCGGGCAGCCACCCTGCACCCAAGCGCCAAGACACAAACTGTAGAGACTCTTCCAGCATGGACGTGTTTTAACGAATCTGAGAGGTGCTTCTGCATAAGTACCTCTGAGAAATGCCGATCTGCAGAGGCCCACCTCCCAGGCTGGTATCACACCGGGTGACTGCTGCACCGCCTCGAGATGCCTCTGCAAGTTGCATTTATTTCCAGTGCTGCATCCCAGATCCAATCCACCCGATTTCTTTCCCCACCTCTTCTTCCAGTCATCGCTCGTTCCCTTTTGCACCATTTCATGCATAAGAAACCAGGGAAATTCAGAGCAACTCCCACCCCTCAGCCCCAAATGCGTTAACGTGGTCTCATCTCAGATGTTGCCTCTGTAAAAGCGCCGTTACCTCTGCGAGCAAAAGCACTATTTTATATTTCTGTGCTGTGATTCATTTTTGTACTTACTAGCTCTTCCTACACTGACACAACTGGGTGACCTGCTCATGGTAGCTGCGTGTTTATGTATATAATAATATATATATTTCGTGAAGCCCCATGGACAGCTGAGCCTGATGGGTCCCACTTTTGAGCATGGCTGGAGGCGGGCTCTGGCTGCCGGAGGTCTGAGCCTCCCCTGTCTCGCATCTTCTCCCAGTATTTATCTCAGCGCCTTTCTTTTCTATTCCCCCTCCTCCCCCCCTTTTTTTTTTTTCTTTTTCTTTTTTTTCTTTTTTTTTTTTTGACAGAGCCCTGGCAATGCCGCACATGGCCTCATTCCGCTCAAGGTTGAGCTGAAACTTGAAAAGTTGAGCTTGTGCCTGAATAGCAGGCCAGGCTTTTTGAGGGATGCAGCAGCACTTAGATCTTGTGGTAGACCTTCTCTGCATGGGGAGGCATTTTGCTTCCGAAATGCTTCCATTTTATTTCTTTTAATAATTTATTTTTTTTTTTCTTCTAGTCCTTTTACCTTGGTTATTGTAACCTGCCCTGTGCTCGGTGGTGCTGAGTTTGTAGGGCTGCGATACTTGAAAGTGATTTTTGTCCCTACCTGCCCTCTTATTTCGAGAGGGATCGCTGTGTTCTGTGCCAGCCTCAGCCAGGTGCTTGCAGAGGGCACCCCCGTGGCCTGATGCATCCGGAGACGCGTTTGCTGATCCCCCCCGGTGAGCTGCTCGTCTTTGGTCCCTGAGCTGAAGACGGGGGCTGGATTTGGGGCAGTAGCAAGAAAACAGCCTGTATTCAGAGACTTCTAAAGCTGTGTGCCCAGGGCCAACGCAATCCTTGCGTTTCCTACTTTGAATTTACAACCTTAATGCGTCTTTTTAACTGCGTTAAAAATAGTTTGGGTGCATTTTTTATCCGCATACTGTGCACCATGCATTCAGTTAATTAAGCGAGTGCACGGACTTAAATTATAATAAGGAAGAACATTTCCTCCCCATCTAATTTATTAAAATTTCCTTGTGCCATCCCCGTCCCGTTTGTTCTTCCCTTTTAACCTAGCCAGAAGCCACCTCTCTCTCCAGAAAGTCTCCTCCCTGTGCCGCCCGCATCCTGGCATGGCTACGGTTGGCGCGGTGGGAGGATGGAGAGTTGATGCGATTGCTTCCCTGAAGGTCCAGGGTTTCTTGGTGCAGAGGTCGCCGCTTTTCCGACTCCTTCCCCTCCTCAGGGACTGATGAAAACAAGGTTGTTTCATATAGATCCATTCCCAGATGATCTTTTGCATCAGATGGAACGACTCTGGGAACCCGCAGCCATTTTTCTGCTGCCTGGGTTGGATTTTTAGGCAGCTCTTGTGTTTTGTTTTGTTTTCCACTTACTTTTTCAATAATGGTTTTAAGACGCGTAAATTTAGTTGGCCAGTCTCATTTATCCATCCCCAAGCAGCGAGGGGTGGTGTTTCATGGCAAGCCCTCACCCACAGACCGGGGTATTGCTAGGAGGTGTGATGCCACCAAACTCAGCCCATCCACCAGCGATGTGCAGGGACCTCTTGGGTTCTCCTCCCCACCTCCTAGTTGAGTATGTGGGATGGAGGTGCCAATAGAGGTCTCCCGTAAGCGTTGAATTTAATGGACCTGCTGGGCTTTGAGCTCAGCTGTGCAGTTGTGCCTGTCCTGGGGACCAGGGACCTCCGCGGTGTGATGCCTCACGAGCTCCTCTCCAGCTGCTTAGTCAGAGCTTGGTGGGAGCAACCTGATTTCAGTCGCTTTAATGTGTCACGTTCCAGCCGTCACATTCGCCCCACACTGACATTAAAGAAATGAAAAACAAACCGATTCTCTGGGTGACCTCCTTTCTGTGCTGCAGCACACCTCAACCAGGTGAGACTTCCTATGGCTCAATTTATCATAAAAGGGAATAACCCCAAAAGCAAGCCCGAAATCCCACCCTAAAGGAAAGATAGGCATTGCTTAAAGAGATGTAGTTAGCAAAAATTAGATTTCTTGATTTTTCTTTTCTTTTTTTTTTTTTTTTTGCATTGCAGCAGAGGGAAGGGACGTCAGCAGGGTGAGACACGGTGTGGTTTGTTTGGTGGGGCAGGGTAGAGGGTTTGCCTGTCAGTTAGGCATCAGTGGGGCTCACCAGGATAAAAAAACCCACATACATTTAGTATTTGGCATCTGGGATTTAAGCAGCAAACACGTAGCCCTGCATAATCCTTTTTAAGGTAGCCCAAGTGCTCAGCTGGTTTCTCAGGCAGTTCTTGAGGGACAGATTCCTCTTTAAATTGTGGTGGCAGGGAGATGTGCCAGTCCCTTTTTCTGCTATGTAATCTCCTGTAGAGAAGATACAGGAGAGCTGAGAAAGATGGAGAGTGGTTCCTACAAAGGATTAAACTGTGTCTACGGTGTGCTTCTCAGGCAAACGTGAGCCCGTCTGTGCTGGTGTGAAATGTCCCCAGTCCCCACTGCATCAGAGAGAGAGGAGGTCTCCAGCACCGAGGTGCACATTGCTGCAGAATAACACAATGGCTTTTAGCCCCCAACGGCCAAAAAGGAACCCGATTTCAAAACCAGGTTATTGTGGTGGTCTGAGCTGAGCTTCTCGAATGTCTTTAGGCAGGAGGCGTGTTGCAAGGTGATTTGATCAGTGAGCACACGAGGGCAAAACCAGGGAGTGCCAAAGGGTTTGGCCGGCACAGCTGGGTCCTTCACCACCATATGTTTAAATGGCTCCTCATCGGGTCACAAGCCAAAATCATTTGGGCTACTCTGACACTCACCTATGGCAAAAGATGGCCCCACCAGGACTACAGGAGTAGGTATTTAAATATGGTCCCTTGGTGGACGTGCCCACCCACCCAAGGTAAAAGAAAAATGACGTTTTTCTCCAGTAAGAACGAGTTGGGTGGTACTTGGTCAGCCCACTGAAGCCGGGGGTGACCTCAGCTCCCCACGTGGTTCTCCTGGCCTTGTCCTGGGTAAGCTGCGAATGCAGCCTCCTGTGACACTTACATGGAAGGTGTGTTTTTGGGGGGTGGGAGTCATGTGCATTTATTCTAAAACACTGAATTAATTACATATAGTGTTGTTTGCTGGGGAGCATCTCACATAAGTCACCGGCTGCAAGATCTTCTCGCCTCTCGCTCTTGCTGCTGTAGGGAGGGGGTTTAAAGCTCCATGAGGGTCGCCTGGAGTGCTGGGCGCAGCAGCAGCCTTGTCTGTGCGAGCCCCGTGACCGAGCACTCACTGGATTTGTTTCAGTGCATACAATGGCCAGACGTCGCAGGTGGAGTGGGCGTTCAGCTGGGGTTCGGTGATGCTCAGATACCTGCTGGGTTCCTCGTGGAAATCCCATAGGAGCCTCCGTGCAGATCTCAGGTGGGCAGGGCTGCCTTCTGGAAGTGCCCATTTCTCTCTGTTGATGGCAGAGAGTTGATGCAAGTTCCCTTGCATACCTTAGGGGAAAGCTGGGGGGGATGAGTCCAGACAACAGAGGGGGAAGACGGAGCCTGGCACAACTTCAAACTGAAAACTGGAGTGAGTCGAGGCATCTCCCACCTCCTGCCCCAGCCTGTAGGAACTGGGGAGTTCAGAGCCAGAACTCCCCCGTGGACACCCTGCCAGGTAAGGTCACGGCGAGAGATGGGGCTGATCCGCATTGAAACGGGATGACCAGGATCCGAGATCCACATTTACTCAGCAACGTTTGAGAAAAGGTTTTGGGAAAAGAACCTTTATAGCAAAGCCTGATCAACTCATGGACCTCCAACCCCTGGGACCCAGGGGAAATCAGAAGATAATCAAGCCTTATTAATACTGATTAACGTTCATAAGCAGCTACAGTTGTGTTTAGGCTCTCAGAGGAGAGTGCCCAGTGGTCAGTGTTCGTTCAGAAATCCTCCTTTTTTTAATCCTCCCGCGGGAGGGTGGAACAGGACAAAGAAACAAGAGGACAGGCAAGGTCAGAGGGAGCATCTGTCCCTGTGTGGGTTGGGAGGTGACCGCTCGCCATCTGAGGATCCCGGCCGTCCATCGTGGCTGGCACTTGGTCTCTTCAGGACAAGATCGAAAGACACAGAGATTTTTGCCTTCCGGAGGGTCTTTCCCAGGGATTCACAAATGCCTCATTTGTAAACAAACCCTGTTCTGCCTGGAAGTCCTGCTTTCTCATTTCGAGCTTTGCCAGCCAGGGGGAGGTGACAGTGTCGACGCAAAATACGGCTGGGGCGATAACTGAGCTGCTGTCGCACGCTGCGGTGGATGAGCGCAGCAGGAGAGGCAATCCCAGTGCCGCTTCCACGGATACGCTGTCACCCTCCATAAAGTTACGATGATGCCCGGGGGGAAAAAAAAAACAAAACCAAAACCAAACAAAACCTAGCAGAAATCCTGACTCAAAGGTGACTCACGTACACCTCTTCTCCGTCTCGCGTGTGAATGCGGTAGCTTGTGTCTGGGTACCTGCTGTGTGTGCTTGTTCCAACTTTGGTTTGATAACGCTTGGAACAAGTAATACGCGGCACAAAAGAAAAAGAAAAACTTCAGTCAAATAGTAGTTAAAGTGCAAACCAAGGGGAAAACAATACTCCATTAATATTAACAGCAGCGTGTGAGCACCCGTAATGGAAATAGAGGTCTACAAGCTTCTCTTCTGTACGTCAAGCCAAAAAGAGCCAGTCCCTGCTCTAAGGACTTACTGTATTGAACAGACAAGACAGATGAAAGGCATAAAGCAGTTGTCAGGGAAGGGCTGGTAAATGTTATCTTTGCTCGGCTTTTTCTTTTTAACAGTGTTTGCCCGGCTTCTCATTTGCTTTTGAATTGGTGGGTTGGTTTCTATTCATGCTCCTTGGGTTTGCAAAAGAAAGCGGGGTTTGTTTTGGCCGGAGCAGACTCTCAGAGACACCGGCGGGTTTATCTTGGAGGGAAATCCCGTGGTCTGAGGACCTCAGCGGAGTTAACTTTGGGCTGGGAGAACGTCTTCCCGCGGCCGTGGCTCACCCATACTGGGGCAGTTCGCTGTGGTCTTGCTGTTCATTGCAAATGGGGCGCGTAGAGGGCTGTGAATTGGGCTTGTCGGCTTTCTCACTGTTCGAGTGTTGTACGCGGCAGCAAAATGACAGCACTGGGAGGCTTTTTTTCCTGCGTGTTTATGGGCTTTCGCACAACTCGGAGTCTCGAAGTGGCCATTAATTGAGTTTGTGCTTGCTCGGAGGTTTGTTACCTGATCTGAAGAACATAATAAGGGATGTAAGAGCGCTCCATCTGTCACTCAGGAGGAGAGCAAAGGAGTTAAATATAAATATCTGTATCTGATAGCTGGACAAGCAGGGAGCGAGGCCGCGTTGCTCCTGCCACGTCAAGCCATGCAGTGGTTAGGCCTGAGTGCTTCCAGGAGGGGCAGTGAAAACCAAAACCTCTCCCCAGTAACAAGGACTACTCACTGCTCTTGGAGGAGGTAGACGGCACGAAGGGGTCAGGCTGGTGTGGCCATTGCTTCAGTGTTGGACACTGGTTTAATTCTGTGGTTACTCGTCCTTCCTCTATGTCTGGCACGGCTGGAAATACCATGTCTTGTCGGGTTAACCCCTCTCTGGGCCTTCCCCCAAGTCTCCTAGGGTTTATTAGCAGTGATTTGTGCTTTAAGGACTAGTGAGATCCCTGAGTCATCTCCTTAGGCAGGGAGCTATTTATTTCAGTGTGTGTGTTACACTCCCTGGGAGTGGGTGTCTCTCTTCCGCTTTTGGATCCTGCCCTGACTCTATATAAAGACTCCAGGCTTGAATGAGCAGCAAAACCAACCCTCAAACTGGCTCCATCGTTTGGAAGATTCGTGCTGCTGATCCCGTCTCTCCTGGCTGAAGGAGCATGGCTGTTTGGAGCACGGGTAGGAGTTTGCGTGCGACTTCTTGTCCGTCTCCGCGTGGCGTAGCTGCTAGGACACAGCGTACTGTGTGTCCATGGCCAGGAGCAAGTCTTGCTCTACAGGAGGTTGTGAGCAAGAGGAAAGCACGATTTGGACCTCCTCTTCTTCCCTAAGGTCGATTTGCTGACACTGTTGGGTTTTCGGTTGGTGAGATTTTTCTTACTTAGGAGGGATGAGATATTTCTGATGAGATGAGATATTCCACTTAGGAGAGTGGCTGTAATTCTCCGTTGCTGTCAGAGCAGGGACTGGAGGTGCCACGGGCAGATGAAGATGGACTCCTCTGAGACATCATCAGTGCAGGAGCTGCCGGGTTTTCACTGTGTCTTATCTCCTGGGATGGCCCTTTTCAGACACATCCCGTGCTTGCTTGGTGGCCTTGTAGAAAGCTGCCTTGCTGCGTGTGAGTTTGGGGGTGCAAGGAGAGCCCCTCACGTAACAGTTCTCGGGGGAGCTGCAAAGAAGCCAGCGTGCTAATGGCAATGTTCATCCAAAAGCTGGCTTCACACCCAATGAAGCATCACCCTGAGCCAGAGGGACAAGTCCTCATGTCATTATGTCTTGAACTAAATTGCTGGCACTTCATGAGGGCTCTGTCTCCATAGCCTGAGGGGCCGATGCATTTAATCCGTATCAGCGCTAAAGAAACTTTGTTAACGTGACCTCGTGGTTTGGTCCTTACGGCTGCTGGATGCACATTGCTGTGGTTGTCTTTTTCTTAATTATGGCTATTCCTGTAAGGAAGGAAAGAGACCTAGAGAAAAGGAGAATTTTCTGAGCTCTTTGTCTGCAATTTGCCAGGCATGACATGCAGTCACAGAATTTTGCACTGGATTTTTCTTCTTTCCCACGTTTTCCCCTTTAACATCTAGATGTTTTTAATGCTTTCCTTATTTAGCAGCTTCTGTCTTACTGTACCAGCTAATGAAGGGTGGGAAGAATTTCTGCCTTGACCTTTTGTTGTTGCTGATGTTCTTCTTTTCCGCAACAGAAATCAGATATAATTTGAAACCTTCTCTGAGCTGCCCCTCCAGGCCCTGCGCCTGCGCTCCCCCCGATGCCTGTTTGCGGGTGGTTGGGAGCATCTCGAGTCGTGCGAAATGGCACAGAGCGAGCTGCCGAGCCTGTGAATCAGTGGGTCTCCCATCTGAGTCGGGGATAAATAACACAGCTGTAGGTCTGAACTTGGTTTTAAGTTGGTGATGGATTCACCTGCCTTAGTATGGGGGGAATGATTTGAGGTTGTGAGTACAGGGAAAGGTAAGGAAAGTGCCTGAATAAGAGAAGTGAATGGGACTCTAAAGGTGTCTCTGTCCCATTGTTTCTGCTGGGAGATGGAGACGTCTACAAGTAGATGAGTTTAGATTAAATATCAGGAAGAAATTCTTTGCTGTGAGGGTGGTGAGCCCCTGGCCCAGGTTGCCCAGAGCAGCTGTGGCTGCCCCATCCCTGGAGGGGTTCAAGGCCAGGTTGGACGGGGCTTGGAGCAACCTGGGCTGGTGGGAGGTGTCCCTGGCCAGGGCAGGGGGTTGGAACTGGGTGATCTTTAAGTCCCTTCCAACCCAAACCATTCTCTGTGTGTGTGTGAGGCATATCCCAACCTCAGGTCTCCACCTTGTGCTTTGGAAAAAGCAAATCTGGGAGACCTGCTAGTAGACAGGAGTTGATGTTGCCTGGGTGTCCTGAGCTTGACCCATCCGTATGCAAGAACTTGGGCACCTGGGGAACACCTCCATTGAATTTGCCATTTTTCCTGTCCCTCCTTGCAAACACCCTGCAGAGCCAATAAGCCCACCCTGGGGTGTCCTCGGTGGGGAGCACCTCCCAAGCCCCAGCTCCCTGCAGAGAAACGGGCTGAACCTCCAAAACGAGTTCCAGTCCTACCTAGCCTTGCTCGTTTGGCCCTTCTCCACGTGGGAGCAGACGGCTATTAAAAATTCTGGAGAAATTCATTAAGCTAACGGGTTGCCAGCCCCCATCCGTGACGGGGGAGGCCTGTCTGCCCTGCAGCCGTGTCCCCATGGGATGTGAGTTGGGAAGAGTGGCCGGAGCCAACCCCAATGGCATTCCCTGCTGCTGCGGCGGGATGTGCATCCCATGTGTGAAACACAAGGGCTGGCAGAGCAGCCCAGGGAGGTAGCCCAGACCTGATGGGACAGCTTATGTTTCATTTGCTGAAAGCACAGCAGAAATTAAATGAAGATTAATTAAACCTTTTCTTTTTTTTTTTTTTTTTTGTCTCCTGCTTCCTCTCGCTCTTTGCTGTTTCTAGGGAAGACTGAAAAAAAAAATGTGCTAGAGAGGAGGCTAACCTCTGAGCATCCTTTCATGGATGCAGCATTCGGCCCCCACGGGACTGCAGGGAAAGGCCCTGTAATTACGGGGAAGGTCCTGCGAGGCCGGGTTACACAACCAGGACGGACGGGGAGCTGCTCCCGCTTCGGCTTAGCAGCAGGCCGATGATGCTGTAACTCGAAATACTACCTGGCTATTATCCATTCATTGCTTTTTATCACTGTCGGTGTCCTCAACGCGCAGCACAGACCACTCGCGAGGCTCCGAGCCAAGGAAGGAGGTAGGAAGGAACGCGCAGGATCATAAAAGGGCCATTTGATATTTACAGTGCCTGGTGACATAATTCCCAGACAGCCCGAGCGTATCTCGGAGCCGGCTGACGAGTCGCCGGGGAGATCTTGCTACGATGCCACCAAGTGAAGGTGACTCCGTCCCGGCGCTGGCGGGAGCAGGATGCCCTGGTGGAGAAGTCGTGCTGCAGCGTCTGCTCGCAGGCTCCGCACCGGCTGCTGCCACCGGCATTAAGAGCCAAGTTGAGCAGCTGGGAGAAGGGATTCAGGGCTGTGGCAACCGCCTTGAGATGTGGTACAGGGGGAGCACTAACCCCTTGGCTGCGGTGCTGGGCATGCCCTGGTGTCGTGTGCTGGAGGACGTTGCTCTTGCGTGCTCCCCGGTGGCTTTGTGCTGTCACTTAAGATGCTGCTGTTGGCGCTGGTCCACGGGAGCCTTGGTTTCTGGCGTGCTTTGCAGGTGCTGTTGTGCCAGGCTCTAGGAGGACTTATTCGTTGCTGAGGGCCATGGGCATGCCTTGAGCTATTTGTGGGCTTAACCTCAGCTGTGCCCCCGTGGGCTGGGGGGAATCCTTACCCCTGTTTTCCAGTTTGGGAGCTGAGGTACGGAGGAATTCAGCGCCTCGGGATGCCAGCGGCATAATGCAGCATCCCTGCTCCCCGTGCTGTAACCCTAGCCTCTCCCTCCTCCTGCAGTAAGAACCATTTCCCATACAGACAGGGAGACTTCAGCATGTATCCTTGTCCCGTCAGGCCTTCCTCGGCTTTGAATTATTAAATATTGTCTCTGGTCTCCATTATAAAGGTTGTTAGAGCACAGCTACTTATCAGAATAGAAAATACTCGGTTTCCGTACTTTAACAGTTGGCTTCATCTGCTTGTGGGATTTACAATAAATGAGAAGAATTAAAAAAAAAAAAAGGGGCAAAAAAAATTATGAGAGCCTGAGGTTGGAAGTAAACACAGAGAAGTAACATCTTTGCGGGAGGATGTCCGCTTTTCTGTCCCAGTACCCACGTGGCTGCTGGTCTGTATCTTCTGTCTAAAACAAAATCCCATGCAAATTCATTAGCATTAATAGGCTGGAGAGTGTGTGCTGCTGTGACTCCGCTGATGCTGGATTAATTGTGCTCTGGGGGTGCCCCTTCCTCACCCCCCCCATCGCCTTCACCTCCATCAGCCAGCGGAGACCCCGGCAAACCATCCTGGCTGCGTTTTTGGGCAATGATGGTGATCAAGTGATATGAGGAGAGGCTGAGGGAGCTGGGCATGTTCAGCTTGGAGAAGAGGAGGCTGAGGGGAGACCTCATTGCCCTCTACAACTCCCTGAAAGGAGGGTGTAGAGTGGTGGGTGTTGGCCTCTTCTCCCAGGTGAATAATGACAGGACCAGAGGAAATGGTCTGAAGCTGCGGCAGGGGAGGTTTAGGTTAGATATTAGGAGGAATTACTTTACTGAAAGAGTGGTCAGGCACTGAACAGCCTGCCCAGGGAGGTGGCTGAGTCACCATCACTAGAGGTGTTTAAGAAACATCTAGATTTGGCACTTCAGGCCATGCACTAGTGGCAGAGATTGTAGGTTGTGGGGTTTTTTTGTTGTGAGGGGTTGGTTTTTTTGTGTGTGTGTGTGTGTGTGTGTATGGTTGGACTCGATCTCAAAGGTCCTTTCCAACCATGAAGATGCTATGACTCTATGATTTCGGCTTAGGGGGAGCAACAAGAAGGTGCAGATGCAGAGGAGGAGACCCAAGGCCAGCTGCAGACTGCAGCCAGCTGCGGAGCTCAGTGATGGGTTTATCGTTATTCCTGCCAGCCTGAAGCCCTGGCTGCAGATTGCCGTAATTTCCAAGGTCACGTTTTTTTCCTTGTTACTTGTAAGACATCGGGTGGTACCTGCTGCTTTGCACGTGGCTGGGTTTAAGCAGCAGTAATCCGGTTATTCCCTGGCTCTGGAAGTCTCTTGCCCCACAGCTGGGCACCTCCTGGACCACTCATCTGCAGCATCCCCGAGCGGAGCTGCGTGATGTGACCCAGGCAGGTGATCCCTGTTTTTCCCAGAGCATAAACCATGGAAACCGGCTTGAGAATGAGCTGGAAATTGTGACGCGGGGTCACAGTGCTGTCAGCCTGTGTCTGATTTCCTTGGACCTGCTGGGAGAGGCCCCGTCCCCTTCTCCGGCTCCCGAGTTAAGCCGTGGCAGCTCTCCCAGGCAGTGGTATGGCACACGGGGAGCTGCCAGGGGACTTGGATCATGCCTGAGAAAAGGGGGTTAAAAGCAGGTTTTTGCAAGCTTTTGCCTGCCATTTTAAACGGGAAGGATGTTTCCCTGGCAACGAGATGGATGCTTCCCAGCAGAGCATATGGCTTCCATCGACTTTGATTTACCGGCGTGTTGAAATGGCAGCTAGTTAATCTCTCTTCAGCTTTAATGTGTCCGTGCCCTGTGTCCCTGTTACTTATGAGCTTTAAAAGGCCGTGGGTCTGGCCCCTGCGGTGCTGGCCTTGCTCCCAGTCCATCCCAGGGCTGGAGCTGGTGGGGTCCCATGTCAGGGTTGGGTCCAGGGACCTCTGCAAAGAGGGACCCGCACGGAGGACCTGAGCATCGCCTGGAGCAAGGAGCAGCGGGGTGGGCAGGAAAAACCTTCCCTGTCTCTGCTGCCTTTCACCAGCCGAACTCCTCCTCCTCCTCCTCGGAGAATATAATCCGCAGCGCACTCTTCCTTTCCTCCTCCCTGCTTTAAATCATTTTTAGATGTTTTCCACCTTTCACCACACAATCATCTGCCTCCTGCAGCTTGCTATTTATTGTTGTGTTTACTGGCGCGGAGAAATAAGGAGAAGGGAACAAACCTGTCCTTTGCGGAGCGGGGGAGCTGGTTCCTGCGAGCTTGTGGCTCTCCCAGGCTCGATGGCATGTGCTGGCCCCACCACGCTCCCACGGCAGCCGCCTCCGAGGGGCAAACCCTTGGGTGCACCCCTTCTCGTTGCTGCCCATCGCTGGGTCTCAGTGCTTCGGCAGGTTTGATGAAAATTGGCCAGTGGGTGCAAACGTTAGGTAGGGACAGTGAGGGAGCCAGAGAGGGCGATGGCAGGAGCCTCGTTGCCTTAGGAAGCGGGATAGCCGGAGAGGTGCATTCGTGCACCCGGGCGATGCTGGGGCTGGTTCCCGGCTGCCCCTGCCTGTGGATGGTTTGTAGCCGCGAGGGCCAGGCACGGGGCTCGGGAACCTGCTGGGTAGGGTGGCCTTAAATGAGATTAAAGTGTGGCGCTGGGCTGCGAATGGCTGCGCCGCAGGGACTAGGGGAGACACACATCATTCCTCCCCTCTTCCACTCAGGGAGGATTTTGGGGAGCTGTAGAGGAGGCAATGCCGTCTTCTTTGCAAGTATCCAGGCAAGCCACAAAGCCCCGGTCGGCACATGCTGGCTCTCAACGAGCCCCCAAAGCTGCCCAACCTGAAAGGCTTTAAAAAGGCGGCTCCCTTGTAATGGAGGTTGCCTTTATTTCTTCTATTTATTTCTTCTGGCAGGACCATTGCTTTGTCCTCCTCCCTGGGCAGCCTGTCCCCCTGCAAAGGGCGCTGTATGACGGGGGTTCACCTGCTCACCCATCCACACCTGGCCACCCGCTTGTTGCATTTGAGTTATGCCGGAGAAGAAGCAAGAGATAACAGAAGTGATTAACCACCCGTTGGTGCTGGGGATTAATTTGTCCGGTGTGAGGAGAGGCTGTGCCCTGGCAGACCTGGTGCTGCCTGTGCAGGTGGGGCAGGTGTCACGAGCTGGCTGTTCTCTGCCCTGAGCAAAAAGGGGACACCGGCGTGGTTGGTGGCAGGAGCATCTCCCCATCGTTCCTCGGGGACAAATCTGGCTCCCCAGGAAAAATCTGGCTCAGGGAAACTTTACTGCTGTAGAGGGGAGATTGGTGGAAAAGGACTTTGAAGCTCCTGGAAGACCCGAAATAGTTATATTAGTGGCAAAGTTGAGCGGAGTTTGACTGGCAGCTGTTTTGATGCCCTCCCCTCCATGCAGCATAACCAGCTGTTTCAGCAATTTTTTTAGGGCTAAAGAGTGCTGCCTTTTTAAGCCTGAGCTCTCCGGAGATCTGGGTTTGTTTTGCATCCTCTCACCCCGAGCGGCTCCCCCAGGCCCCCCTGTCCGCATGGCCCAGGCACTGCTCCCAGCAGAGACCTTCCATCCCGGCGGACGTGAAAAGCACCAGGGCCGTATTCTGCCACCTTTGCCGTGGAGGAGCGCACCCTCCTGCTGCTGTGGGGAAGGGATGCAGAGCTCCAAAACTGGCCGCTGGCCTTTTATTTCTTGTTGTTGGACCTAATCCTGCGTTTTTTTGCGTGCCAAACTCGGGTGTCTCTTGGGCATCGCGGGGTTTGGATCCAGCTGAGCTGGACGCGCTCTCCTGGCAGTGCAGCCCCCGTGGCTTTCAGGGGGTTATTCCTGATTTGTACCAGTCTGAGTGGGGGAGAGTTGCGGTTTCTGCTGGTTATAGCACTCCCGTTATTCCTCTGGGTATATTTTTTTACCCAGCTTGAGGGTCATCGTCTTCTGGGGACTAAAATCAAAAGGCCGTGAATGAGCTCTCCTGCTTTTTGGCTTGGAGCTCCTTCCTAGTCACTAGCTGGGACGAGAGAAGTAAAATTGAACAGATGGCAAAAATTACCAACTCTAGGACATATTATACGGGCAGTTTGCAAATACTTCTTTCTTTTCACCAAGACTCGGTTAATTAAATAAACTGATGAGCAAATGAAATTAGCGGTGCTTTGGTAATGCTTGCGTTTTATGCTTTGGCATTATCCGTTAGCCGCTGGCTCCGAGAAGCCACGTTCTTGTCTTCTCGTTATGGAGGCACGAAGCTGGGGATGGACCCAGAATCTCCGCTGTCCTTCGCCGTTAGCTGGGAGGGAGCCCCGGAGCACAGCTCTGCGGTCCTGCCTTTACAGAAGCGTAAACCGTGGGCTTGAGGCATGGGGAAAGTGAGATTTTTAAAGTCAACCTTGAGATTTTGAGCTGTTTAGTTGCCTGCTGGGGATCTGTAGACGGTTCGTGCGGCTGCTGGGAGCCGCCGAGCCTCTGTGCCGGCAGCTCCCTGCGGATGCTCTCGGCGAGGATGCTCGGTTTAGAAGTAAGTCTTGGTGCTATAAAACCAGTGCAAAGTCAGAGCTGGGGAAGCGAAGCTCGAGGAGCTCAGCGAGACAGAGCTTGTCCTTCGCGGGCAGGAAACCTCGGGCTCCAGCTGAATCGCTGATTCTGGGACAGACCTTTGAAAAACCAGCTACTATTCCTGTCTGCAGCGGGAACCAGCCCTGCACATTTTGAGACGATCTTCCTATCTGCAATTAGACCGGAGCCTATTTTTGTATATCCCGTTCCCTCGAGGAATGTTTAGATGAGATGCAGCATTACATTTTACAGGGGCATCTTGCTTTTAACCCAGTTTTCGAGCTCAGTTAAGTCAGGCCAAGTGACTTGCCCAGGTCAGTCAAAGAAGCTTGACATCAGCAAGAAGATTTTTTTTTTTTTTTATTCCTGCCTGCTCCAACCATGCGGTATAAATCTTAAATTTATTTAATTCATTTTTCTTGAGGTGTTGCAGAAAAGCAGGGCTTCGCCCGTAAGAAACGGAAATGACTTGATCTCCGTATGCAGGTAAAGGTTAGATGAGGAAGGCTCGTGTCCCTGTGCTCGCCAGTAATGGTTTCTCAGAGGTGGGGAGGAAGCACAGGCTCTTTTGGGGGAATACCCTGCGGGATGAAACGGCGCAGTGCTCAGATTTCAATCTGAATAATACGGGCATTGCATGAGACAGCAACTTTCCTTCACATTAAAATCAATGGATGCGCTCTGAGTAAATGCCTGTGCAGACATTTTAAGAATTACTTAAATGTCCAATGTTTTGTACTCTTAATTTACCTCCCAACGCACCGTAATTGCACTGTGGTCTTTAGGATTTTCTCTCCCGTGAACCGTTTCTGCAGCTGCATGAATATATTTCTCCCCACTAAGTTTTTAAACGAAAACCTCATCCCGGCAGCGCTGAATCGCAGCGGAGACAGACTCTTCTGGCAGGTGCATGGGCTTGATTAATACTTTGGGTTTTCCTCCAGACATCTGGCTCCTCGGAGGCTGCGTGCGCAGGGCACGGAGAATATGCAGACAAGCATTTCCCAGTGATTCATGTTAGATGAGGATGGAGAGGAACATTTGAGCTAGAACTTTGCATGCGGTGATTATTATTAATAAGGCTTTTACTCGGAGTTGAGTTGCCTTGAGTAAGTTAAATGAATAGAGCCAGCCTGCAAAACAAACAACCGATTCCTTAAATTTAACCCCTTTTTCTGCTGTAAACGTTCAGATCTTGATCTCCATTCCCTGTCATTTCCAGTTGGCTTTTGTCCTTTCAGGCTTCAATCCAGAAAAGCTCTTAGGCTCACTCTGGCTTGGAAGTGTGGAGACACATGATCCTTTACTGGACCGGGTCATGCAAAGATACATCACATAAAACCCATTTCTGCTCAAATTCCTGCCGTTCATGGGTCCAGGTGGGGACTCCGGCTCTGGGCAGTCGGGGAAGATGATGCTGTTGCTGCTCTCTGGCTCTGATACAAGCAAGAGGGAAAGGCTGGAGGAGCTCTTGGAGTGGGAACTGATTTCAGAAGTGGTAGCTGTTGAAGGAGAAAACAAATGTGAGCCCGTATCCTGCCCTTTTCCTAGCTGAGAAACGTGCTGCCTAAATAGAGGGAAGGCAGGGGAAGAGAAGTTTTGTGACTTGTGCCCATAGAGTGAAGCTATGGACACCTATTCCTTTTTCCTTAGTTTGCTGGAATGGATTTGTGAATGCTCCTTGTGTGCCCATAAAGCAGAAAATGACCTTCCCCCCGCCCCCCCAAAAAAAAACTGATGCAAAGGAGGTCTCATCCCCCTCTGTTTCCCTGGGGTGTAAATGTGCAGGCATGTTTCGGTGGCTGGAGGGGAGCCGGAGCGGGGAAGCAGGGTGCTGTGCTCGGCCAGCAGCGTTCCCGCTCCTGGCCACGTGTCCGGGGAAGACCCCAAAAAAACCCGATCTGCTGGAAAACCACCTCCTGCGTTTTGCCACATTGCTGTCGGGCAGCCAGGAGAGCAGGTTTGCTGCATCTGTGCACGGGGGGCTGGGGGGCGTTTCCTGGGGCTCGTCGGGAACATTAACCCTCTCGTTTTCCTTCCCACCCCAGTGCCACCCCTGTGACGTGATCCGCGATCTCTTAAGACCTGATTCTCTGTAGCCTGATTAATTCCCACCTCTCAATTCCCACACTGCAGCCTCCTCCAGGAAACTGCTTGGGTCCTCTGGAGATGCTCCGTTGCACGTTTTACGTCACCGTCCTTAGCACGCTTTATGGCTTTGTACGAACAAGGTGCGTCTTATCGGGGCTGCGCAGCCATCATCTCAGTGCACCGAGGAGGCACAGGAGCTATTAACGTTGTCCCAGAGAGGCTTTTGCTAAAGATTTATTAAAAAGTGTATAAACAATGAGAATCCCCGCCTTGGAGCCAGCCTGTGTGTTGCTCATAGGGAAGGTTTTCTACCCGCTGGGTGCCCGGGGAGCCTCCACGCTCCTCCGAGGAGTGAGACCTGGGCTGGGCACGGCCGAACCTGCGGGGAATGAGACGCCATCAGGAGCTATTTTGGGAAAGGAGAGCATTTATTAAGGCACAGGACCGAAAGGCAGGACTCCCTGCTTCTATTTTCAGCTCTGCTAGTGACAGAAGTCGCCTTGGAAGATGATTTTGGCCGAGGCTGAGGGATGTGGAAAGCCGGAGTGAGGCATTTAGGCTCGTGTTTAGCCTTGTAAATGAAGAGCTGGGTTACAAATCACGGCAGGGTTGCCGACATGAATAAAGATGATGGATGCTCCTGGCTAAGGGTAGGTGCAACGCGCAGCGTCTTTACCCCTGGAAAAGTCATGGCGTTATCAGAGTTCTGCTTCTGATTCACCGGAGGTTTGAGCAGAGCTGTAAATGCTCCCGTTCTGGTTATGGGGCCCTCTGAGTGTCAAAAGGCGTTTGACAATCTCTGTTTCTCTTCAGTGCGGATGTTCTTTCGCCTTGGTTTATTGTTGTTGCTGCGTTTTCATGGCCCTGTGATTTACGTTGAAGTTTCAGATAGTTGAAAGCCAGGGCTTTACGGAGACCGCAGCAAACGGATTGCTGGGATTACAGATGGATCGCCCGTCAGCATTTTGGTTTTATTTTAGCACAATTATCAGTGCCGTTTTTACATCCCCAAAAGTAATTTTTAAGAGTTTTAAATGTTTTCAGTTGTTTTCCATTGTGCAGCTCTCAAATACCTGTCATAAAATACTCCTTCCTTTCCGGCTTTGCTCTTTTTAATTAGATCTTTAATTCCCTTTCCCAATTCCAGGGAAAGCCAGCGAAGTGTATAACAAGCACAGTGGCTTGTTACCAGCTTGGGCCGCCTCCTTGTATCGTATCCATCCCCATCGCATCCAGGCATCCCGTTGCTAATTACTGGTGCTCCATCAGAGGAAGCCCAAAGCTTTTGGATGTTGGGTGAATGTTATCTGAATACAAGTATTTCAGGAATAAAAATTTCAGGTCTTTTAAAGTTCTTATGTAAATGGCTGTGTAGATTCCAAGGGGGTTTCTTTTGGAAGGCAAATGAGATGATTAACCTGAAAAGCTTGATGATGATTCCATCATATGCTTTTACTGAGGGGAAAAAAAAGAAAAGAAAAGAAAAGGACAGTCTTTCCTGTTTCAAGTCATTTTAAGTAAGTTTTTTCTTTTTGAGAGGGAGTTCAGTCATTTCTTTTTCTATTGCTCACATGAAGCACGATGGGTATGAAATCTGGATATGCAGATTTTTGTGCTGGGATTTATCGGTTGTAATAAGAAGCTTGTATGGGCGTTTTAAGTCAACGTAACCTTTGGATGTAAAGCCAGACTTTGGGAGGACTTTGGATGTATTAGTATTAGCAGCAGTCAGATTTGTGCAGCTGAGTCTGGGCTGAGCGTAAAGGTCTAAGCGACAGGAGTGGGGGATGCCCAACAGCAGAAGGTGCTTGGGTGCCCGTCGGAACGGGGCGGGGGGGAGAAGATGCAGTGACATGAGGTGTGTCCTTCTCCAGTGGCTCCAGGAGGCTGGAGCCACCTTCCTCTGTGCCATCGCTCCATGGAGGGGACAGTGGTCCAAAGCCCACTCTTAGCACCCTGGTCTGGGTTTGGGAGATGCTGGTGCCGGCTCCAGCCGTGCCTTGTGTAGGACCCAGCTCCTGCCTGCTCAGGAGGAGGATATTGTCTTCTCCCAAAGCTCTAAGCAGAATTGGCATCTTTAATGTAAAAATCATTAGACGGGACATAATTAACGTTCCTTATTGCACATTAACATTACCCAGAGTCAGGCTGCAGACATAATTTGCTTTGATTAGATATGTAGCTTTAAAAATTAGATTCTTCCCAACCCCTACACTATTTATTGGCCTGTTTCCCTTTCCCTAGCTATCCATTATTGTCTGGAGCCCTTTCCTGCGCTGTCTGGGTAGATTAGGTGAAATTAAAGCAGAGTCAGCCTTCCTGTTCCCCACTGCCCTCCTCCGGGGGAGCTCAGAGGACATGCGCCATCTCCGGTGTGGACATACCTTTCAGCTTTCTTCCAACCCTTATTCATAAGGGGTCTACAGATCCTGCAAAGCCTCCCAGGAGCCATATAGCCTCCAAAGAAAGGGGGGCAAAGAAAGGTTTCATGTTCTTAGTCTCCTTTTACAGCCTCCCAGAGGTTTGCGAACCACAGGGTCAAACAGAGCAGCTGTGCATCACTGTGGAGCTATTTTGGGATGCTTGAGCATCTCACCCTGTGATGAGCCAGTGCCTGCATCCCTTGCTGGCAGGACCGTTCCTTACCTGGTGGCTGAATGTCCCCATCGGGACTGAGACAGGGAGATTTTGGTCCACGTGGGATTTGGCCGTGGAGCTCCCATACTTCACTGAAGAAGCTGGTGCCTTCCCTGTTGCTTCCCGTGCTTGGCAGTGCTGTAATTAACGCTGGCCCTGCAAGCATGATCTGCATCAGGTCTCCCCGGCAGTGAGAGCCCTGGAGAGCATAGAGCCGAAATTACAGCAGCCCCGAGCTGGCCCCAGGGAGGTGAGGGAACGGAGAGGCTGGGGACAAGGCTGCAGCCGTGTGCTGGGGAAGGGAAGAGGTGGCACCTGGGCATCCCACTGCCCCAGCAGCCCCCGGAGCTGCCCTGGCTCTCCCCATGTAACTGCTGCTTGCACAATCCACCCTTGGGATTCAAAGCGATACAGTTATTTTTCCTTTCTTTCTTCTACCCGATCAATACATGTCTAATGACAAATTTAATGTACAGCAATCCGCTTTCTTGTGGCGTTTGTCCCTCCCAGGACTCATCATTTGAACGTGGCATCATTCTGGATCCCTCCGAGGTGGTCACCTAACCCAACGCAGTGTGCAAGTCCACGTTGATATTGGCGCTTTGCTTCCAGCACCTCCCCAGGCATTTTGTTGTGATGTTTGGTCATAAAAATACAACCCAGATTCTACTTCTTTAATCAGAAAATGTAGGATTTTCTTTTTCCCCTCTTCCCTTTCCATTATCTGTTGTTTTTGTTTTCCTCTTTCTTCTTTCATTGATTATTCATTTGTTTCTCACTCCAACGTAGGAGTTTGCAGCCAAATCTGGGCCACCCCAGCAGTGGGGCTGCCTTGACCCAGTTGCAGCTCCCTCCCTTCAGCCATGTGGGGCTCTGCTTCCCCCACCACGGTGGGTCCCCAGCTCCCGGGGACCCGGAGGGATGGATGGAACCC
Source organism: Chroicocephalus ridibundus (assembly GCF_963924245.1). Taxonomy (NCBI): domain Eukaryota; kingdom Metazoa; phylum Chordata; class Aves; order Charadriiformes; family Laridae; genus Chroicocephalus; species Chroicocephalus ridibundus. The sequence continues at coordinate 3,850,380 of NC_086295.1, read as the reverse complement.
GTTTGGCTGCAGGGCGGGTTGTGGTAGGCTTGTTTATGGCAAGGGGTTTTAAGAGACCAGCTGGGGGACAAAAAAGCATTTTAAGTGAGACACAAGGAGACATTAGGGACATCGTGAGTGGGATTGCAAGGGATGTTTTTCTTGCTCTCTTGAGGTTGTTTCAAGTCTCTGGGTATCACATCTGGTGTGAGAAGAGGAAATTTGCAGAGAGAAATCAGGCAATTGTCCTTATCTGGTCTGCACTGAATTCATCTCGCTGCTGACAAAGTGCAGCCTTCGCCGAGATGGCTCCGAAGGTCCCTTACCTCCAGCAGGCAGGGGATGGTTCAGCCTGTGGTTCAAATAAATACTGCAAGTTCCCCGGTTTTGACTTGTTATTGTGACATTAATGGTCATTGTGAAGCCACAAGCACGACCCGCATGGCGTGAAACTCCTTCGCTTTATACAACGAAAAGGAGCAGAACCCACCAGCTGAACCGTACCTTATAAATATTCAATATGCAGTTTGTAGGAATGCGAGACAAAGCCAGACAGATGAATTATTTAATGCTTTTAAAGAATGCAGCTTTTAGTTTCTCCCTGAGCTGGCCTACTTTATTGTGTCAGTAAATAGATCTTTAGTAAATTAATTTCCCTCCTTTTGTTTGAGCAAGCAGTGGGCATCTCGGGCTGGTGGAAACCTTCTCCGTCTGTGAGCGGATGCCAGGACACCTCTGTAGCTGTGGAAAGGAACATGAAATCCGCTGGAAAATGTCCTACCTTGGCAAGGAGGGGAAATGCAATCCCACTCCTGTGTAAGGAGAATGCATAAGCGGAGCATCAGGGGAGTTCTGTCGGGGTTCGCGTTCAGCCCGGCTCCTGCTCATCAGCCAGTCTGGGCACCGCTTATCGTGTTAATAAACGAGCGTTTCCCTCGTTGTTTGCACGCTTGTTGAAAGCGCGTTGCAGTAAGAGCTTGACAGTTCCTTGGGGAAATAATGTCAGAGGTGATCAGAGCCAGCAGCTGGGAGAGGAATTGGGTTGGAACTGGCCAAACTGGGAACAGTCCAGTGGGTCCGTCTGCTTATAACCCTTCCAGTTAGTAAAACCAGGGACTCTGCTCTCCCTTTTTACATGGTGTTGTAGGAGCAGCATAGTAAATACTCCTAGAGAAATACGTCCAAAAATGCTCTCTGGATTAGTCTGATGAAGTGTGAAAAATTCCCGCTCTGGAGACTCATGTGCGCTCTCTCTCTCTCTCTCTCTTTTTATTTTTGTGTTCTATAGTTTTCTACTAGTTTTCTCCTGCCTGGTGCTGTCTGTCTTTTCGACCATCGATGAGTACCAGAACAGCTCAGAAGGGGCCCTTTACATCCTGGTAAGTGGAGGGCTGCAAATGAAGCCATCAGCGAGGCATTAAAACAAGGTCAAAAGCACACAAAATACCGAGGTTGGGGGTGTTTAACTTGGGCAAGAATTTAAATTGTGGCTTGTGAGAAGGGGACCACTGGCACCTGCAGGTAAGAAATAGGGAAAATGTGAAAAGGAGAAATCTGGATCAGGAATAAACTAAAAATATTTTTAAAGATCCCTTAAAACCCTTCTTCCTAAACTTTTTCTGCATTTATCTTCAATTGCAAAGCCTAGTAGCAAGACTGATCCCCACTGAAAAGCAGTTTGATGTCCAGCAGCTCCCAGTATTTAAAGCTGCCGGTGCGCTGCGTAGGGAGCAGCCTGCTCCTCTCCCACGTCCCTGCAACTGTTTGATCCGACATCAAGCTGCAGACTTTCGTTCCTTAAATAGCCTGGCATCCCTCGCGCTGACAGCGTGGCTTCTGCCATCAAGAGCCCGCAGAGAGATCCTGCACGCACCGCCACGGCGCGGGGCTGCCGGATTCACGCCTCTCCCTGCCTTTTGTCTGTCTTCCTCTTCCCCAGTCCCTGCCCTACATCGGCATCAAAAGGCACTGCAGGCTAATTAGGGCTTCGTCAGGTTTGACACATGACAAAGCTGAGGCAAGCGCCGCTAGTAAAGAAATGGGAGGAAAGGGAACGTGCAGGTGTTCGGGTGGTGATGGAAGGAGCTGCGATGCACAGCATCGGCGTGCTCGCTTGGCATCAAAGGATGGAGGATCTCCACCGCCCCTGCACCAGATGGCCCAGAACACAGAGACAACCAGGCCAATTTTCTAGGGAAAAAGCTCAAATAGCTTATTAAGAGTCTTAGGGTGGAGTAGCCAGTGATTTCCATCTCTGGTCTTCCCCGATCTGCTCAGCGTTAACCTAGCCAAGTCATAGAGCATGGAATGGTTTAGGTTGGAAGGGACCTTAAAGATCGTTTAGTTCCAAGTCCTGGAGACTCGGTGTCTTCTCCCAGGTGATAGGACAAGAGGAAACAGCCTCAAGTTGCGCCAGGGGAGGTTTAGGGTGTGTATTAGGAAAAATTTCTTCACCGAAAGGGTTATCAAGCATTGGAACAAGGCTGCCTAGGGAAGTGGTGGAATCGCCATCCCTGGAGGTATTTAAAAGCCAGGTAGGCGTGGTGGTGAGGGACATGGGTTGGTGGTGGGTTTAGCAGTGTTGGGTTGATAGTTAGACCTGATGATCCTAAAGGTCCCTTCCAACCTAGATGATTCTATGATAAGTATGTACTCATCAATGCTGTAACGTGGGACACAAACACAATATAAGAAGGTGCAAAATTCTAGTTCACGGCTACAATGTGCGGTACCTCTCACCACGCCAGGGGAGGGTGAGGGAAGACGCAACAGCAAAGATCTGACAATCATTCAAGCCTGGGCTCTCCATTTAATGGTGCAGAGAGCTCTGTGATGTGTTTTCTGAGGTGTGCGGAGTTTAGGTTATGGGTTGGTACTTGGTTCTGGAGCGTGCTCTCCATCACGTTGCTTTCTCCACTGATGGCGTTGTCTCCCTCTCAGGAAATCGTCACCATCGTGGTGTTTGGGGTCGAATACTTTGTGAGGATCTGGGCGGCTGGCTGCTGCTGCCGATACCGGGGCTGGAGGGGAAGGTTAAAATTTGCCCGCAAGCCTTTCTGCGTCATCGGTAAGACCTGCGTCCGATTTCCCAGACCAAAATGGCTATTGCGGGCTCTTGCTTACACAGTGCTCCGATTGTATGGGTGTTGGGAGTTGACCCTCAGCTGCTTCACGGTTGCCTTGAGAAGGGAAAGAGTGCAGAGGCCAAAGTCCTAATCCATGGGCATGTTTTTTGTTATTCTGCACGAGGTCCACCCTGTTTTCTGCAGACCGGGGAGCCATCCCGTGGCCCTGCGTGTACCCCAGGCATCGCTGACAACTGCCCATGGCCGCAGAAAGGGGGTTCAGCCAGGAGAAGCTGAGCACAGGCGCTGGGATCCTGCGATCCCGTGTCCAACCTCGACACCGAATCGCTCGGTGTCGTTGAAGCTCTCGGTGTCTCACTTTGCCTTCCCCGGTGCTGATGAGGTGCCTCACAAGGGAGTTATGAGACTTAATTAATTCTTGTTTGTGAAGTACTCGGCGGTCCTCTTGTGAAAGGGGCCATCTGTGCACAGCAGTTATTTTTAACGGGGTAAGGAGTGGGCAGAGAGGCCGTGCCGTGCGCTATGAAGCCTGCTTTCAAAGGTCCGGGAGCTGGCAATGGTCACGTGCAGGTTTTTAGCTTATTCCACAGAAAAGCACCCCTATAAAATTTGCATAGAAAACCAGGGAAGAGGGAAGTTCTCAGGATCCTCAAACTTGGGATATATAGAGCAAGGCTTTTTTTCGTTGGCCTTTTTCTTGGCCTTTCTGCGTCCGTGAGCACCCTAAGATTGCTATGGTGGACCTCAAGGTTTTCATTCCCAATTTAGACAGGGGAATTCACACCTCTGTGTGACACTGTAACAGGCAGCTGCGGCTGATTAAAAAAAGGGCATGCAGTTTGCAAGGATTTAATCCAGTTTAGCGGTGTTAACACTGAATCATAGCAGAATTCAGGCTTTGCAGTATTTGACACGTTTTCTATAGGAAGGATGAGTGTAGAGAAAGAAACTAGGGCGTTTCCATAAGGTGCGTAGTGGCTCCTTTCATCCAGGTTGTCCTTCCAGTACAAGGTACAACTGACACAAGGCAGCTTTCCTGCACAGCCTCTGCTGCCGGCGGCAGTAGGTGCGCCACCCCGTTTGGTCGTGGTTCAGCAGCATTTCTTCAGCTTTCAATGCTCTCTGTTGGTGCAGACATCATGGTGCTGATCGCGTCCATCGCCGTGCTGGCAGCGGGGTCCCAAGGGAACGTCTTTGCCACCTCGGCACTCAGGAGTTTGAGGTTCCTGCAGATCCTGCGCATGATCCGCATGGACCGGCGGGGAGGCACCTGGAAGCTCCTGGGCTCTGTGGTCTACGCACACAGTAAGGTGAGCAAGCCCTAGGCAAGGATGTTGAGTTGCTCTTCGTGTTTCTCCCCACCAGAGACGCCCCTTTGGTTCAGTTCTCCACCCCAGACATCTCCCAGGCCTGGGGAGATTGGAAAGTCACCGCAGAGTAACGTGGGGAGCAATGCAAAGTCAGACACCAGGTCCGATGGAGCCCTCCGACCAGCAGAGGAGAGAAAGGAGGGATGTTCGGATGTTTGCAGGGAGTATCTTGAACATAGCGACCACCTGCACACTGACACAGCTCATTTCAAAGAGTTAGCAATTAGCCAGCAGCCTCGTTAAGCACAGGTGGTGTTGCCAGCTCTTTGTCTACGCTTCAAAGCGTTTCTGAAAGCGCATCCTGCGAGCGGCAGCCTCTCGCAGGCACGAGTGTTGTGCTGGGTTCCTCCTCCCAGTGTGAGATCATGGACCAGTTGCAGAACTGGTCCCGGGTGTAAGGCACCGTTCTCCGGTTTGGGAAGAGTTTGTTGATCGCTTTTTTTGTTCCCTGCTGCTGAATTATTAATTTGAATTTTCTCCTGTTTCCTGCACTTTTCCCATTGAAAAGCTTAGCCAGCTTGTCCGGATCTACGTAAAAATCACAGGGATTTTGTGGCTTTTTTGTCCATTGCTGTATTAACTTCATCCAAAACCAGTCACTCCTGTGAATTCTGAATTAAAACTTCCCTGAAATTGGGGGATATTCTATCCAGACCCCAGCTTTGTAGCTCCCCCCCAGTTAGCGGAAGGGACCTGCCCTAAGCAGAGTCCCCAGGGATTTGGGGTTCCCATTTCAGTTTTAACCCCCCTTCCCTGTGAGAACTGGGGAAATATTATTTTTTCTTTTTTAGTCCCAGTTCGGCATCTTGAAATAATGGAGCTATTAAGACTCCCTTTCCTTCTCCATTTGCTGTGTGTGTTTAGATGATGGGGGTCTTCAGGACAGGGATTGCCCCATGCGTGTGGCGGGGCCACCACCGCTACGTGTTTCTGTCTCAAAAAAGTGTCACTACTGATCTCCAACCGGAGCCCTGAAACCTAAGAAAATGCAGGGGAAGTTCAGATCTGAGGCCCATCCGCAAGCAAAGTAACTCAGCTTTCGGAGACGCGCACCAGGATTGCAATTATTCTCTTCTATTCCTTAATGATCTTGCAGGAGCTGATTACTGCCTGGTATATTGGCTTCCTGTGCCTCATCCTGGCCTCTTTCCTGGTATACTTGGCCGAGAAAGGAGAAAATGAGCACTTTGATACATACGCAGATGCACTCTGGTGGGGTCTGGTAAGTAATTTTCCTAGAACAGCTGCTGGTTATTAAAATAAAATGTCCATTAACCCTCCATCTTCTATCACTTATGCGAGGAATCAACTTACGGAGTGCTTAGTTAACATTTTTATTAAAAGGCTTCAGGCTGCTCCATTTAGCTCTTTTTTTCTTAAATAAACCTCATAGAAAATGTTAGGGGTTCGAACGTCTTGAATTAGCTGGAGCTGCAAAGAAACTGGGAACTCTGGGCGTGCTCTCAGTCGTGAGATTGAGCTCTGTCGCGACAGCAGAGGCAGGTCAGATGAAGGCCCCGTGCTACAGCGTGCTTTGATCATCGTTTTGACAAGCGCTGCCGCCCTTTAATTATTTATAATCACCCTCGGGCAACGCGTTGTTAAACATGCTGGAATAAATTTTATAAAATTAATAGGGTCTAAGTACCAGAAAGACTTGAGCGCTGAAAGCATTCCCCCTTCACATCTTTGCTGAGAAAGGAGGAAAGGGCAATACTTTCAGTTTGCTCTGTGTGTGCGTGTGAATTATTGGATTACCCGATTAACAAAGAGAGACTTAATGACGTTCTAATCTTCTTGCGTTATTGTTCTTCTGCTCCGACACTGTGGCGCTACTTTGGCCTTGATTACAAAGCACGTAATGAAAAGCCCCCAGATGTGATCAAATCCCAATAACAGGCTTGGGGAGGAATCGGCTGATCAAGCAGCTCCTCTGTTCCAACAAAGGGAAAGAAGCAGTAAATTGCTTTTCGAGCCCCTTGGTTATGACAGAAAAACAAAAACAAAGCCCAATTTGACATAACTAGAAAATAAACAATGAGGAAAAAGTGGCAGCCCATAATTAGCGCTCAGTCTCGGGAGAGCCATGCGCAGATTCATCCCTCCTGCTTCCCAGGCTGTGCGAGCCGTTGGCAGAGGATCACCCCTTCCTCATTTCAGGACATGGAGATGCACCAGACTGTTTTGCCACTGAGAAGCTGCTGGGAGTAAAATTTGAGCTTCATGAAAATAAACAGATTTTGCTGTGGTCCAACTGACGGGTCCAATACAGACAGGTGTTAAAAGATGGGCAAAATAAATTAAATGTCATGATCAGAAACTTATCCCTTGGTCGGATCTTAGTAGATGCAATCCTTGTAGATGTCTATATAAATTATAAAAAAAAAATAAATTTATTCAACTTTGCAGTGATTATGGAGAGCGCGTTGCTTCGACATTGTGTTTCAGCGAGGAATAGCCATGTAGATGCATTCTCTAACCACTTTGTCCAAATGGCGTCTAATTGATAGGGCTTTTAGTGGGTCCAATTAAACAGTGCTTTGGGATCGTACTTCCATTTGTGTAAAAATGATTTTATTCTAAGTTGAAGGCATGAGGTTTCTAAAGCCACATCAGCACGGTGTCGGCTCCTGTCCCTGGGGGCAGCTTTGTCCGTGGTGGCTTTGGGACGGAGACAACAGGGATGTTGGGGTCCGTTGAGCAGAATTCTCACAAGAAGATGTTCCTAATCTCTCCCTGCCTTGCCCTGCCAGTCCCAGGCTCTCTAAATCCTCTCGGAAGCCTCAGGGAATGCCCAACATTTCCCATTAGTGATGTCCGTGGACCGAAGTGGGCAAATGCATCTTTTCCTGCAATTTGGAGTTCTGGGGATTCTTTGTCTCCAACAAATCTCTCGGTTCCTTCCCCAAAATGCACACACGGCAGCTTGCCAGCGCTCTCCTGGTGCACTGCAAAAATACCGAGGAGGGGGAAAAAACATCCCTAAATTAGGTTGTATGAAGCAGCCGTAATTCATCCTGTTGGGCTAATACGCTGTGTTTAAATAGGAAAGGAGACCGGCTAATAGGCAGTGCTGGGAAGATTAGGAATAAACAACATCAGCTTTTTTCATTAGGAATAAATAGCATCAGTTCTTTATGCATGCAGCTCGCCCTGCGTTCTTTCGTAAGATGCCGAAAAGGGAGTTTGCGGGAGCTCTGCCGGTTCCCTTCCCCTGCCGAAGGCGCAACCCCATCTCCCAGGGGAGGCTCCGAGCTGCCGCAAGCCTCTGTGCCAGATGGCAGCTCCCTCCGTGTCAGCCGAAGGCGAGAAAACGCTCCCGACCGGCCTTGAAAACCCAGTGTGTGGAGCAAGGAGGGTGGCAGGGCATCGCTCCTGCCCGCCCAGGTGCCCGTCCCGAGCAGCCGGTGTCCTCCGAGCCGCACCTCGACTTGCTCAGCTCGGGGCACGTGGTGGCCCTGGCTCCTCCATGTCCCGCTCCGGTGTTGGTGGGAGTTTTGGCTGTGTTGGTTCAGTTTTAGGGCTGTCGGACCGAGGGCTGTGCGGTGATCTCTCTCCTCCCTGCAGATTACTCTCACCACCATCGGCTACGGGGACAAGTACCCGCAGACCTGGAACGGGCGGCTGCTGGCGGCGACGTTCACGCTCATCGGCGTCTCCTTCTTCGCCCTTCCTGCCGTAAGCACCTCGCTGGGGAGAGTGGGGCTGAGCTCGGCTGCGCGTTGTCCCCAGCCCCAGGAGCTGGTGGCAACGTAACAGCGGCGTGATGCACCCAGAGACCTCCCGACCGCGGCTGCTCCGTGGCTTTTGAGTCAAAAAAAAACGGGAGAAGAGGGGAAAACCTGTCTGAATATCCACAGCTTGGGCACCGTGTGTATGAGTGAACGGGATGGAAACTCTAGATTTGGCTCTGCAGAAATATTTATTGAAGTGAAACCATTTTTTTTCCTGCCAAGGGCTGTTCCTAGGGGCGATTACGCCATTTCAGCAAATTACCCCCAACCCTTTCGCAGCAAATTTCAGCGTCTTGCATGGATCTGATTTTCCCCCGCGGGGATAATTTGCTGAATGCCAGCACGGTGTGGTTGTGTTGTATTTTATCAGCCAGCTGGAGGTAGTTTGGTAAAAGCAGCAATTCCCGTGAGCGCCAGCAGAGTCTGCAGCCCCTTCAGGGGGAGCTTCTGCCAGCGCTGCCTCGGATGGAGGCTTCTCCTTCTTCCCCCCGTGCGTTCCAAGCGAAAAATGACCCAGAATAAACCTTTGGAGGGAAAGTTCGCTGCAACTTTTTAGTGGAAACGTGGCTAACACCCTGCTAACTGCAGGTTTTCGTTCTCTTGCCCAGGGCATCTTGGGTTCGGGGTTTGCTCTGAAGGTTCAAGAGCAGCATCGACAAAAGCACTTTGAGAAGAGGCGAAACCCAGCAGCAGGCCTGATTCAGGTGAGGAGCGCATCCGAGGAGCCCTGGGGGGTTGTCACCCCAGTTTGGGGAGGCTTAATTATTTTTTTTTTTTTTTTAGAAATAGAGGAGGAGACGGTTAGGTGAAAAACGGGGCTGTGTGTGTGAGGTGTGAGACAGCAGCTGGTGACTGGTCTTGTCTGGGAATAAATGCCAGGAAATCAGCCATGGGAAAATAGCGTATGTTGTAGGCAATCCGGGGGAGAAAAGGAACAAAATCCAGCCCAGCGCAGCAAGACAAATGCATTAGGACAGTCTGTTTTCACCAAATTTTTTTTTTTTTCCCCTCCCCAAAGAGATTATTTATACTGATATAAAGTTACCATTGGGAGCATTTTCTTCACGATAACAGATGTCTGCGCAGAAGGCTGGCCTTGGTGATTTGAAATTAGAGTCATTTGACATTCCCCTGCTCCTCTCTCTCCAAATTTTTTTAACTCCCTGACGTGCGACAACACCCATTTGATCCCTGACCTCACCCTGGCAGCGAACGCCTGGGACCCACAGCACTTTTACCCGGGCTCACATTGTCCGGAGTATCGTGGTACCGCCCCGAATTTGTCATGTCTCAAATCAAGGAAAAGGCAGAATGTCAGAACCGTCCCACAGAAAACAGAGGGAGGACTCGGTGTTGGCTGAGGTTTATAAAACCCAGGGTAGTGCTGGGCACACCTGGGGCCACCATCCCACCGTGTCTCCTCCGCAGGCGGCTTGGAGATTTTATGCCACCAACCTGTCCCGGACGGACCTGCACTCCACCTGGCAGTACTACGAACGCACCGTCACCGTCCCCATGTACAGGTACCTCCTCCTCCACCTCCCTCTTCCACCGCCTTCCTCATGGTGCCACCGTCTCCATATTTATTTTTGTTATCTGGTTATATTGTTTCGTTTCTTTATTTTTTTTAAGTTGAAAAAGTTGATTTGAAGGCCTCTTAAAGGCTGGTATACGCTTTTTCTTTTGGAGTTTTTTTGCTTTGGTTTTTTTTTGGTTTTGTTTTTTTTTTTGGTGTATTTCTTTTTGACTTGATTTTAATTTCCCTGTTGTGTGTTTTTTTTTTTTCTTCTTTTTGTGTCTGTGTGTGTACGTGCTCTTCTTTTCACCTTTATTTCTCCACGTCCGCTGGTAGTTGCGTTGTGTTGTGACAGTTGCCGTGCCCAGGGGTGAAGACCTCCCTCCCGAGCTGCTCTGGATCGTAGGTAAATGCCCCCCTCCTTGTGCCCTTGCCCGGGCTCTCCTCACCGCTCCAGCTGGTCTCTAATGGTCCTTCTGCCTTTCAGCAAACTTCTCTCCCTCCCTCGCCTGGCCCAGCTCTCTCCCCAGGTGCATTTGCCCTGGCTCCTCCTTTCCTTTCCTTTTTTTTCTGTTGTTCTGTAAGAGGAGGGAAACCAAATCGGGATTCAGTGAGCGTTTTCCCATTTCTTGGATTTCATTTATCCATCACGATCTGTTGACATGAGTAGGGAAGGGACGGCGGAGCCGTGACGGATGATGCTGATAAAGCACCGCTGTCTTTTAGCAGTGTCCATCTGTCTTGCTTTGAGGAGAGGTAACTCGTCATCGTACCCAGGCAGCTCTTTCAGCTGAAACAACACAGGTTATAGCAGGGCTGTGGGAATTCACAGCCTCTTGGGATTTGGAGCTTCATGGAGATGGGGACAGAGTCCTGCGCTGTGCCTCCGGGACGTGGGGAAGCACTGCATCCCCCATGCCGCTCTTGGGGTTGGTGGCATCGAGGAGGAGGAGGCTTCCCCAGCACCTAAAATGCAAAAGATTGCTTTTCATTTTCCACTGCACTGCATCCCGGGCAGGGCTGTTGCATCCCTTTCTCGCGTGTTTTTAGGGGCTACCCAGATCTCTTTGGGTTTGTGCAGGAGTCGGGTGTGTTGGTTAGATGTTCCCGTAGCTTCGCGGGGTTTTCTTGGCTGTGCTGGGGCTCGCTGTGCTCCATCTCCCTGCTCCCACGCAGGGCTGCGCTCCAGCACCGGGTCGTGCCACTGCAGGTGTGAATCCCTTTGTGTTTTGCCACGAAAAGTGGTGCCTTTTAGCCCTTGGCCAGGCAATCTGGATGTATTTCCTAGGGTAAGCATTACCCTGTATTTGAAGCGCAGCAGCCAGCCTCTTAAACCATCTTAAAAACCTGTTGGAAGTCACGTTGTCGTGGTCAGTAAGTTTTCATTGGATTTGTTCCCGGTGTGTGTCTGATCGATTATTTCCCCTCCCCCAGAGATTTATGAACCGACTTCACGATTTTGCTTAAAAAAAAAAAACCCCAAACCAACAACCCAACAAAACAGACCAAACCTGTTTTCCAATAGCATTAAACCCACCCCCTCTCCCAGTACTTGACCTTCTCGCCGCGCGTTGGCGGCGCTGGCTGAGATCAGCTACTGGGGAGGGTGAGGACCGGAGCCTGGGCCAAAGTCCGCTGCAAAACGCAGAAAGCCAGGGGCCGGTTTCAGTGGACTTGGTCAGGTTTTACTGCCATTCGAAAGACTGAACTTACCACGCGGCCAGACGTACAGCGACACCCTCTTGCACGAGGGCGTGCTGGGGTAATTACTTGCTGCTTAATCCAGGAAACCTGTATTTCCCATGGAGCCAAGACACGCACGAAAACTAAACTAAAGAGCTCCAGAACAGGCTAAATAAAAACTTTTGGGGTGGTGAAAGAGCAAAAAAAATGTAGTTTGGTGAAGCGCCCGGCTGTCTTGAATAAAAAGCTGGGATAAAGTTGTAGCAGTTTTGCTGGCTGATGCCGCGGGTGCTGCTGCTCCCTGGGCTTCCCTGGGCACAGGTTTCTGCTCTCCCAGCTTCACCCTTAAATCCCAACTCCTGTCTGTGCGCAGGCGAAGCGAAGATCACCTGGGAGGGTGAGGTGTGGGCGCACCGATGGATTCAGCCGTTAGTCGAATTGGATTTTATTTTTTTTATTTTTTTAACCGAGAAAGCAGCGAACCTCTTTCGAATATATTTTGGATGCAGGCAGATAAATTAATCAGAGGGAAAAAAAAAAAAAAAAACAACTAGAAAAAAAAAAAACAACCCAACTATAAAAAAAGAGGGGGTAACTGTATGTTCTGGCTGCAGCTTCCATCACTCACACTGTCCATCTGTCCTCGTCTACCCACTTCTCTAAGCCGGCTGGCGGATGCTGGCGGATGCGCTGGTGCAGCCTCAGCGGCACGTGGAGCCCAGCGCCGCAGAAAGGCGATGGCCGCTGCCCTGCCGCTGCGATGCACAGCGGCGTTAGGGAGTGGGTTGGAGGAACACAATATCCCCGTCTCCCTCCCGGATGCCTGGGACCCTTTCTGCTCAACACCGGGCTGCTTATTCCTCTTAGTGGGAGCCCTGTGACTTGAGCGTTCCTATCTGCCCAAGGCATCTCCAAAAAGACTGATATGCTTGATAAGAGAAAATTGTTCCACATGCCTTGGAGGAGCTGACGTGTCTCCAGAACATCACTCAAATCACTGCAGTAGAGCTGGTCTCACTCGTTTGGGGGAAAATATGGTGGCCTCTGAGAGTTATTTCAGATTTCATCTTTAAATTGAAAACGTGGGTAGAACCAAATCTGAAATTTGCATGAGGCTCCTGCGCGTGCAGGTAGGGTTTGGGCTTGTCATGCATGCATAGCTTGGTGCGCCCAGACCTCGTAACCTGTTGTGCATCAGCCACTGGATTTGCTGGAAAAAAAAAACAACCAAACCTGCTCTTTATTGTCACTCGTGAGAACAAGACCTTGGTCTCGCCGATGTCCATGTATTGGTCTTTAACAAAAGCCACCAGCACATCGTGCCCGAGTCAGCAGCGCAGCCCGAGGAGTCGCTGGCTGCTGGGACCGAGGGCTGTGCATGTCTCATGAGCGGTCTCTCGGAGGCCCCCGTATTTTCCCTGCTCTCTGGTGCCCGTTTGCTTTCGGAGCAAGGTGCCAGCTGCCTGTCCCTGAGGGTGACACGGGCACGCGGTGGTTTCTGACCCCGCTGCCTGGTCACAGCGCATCTGCTCCCGGGGATACACTTCGTTCATATGCTAATTTTCTTTATTCTGTTTCTTTTCCCCTTTCCTCCACCCTGTCTTTCCCCCTTATTTTTTTTCTTTCTCTTATCCCTTTGGTTTTCTTTGGTGAAAACACTTGAAAAGCACGCAAACGCAAACGTACGGTGCCTCCAGGTATGAAGTGCATGTGACTCTGAAACTGTGTGTCATGTCACTCCTTGTTCTTCGTTTGGGACTGTAACGTGCAAAGCCTTTAATTAAAAAAAAAAAAAAAAAAAAAAGAAAGCTCTGAAGATCAGTTTTTTCAAAGGAATGAGTGAAAGCCCAAACAGACGCCCCATCCTGCTGCCTACAGACTAACTCCATGCACCTCCACGTACATCTTAGCTATTGGTACACACAAGTGTTGGGAAACTGTCTGCCAAAAGGACAATTTAAGGAAGGAGACTGGGAGAGCGCTTGATAAGCTTGCTTTTTTAAGGATGATTTCTTGATGGTCTTACCAACCTCCTCCAATTCGTACAACGCTTAGCAAGAAAACTTCCCCGTTCACGCTTCCATTTTCCCTCTGCCATCGCTCCTGCGTGTTCCCCTTCCTCCGTCCCTCTTTTCCCACCCTTCATTGTGTCATCTACCTCACTTCGTGCTGTAGGAGCTGTGCCCACCAAGTAACGCTGCGTTTGCTGAGTGTGCTGGTGTGGTGGCACCGTGGGACGCATCAGTGGTAGCACAGGGTCAAATCCCAGCAGCAGCCGTGCCTGCTTTTGAGGACAACATCTGGAGGAGAGAGAGATCTGGAATGCTAAACTGAAATGGTCATTCATTTCTTCTAGTAATCCGGCCTGAATTTTGGGAAAGGGATGCCCCATCTCAGCAGGACTTTTCCATTTCAGTGTTTTCTTCCAAGACTGACCTAAAGCCAAGCAGTTCTTAGCCCCAGTTCTTCACTCTGAGGCTTAGCCTTTTGGGATGAATCCAAACGAAAAGACCTGTGTGTGGCTGGGTAAGATTTATTATAAGTAATATTATCTCAGGTTCTGCAGAAAAGAGTAGATTTTCAAGTCGCAGGTGTGTTTTATGTGAGGCGGGTATCTGAAGGGGTAAAGTCAATATTTTAAGATGGGGAATAAATGGCTTGCATTTCAAGACTGTGAGCCAAGCTCTGTTCTTAGAGCGGTTTAAATCCTCACTAGATGCATTAATGCCGTTCGAGCTGATGTGATTTAGTGCCTGATTTCCAAACCTGGTTCCAGTTTTCGCAGATGCAAATTTTACGGCCTTAGTAAATCACACTTACCACTTTGTGTGGCTAATTTGCAGCAAATGGCATCAATGAATTGCAAGCATAATATTATGAATGTATTTTCCTGTTGTCCTAATCAACAGCCTGTTGTGAGAACCAGACACTTTTCTACTGCTGGGCGTGAAATAAGGATGTGTCACTTCCATCCCATTTCTTACAGTAAAATATTTTATAAGTTTCATAAATGTTCTCAGTTATGAAAAATAGCTTAGGTTGGGGACGTAAAGTCATGGTTACACAATAATTGGCTCATTATAGGAACTCCAACACAGCATGGAAACTCATTTAAGTCCCCATCCCATTCCGGCATCCATCTCCTTGTCACCCTTTTCCTAATTGTTCACATTGGGGCTGTTCAACAAAATCATCGTGGTCTCTGCGTGCGTGTCGCGGTGCGTGCGCGGTTCTGTGTGTGCTCCCACCCACTGTTGTGTGCTGCTGCCCTCCTCGTGTTGTGGGGTTTTGATGGTGTCCTGGCCAGAGGCATGATATCCCTGCCGTCCCCAGATGCTTGAACGTTATCTGTGCTTCCAGGAATAGAAATTTTCCCTCCCCTTTGGACGGGGTGAGCCGGCACCTGGAGTTAGTGTGGCGTTTCTCTGTGCTGTGCTGGGAGGGATGGTGGGATGCAGCTCTAGGTACCGCTGGGTCCTCTTCCGAGTTCCCGAAAACTCAGAAGCGTTGCTGTGGTGGGTGGCATGAGCTGTGTGTGTTCCCGTGGCGTGCAGATCTTCTCACCTCGCTCCCTTTTAACCCAAACGTCCTTCCCTTGCTAACAAGTGACATACGGACCAGGAGGAGAGAGAGAAAATGTGAGATGCCCCAGCCGGAGGTCTTTTCTCCCCGTCTCTGGAGGACACGGTGGCACCGGTGGCACCTGTCCCCCGGGCGCGCACACACCAGTGCAGGGTGCCCTCCATCCAGCATTTCCTAGCAAAGCTCAGTTAAAGCGTTGTGCTGAGCCCTGCCTTTTCTTTGAGGTTCTGGTGAAATAGTGCAATGCAGTAGCTGTTCCCCAAGCCAAGACGGGTTATGCTGAGCTTTCAACGCAGATTAAATTTCAGGTCAAGCACATGGGTGAGTTTACACCCATTTTTAATAATTATTGTTTCGGTAAAACACTGGTGGTTTTTTCCACCACACGTGTACCCGGCCCATCACCCAACCACAGAAACGGTAAATTTCTGTGCTTGCTTTTGTGTCTTCACCTGTGGTGGCCCAGGAGATTGCCACCTTCAGCACGCTGTAGGCTTTGTGTTATGGGCTAATGCAAAGGCAGGAGCTCCTTCTGGGATCTGGAATCCTTCAATCCAGCGAGGTAATGAGCTCTTCAGCTCTGAGACTTGCATCGCCGGGAGCACTGGAT
The DNA here is from genome assembly GCF_963924245.1 of Chroicocephalus ridibundus. NCBI lineage: Eukaryota > Metazoa > Chordata > Aves > Charadriiformes > Laridae > Chroicocephalus > Chroicocephalus ridibundus. Next base: position 3,834,820 of record NC_086295.1, on the reverse strand, counting down.
TTGTGATCTCAGCTGGAAAAAGCGGGGCTGTTGTCCTATGTTCTGCTGAATATGGACCTCCCTGAAAAACTAACTCACCGAAGAAGAAAAGTTGTGCACCCTTCATTAACTGCTGGGTACACTTTGTGCTTGATTTTATGCACCACCATCTCCTATCTTGGAAGGAATCTGCAAACCCTCTGGTGGGTTTGAAGGGAGGTGACAGCCCAGCGCTCGCGCGCTGCTCCGCTGCACCAAGGTCAGCTTCTTCCTGACGTCTTGAGTGAAGAGGATCATTAATTCGTCAGATCAAGATGTGCTCTTCTCTGGATGGAAGCGAACAGGGCTGGACTGGGGAGCCGAGCCAAAATTTTCAGGCCTATTTTTATTCTTTCCTCCATACTTAGGATTGGAAAATTTTCTGATTGCCTCAATCTTGGGAACAGCAAATCTGCTGTGCTGAGCAACTGCGGGTTGGAGGATGAGTTTTGTGCATGCAGAGGAGAGGCTTTTCCAGGTGGTTTTCTGGTTTTTTTTTTTTTTTTTTTTCCAGTTAGAGGAAAAATGTGAAACTATTGGTCTCGTAATGGCTGAAAAAAGTGTGGACATGAATATGTCTGCTTTTATTTTACAGTACGAAACAGCCCCGTTTCTTACAGCACCTCAGCCGAGACTGGTCTGTTAGTCTGCAACCACTTACACCCCTTTCCGTCCAGTCCTAAGCCGCAGGTTTGGGACAGTTTGAGTAGGTCCTTCTTGCTTTCATTAAAACATTTGTGGCTCGTTTTCCATCAAAGCCATAAGTATACGCTGCCTTGGGGTTGTGGCTCTTTGGGCTGTGGCCCCAATCACCCAGATATGGGCAACTGGAGGCAGCCCGTTCCCAGCCCGCCAGCAACCCCTCATCCTCCCCTTCATCCCTCCCTGGTGCATCCTCCCCCTCGCTTGTCACAAGCGCGACCGGAGGCGACTGCTCTGCTGACTTTGCACCCTCTGGGCACAGCGATGGCGTGTGGCACGTCGACGCTTTGACAAGGGCACCGCTGGTGGCCCAGAAAGGAGTTTGCAGCAAGCCACGGGATGAGCCCCGTTGGCCTTGACCTCGACTGCAGGGTCCCCAAGCGCGCTCTGAAGTAGATGCGGCTCTTCCCAACCGCGTGCAGCGTTCTCCGTCCTTCCCCCGACACCTCACGTCTCTCTCGCTTGAAAACTTGACTGTGAATGTCAGCGTTAAATATTTACAGAGCAAGCCCCGGTCTGCCCGGGGCTGAGGGAAGAAAGCAAAAGTGGATGCGGGAGCTAATTCAGCATCTTTTAGCACGACAGCAGGATAGGCAACAGGGTGTTTGTGCATTGGGTGTTTTTTTATCATTATTAGCCAGGATTCCCATTGTCAGGTTCTTTTTCTTCCTGAAAAAGATTCCTTCCTGATCCAGAAGGCAACGATACATGATTTTGCCTCATTTTGGGGTAAAACCTAACACAAACAGTAGGGAATTGGCTAAACTTGACCCCAGAGCATCCTGGGATGCTACCGACCCCAGGTCCCTGTTTTCTCTGCCCTATAAGCTGCTCCCTGCCATTCCTCCCCGCATTCCCAAGAGCACCAGGGTTGAGTTTTCCCGTTTACCTCCGAAACTGGAGCTTCTCTCCACTTAACGCACAACCAAAGCTCCAAACAAAGCAACGGCAACCTCTAGACTTACAGGTGGTGACAGAGCTCTCCTGCCAAAACACCGCCGTGCTGCTCAGAAACCCTGGCAGCCGCTTGTTTTTTTGGGAGGTTTGAAATCCGGTGGTGCAGACAAGTTTCTCTCTCTCTCTTGCTGTCGCTCTCTCTCTCTTCCCCCACCGCTCTGCCGTAGGACACTGTTGGAAGTAGCAGCCAAACCCTTCTCCATCCTTCCCGAGCTGTCCCCTGGTTGCAGTTGGTGGCACAAAGCTGGTTCTAGTTGAAAGGATGGGGCAGCGGGGGAAGGTTCCAAGACAGGAGGCTCTGAAATCAGTTCTGCCGGAATATTAACGGTCTTTATTTTCTCCCTCTAGACTCATCCCTCCTCTGAACCAGCTGGAGCTCCTGAGGAACCTGAAGAGCAAATCGGGACTGACATTCAGGTTAGCAGCAGAGTTAAGAGAGCTTGGAAAGCACACACTTTGCAACCTTTTTCTTTTGGTTTTGTTTTTTTTTTTTCTTTTTTTTTCCTTTTGTTTTTTTTTTTTTTCCTTCCTGCCTTTTTGCATATGGACAGCCTTGAAGATGTGAGAGGTTTTGGCAGCAGGTCCCCCCTGGGTTGTTCAGCGACCTCCTCCCCATCCCTCTCCCATGCTGTACCTGAATTTCTTCAGCCTAGCTTGGCTCTGGAGTGATGTTACAGTGCTTGACTGAAAATGCAAAGTCGTATTTTCAGAGGTTCTCAGCTAGGCAGTGTTCACAGTTTTCGTCTGACCTTTCTCCCTCCTCACCACCCTCAGAGGAGACTCAGGCCCACGATGTGTTAGTTCATTCTCCGTTCCCTCCAGCCTTCCCTCGCCGCCCCCGAGAGCAGGCAAGGTTGGAGCGGTGAGAAATTTTTGCTAAATTTGCTGTGGCAAGGTGTACAGGATTGGCCCAGAAGGCCAGGAACCCTGCAGCTTAAAACTACGCTCAGGAGGGGTAATTCTCCTGGGTTTTTTTGAAGCAGGTGAGGTTGCCCCAGTTGAATGGGGAGTGTGCAGACCCTGGGAGGGATGGAGAGATGCTGGCCGTGCCGGTGGGCATCGGGGCCACCTGGGGAGGTGTGGGACGGGGCCTGTCCTGGGCTGTGCGTCTCAGCAGAGGGTAGAGATCTGTAGACCCGTGGGTCAGACTTCTAACTTTAAAACGTGAGTATTTGAGCTAATGACTGAGGCTGGGCTTCCAAGCTTGTCTGAGCAAGGAGCAGAGGGTGGAGGGGTATTTTTTTTCAGCCTCTTCAGGCTCCCGCCTTCAGCCTAAGGGAGAGGGGTCGGGGTCTGCGCAGATCCCAGCAGTCGCTGCGGGGTGGAGGCAGGGCCAGGGCTGGTACAGCATCCTGCTCGGAGGGACCGAGCTCCTCCTGCCCAGGTCTTCTCACAGTCAGATTTGTCCCTTAGACTGCCCGGTGACAGGGCAGGCAGACCCTTATCCGCTGAGGAACGCAGTCTGCTCCCTCTCTTGTGGGGCTGCAGGGGCAAGGCTGCTTCGAGCCCCCAGATTGAATGCAGTTTCCCAGTGTGAAGAACCCATGAATCAGAGTAGTTGAAGGCAGAGGAGGTTTCCCTCACTGGTGGAGGGAAATGCCACCAAGATGCCTTGTCAGTGAAGGTGAGATTATTTTTTTCTGCTTAGCTTGGCTTGCAGTGTTACGCCCACCCTTTTGCAGGTGTTTGGCTCACTTTGTCCTCAATGTCAATGGTTTTTCAGGGCAATCAAGCGGTTTGGGTTCTCAGGACAAAACCGCATACAAAAATTGTGGTGTCCCACTCCCTCCGCCTAGCCTTTGCCAGCTCCTTTGGTAAAGTAGCCGCCAAGGGCTTTGGAGGCAGCAGCCCCACCTGGGGTGTCAGGGGGTCAGGGCAGGGGTCCGTGCTCCTTCCCGCCAGTGTCCCCCCAGCACCACGCGTTATCATGGCAGCATGAAGCCATGCATCAAGAGATCTGTCATTAGCTCAGTCCCAATGGCCAGGAAAGAAAAGCACCAGGGGCACGGGAGCCGTGCGGGTCCTTCCCTGTGTGCAGAAACAAGACAGGGAGGTGCATTTCCGAAGGAGAGGGGGCCGCTCTCTGAGCCCACAGAAGTCCTCCTGTGCTCACACAAATCACACGACCGTCAGGTGTCCCAGTCATGCCTAGGCACAAGGATGGGTTGGGATAAACTCTTCAACCCTGTGCGTTGTATGTGTCTTCTCTGAGGTTGTGTGAGTCTCCAGTGATCTTCTGTCCGGGCCAGAAACTCCGGGAATTAAGTGCTCCTTTCCCTCTCTTCTGTCCACAACTTCCACTTAGTTGTATTGTTTGGTATTGTCCTTTCGTTATGTTTTAACAGTGAAGCAGCAACATCTTTTGCCACCTGACACCATGCTAATGTACTATTGCTTCTGTTTAAAGGAAAGAGCAGCAGCCCGAACCATCGCCAAGGTCTGTATCACTGCCAACACGCCATTCCCATGCATTCCCTGTAGATTTCTATGTACGTGTGTGCGTGTGTGTACCATGTCGTGGCGCCATCGAGGGAAGCATTCTAGGTATTAACGTGCTTTTTCTGTGCTGTGGCAGTCCAACGTATCTACGTGTATGCTGGACCTTAAATCCTGTCTTCCTTCCAGTCTGCCTCGGGCTGTAGCTGCGAGGATAGCCAGGCTGCGGGGGCTAGAGAGAGCAGTGGGCAGCACGGGCAGAGCCGGCGGACACTCCTCCGGGTGATGGCAGGGCTTTGGTTTATGCTGCTTTTTTATTTACTTTTGTTGCTGGAGTCGTAGCTGAAGGAGTATAACGCAGGCTCAGTGAGTGCCGATGGGTAGGTGGTGCTTTGCCGATGTCTCCATCACCCAACGCCACACCAGGCGGAGGTGACATGGGAACACGAAGCCGTCACCATGTCACCGAGTTAGCGACTTCTCCTGAGCTCCTCTCGCTGCAGGGCGCTGCACGGGGCTGCGTGGGACCTGCTGCGCCGTGGGACGCAGGAGGGTTCTCTGGCCCGGCACGATGTTGCATGGCAGGGACACCCTGTCTCCACCCCATTCCCTTTGGCCTCACAACCTCTGGATGAAGCACGGTCCCCGCTCCGTCCTCCCTCCACGCCTCCAGTCCACCACGCAGAGCGCGCTCAGCCGGGCGCCCTCTGAGACGTGGCGAGCACCTTCCAAGGGCAGCCATAAATCTCACCGAGGGGAGAGCTTTTCTCTATTCACATGTCCCAGGGAAAGCAACAGGGCTGGTATTTGGGATACTTTTCGGATGCTTTTCATCACCTTAGAAGTATTTAATTCTGGGATTTTTTGTCCGATATTTTCCCTTTTTTTTTTTTTTTTAAGAAGTAGTTCTGGGGCTGAATCTCATTTTTTTTTCTTGGGAGGCAAGACGCAGAACCGATGATCTGTGGAGATCATCTGCTTGGCTTTCGGATCTTCCATCTCATATCTCAAAACACAGCTTACAGCCTAAATATTGTAAAGACTGAGTATGTTTTCCAGAAGTATAACTGGAGCCTGGCATTTTGCAGATGTAATTTTCTGCTGTGCCTTTTAGCTTATAAGAGGCCAGAAACTAATTTTTCCCTGGCATTAAATCCAACGAAAGATATCTGGGTAGATACGGTGCTGAGTAAAGGGAGGAAAATTTCATCCTTCCTTCCTTTTTGCCCCTTCCCTCCCTCTTTTTTCTGTCTTTAATTTGAGCTTTTCTTTGCAAGCAGAACCTCCGCGGCGCTCCATCCACTTTTCCTACCAAATAATCCAAATCGCCAAGATCATGTTTCAACTATCCAGAATTACTATTTTTTATTTTTTTTTTCCTACGTGGGGTCTCAGCCTGTGTGGCGAGAGCGAAGGCAGCCTCCATCCAGCCGTATTAAAGCAGGGGGAGCATTTCATGGGAAGCGTTCCCTGGGAGCAGAGCGGGACTGAAATCCTGGCCACCCGCCCATGCCATCAGGAGGGTCGGCGTTCCGTCCCAGGGGCCTGGCTGCTCCACTGCCCTGTCTCAGCAGTGACACACGTTGGATGCATCCAAGGGTAGATCCACATTTCTCACAGGCGTATGACTGTGCGATGAGACGAAATCTCTTTCCAACCCCCTCGGCTCCGTAGCCGAGGAAATCTTAGGACGGGCGGTCCCTCGTAGGGTCACACCAGCCATCATCCCTGCAATCGCAGGCCCTAGTCTTATTTCTGAGGCAGTAGTCTTATTTCTTATTTTTAAATTTCAGTCCCGTCTTCCAGGGTTCATTTTCACCAGTTAAAACTCCAGGTTGGATGTGTTTCTTTGTAAAGGTTGCAGATTTTTCCCTTTCTACATCCATTCTCTACATTGCTTTCTTAATCTCGTGTCACAGAAGGAAGTAAATATAGCCTTTCACTGCCCTTTTTCAGAGTTTTTTTTTTTTTACTATATATATAGCTCCTTCGTCGGGGTCGTTTCCAAATGCTGCTTTCCTGCTCCTGTAGCGCGTCTGTCTCTTGTGGCACTGAGGGTTTTGTTGCCCTCTGTTGTAAGATGCTAAACCAGACCCTGAAGCTGAGGGTCTGCAGCTGCCGTGGACATGGCATTAGAGTCCTTGCCGTATTGTTCAGCTCAGCTGCCACAGCAAAGCTCTTCCCTTCTGTGTTTTGTTTTTCTACCTGCTCCCGCTGCCCTTTTCCATCTGATAATGTCTCAGACCTCCGGAAGAAATTTCGCACAATGGTCCCTACATTCAGGGGGCCCCAGATCAGGTATTTTCACAAATAAAAGTTTCTGGATCTTTTAGATTCACATCCCAAATCTCCCACCCGCTTTGATTTCCAGCAGGCTGTCAATGATGCTCGATGTGTCATCCTGCCCTTAGAACAGAAAGCTTGTCCTGTTTCTCAGCCCACCCACCGGTTAATCATCCCGCCGTGGTCTGTCGCTGATGACTGTTTCTCTTAGGAAACTCCTCGGCATGAATCTTCTCTCGTAGGCGACCCCAGCACCACATTTTTATTGCTTCAGCTGGCAAAGGATTTTCCACTTCCCATCGATGTAAGGAGACACAGTCTCTCATCTGGAGATAGCTGGATCTTCCTCCCGTTGTAGTTATGTGTAGAGAGTGGCTGATTTCCTATATCCCTCTTTCCGTAACTGATACACCGCAAAGTCCTTACAGCAAACAGAACAGGAACGTTTTTTCCGCTATTTTGCATCTTAATGCATTTTAAGTCAGAGAAGGGATGCTGGCACGGCTCGCGGGCACGTGCTGTGCCAGACCAGCATTGCCTTGCAAGGTCAGGAGCATCTCAGGCGCCCCAGCACGCGGGGTCTTGCCCTCTGGCTCCGGTGCCGCTGTGGCCGTGCTGATTTCTGCCCAGGCAGCGCTTGCGGAGCTGCTGCCTGGGACGGGAGGACACGGGGAGACGATGGGGTTAGCGTGGCGGAGGCTCAGGGTCACCTGGAATTACTCGGGTGGCTTTTGATTTGGAGTTGGTGTAACATGGGACAGCCGATCTGAGAGACAGGTTACGTCCTTTCTCTGTCATTTCTGTTTTGTTTTCCACCACGAGCTTGTCTGCATCCATCTATGCCCGAGTGCCGGGAAGCTGGGAGCTGACCTGCTCGGGGCAGGGGGGCCGGAGCTCACCTCCCCGTGACGTGGAGCTGCGATGAGCGGAAAAGATGCTGGCCATTTTCTACATGCTACCTACCTCTTCCCCCTTTTTCCTTTACTTTCCTCCCTTTTTAAAAAAACTGCTTACGGCGCCTCCTCTGTTGCCCGTCGCTTCGGGTGCCGTGTCCGCCCTACCATCTGCCTTGGCCAGGAGAAGCGGCTCCTGCCCTTCCCCGGCCCAGCTGCTGCTGCAGGAGCAGGTAGTGCCCATCCGAGCCCAGGCTGCTCTCGTGCAGGGTCCATCGATGAGTCCTCTCTGCCTCCTAACCCCAGGGAAGGAGGGCTGCTCTCTGACGGGGCTTGTCTCACCCCTGCTGCTGCAGAAAGCCAGCAAACCAGAGTGGTAACGGGGTTCGATTGCTCCCATGTGAATCAGGCTGGAAATTCGCTGTGGCATCTCGTCTCTGTTTATTTTGTCTTCTGATTGTAATGTCAAAAAGACGAAGGTACGGTTAGCCAGGACTACGGAGGCTTCTATGCGAAATGTGAGCTGCAGATGCTCTTTAACAGATGGTTTGATCAACATCTGAAGGCATCCGTGACCACATTTTTTCCTCTTGTATTTTCCAAAGTGCGATTGGGTGAAAAGCTAAAAATCAATGACCCAAATGATCGTGATAATGCATTAATATCAGAGAAAAAGAAACAGAAGGATTCCAGGGAACTGGGAAGCTAAAAATCAGATTACTTTGTCCAGCATGAGTTCAGTCCTGTAGGTGATGAGAGGAACCTCATTGGAAGGTTGTCCACAGCTGTGGCTCGTTCTCGACCCTAATGAACCCAGCAAGACCTTGGCCGTTAACATTGAGTGAATGCTGGGCTGGGCCGCCTTGTAATGTGTGTGTATATCTGTGCGTATACCTATCTATATATCAGTGTATGTATATGTCTGTCTGAGATACACACTACATTAATATCTCCGTTCAGGGGTGTGATTAAGGCTTTTGTAGGCACTGGAGGATGCCTTTGGGTGACTCAGTGGGCCCCTGCTCATCCAGCCTAGGGTGTCCGAGGTGTCACTAAGCCCATGGAAACCGGTGTCAATCACAGGAGCCCGATGGGCCGTGTTAGTCTGGGTTGGCGTTTGACCTTCTAACCACCTCAGCTGGTGTCAGAGACTCATGCTGGGACTGACAGTAATCTGGAAATAATCGGTTGCCTTTAGGGGAGCGGATTATTTGCGCAGAAGGGACTGCATCTTTCCATGGGGACCACAGAGGAGACTAAGAGGAGAGTAACCCACCTGTCTCCCTGAGGCTCTGCATGCTGAATATCCCACTCCCCCGCCGCGATGCTCAGACCCCGGCTCCAGAACAGCCCCCGTAGCACCACCGGTCCCCGGGGATGCGGGGTCCCATTGTGGGTACCTGAGGAGTCCCCAGGATGGAGAGGGGGGTGTCGGCTGAGCTTGCACGGGGCGCTGCGAAGCAGAAAGAATTCCTGCAAATTCCTTCTGTGTGTGCCCACGAGCTCCTCCGATTGCTGAGTTCAAGTGTAAAACGAGGTTGGGTTTTTATGCCCTTCAGCCTTTTCGGTCTGTCCATGAGCTCAGCAAGTGACGCCCGCTGGGGGCCAGGTGGGGTGACGGGGGCCACGTCATTACCCTTCCGCAGGTAGAGGGCTGCTCCATGGCGTGGAGGACCCTGGTCGTGGTGGCGATCTCCTGGCAGGGCAGTGCCTGAGCAGCGATTTGGGATGGGCGCTCACAGGAGCTGTGGTGGTGCCTCAGCCGAGCCAGCGACTCCCCAGAAGTGGTAGGGCCCGTCTAAAAAGCATTAACGAGAACCAGATGCGTGAACGCAGATTTTTCAAATCCTTTCCTATAAAAGACCGCACCACACTCCGTTTCTATCTCTTTATTTTTTTTTTAATGCCAGGCTTAATATAATGCCATTTCCTCTATGAGAAGTGCAAATAATTTGCAGATAAACTTGATCTTTTTGTGATTTTTTTTTTCTTTTGAAAAAAAAAAAAAGAAATTTGAAACTTTTGGATGTCGTTGACCAAAATAAGTTAAAGTTTTGGCTCTCCATGGCTTAGACAATTGAAAAAAAAGTCTTTTTTATCTATTTAGAGGAAGAGGAGACTACTTTTTGTTTCCAAGGCGGATGAAAAAAAGTCTTCCTGCAGGACTCAGTCAATTGTAGATGAGCTGACGCCACCCATTCAATGCAGAGTGCATCATTTCTAACTTACTGACCACAGTGAGACAAATTTCGGAACCCCCCTTGATTTTTATATTTTATTTTTTTTTCCCATTTAACGCTCAAACAGAAAAATCCTGTCATGAACCCGGCCCTCAAAACACCTGTCTTTTAAACCTAGAGTCAGTAATCAAAAGTTTCCTGTCTGGCATTTGCTTCCAGGTCTAATTTTTACTCTCCCCTCATTTCCAGTAAAAGCAAACCGTGCAGAGAGTCACTATGCGGATGCTGCTCAGGAAACTCTAGGTACCACGGGAAATGCGTCGCACGGAACTAATCAAAAGCTGCACGGCTCATTCTCCCTCTACCCTGCTACCACCCGTTCTGATCACTTCTCTGCTTAATAGAGGTACTAGATGAGTGGAAAAAAAAAAAAAAAAAAAAAAAAAAAAGGTGAAAGAGCCTCCCCATTGCCCGCTCAGAAATTAGAGGCTTCCTTGTCTGCTAATCGTGCAGAACATGTGAATCAAAGAGACGAGGATGGGGAATTTGGTCTGGGCTAGCAAGCAGTGTCTGCTCAGCAAGGAAGGAGGCCAGGAACTGAAGATTAACAAACGATGGAAAAAAAATTAAAAATTAAAAAAATTCATTTTTTTTTTTTTTAAAAAGACCCCTTCCTCCCTATCACTCCATCCCTCCTCAAGGTGCAGGGAATCCTTGCAAATTGAATTGCACTGGACGGCAATATCGAGTTAGTAGCAATAGAAATACCAGCTTCCTACCTCTGCTCAATCACCGTTCCTTTGGCTCTCTGAACACTACAAATTGACTTTTCCTGGTCTTGTGGCCTTTGGAAGCCATGGCTTGCCTATCTAGCACCTCTACTACGCAGCTAGAGAAGGACTAATCTCAGCCTGTCCCACCAGGCGTAGGGGATACGGGTTCCCCGTAGCGTTGACATTGGCATTGTGAATGGTTCTGTTTCTAGATCCCGTGGGGAACAGCTAGCTAGAGCAGGGGGTTTAGTTCGGGCAGAGTTTTCATCTTTTTCATCAAGCTGACAATTGTTAGGCGGCTTCAGAGAATTCCCAGTGAGCATCCCTTAGCGCACCCATCTGATGGCCGTAAGGGTACACAGATTTTACTTCCGCACAAATACGGCGTCTACTTCCGCGCCTGCGCTGGAAGAGCCTCTTCCCCCGCCCCAGACACTGCTTCTCAGCAGCAAACGTGCACCTTCTTGAATTAGCAACGCCCAGAGTTTGCATGCGGTGAATGCTGGCAGGTGAACCCCATCAGCTCTTCCCCCCGCAGCCAGGCAGGTGGAAGCCCAGGAGTGGCAGGGCACTGAGCGATGCCGCATGTTTGTGAAATCGGATTTTTGCATGCTCTTTTTTGGAGTCCGTTTTAATTCTCAAAATCACCAGTCTCTGTCTCCCTCAGAAAGCCAACAAACTGCAGTTTCAAAAAGTATATGTATCTCTGATTTTCTCCATTAATTGTTCCAACTTGTATCTTTTCTTTTCTTGCTATTTTTTTCCCTGCTGGCTATTTTTATTATCTGTCAGTCTGGAGGCTAAGACTCACGCCTGAGACTTGAGTGTACCAGAACTCAGGAGTAGTGTGGTAAATCCCATCTCTGAATGGGTAACAAAGAGGACGGGGGCATCATCGAGGTTTCATAATAAGCAGTTCTCCATGGTAGAAAATCCCTTGTCCCTGGATAAATAGCCTGAATCTTTGAGTTAGCCTCCTGCTACGTGTTTTGACGGTACTGTGGCCTTCCTTGAAGCTTATCCATGAAAGGTCTGGTTTAAATATTGGGTGATCATCAGTTGCACAGGCAGCATTTCAATACGTTCCCAAGTGGCAAAGATTTGGTCAATAGTCTAGCTGAAAAAAAATAAAGTTATCATGACTTGTGTGGTGTTGCCGCTTGCCAGGTGAGGCTGTTTCATCCTTGGAGGCAGAGGCGTAGTGCAAGTAGGGACTGCTCCCCAGAGAAAGGCTCCTTTTAATGGCTTAACGTTGGGGTTGGTTTTGGCAGAGATTAAAGCAAGCAGTGATATTCGTAATGCTGTCCTCTCACCTGTCCGCGTCCAGTTCTGTTTTCTGGAAAATCAGCCACTCTGATCGTAATGTCTTCCTTGCATGTCTTCCTAGGCATGAACTGTTAATTGGTAACGCCAGTATAATTGTTTTCTATTTCCTACTGAATTCCTTCCCACTGTGGTCCTCATTTCATCTCCCCCATCTTGAGTTCTGCAAGGGAGAGGGAGGATGAAACAAATTATTGTCTCGAGTTCATCTTAATCCATTGGAGACCCTGAGACGGAGGGTTACAGACTGTGGTTCTTCCACTGAAAGAGAAGTCTTGAACTTCAGGTTAGCTACAAGAGCGTCTTTGATACCTGCATCCATCCTGAGTGTAGTGTTTTATACACTGTGCTTTAGGAAAACTATAGGTTAACCTTGAAGGGACGTAAGGATAATTCAAATCTCCTGTTTTCCTGGACCCTTGGGCTACCTGCCTGCAATCCCCCACTGCACAAACTCTTAGGGGCAGATGCCAGCCCTTTGATGCATCTAAGGCTGAGTGCTAAAAGCCTTCATCTAGGATGCATATAACAAAATAACAGTAAACGATGAGGCAATCATGGAAAACTCAATGTAGGTAAATTAATAGAAAACTGCTTAGAAGCTGTGGTTTCTTAATGTACTAAACCAATGATCTCTAGTCAATAAATGCAATAAAGCCTGCATTTTCAGACAGTAATGTAACTATACCAAGCCAGATTATCAGGCCTATCGTATTCTGCTTTGTTAGAGACTTTCCTGGCATCTACTCGGAGAGATGAAGGCACCACGGAGACCTGACAGTGGGAAGAAATGGCACGCAGGCCGGGGAAAGAAAGGTGTTTTGCAGAGCCCTTGGCTGGCCTGCGGGTCTGGCTGTGGCGTGTTTCTTAAAGTCTTGTTTAGGAATAATCAGCCAGCTCAAAGATGCAATCTAGCTGGTTTTGCCCTGCTCCTGAAATGCAGAAGAGCTGAGCTGGCAAACAGCAAAAGGTTGCGAGAAGCTGCAGGGTATGTGTGATGTGGTGTTTGAGAGCGCTCAACGTCAGTTTGGGGAAGAAAGGCTGTGAGTTAGGAAGAGAGGGGTGATCGTAACAGCAGTGCTGCAAAATACCAAAGGCCGAGGTTAAGGACGTGTCTGGCTCCAGTGTCCCTTTGCTCACCCGAGGCCCCATGCTCGGCCAGCCTTAAGTGGTGGCTGTGGGGATGGCGCAGCTCTGGTCTGTCTCGTTATGACTCCCTTCAACCCACGTCTAACACCGTGGCTGTCGACGAGGAAGAGAAGAGGGATTACTCACCATGGCATTGATCATTGGCTGACCTTTTGTTTTCCTTATGCCCAGGTTCCTCTCCTCCTAGAAACTCCATTCTCTGGGCTGAATTCACCTTTGCAGTGGCTTTTCTGAAATCACTGGAGGCAAACCAGGCTTGAGCCTGGTCCTCTCTTGATTTCTGCTCTAGTCGTGGCAAGTTTTGCACACACAAATGTATTTTCCCTTCCTCCATGTCTCCAGTAATTGGTTTCTGCCTCTTATTCACACCTGTGACCAGACTGGAGCCCAGCCATAGCCACAAAGGCTGTCATTCATTCCCAGCGCTCCCGCCTGGTTTGAACAAGCTGTTCTCATACGCCACGAGCTCAGCACAAACTCTGGATTAAAAACCAGACTCATTTCCCAACAGGAGAGAACCTCTTTCTCCTGGCCGTGGCTTCTCAGAAGAATGAACGCTGTTCCTGCTTGAGTTCGTATGCAGAGACGGATCTGAGTCCACCCTAGTCCAACTCGGTTTGGCTAACATTTGCTGCCTACAAAACGAAAGGAGAAAGTGAAATAATTGCTCAGGAGTAGTTTAGAATCAATGACGAGACATTACAGGTGATACTTTTTATTGACCCAAAATTACGGCTCACGTAATGAGTCCACATTCTTTAAAAGTGCTGGTTTGACACTGTAGAGGACTGTGGAATGAGCCCCAGACCAGAGGGTTTCAAACAGGAGCTGAAGTCCCCAGCATCCTAAGGAGGCTGATGGCAGCTTATTTGAAGGTTAGTTAATATTCATATTTGAAGGTTAGTTCATATCACTCATATTTGGCTGCTGAGTGCTGGGCTCTTGGACCTAAATGAACCTAAATGCACAGCCCACTAATGCAACGAGCATCTTTCCATCAGCGGTGGGACCACGGGTTGGTCCTTAGCGTGGTTGGCCAGCGTGGGCTCTCGTGTTCCAACTGGCAGCAGAGAAAAGGTCAACTCAGTTTCTGTCCTTTGCTGTATTCAAGTGAAAAGCTGAAAGTTTTGTAAACCTTTCCCAGAGTCAGCCCGGAAACATAATTGTTTTGTTGTTGAATATGTTTTTAATAGATGCCAACTGAAATTGGTTCTGAAGACCCAGGAACTAAAGCCCCCGCCCCATTACGCTGTTACGGCTTCCCATAATCTTTGTCTGTGGTTGCAAAGCCACAGTTTTCTTTCCCCTGGAACGAGCAGGGCGCCTGCCCCGTGCTCACCCCCCTCTTAGCTATCACAGTTCCAAGCTTCAGTTCATGTTGTCGTGTGTGGCTGGATTTACTGCGCTCCTCACGCTCATGTCACCGACACGGGCACTTCCCACCCAACTGAGGCTCATTTTCCATCCGCTCGAGCGCCATCCAAAGACCCCTCCTCCCAGACACTCTGCGTCACTCTGCATGACGTTCTGGTTGAATGAGAACATGATCTTGGATTAGCTGACAACATATATCTCTATATATGTCTGTATTTCTTTTGGACTCTTTCCTACCAGCTCCTGCAGACCCCAACAGCATCCTCCTCTGCAGGGGTTGTACTTGCATGTGATTCCAGGTGTCATTTCCAATGAGAGAATTGCATGGCAGAAGGAAAAATTCTATTAATTGTCCGTGTTGTCTCATGTCGTCTATGTTAAAACAAAGAAGCGTCGGGTTTTTTTCTGAGTAGTGAGTACTCAGGAGCAAAACCCACCCAGATCTTAATTGTTCATCAGATTTCTAAGCGATTTTTTCATGTGTAGAAGCGTTGCACCTCATGCTAGCAGGCTTGAAACTCCTTGCTCATATTCCTCGCCGAGTTCAACGCGTTCTTTCTTGCCTTTTGTGATTCTCGCAAACGTTTGCAGCACATTTATGGTGGGAGTGGAAAAGGGGCCCAAAGAAAAGGCCCTGCTTTACTCAGGGACAGGCAACTGGTTTCACGCTGAGGTCGGTGATGGGAGCAACTCAGCAGAGGACAAGGCATAAAGAGATCGCTTTGAATTCTGGATATTGGTGTGTTGCCGATTTGTTTTTATAAAACTTGCTTTTAAAAAAGACCAGGTAGTTCAAACTATTAGTACTACTGGAATGCAGTAGAATCCAGGAATATTCTTCTGTAAAATCAACTAAAATAAAGGGAAAAAAAAAAATTCCAATTGGCCTATTTAGGCTTAAACGACAAAAAAATTTTCAATCTGGTTTCTAATCCAGGAAACACAGAATGAGAATTGCTTTTAACCGTTTGGCTCATTGTGTGCGAGGATTTTGGTAGCATTAGCGACTAAGGCTTACATCCAGAAAGGTATTTAGGCACGTGCTTGTTCCTAGATTCCTGTGTGGATTTGTACCTCTGATCTGATTTTCAGCTACGCTCAACATCTGTTGGCCCCGTGGCTTTCAGACAGACCCTGCAGGTGGGCAGCACGCTGGGCATGACCTCTCCAATACTTCCCTGAATTTTAAAAATGCGTCATTAATTGGAAGAATTCCGCCTTTTCTGACTTGGTCATGAACAAATTGTATTTTCTCTCAAACCAATCTTTCGATGTGAAATCGTTGCCCGGCCGGTGGCCACGGATAGCCCTGCCTGGCAGCCCGTTCCCTGGGGGTCGTTCATCGGGACAGCGGTGACCCCCCCGGGATCGCGCTGCGCCACTCCCGAAAATGCTGCCTAAGCACCTTTCTCTCCCTGTAAATGTTCGGCGTCTCGCAATGTGAAGTGACTTTGTAAAAATAGCACCTTCTTACTCAACAAATCTGCTCCCTGTGTGTCTTCGAGTCACGTCTTCTTCCTTTACTGGCAAAAACAAGCGTCTGTTCCCGTCAGCACGGTGCAGCCGACACGGCTGGGGAAAAGGGAGCTGGGTTTTGCTTTGCTTCAAATATCAGCACTTAAGTTCTGGTTGAAGAACCTTGTGCCAGTTTGGAAGGCAAAGGAGGACTGTTTGGCTCTGAGTTTTGAGGTGGCGATGCTGGGAGACAGAAAAAAAAACCACCCAGGTCTTTGGTTGGTGACCTGGAAATCTGGTGTGGAAACCAGAATTCCTGCAATGTTCTTCCCGCAAATTGAGTCAGAGCATTGGCGGCAAAGCGATAAGTGGCTACTGCGATGGCGCAGAGTATCGGGAATTAAATCTGCGTTTTTACTCAGCTTTGACTCACCTATATAAAAAATATTGTCTGTACGTGCAAGTGCCTTGCACTGGTTGTCTAACCTCTGTTAGTGTATTTTAATATTCAATTGCTATTCAGAAAATACCAAATTATCCAAAACTAATTGCAGTTTGGTTTCCCCAGCGCTGTCTCTATAAAGTTTGCCCTTTCATAAAGAGTCACAAAATCTTTTTTTTTTTTTTTTGTTTTGCAATTTTCACGTGAAAATTCATCATCTTCATTTGGGTGAAAGTTTTTTAAGTACAAATTTCAGAATTTGGAAAATAATTCCAGCTGGGTGGTCCGCGGACTATTTCCCAGTGAGATCATCTCTGTTTCTGGAGAGATTTTCTTTTCAAACCATAATTGCAAGGTTTTAAAGAAGTGGGATTCTAATAGAAAAACAGCAATAAAACGCCATATTCCGAAGTTGTAAAATTTTGCTTTGCGTGTTCATGACACCGGTAGCAGAGCTGCAGCTAGATGTTAGCTAGCTTTTAGATCGAATCTTTATAGGATACAAAGGAGTTGCACATTTAAGTGTTTGTATTTAAGTATTTAAATATACGACTGGGAAAAGAGAAACTCTTCAGAACATATAAAAGGGGCAGATCATGTTTGAAGAGGGAGGAAACACAGGAGTTGCAGAAAGGGAAAGGGCAGATCTGAGCACGAGAAGTGAAGTGTTTCCAAGAAAGTTAAAAGTTCAAGATAAAGGCGGTTTTTAATTAGTATTTTCTTATTAGATGTAGGGTTTTGGAAGGCAGTTGTGAAAGAAAAGCTTCCTCGCTCGTGATCGGAGCCGATCAGTGATTTAAGGAGTCATAACTTCATTGTTTAACGTCATTCTGTCCCGCCAGCCCTGGCATCCCACGAGGGGCTTCTGTTTAAGTCCTCATTATTTTCTCTCTCTTAATAATCATCCCCATTTCACTCATTATGGCGGAAACATTTCTACAATGCTTTCTTTAAAAAAAAAAAAAAAAAAAAAGAAAGAAAATAAATATTAATATTTTTTTTGGAAAAAAAAAAAAGCCAACAGCAAAACTACATCTCACTGCTGCTTGGAAGTGCTCTTGGTTTCTAATGGCTGGTGGGGAAGGACTGCGTGGTTTCCAGAATGACTCCTCCTGCTGTCTCCTTTTTGTCTTTGTTTCAACGTGTTTCTCTGAACAGTCAGAAGGTCAGTTTGAAAGATCGTGTCTTCTCCAGTCCCCGCGGTGCTGGCACCAAAGGGAAAGGCTCTCCACAGGCTCAGGGCATCCGGAGGTCCCCCAGCGCTGACCAGAGCATCGAGGACAGCCCGAGCAAAGTCCCCAAGAGCTGGAGCTTCGGAGACCGCAGCCGAGCCCGGCAAGCTTTCCGCATCAAGGGAGCGGCGTCGCGGCAAAACTCAGAAGGTGAGGACTTGGGACGCTGCACCGGATCCCAAAGCCTCATCCAGCCCCAGTGTCTTCTCCATCTCCACCCAGGAAGGGCAGAGCTGCCAGCCAGGTCTCCTTCTCCTTCCAGTCCTTCAGCTCAGAGTATAATAAGAGATAAGAAAACCCCTGTTGGCACCCGTGATAATGTATATATTTATGTATATAGGGGTGGGGAAAGGAGGAAGGGTCAGGCATCTAGAGATGGATGAGAGCTGCAGTTGGCATTGCTGGATGTCACCATAACACGTCTTGGGAAATGCTGCCATGGGGATGCTCAACAAAGATATCTCCTGGGATCGCTGTTTGCGATCCGACTTGCGTTTTCTCGCGCGGCACGGGAAATGGTAACACGTCGTCTTTGTTTCTCCCTCTCCCAAACCCAGAAGCAAGCCTCCCCGGAGAAGACATTCCTGATGAGAACAAAAGCTGCAACTGCGAGTTTGTGACGGAAGATTTGACACCAGGACTGAAAGTCAGCATCAGGGCAGTGTGGTAAGAGAGGGAGAGGGGGAAAGCAGTCCGGAAAAATAAATAATAGGGGGGGGGGGAAATCTAAAAAATTTAAAGTCCAAGCAAAGGTGGCAAATGCTGAAATGTCTGTGCTGCAGGCTGTTTTTCCCCTGGGTGGCCTGCCCTCCTTTACAGAAAATTCTGCCAGAAAGGGCAATTTTTGCTGAGGGAAGGAATAAATGGAGAAACAGGAAAATCCCCCGCAGGGATGCATCCAAATGATCATTCTCACCAGCTTTGAGATTTAACGCTGACATTTAGAAAAGCGATGCAGAGAGGACATTCGCACAGCTGATAGTCCGAGGGGCATCGGGGACCCCCCGTTGCAGACAGGGCTTCGGCCCCCGCAGCCCCCTTCCCCTCTCCTATTGCCGCATCCTCTCCCACACCCACAGGGTTGGGATTTATTCCATTTTCCTTCCACAGCTGCTCCCCGCGGTGTTTTTTATCTGCCACTAAGCAGGTCAGGCTGCAGCCCAGGGACTATATTTTCTCTTTCCTCTCCGTCTCCTGCAGCATTATGAGATTTCTGGTCTCCAAGCGCAAGTTTAAGGAGAGCCTTCGTCCCTACGACGTGATGGATGTCATCGAGCAGTATTCAGCTGGTCACCTGGACATGCTCTCCCGGATTAAAAACCTTCAGGCCAGGCAAGAGACCCCTCCCTTTGCTTCATTTTTTCCCTGTTTTTTGTTCGTTGTGGAGGTGTTCCCAGGAGAGAGACACTTTCCTTTGCAGCTACCACTTCTTCTTTTTCTTCCTAAGAGAAAGCCTCAAGGAAAACTTCGGTGCTTGTGGCTGGAACCCACAGGGATGAGCAGGACAGGGACTGCAAAGGGGGGTGTTATGCCACTAAAACTGCCTTAATGCCCACCCCAGGGCATACACACATAAAACACGGCTCGTCCTCCTCCAGGCCTTACTTTGGGAGTTTCTGTTATTATATTATATCCTATAAGTACAGCAGGTCCGTATCTCAGTGATCTTCCTGGCAGGATAGCAAAGGTTCAGTGCCCCAGTTTTAAGGCTGATCTGGACAATTGGGTACCTTTCTGGGAGCGATAGAAAATAAAATCTGGTGTGCTGGGTGCGAGCCGGCTGCGATGGGCAGAGGGGGCAGCGAGGAAGCAGCGCCTTCCTCCCGCCCGTCGGGTGCTAAGCTGTTTCAGGAGAAATCCCTCCTGGGATGGTGCAGTCCGGCAAAAGTACGTGCAGATGGGGCTTTCTCATCCAAGCCCACCGACGTAGGTGTGGTTTCGCCGAGCTGCCTTTCGTCCTCTGTGCTCAAATTTTAGGGGGAGATGAGTTAGTTTTAGCAGGGGAAAAAATGCGAAAAAGGGGCAAATGGAACCGAGAAGGGCATTTAAAATTTCGTTTTTCACTACAGTCACCCAATTATTTCTCCTGCAAAGAAACCCAGGTGAATTTGGTCCCCTGACCAGAGGACCTGAGCTAAACCTTTTTGCCTGACCACTCCTCCCTCCGCCCTGACGTCCCACGTTGGACGCTGGACCCCAAGCCCCCAGCACCCCCCAGCTGTGTCGGCTCAGCAGAAGTAGCCCCGGTTCTGCTGAGCTCGAAGGACACCCAGAACAGAGCCAAGGCTTGGCCATAGGCTATCTCCAGTCAAAATAATTTTCCATTTATTTGTATACTGGGAGTATCTCCCTTGATGGCTGTGGCAGCCCAGCTTCCTCTGGAAGCCAATTGAGAAGTTTTCCTTTAATTTCAAACCCATCTAGGTCCCTGGCAGAGTCAGAAAATGTGCAAAAAAGTGTGTCTGGGTACGCAGGCAGTTAATGGGAACCCCAGGAGTGGAACAGGAAAATTGTCTTAGGAAAAAGAGGAATCTCTCTTCTCCCATTAACCTCTCAGAGACCATTTTAACTCTGCTATTTTTGGTCTTCAAGCAGCAGAGGTAACTTTCTCAGCCTTGCTGCACGCTGTGCGTTTCCCATTTCCAGATACGCAGCCAGAAGGTAAATTCTCCCTTGCGAGGGAGACTAAAATATCCTGGAGAATTTCCTCTGGTTGAGCCTCTCACCCCCTGTTCAGTACAAATTCAACGGTTATAGATCCAAGACATGTAGCTGAATCTGGAGAGGGAGGAGGGGGATTTATATTTCCTAACTTTAATGACCTGAAACGTGAGGCGTCCCGGCTGCCTCCTCAGTGGGTAGTGAGCCGTTGGGGTTGTCGTCTCCACTGGCTCCAGGGGGGACACCTGAGTTTTCAGCCCCCCGAGCTGGTGTGGCAGGTTGCCTCACCGTCCACCCAAGTCTCCCATTGCCAGTCCTCCGAGGTGATGTGCTGCACAGACAAAGCGGTTTGGTTGGCTGCTTCTCTGGGGGAGGTTGGGGGTAAGGAATATCAGCTTTCAAAGACCAAACTGAATTCTCCTTTCAGCTGTACCCGTGGGACGGCAAGGCTGAGGTTGCTGAGGCTGGGCTAGGCTATCCACCCCAGCACAGGGAAGTCAGGAGGACCAGGAACTGCTTTAAAAGTGTGAAGTACCTGGATTTGGGCTCCAGGGCTACCAGGAAGCTTCACTGGTTTCACTGTCCCCACTGAGCAGGAGACCAGTGATGGTGATGGGAGCAGACCCCCTTGGGGTCATCCTTCGAAGCACTCATCATCAAAGCCAGGTGGGCACCAAGAGGTCCCGTGGCTGATCACTTGTCCAGTAGAACTGGAAGGGACACCCTGTAGACGAGGTGTGTGCCTGGGGTGGCCATGGGCAACGTTGGGGCATGACCCAGCTGGTGCTAGAAGTACAGTGCACCCATACGGTGGACTCCAGGGAGGTCATCACGGGCCTGCTCAGAGGAGAGCAGATATTTTTATTTCCTTTTCCATCAGCAATCAAAGCACTGTGTTCTCCCTGCCAGCCCAGCTTGGCAGGGCTGGCTGTGACCTCCCGTAGCCAGGGCTTTAGTGGATTAAAGCTGCATTCCAGCAAATTTCTGGGGTGTTACATGCACTTTCCTCTTTAATCATGAATGTCTCTGTCACTGCGGTGTGTCTGTAATGTGCTCTTTTTAGTGTTGTGTTGACATTGTCCCGTGTCTCATCCTGACACCTTGCCAGCCATGGATGTCTCCCATTCATTGAGTTGTACAATCCCGCAGCGTGTCTCACCGACTCCGGCGACTCATGCTTTTCTGAACTAGCTGAGGATGTGTTATCTAGCACTGGAACTTAAAGGAGAATGAATATTTGTTGTTGGTTCATATCCAGCCACCTCAATGGGATATTGCTACACATATACAAATATATTCCAGAGGGTAAAGCATGTTGCCTGTTATATCTGGGGCGGGGGGATCTCCTAATGATGTTTCAGTGGTGCCTAAATCCCCAAATCTTACACCAGGGTGGGTAAGACTCTGGCTTTCACCGACAACCAGGTGGTAGGACAGAGCCTTCTGTTTCCAGCGGAATATATTTTCAGCGTCTCTTTCTTTCTCTGTCGTTCTGTTTTTCAGTTGTTTCTTTCTGCAACTTTTCTGACCAACTTTTCTCTACGTGTTGCTTCATTATGCATTTTGCTGGTGTCTTTTTTTCTTATTTACTTTGCCAGGATAGATATGATTGTGGGTCCCCCGCCCCCTTCAACTCCCCGGCATAAGAAGTATCCAACCAAAGGACCCATGTATTCTTCCAAAGAATCTCCCCAATACTCGCCTAGGTTAGGATTCACCAAACGCCGCTTTCTCTGGATTTTTCATTTGCTTAATGTCAAACCCCTTTCATGCCAGTTATATGACGGCATTTATCACTTAGCAGTGCAGCTTGCTAAATCGTGACTCAGAAGGGCTTGCCACTCTGGGTACGCTCTGATTTACTTTCCGTAATGAGCTTTCACACTAGGCAAGCCAAAGGCAAAAAAAAAAAAAAAAGAAAGGAAAAAAAAAAAAAGAGGATTTTCATACAGTCATCAATAATCATCAGTTTCTTCAGCTAGCGTATTTTCTATTTTCAGTCTTCTTCTAGGTGTTAGAAAGCAAAAATGTATCTTTTTAAAATCCCATATTTTATAAGGCTCTCTTCAAATGTAAAAGGTGGAATATTTACCCACAAAGCCAATGTAAATGATCTACTGGCTAAAAGATGAAACACTCCACACACAAGCGAAGGAGCCGCTGCAGCTCTTTGTGCTACGAAGTGAGTTTACTTCAGTGGGCAAAGTAAGAATGAAGTGTTTCAAGTGTTTCATACCCGAAGAAGGCAGTGGTCTCTTTTTCTTGCCGATGCGACTCCACCGACCACGGAGGAACAAACGGTGTTGAAATATTTCAAATGCGGGACTCATATTCAAAAAAAAAAAAAAAAAAAAAAATCCTGTTTTTGCAAGCAAAAAGAAGAGCAGGAGTCAAACCCAGCCCTCAGTCGTGCAGCGAGGTTTTTCTCATTGCCCTCATTAAGTTCTCTCCTTAAGTAAAGCTGTACCTGAAGCTGATGCCACGAGGAAGGTATTCTCACTGAAGTTCCCATTTGAGGGCATCCTGAGGTCTGGTCAGCGGGGCCACGAGCCGAGCTCTATTTTCACCTTGTATTGAGACCTCTGGAGCCCAGGGCAGGTATAAATATTTGCCAGAAAGTCATTTTCCCAGCACAAATAGTAGGTGATTTTTAAATGCAGCAAGCTTAGCCTCAAGTATTTTTTTTTTCTAAATATATTTGCCCTCCCTAAGAGCTAATACATGACAAATCTCTTGATTTTTATTTAAGCCGCTCTGAGTAATCTTCGCTAGAGGAATGTGAGTAAAAGGAATATTGAAAGCTTACCTTGTCCCACTCAGCTAGCTCAAAGATTAAAAAAAAAAAAAAAAAAAGGGAATTTTCCAGAAGCCCAAAGCATTATGCTTGGAAAAAAGATGCTCCCAGAAAAGCATTTTTCCCATTTCTCCTCTCTGCCAAATGATGAGGCCCAAAACTAGTTTCAAAAAGGAAATAACTTTCTTATCTGCCAAAACATTTTGATTTTAAAATGAAAATACCTACAAAAATACATACAGATGGATTTTGTTGTATTTAACCTATAAGATCAGCTGTGCGACAAGCCTTCATTAGAAGTAAGATGTTCGTGTGAAAGCTTGTGCCTCGCAGACAGAAAAGGTGATCGATGGATAACGGGGGAGGAAGCCCAACACCTCACACTGGGATGTTTATTTTATTCAATCCAAGCCTGTTGCTGTATCAGCTTAACGTCAATGAGTTTTCTCCCCCTGTTTTTACAGTTTCTAATACTGATGGCCAGATTAAAAATCTATTTGCACATGCCCACTAGGCTCCTGGGACATTGAAACTTAATAATTGCTCCCTTTTTCATTGAATTCCCTCATTTCTTCTGTATTGAGCTGTGGCTGAGAGGCTCCAGAAAGCAGCAGAGCACAGAAGGCTGCTGAAATCTCTGCTCCCACCCATCAAAAGCCTTATGCTGTGCTTAATTTTCGGCAGCTGCATCCTCCCACAGACACCGGTGGCACTTGTGAGGTTCTTGAGGTGCCCGATGGATGGGAACCAGAGCTCTGAGCAGCCCCAAGCCCAACTCCAAAAACTCTGGGTCAGGCTCTGCTGCTGCCATGGCCTTCATCATCTCAGCGCCACGTGGGTCCGCGCCGGGGGGACACGTGCTGTGGGGTCCCCATGGGCTCTACCGGCTTCTCCTTTTTAGCCTGCGCACCCCTGTTTCAGCCAAATGCTGCCCAGCAAAACGGAATGATGTCCTGTGAGCTGTCTCCACCCCGTGGATTGCGCTGTGGTGCTCTAGTGACAAGGGCTCAGTTCAGCCAAAAAGGTTTCTGCAAGTATCTCCCAGCAAAGGCAGCTGGATTCCAGTGGAGGTCCACGGCTGTGGTTTGGCCGAAGGTGTTTGCTCCACGCAAACATAGACGGTTGCACACAGGGACAATTCGGATCGAATTCCCTTGATCGGCTGATTTAACACAGAATAGGTGCAACCTCAGCTGTAATTTTTAGCCAAGAGATATTGGTCAAAATATGTCTAGAGCAAACTTTATTGTGAAATGAGGAGGTAAGTAGCCAGTCCTGTGACATGGATGAAGGGGGTTTGGCTTCAATGCCTGGATTGTGTACAAAAAATTATAAGAGATAAAGAAAAAAAAAAAACGAAAAGAATCGAATATATATTCCCAAACACTTCATTTTTATCTCATTTGAGCCGTTTGACCTTTTGATGTCTGCTTCTGGCCCGAGGGTGACATATTACACCTCTTTGCATGCACTGTTAGCATGAAGCATAATGAAGCATGAGAAAACCTGCACTGTGGCTGATGCAAGACTTTACATTTTTTTTGTACCATTAGAAAGAAGGAAAGATATCAAAGTGCACTTTAAAGAGCAACCCTCTTTCTCTCTCCCTCCCAAACTAAGACCCAGCAGAGCCTATCAAGGACAGCAGATGGCACAGTTTGTCACGCATCGTTAGAAATCTCTGAATCCTCTTCTGCCACGCAGGCAAAAGCAGAGGGCTGACTCTTCCAAAGCCTCAGCCGAATTCTTCCCTCTGCACGTGTGTATTCGACACAGCCAAGATCAGTGTTGGGAAGGCACAAGGCTCCCCGCGGGATGTAGTGCAGAGGTGGGATTTGGCATCTCAGAAGATTCATGGTCCTTTGTCACGCAGTAGGAACATACACTATTCCCCTGTGTTTGCCAAGGTGGAATATGTTCTCTCTTCTTCATCTTTTGAGCTCTGCTGCCCAATTTGGACAAAACTTCAAATTCTTTTGTAGTGGCTAAGAGGACCTCCTGCTCTGTGCAGTGCCCAGCCAGGCACAGGTAGGTTGGGAGCTCGCAAGGAAATTCCTCTCTTCTCTTGTATCAGATAAGGCACAAATGAAATCTGTGCACTTTGCTGAGGGTAGGAGCACTCTCCTCTGGTCTGACTTCTGCCGTGGGGAGCAAAGGAGTGGGAGACCTTGAGCCTGGTTTCTCCCGTCAAAAGAAGACTTGGTTCACCACCTTCTCCCCTCCCTGCGCTGAAGTCAGTTGTTCACAGGTGCCCATTGCACCTCCTCGGTGCAGACCCTGCCTCCAAGGTGAGATCTGGCTCTCCAGTTCCTCAGAGCTGTGGAAGATGACCACCTCAGGGGTTAGGACTATGTTAAAGTATAGACACAAAGGGAATAAATCCAGCAGGATTTGTCCTGGGCTCTGATATCAACAGCATATGGGCAAGGGCTTCTGAATGCTTTGTGGGTGAGCTCTATGAAGTGCTGCAGTCCCGCTTTTAAATCACAGCAGGTCCACAGGCAAGTTGTGTCCAGCCTGAAGGTGATGGAAGAAGATGGTGTTTTTCTATATGGTACTAGTGATCACTTCATCTGTGAAGTGCCAGCTGGCCTCCTGTGCTTCACATGGATCGTGCAAGGTTCACTTACTGGATAGCTCTCCTCTTAAGGACGTAGCAGAGAGCAGAAGTCCTTCCTCAGTTTCCGTGAGATTAGAAATAGCGTTGTACAAGACTATTTCTGCTATTACGATACTCCATAGCATGGCAATGTTCAGTTTTCCTCTCTGTGTTACAGTCTGTCCGGCCTCCCTGCTCTACTCAGCAGCTGTTGAAGGACATCTCATTTGCATTAGTGGACACGTTTCAGTGTTAGTGCTGGGCTAGATGGGACACGAGGACAGAGCACCCGGTTTTTTCTTGGCCTTCCACAATATTCAGTAGCATTTAGACTTTGGGCCTCTTTAAATGCATGTTCATTGTTTTACTAGTCTACTTGCTTGTGCATACAGGAGAGGAGATCGTACAGTGGCTGTACTACGCCTTGACTTGTGATTCCAAACCAAGGTAGCCCGAGGTATCCAATTTAATACCTCTTTGCTTACATGGTAGCAACATTGTCGTAGGATTTCTTGTGCTGTATGTCATGTCAGTAATTGCATCCCTTGTGGGGAGTTCCTGTACGTGTCAATAATTTGCTTCTCCCATTACAAGAGAGAAATAAGGCATGCATATTCCTCACACTTGTAATTATAGCACTTGGTGCTCCTTGTACTCCTGTGCTTATGTTGCTAAGCAAAGGATCAAACATGACTTTTTAAACGGAACAGTATTCTGTCGCATCCCTGCCCAAATGAAGTATCTTCTGGGATCAAAGATAAACTCTAAAATAATTGTTGGCTTATATTTTCTGTCTTTGGTGTGATGTGCTCATCCACTTCATCTCTTTGAGCCAGATCTTCTGGTGCTGTAAACTGCTGTTGGTCTAATATAAGCCAAGGGAGCCCCGCTGGTCCATACCCACCGATATCTGCCCCTTAATGTCAACAGCCAACATACGTATTAAGTCCCTGTCAAATGTAAAGAAAAGAGATGGCTCTTGTGTTGGAAATAGCCTCACGTCTCATTCCTTTCCTTGGTTTTTGTTTGTTCATTTTCCCTGTCTGTCTGTGTTCAGCTCCTTCCTTTTCCTCCTCCTGGTGCATGGACCCATGGCCCACACGGCAGAACTGCGTAAGAAGCATTTTGAGTTTTCCGCTCAAGATACCTCAACTTGGTTTCAGTCAGATTAATTAACCCTTCTTTTCCCCTGCCACCCTTACGTTTGGTGCATTATGCAAGAGTAAAGTTTGCCTGGTGTAGAATTAGGTTATAAACAGGGCTGCCGTTAAGAAGCTCTTCCAAAACCGAGTTGCTCCTCTGACTTTTGAGGGATCAAGAAGCCCCAGTGTTTACTCTCTATAAAATTTATATTTGATGCCTCAAATAAAATTGACTTCCAGCCTCCAAACTGGCTCTGCCATCCGTCTTCCTTTCCATATGGAGCTGTATATCAACCCAGGTGTTTCTAGACTGGGAACGAGGAGTTGCAAATGTAACGTGCGTAAAGAAGTTAGTGCCAACAACATGCCCAGTAGCTTTAGCTGCTGATTTGGCAGGAGCGTCCTCTGCTGTTACCAGCTTGGAGCCCTGCTAATAGAAACTGTCTAATGATACAGGTGTGAATCGCCGTAGCATTGAGATGAAGACAATTTGGGAATATTTGGTGAGTTATGACCAAATTCAGACTTGATGTAACTCCACTAAACCAGTTAGCACAACATCCCTTTGTCTGGATCTTAGGGCAAGCGGCTCATTTTCATGGGCATGAGAATTACACACTTACATTTGCATCGAGAAGAAGAAACTGCTGCAAGGACTGAAAAAAATCCCGTTGACATATGCTAGACAGAAAACTTGATCTTCCCCCAAAATAATAATTTTTCAGTGCAAATAAGAAGTTAATTGATTTGGAAGAAAGCCAGTTAAAGAAATTCTTTGCAGCGGGTAAATTTACTGTGCATA
This sequence comes from Chroicocephalus ridibundus, assembly GCF_963924245.1. Taxonomy (NCBI): domain Eukaryota; kingdom Metazoa; phylum Chordata; class Aves; order Charadriiformes; family Laridae; genus Chroicocephalus; species Chroicocephalus ridibundus. Next base: position 3,807,605 of record NC_086295.1, on the reverse strand, counting down.
ATGTGCCAGGTTTTATCTGTATAAACAGAAATGGATGATTTCAAACTCTGCTAATACTGCTCTGAATTTTGCATCTGAATTAACACTTCAGTGCCACTGCGTGTCTGTGAGTAATTTGGAGTGTTAGTTGGGCGAGAGGCTGTTGCTTTGTCCCATGGAGGCGCGACGAGTGGAGCCTTCCTCGCCTGCTGCCTCCAACTGACTCCAGGTCCTTTTCCGGGGGCGGGGGGATTTTCTGATCCCGGTAGAGTTGACCAGATCGTTGGGAGAGGATCCTCCATGACTGACAAGGATCGGACCAAAGGGCCAGCGGAGGGGGAGCTGCCTGAAGACCCCAGCATGATGGGCAGGCTTGGAAAAGTTGAAAAACAGGTATATTGGGTCAGGAGGAAGTTCTTAGTAGAAGGTGTTGCATGCATTGTGCTGGTTTTTTTCTTGCCTTATTTTTCCCCAGTGGGGAAATTTTCCCATTTAGAAAAAACAAGTAAGAGCTAAGAATATTTTGAAGAAACAAGGTGAATGTTATGAAAGGACACTAAATGTCTTAGAAGCCTAAGGACTACTTTCAAAACAGGCGCTTTGGAGTCCTTGGCATATAGTCTTTCTTTTTTAGAGATTTTACCAAAAGTCTACATTATTTTTGAAAATGTCACATTGATTTCTTTGCCACCATACTAGACATGTTTCAAATGAGTCCGTGAGCCTGACTGCTGTAGCTGCTGGCCTTGCCAAAGATTAAAATCTTCCTAGAGGATAAGGCTCAGAAATCCCCATGGCCACCTGAGCCCAGGCAAGTGCCAAATGCAGTAAGGAGCTGAAAAGATGCGAGTGTGCTCCAGCTTTCCTGGAATTTGGCGCCTGTCAAAAAGATTATAGGAGCTTATGGAAAACCCTGTAACAAGGTGGAGAATTAAATGCTCCAGAATAGATTATGCTTCAGAATAAATTAGTATTTACTAAAAGTTTCGGTTTGGTGTAGGTCGGTGTAGGCTGAGGTCATCTATGAAGCCCAGCCCCACACTTCTGCCTAGATGGGTTGGAAGTTGCTTGTACTCAGGACGTTAAGGTGCTTCCACCTGCGTGCAGCGTGTAGCACTGAACTGTGGTGTTTTGCAGGTTCAGTCAATGGAGAAGAAGCTAGACTTCCTGGTGAACATTTACATGCAGCGGATGGGCATCCCACCAACGGAGACGGAGGCTTATTTTGGGTCCAAAGAACCAGACCCAGCCCCTCCCTACCACAGCCCCGAAGACAGCAGGGAGCACATTGACAAGAACGGCTGCATCATCAAGATCATCAGGTCTACCAGCTCCATGGGTCAGAAGAACTTCTCTGCCCCGCCAGCCCCAACCAACACGTGCCCACCCTCGACGTCATGCCAGCAGCAGGTCTACCAGCGGCAAAGCCATGGCTCCTCGCCCGTCGGAGACCCCGGCTCGCTGGTCCGCATCCCACCTCCGCCCTCCCACGAGCGCTCCTTGTCAGCGTACAGCGGTGGGCACAGGGCGAGCGCAGAGTACCTGAGGAACGAAGACATTACAACCAAACACCACGAGAGTGCCATGAGAGACAGCGACACGTCCATCTCCATCCCCTCGGTAGACCATGAGGAACTGGAGCGCTCTTTCAGCGGCTTTAGCATCTCCCAGTCCAAAGAGAATTTGGACATCCTTAACAACGGTTGCTATGCAGCCGTGGCCAAAATCAGACCCTACATTGCAGAAGGGGAATCAGACACCGATTCTGACCTCTGCACGCCCTGCGGTCCTCCTCCCAGGTCGGCCACGGGCGAGGGACCCTTCAGTGACATGGGCTGGTCGGCCCCCAGGCAGTGAAGCCTTCTCGCAACCACCGAGCCACGACCAAGTGCTGGCAGCTGCCCACTCCAGCTGTCCACGCGTTGAACTTCTCAAGGAGATTGACAGCTAAGGTTTTCCTCCCTCTAGGACATCCTTAGCTGGCGGATACTTTCTTGCAGCTTACTCTGGGGGGTGAATGAGCAGGTCCAAGCCTGCATTTGTGGAAGAGGTCACGGTGGTGAGCGAACTGGAGCCGTGAAGTCCAGATTTCTTTCATACTCTCTTTCTAAGATCATTAGGTGAAATTATGTCATGGTGCAGGGTAGGCAATTTGCATTTCTTGGGAATTTTCAGAAGTGCAGGGCAGGAATAAATCACCCAGCCAGGGCTTTTGGAGTGTTAGGTGGGAATTGCCATGTCATGGCACTGGTAATTACACCTTTAGGTATTTTGGGGTCGCAGAATGAACATGTGTCTGTTTCTGGCTTAGATTTCAGGTCACGTGTCATTACAGGGGGGTTGTTACTTTCTGGTTCTTCATTAACTGTCAGGAAGGTGGAATAATTCCAGTATAATACATGGAAATGTTGCATAGGCCCCTGGAGGAGGGGGATGGTGGCTGGAATACTTGCATGAACAGAAGACATGGCCTCAGAGTGGGACAGGTTGGGATACTGCTCTGAACCAGAATGGTTTGGAAATTATCCCATCTTATGAGACTGGAAAACTAAGAAATACGAGCTTGAGTGTAAGAAGAGAGACAACCCAGAGGGCAGAGAAATGAGACAGAGGAGGAGGATAACAGACTGTGGGGCTGGAATTTTATGTTTTAAACCATGTATTATATGTAATTATCTCTCCTCCCGTTGACAACGGACCTGGAGGTGCTTTGGAAGCATAGGCAAACCAAAGGCAACCCCTCTGGAGGGCTGCCACGGTGTGAAGCCAGTCTCGTGGCCAGCAGCGGTGCTGTGGAGTCACAGCCACACCGGGCCACAGGGAGAGGGGGGGTATGCGAGACACTGTGGTCCCCGCGTTGCTGCGAGTTAAGTGCTGAGCTCCATCCTTTTGAAGCCCTGTTGGTCAGAGCGGGCACTTTTCTTACAGTTTGCATCGTGCCTGAACACTTTTGCACACACTATGCCCCGTGAAAATCTTCCCTTTCTTCTTCTGCCCTGCCAAGAATCTCACACCCATGTTCTTGGGACATCCTTTGGTTTTGTTTGGGTCCCTCAAGCTGAGTTAAGAGGTGCTTCTTCGTTTCTTCATGGTCTTTCAGAAGCCTCTTACCTGTGCTTGCCCGCAAGCTGTGCCAGTCCAAGTCTGCCCCGTTCCGTTGTTGTTAAAGTACTTTCTCTTGGAAGGATCTTTGTGTTGTTACCAGGAACCTCAGCAGCACTTTTAGCTGGGGGAAGGCACGGGAAAAAGTGATGCTCAAAGTTTCTTTTGGGACCAGAACGAAGTCACAAAGTGATCCTTTACATGGATAGGTTGGTGGGGGGTTTTTGCAAGGGGGTGGGTCAGGAAAAGTTGTGTTTGGGATCCATCTCCAGGGCTGGGACACCGTGGCTGGCATTGTGCCTCTGAACCCTCTCATGCATCTCCAGCCCAAATCCCGTGTGTGTTTCTGCTGGGGCTGTACCTGTGGTTTCAAACCCCATCCCTCCACATTTTCCCTGTGTCGTATCAAGAGCCTGTTAAGGATATTTAGGTGACAATTTCATTTTGGTGTGGCCTTTGAGAGGTTGTACACTGACTTGCTTGAGGTGAAAGGAGAATCACAGCCTTTTTCTCTCCTCCTGGTTGTTTGACCAGAGGCAGCAACCAGGGGAGACCCAGGATTATTTTGGCCTTAGGGAAGGTGTGGGTGCAGTCCGGCAGCTTGCAGGTGGGAAATAAAACCATCCTTTTTGCTAATGCTCAGGACCAACACGCAGGTCTTCACGTGAGATTGAGGGGTGGGGAAAGGCTCTGCACAATTTTTCCTGCCATTTTTCACCGTTCAGGAGGGGAAAACATTTTTCTTAGAGGGAACGTAGGCTTCCAGCCATGCTAGTTCCTTTCTTTCCCATTTGATCCATTTTTTTGTTACCTCCTGCAATTTTACCCTCTCTGCTTGTGCTCCCAAACTCCTTTTTGGCTCCAGATTTCTTCGTGCAGAGTGACCCCAGGGATGCCCTTGACTTCCATACAGAGAAATCTTTGAATGCAAAATGGCTGCAAATTGTGCAGATTTGCCCCTGGCGTGTTGCAAAATGATGCCTTCTGGTAGGGCAAGAAACGTCAGCAGGTCCCAAATCAGACTTGGTGGCGTGTGTTTTCTGGTGACCACAAGAACGGAAATTGAATCTGGTGAGGCAAAAGTCAACGTTGCTCCAGCCAGCTGCTCACTGCAAATTTTTGCCCAAGTCAGAGATAGCAAAGTTTTATTATCTTATTTGTTTGCAATTACTTTTCAAGGCCTGCTGGAAATTTGGCGCAGAAGGATATGATATAAAGGGTCCGATAACCGGATGAGGAAGATGACATGCAGCCCTATTGCAGCACAGGTACATGACTGGGTTTTACTATAGGAGGCAAAGTGAACAGGACTTCAAGGCACAGGCACAATTTTTATGGGACGTAATTTGCATCGTGTCCTGGTGTTGAAGCCCTGTTGGCTCTATTTTGAATGTCCATTTCCTAGTTCTTATTGAAAAATCCCTTTCTCCTGCCCAGATGATGTTACACCCTTCAAAGCAGATACTGCGAGTGTGTCCCAAGGAGACGCAGTTCCGCTGTGTCCTCGTGAGTTTTCCACAGATTGACGTCCGGCAGTCTTTTACGTCCTTTAGGAAGAATTGTGTTTTCCCTCTTCAAGTTACTACACCAGAGTTTATAGAGATCTTCTGATTTGTACCTTTAAAAGGTGTTGGATTTGTCCCGTAATCACCGATTAGAGAAAACTGGTTTTATATACATGCAGCACAGATTGTGTCTTGCTGTTACAAATTTCACAGAGAATTTTATTTGGAAGGTGTAAGAAATATCCCACCTTTATCTGTGGCATCATTCCAAAGGAATTCTGACACATGCCTCCATCCACAACCATGCCATAAATCATCAATTCTCATTCAAACAGGCAAAAAGACCTGGATTTTGGGGTTAACTTGCACCAGAATTAGCTCCAAATAATGCTCCTTATTTCCATGGAATTATTTATGCCTGCGTAAATGATAACAGAGCCTGCTTGTTGCTTATTGACATAAATAATTTCATTCGTGTCCTAAATCACAGTCCAATACTTCTTCACTTACAATCCCTCGATTCCCCCGTGCCTGTGTCACACACTCCTGGTGGTGATCTCCCACAAGAAGTCATAATCACTGGATTAAAAGAAAATAAGTGTGTTTTGATTTGATAATAAAACAGTCCCGATGATAAAGACCTTTAAATGGAGAATTAGGCAAATTTTGTCCCTCTGCTGAGCCTCTCTTGGTCCGGTCTTTGCTCCCCTGTTCCTCCCAAATCCGGTTCTGCATTTTTTGGAGGACAGAAACAAGTTTTAGCCAATGCCGAGTGTGGACGGAGGAGACCAAGAGGAGCTGAAGGAGATGAGAAAGCCAAATTTCCAGCAGGCCATGCTGAAGTGCTGCGGGGGTGCCTGTGCCCACACGTGGTCGCGTGCACAGAGCCTGGGTTCGAGGTGCCTCTGTGCTGAATGTGAAGCCGTGGCCTTGGACCAGAGCCTGGGATCTGGTCTCCAAGAAACCTTTGGACTTTTTTTTTTTTTTTTTTCACAATCTGGGTCTGGGTGCGGAGAGAAATACTGCAAATGGTCCCACCTGCAGGATGGAGCAGTCCCTGAGACTGGGACCTGAAGCCACAGTCAGTTTTTGGGTGCCTCAGGTCCGAGCGGGAGTTCAAGTCGTCAAGGAGTTCATGTCTCCGAACAGGAGATGTGGCTGCAGATGTTGCCATCTCTGTGCAGGCGGCCTTCCATGATGTGACCCCGAGACATAGGAACAGAGCACTAGCCATAAGTCGAATTTCCCAATATTTGGGAAGGGACTTCGGTGTTACTCAAGTGCAGATTTTGTATGTGAATTTCCTTGTTGACTCATTTTCTTATTGATAATTTTTAAAACAAAACTGTCAAGGAACTCACTGAAAACAAACCTCTTGTCCAGCCCAGAAAGCCGTTATATTTCTTTAGACAGACTATGTGATAGATCAGGTTTTCTAAAAATGTATTTTATTTCAAATGCTGACTAATAGATCAGAATAAATTCTGTGGGGCCGTTGCTATTTACAGCTAAATAGGTATATTTTTAAATTTTTAATTGATTTTTAAGATTTTAAATTATGTGGATTTTTAGAACAAGTTTGTGTAATCTGCCTGAGAAGCCAGAGCATCACCTCAGATACAAACGCTCCCCTTCCTAACAGTTACCCAAGAGAGAAGAAAAACACATTTACTTCTATTTTTCTCAAGAGGGAGCTACTGCAAACCTCATTTCCCTTCTATCCGCTATGGTCACGGCGACGTTGTTGCTAAAAACAAAATACAAGTATTAAAAGAGAACCTGAAATTCCTAAGGAGTTTTCCAGGAGTTAGACCCTTAGCAGTGAGTGTTTTATTGGGAATGTTGAAAAGCCCAGGAGCAGGCTAAAGACTTCTCTTTCTCCATCCACGCTCGGGCTGAGCGAGCCCCGAGCCTCCAGCCCGTCACCCCTGTGTGGTCCCCCGACCCGCGGCCCCCGCCTCCTCTCACCCGCTCTCCGCCGTGGGTCGGCATCTTCTGTTGTCATCCGCTTCCTTTTCGTGAATGAAAAACAAGGAAATCAGATACAAAAGCTCCTTCACCTGCAGTAACGCGGAGGCTGCGATGCGGGGGTCCGTGGCGCGGGGGTGAGGGCAGCAGCCCCCCACCCTGAGCCCCGCGTGGGTCGCTGCTGCTCGGAGCTTTGGAAAAGCAAACTCTTGCTTTTAGCACACAAACACCCCGACTTTTCTGCGCCACGGAGCAAAATCTGCTTAGAGCGCGGGTGTGGGTTCGTTGGTTTTTTTAACAATAACAATAGGGTTGGTTTTTTTTTTTTTTTTAATAATAAGGATAATAATAACGCATAGGAATCTTCTTTAGTATATCTTAGTGTTTGATGCCCCAGTGACACAATACTGCTTGCCTTATATTAGTGTCTAGAGGGAGAGGGATTACACACGTTTTGATACAATATTAATCACGCTTATAATTTAGGTAGCAGCAAGGAGCGGCTGCTGCAGGAGGAGCAGCCGGGTCCTTTTTAATGTATGAATGTGCTTTCCGGGCTATCTCACGACTGTACTCTCAATTTTGCCTGCTACTGCATGCAGCCTGAGATGAGTAGACAGCAACGTGCTCCAGCTGTATCTGCACTCCCAGATTGCTGTAGTACCCGACGAGGTGACATTGCCAAAAGCATCATTTTGGGGAGAGGCCGTCCTCCCAGCGACCCATCACGTAGGGTGCTGCGGCGCTTCCGTAGGTAACACTGATATACCAAGTGTCTTTCATGCCGCGACTGGTCATCGCCCCATCCCTCCCATACAGCATGCACGAACTCCGCTGATACTGCTTGTAAAGTAGGGGGAAGAAAACCACATTTGTACCTGTGGTTCCTTGAAACGTGTACTCGGGGAGGAAAAAATACAAATTGTGTTGGCTGTGTATAAAAACCTCTTTTCCACCCAGATGCCTCTGAGGAAGAGCATCCCAGGTACCCCTTTCTGAGGGTTTGGAGGAGCAGTCAGGACAAGGCAGGCAGTGCCAAGGATGGAGGCCTGGTCTTCGTTTAGGAGATGCCATTTGATCCCACGCGAGTGGGACTTGCCATATGTCTGGTTTAATTCCCGTAGGGTTCTCTCGCCTGCATCCAGCTCTGGCGTGCATGAGTGTTTGTGCCCGCAGGCCGGCACGGGGGGAATGTGACTCCCAAACTTTGGAAACCCCACTTTGGAAATTGCATCCACCCTTGTCTACGGCCCCTGGGGCTCTCGGGACCCTGCAGCTGTGCCACGTCCATTCCTTGCGGAGGCAGCTCTTACTCTCCTTATGGAGAGGCGTGGAGCTACCTTCATATCTCTGTAAATGTTTTGCCAGAGTTCTCCCCGCTGTAACACCAGACTGTCATGAGGCCTTCGGGGTTTGCTCACCTCACTGGTGTTTGCAGTCTCTTGTATCTCTTCACGCCGCTGCCATAACCTAGTTTGACACTGGTCCCGCGTCCTCACCTTCCTTGTCCAGACTATATACAAGTGAAGATGTAATGCCAGAACTCTGCTCTGAGACTTGCTTTTGGCCTGGCCTCACTAGATGCACCAGAGAACCTTCATGTTTTGTTAGCATGACAGTTTTGCTTTTTTATTGGCAATTTATTTGCTTCGTCATTGAGCCACCGTGGCCTCAACACATCCCTGGTTTGTTCTGCTGGAGCCTTCCAGCGCAGGGATGGAGTCCGATTTGCCGTGCGGTGCAGCGCCCTGCGAGGGTTTGTCCCCTTGGCTTTGGCTGATTGCAGTGAAACAGGGATGAGGGTTCGGTTCAGGTTTTCTGGTCAAGCTGAACGTCTTACAGACTCTAACAGCATTGATGCTTTTGCTCCCTGAAGCAAGAGCTGCTTTCAAAGACCCCAGTCCCCTTCAGCGGTCCACGCGTGTGGCTTTGCATGCCAGGCTCCAGCTCGGTAGTGGGGACAAAAGGAAAGCAGCCGGTCCATGGTGTGCTATTTCCAATGCTGCCGGTGAATGTGGGAGCATCTTGCCCTCTCCTAATTCCTGTAAATACAGACGCAGATGAATTGTTCAAGCAGCATCTCTTTGCCTAGTCCTGAGAAACTTGAGCTAACCGCAAAGCTTTCCGAAACTCAGTGCCAAGCTCAGGCTAGATTTCACCTGCAGCTACGCCTATAATTTTAGGGCAGGGTTAATGGTTTCAGGTAGAAGCCATGCCAAAATCTCCAGTTTGGATGGTTCTGGCCCCAAACCAAGGCTGAATGTCATGCTGCTGGTGAAGCCTCCCCTGGAATTTCAGCTCCATTTGACACTGACGACTGTGGACCTGGGGAGATGCTCCACACGAGAAAAGGTGGGCACATGCCTTGCAAGCCAAGATGAGAAAATGCCTCCTTATTTTAGCGTGCCATGAGCACCTCCCATTAAAAGTAGAAGCAGCATTTCACGGTGATCCCTTAAACCTGACCAACACAGTGGCCGTGACCCAGTGTTTCACGTATGCAGTGATGCTCGTGAAAGGGGTTAGTTACAGATGTGGATATAGAAGGCTCAGTCCTTTCGCATCTCTGTAGACACCATGTTCAGCCTTGCTGATGACCTGAGAAGCCATCAAAGGAAGTGACAGGTCTTTTCTGTCCTGCCCGGTTATTCCCGCTGCTCCAGCATCTTCCCTGGAGCTGAAGATATCCCGTGCTCCTGTCGTCAGGCAGGATGGGGACCCTTCTGTGTTGGTTACTCTTCCCCACCACCCAAACCCAGACCCTAGAATTTCGAGTTTCTTCACTTTTTCTCAAAAAATTCACGCACAGGGTGGAGAACCTGAGACTTTCAGGAACACCAAGATAAAGGAAGATACAGCTGATAAATGACAGAGATTTTGTTATTTTAAGTCAAGAGCAGATTTTAAACATAGTTGCAGTTGCTGCGTGGTATATCAAATGCTTTAGGAGATTCAATAAATTATTCTTATAAATGTTTTATTCTTTTATCGGTAATTCGTATAGGTGGGTGCCACTGTTCTTATACAGCGACGCTCCACACACGAAAACTATATTCCTGTTTCTCCACTATAGACATTGTATTTATGAAATTTATCTTGCTTAGTGTCTCTTTGGCACACTGTCCACATAGACCGCACACAGATTGCACATTACATGCCAAACGCTGATAAGTATCACTACCTGTAATACGCATATGTGCGTCGAACAGACACCACACCGTTACCTGCCTAGTTTGTGACGTGACTCGACATAAGTGGGAAAAGAGAAAAAGGAAGATCCTGTTTCGTTAAGAAATACACTTCGTTTGAATGCTTCTTTAAACAGATTTTACTGGGAAACTAAAATACGTGAGATTGCCTCTGTAACGTTACTTAAAAAATACCTGAACAAAACAAACACACACAGCCCGAGAATACTTCACAACTGCTGTATTTCTATATTTTCTTCATTGCTGTTCATCTGAACTGTAAATTCTGTACAGATTGAATGAAGCTCACAGTTTATCTTTGTCATAACCTGCAAGATAAAAGGACAACACAACTTTGGCTGCAAAAGTGTGTGCGTGCTGTTTGCGTACATGCATGTATGTCTTGCTGTACGTGTATGTTTACACAAACACATGCGCGCACGCGCTTCAAACCACATAAAGCTGCATCTGAGATGCACAGGGGACCAAAACGTTCTTTTTTTTTGGAGGTGGGAGAGTGGGTAAGACCAAAACAAAAGAGTATTTCAATAACGTGTTTCTAATAAAAAGGAAGATTTGCAAAGGGGATTGATGCGCAACTGCCATCCCGAGGAGAAATCCCACCTCCGAAGGCAGCACGGGCCATGCAGCGGAGCGGTGCAGTTGCTTCAGATGATAATTTCTTTGGCTTCCTTTGGAACGAACAAACAAAAGCATATAGCGGCCAGTGCCAATTCCAACTCCAAACCAAAAAGCCCATTCCCGGGACGTGTAGCCAAACCGCTGTCCTGGGCCATCAGAGAGCCAAGGGCGAAGGCTGGACGTGCTGTGACAGGGTGACCTTGATGGCAGCGGTGCCGCCGGTCACCCTGGGTGACACCCAGGTGGGCAGTGCCACAGTCTGCCACAAACCCGGCATCATCCGGGTATGGGCTAATGCCCAGGCAGAGGATCCTGCTGCCCTGTGTGTCCTGCTCGTACCTTTGCCTATGTATTTTAAAAAGCCCCTAGTTAAGAGACATTTAAGAAAAGAGTCATCAAAAGCCCATTTTTGATCTTAGAGTTATGAAAGAAATGACAAATCAATAAATCTGATTTTCCAAGCAGATCAGCCCGCAGATTCCAATTGCCCCTATGCAGAGATTTCGCCAACCTCAACAAATGAATCATCCTCTGGGGTTTAATTTTGCCCGTGTTTTCAGATATAAGAGCTATATTGGGTAGAACTTACCCTTCAGTGTTCAATCTAAATAAACAAAGGCATGAAGAGCTAACTTTTCCAGTTAAATACTGCTGGATGCCAATGAAAAAATAGCAATCAGATTTTTACATTGGCCTGGAATTCATCTTTAGGTCCAAAGTTGTCAGCAGTAAGATCCACTTCGGTCCCAAATAGGTTTCTAAGCAAAGGGTACATCCATTGCTGGAGAATGTTGCCGTTTCCCTGAGATGCCTCGAAGCTCTCACGGTTTATAACAGCATCTGGCTCATTTGGCCTTAACTAGGCTGAAAAACGGTCGATGCCTTTGTGCTGGGGGTGAGCCGAGGGGTGGATTTCGGGGTGGGACAGGCCCTTCTCGCTTGGGGCGAGCGCGGGTGCTGCACCCCCTCGCCTCCCGCCGGAGCAAACCCGGGGCCCAGCTGAGCATGGGAGTTTGGTTGTCCTTTAGAAAGCAAAGGCAGCTGCTGCTTTGCTTCCTTTAATTTGCTCTGTTGCCTTGGCTTTTTTTGCACTTTCGTTTCATCTCCAAAGAATCTCTCATAATGCCTTTGGTACTTATGTACAATTTTAAAACATTTTGTATGTATTGAATGGTACACACTTTCTCTTGTAAAATAGCGATCGGACTTTTTATTTTTCTTTTTTTTTTCCCCCCTTTTTTTTTTTTTGGTGAATGTGTAATTTCCTCTGTACATTTTCAATCATGACTTTGTGCGATGTACATTTTATAGGGACAGATGCCAAGGGAATGACCTGTAGTTTTCTAAGGGAATAGCTAGAAGCCGAATGACACAGTCACAGACGGTTTTACATTAGCACCGCGGAAGAGCGACGTAGCCCAGACTTTTACACCGAAGCGTTGAGCATGATGCAGCGTGTACCTTCACGCGAATGACTGTGGCAGCTGCAAAACTGTGTACGTGTGATGCTAAAAACAAGAGCGACGGTTGCAATTGGAAGGGAAACGGAGGAAAATTAAATAATCACAATCATTAATTTAAGCCTCAAAGCATCAGAATGGAAAATTTGCATTCAGTAAAAATACCAGAGATTTAACCTTCATGAGATGAAATACACATTTATTTTTCTTTGCACTTCTGTTCACTTTGTTTGTTTATTTCTGGTGATTTCTTGGTGCTTTGGGGACATGTTTAATGGCTGATGGAGGAGACCGAGATGGTGACCGAGGGCCTGACCCTTCCTGGCATTAAACCTTCACACCTCCCTTTCTTATTTCCAACGCAAGACAATGTTTGTCTTCCTGACATATAAAATCCAAGCTTAGAAATCTCAAGTGCCCTCAGTGTCCCTTAGAGTCCTTTAACAATATTGATTTTCTTAAGGTTGGACATCAGCCGCATCCTGACAGATGAAGGATGGCTACCGAAGCTCTTTGCCCCCCGTGCCAGCTCCTTATCACCGTGCTAAAAATTGAGGCTGGTGTCACCCAATTGGGCTCGGATCCAAGGAATGGCACTGGAAAGGGACCTGTATCTGTCCCACGAGTTATCTTGCTTAGCAGGCCTCTGTCCTAAATTAAGTAAGCGCATGCTGGCTTTTGGAGAGCTCTCTAGCAGCGAAGTGTACGGACTGACGCTGTTTTCTGTAGTGAGGTTGGCTGATGAACCAGCGCTTCCATTTTGCAAGAGAAAAGGAAAAAGTAAAATCCCTCCCTCCACCCTGATTTATTTTTTTTTTCCCAGAAAGATGAAGTACGAGAATCGAGATGAACCAGTGCCTGGATTTTAAAAAGCCTGCCAGTCATCTGGACATGGCGGGGGAAGAGGCTTGGCAGAAAAACCCGTTTGCTTCAGGCACAGCAGCCCCCTGGTTGTACCAGATGACTTGGCTCCAAGCCCTCGGCAGCTCCCGTCCTCCCCAAAGCTATTAAAGAAGGCCAGGTGCGAGCGTTTCCCAATGGAGGCAGCACATTAAGGCGTACTTAAATAACATCCTTGTGTTTTATCTCGTTATGTTCCACTCCAGTGAGATAAGCAGGAAAATTCTCGGCTTGCTAAATCATGTTCCCCCATCACCTGAACAGGCCGGTGCGTTGGCGTGTGCTGTGCCCAGACGCTGTCCTGCAGCTTCTCCCAGCGCCCGGGCAGGGATGCTGGTGGAGCCAGACGTGGTACCTCCTGTGCTGGAGCGGAGCAGAGCTGCCCAGCAGACCCAGAGTCCTCGCTCGCAGGTTCACCACCCCACCAGGGGAGACCACGCAGGAGGAGGCATTGCTGTCTCTTGGCAATTGGCCTCCAGTGCCCCGATAGTCTGGTCCAGAGGAAAAATCAGGAGGACCCTTTTCCCTGCAGTGGGAAATGTCCCTTTTTTGCGGAGCAGAAGTAAACGCTGGAGCTTTAGAAGAAATACATATGAATACAAGGCATCCAAATTCCTTAGGATTGCAGTTGCCCTGGCTATCATAGCAAAATATCTACCTGGTCTTCTCACAGCTAAAGCTCCTTAAGGGGAAATTATTTTTATTTAATTTCTCTGGGCAGGGATATTTTACCCTCCGTGCTTTTTACCGCATGGTCTATTGGGATGCCAGGCACTGGGTCCTGAGGAGCTGCGATAACACAAGGACATGGCGGTAACCCGGGGATGCTCCCACAGGGGTTTACAGCCCACTGACTCCAACTGGGCAAAAGCAGCTGGTTTAAGGAGTAAAGTAAAAGTTGTGTTCCCGAATGAGCATGGTTATTTGGGATGGCATATGCAGTGACAGGGTATGAGCTTCTGCAGGATGAACACATTGCCCAAAACTCTGCCAAGCTCTCTTCCTAAGCAGAATCCCAACCTGGGTATTTCTGTGCCTCGTTCCCTGGCTAATTAAACCATATACTATCCTTGAAAATTAAAGAAACATTTCTTCCTTATTCACCGGAGGGGTAAGCAGGAGTCGTCACAAGAGGAGGGGTCAGGTCGTAAAATCTGAGTCCTACTTTTGGGCACTCAGTTTAAGACACCTGAAGCTTCTCAGTCCAAGGTGAAAAAGACAAAAACCCACAACTCTGGTTTTTGATGCCACCAACACACCTGACTCCAGCATTTGGGTTTCCATCCCTGGCTGGGCAGAAACCTTTCTTCTTTCCAAAAATGCGCAATAACTCAGTGGCAGAACCGTGAATGAAATCTCTCCGATCCATTTAATGCTACTCCAGCACTGCTCTGGGGTATCATTTACCCTCATTACGTTCTTGGCAGCTCTCTCCTGTTTCCATCAATAGTAACCTAATGGTGGTTTTGGCCATACAGTATCTTTCTGGAAAGAGGAACCTTTTTCAGCAAGGTTGTCGCTCTCTTTTTATATGAGGAAGTTAGTAATACATAGCTAAAGAGAAAGACATAAAATGAAGTGGAAGGAAGAGGAAGAGAGCATGGGACACGCTTTAAAAGATTATGTAATTTGGCACGAATAAGGAACTCGGTGAATAATGGAACATGGGATTTTTCACACAAAACTCATGAGCAAATTTTTCACCTCCTTGCCCTCGAAGGACTGTTAACAGGAGGCAAGTCAGAGACAGAGAGAGGAGAGTTTTGGATACTGCTGCAAAGCCAGCAAGATTACTCTTTAAACTATTAAACTAAAGGAAACAAACAAATGCCCCCGAGCTCCTCTTTCCCCTTTGGCTTTCAGGGATTTCTCAGCTTCAGGTGAGTCAGTCCCAGGTACTCCCCCAGGACCAAATTTATGAATTACACATTTCCTGATGATTTATTGAACAAATGTTTTAGCTGCACTGACGCACTTTGTCACTCCAACTTTCTAGTACCCAAAATGAGTAGAAATCCTTGCCGTTTCTTTTTCTCCCTCGGCCACTCGTCAGCACTGATGTCAAGTTTTTGTTGACCTGGCATTCCTTTCATTTTTGTAGCTTTCTGCTCAATTCCTTTTTAATCACAAAAGCGGTGCATAGGTTTGGGGCCGGTTCTCCTCACCAAGATACAAACGCCATGTCTGTGTCTTTTTGGGTCCTGGTTTCTTCTGTAGAAGACGAATACTAAAATGTGATTTTTATTCTTTGCCTTCTCCTGACTCAGCTGAAGCTTTTCCTGAAATCAGAGCATGAAGGAGCCAGTGAATATAAATCAATTAGGGCAGTTTTAATTAAGCGGTTAAGCCAAACGGCAGCACACACCGAGGCGTGATAGATAGATTAACTGGTGCGCTGTGTAATCCCAGCTCCCTGCTACGCACAAAGAGGGCTTCGCTGGGGCAAACACACGGAGGCACGTTTTCCTTGGGCGGAAAGTGTTTGAAATAGTGAATAAAAAAGTAAAGTCAGACAGAACAGCCTCTGCCCAGTGGTGACGTGACCGAAGGAGGTGATGATCCCTCTGGATCTCCCTCTGCCAGAATCATAGAATCATAGGGTTGGAAGGGACCTCTGGAGATCATCTAGTCCAACGCCCCTGCCCGAGCAGGGTCAAAGATGCATTTGCAGATGCACTTGCAATCGCCTGCAGAGATGCAGGCAGCGTTGCCGCTTCAAGGCTCGTCCCCGAGCAGCGCGCTGCTGCACGCGTGCATGGCGTGTGTCGCATGAACTGCCCCCAGAAGGGGCTCAAAGCTGGAATTTCCCCTCCAGTCCGTCCTGCAGAAAAGTCAGAGCTCCTCTTGGCGAGGCAGGCAGGCTCGCTGGAGGCGTGCAGCCCGCCGCGGAGCCGGACCCTAGATGGCAGAGCGACCACGCTGCCGAAGAACCGCGCCGGGAACCCGCCTGCTGCCGCAGAGCATCACCTTCGTGGGAGCAGACTCACTTGCTCCCTTTTCCACCTGAACTTCTGAGTCTTTCGGAGTCCAGAAGGCCACCTACGTGCTCGGTAATTATAGTTAAGCACCACTTGGACAAACACAGTGGAGTTTCTGGGGGCTCCCAGGGAAGCATCCCTTACGACCAGCCACCTCAGAGCTGTTTTTTTCCTGGGAGAAGCAGGAGATTGCTCCCAGAATTGAGCACACACACAGGCTGTGCCCGCAATCCCAGCTCAGCAGGGCAAAGCGTCTGGATTTCCTTTCTCCTAAATAAGGGAGGAACACAGGCAAAGTCTGGGGTCTTCCCTGGTTTTCGGAGATCTCCCTTAGGATGTCTCACCCTTGCTGTTTGTAGAGTGGAAACAGCATTGTTGGCAAAATCAAAGGGATTCAGTGAGATTGGCTTCCTAAACGGGGCAAAATCTGTATTCTTTAAGGAATTCTGTGGTATTCTGTGAAAAAGGTATTCTGTGAAGTATGCAAAGCTGCCGGCTAGGCAACTACCAAAGACTCAAGTACTCATGTCTCCTGTCCTCTTGCCCTAGGACAAGAAAACTATTTTGGTTTTATTCCATGATTTATTGATAGCATCAAATATATTATTCAAATCTTCCTTCTCATCCGGGGTCTGCAGGCTTTCTCCTTCAGCATGGCAGGGAAGGCTGGGGTAGGGGATAGACTTTCCTGTCTCCACCAGCTGAGTTTCACACCTGGTTTTGCTGTGGGTGCCTCGATGCCCCGATCATGCTGCAGCTCAGATACCTGTAGGTCCAGCTGCAGGTCCACCAGTGAATTGGGGGATGCACCAGTCCAGGGAGGGGGTACCAGAGCAGGGACTCAGGTCTGGGGGATGCTCAGGTCTGTCCTGATTTTCATTCTTACATAAAATAACAAATTTTTCTAGTGTCAGGAAAGAAAAGACGAGGTCTTTATTAGTCGTCTGTTTCTCAGTTGAAGGATGAAGAGCTCCTGGCATGAGTCAGGGGTGGTGTGAGCACCACCTGCACATCAGGTCTTCTCCTGCTCTGGCCCGTTCGTCTGCTGGTGGCACATGGCAAAGCCGAGTGTCTGCAGAGGTCTCAGTTGGTGTGTGAATCCCTCGGGAGCAGCAGACCCGGACGCGCACATGTCTGTCGCTGCCACCGCATCCCCACCGCCCATCGCTGCACTGAAATGTCAGATGTCCCATTTGCACGGGTCCTCGCTTGGGCTCGAGTGGGGAGGTTCGAGGAAAGGAATTAAAGGAAAAAATCTGGGTTTTCTGTCCTGAAAATAAGGGAGCAATAAAGGAGAGGTGAAGCAGGATGGTCCCAGTTCCTCCTGTCCAACCTATGGTGCCTCTTTAAATGCATGGACCCCTTTGACCCTGCAAGGGCAGCTCAGCCACAGCCCTGCTGGTATTTCCCTGGTAAAATAAGCACTTTTTAAATTCCTTTTAAAGGACAGCGTCCGACCAGGACAGCGTTGGCATGCCAGGCTGTGTATCCGTGACCCTCTCCCCAGCAGAGGGTGCAGGAGCTTTATTTCCAGAGTCGATACCGCATTATTTGGTTAATTTGGGATATTTATTAGTGCGGTGGTACTAATTGGGTCCTGCCTTCTCTCGCTTGCATTTTCTCCTGCGGATTATGGGAGTTGTGCTCATCTCCTCTGTATCCAAAGACTTGGGACACTGTCCTGCGAAAAAGGGGTCAAGGTCCCACAAGCTGTATTTCAGAGGGAGGAGAATGTGCACTGTTTGTCCCCAGCTTGCATTATGGCTTGCTTTCCTGTGTTGAGCAGTGCTATTTAGCTAATGGACGTACAGCTCTTTGAAGACATATGGGACTTTGTAAAGCCTTAGTATGATTACTCTGCATTAGTCATAAAAGGCAATGGTGCAATTCAATCTTCCACTACAGGGTGGATGCCTTGGGGACCAGCCGGGGAGCCGATTTACTTCATCTCTTCCTAATGGAGAGAGGTTTGGGATGCTGAAGCTCATCTTTGGAGGAGATGCTATGTGATGGATATCGATAGGGTATTTGATACAGAAATGGGATGGCTGAGAGAAGAATAGGGGTGGCTTTTTTTCAAATCAAATTTCTGCAGGTTGCTAGGGCACAAAGTGTGCAAGGTGGCTTTATCCAAAATGCCAGAGAAACTGTTTTAATGGGTTGGAGTTTTTGCAAAGGCGGGACTAAAAACCACGGGTTCTGCAGAAATATGAGCTCTTCAGCCATCCCATTTCCCCCTGGAAACTCAGGCTGCCGCCTCCTATGGCAGACCAGCCTGTGCACTCGCACCCAGGCACAGGGACAGCACGGGGACGTGGGGAAGGTCCTGCTGCTGCCCAGCAGCCGAGGCTTTTCTTGGAGAAGGAGGGGGAAAAAGCCAAACGCTGGATCGCTAACACAAAGTTCAGCAGCATTCGGGAATTTTATCTGCCTCATTGTGAGGGGGTTTCAAGAGTAAATCTTAAATAGGCTCTTCACCACATTGGCTGCAAAAGGGGAAATTTGATCAAACTGGCTGAATCTCAAAACTCCACCTCAACCATACTGGGTAAATGGTGGGGGGGAGAGGGAAAAAAAAAACCAAAAACAAAAAAACAAAACCAAACACCAAGAACCCTTCCTATTCCTTTCATTTCCAAGATTTCCAATAACCAGAAACCGCCTGTTCCAGCTGGTGGCATGAAAGCTCAGTCCTTTTCCATGCAAAGAGAAAATTCCTCTGAAATGTAGGGGAATGGATGTGCCAGGGGTGCCGAGGTGTATTTGCCGCTCACCCTCTTGCTGTGCTGGGCAGAAATGAGAGACACTGAAAGGAAGGAGGTGGCTGAAGAATGAAAGAGAAGCCAACCTTGGCCTGTGACAATAAATCCTGCTCCTTAATACAACACTGCTGGGGAGCATCGTGTTCTTGCCCTGCTTCCAAGCAGATAAGGTTTGCTTCCCAAAGTCTGTTTTCTCCTTCAATCTTCACAGATATTGATCTGTATAAAAATGGATTTTAGAAGAAGGAGGGGAGAAAACAGCCCCATGACCTTCACATTTTTTTAACAGTCGGAGTCACTTGAAAAATATCTTGATTATAGCCTGGCAATTTTCTCCAGCCGCTCCGCAGCAGAAAGGCAGGGCAGCTGATGTGGGCAGGAGGCAACACAAGCAGCAGAACTTGCCTCTGTAATCTGAAGAAAGACTTGTTCCAGAGGATATACAGTGATTTCTTTGTCCTATTCAGCCCTTTGGACAAAGAGTTGAGGTCACTGGTTTTGCCTGAAGGTGGTTCTCAGTTGTCTGCTGGCCAATGGGTGCACCTCCATTGGAGCTGCTCGCATTTATAAGAGCTGATGAGGTCCCTCATTACCCCTGCCCAGATCCGTTCCTCTAATCCACATCATGTGGGATGCCCAGCATCCTTCTCAGGAGCCACACAGCTGGGCTTTGCCCAGGGACACTCTCCAATGCCACGTGTGGCTTTTGGATAGCAACGAAGATGCTCCCAAGCACCTCTCACATCCCACTAAGCAAACCAGGTACATCCTTAGTAAACAGCAGTACATGAAGGGCATCACAAGACACACGCATGGACTGGTGATCTAGTGACCATGACTGAGCATAACCACAGTTTGTGGGCTCCTACGGTGAAGGCATCTGGTACGGCCAGAGTCTACTGAAGGCACAGCACAGGCTTTTGCTCACATGGTTTTGGAAAAAGTCTTAAAACCTTTCTGGTTATGGGTGTCGTATTAATGTGTAGTCAGATAAATCTCCAGGCATCTCATAGATGTAGTGGCTGATGAGATGGGTATCTGATTCCTGGAAATTTATGTTCTTGTGAGTCCTTGCACTGTAGTTTTCAATTTTGTGCGAGACATTATTTGTGCTAAGCAAAAGAAAAAAAAAAAAAAGCAATTTCTACGGAGGAAAAAAGGAAAAAAGAGGTTCTGTTCTCTTGCCTTTGGCTAAAGTATCTTTAGTAATGTTGGCAAAATAGAAGAAAAAACCCAAGCTTTGTTTTTCACAGAAGGGTGGGCAGACAGATGGAGGGCTTGCGAAGAAAGCTCCAAACTGACTCGTGACCTGTCCCTCCTAGGCACAGAGACTTTCACCTTTTGCCTTGGCTGGGGGTTGTTACAAGAAGCTGCTTTCTTTGTGAGGGTTTTTAAAAGCATTTAATGAGTTCCCTGTTCAGAAATCAAAAGCCAGCAGAACAGCATCACAGCCTGCTCTTCACCTCTCATGGATACCGTCTTCAGTGTATCTCCCCCTCTGGAGCAGTAAAGGGGGATGTAGACAATAAATAAATATCGTAAATATCTCTTAGTACTAGTACTCCCGGCCACCGGGTGTATGCACAGTCGAGCCAGCTTGTCTTGGGGCGTGCACAGGGACAACCATGGAAAGAAAGACTTTGCTGGAGACACTCTCATTAATTCCCCATGTAGACAAGACATAAAGACACTCTGATAGCTTCTTCAGATGTTGAGAGCTCCTGGGTTTGCCCTCTGTAGAGCTGCAGACACATAACCCTGGCCAGTCTCTGCCATGCTACTATTTGCTGAGTGAATTAAAAGTCTGCGCTTATCGCGGGCACACAAAACAAGTGTTATCTCTGTAATTAGAATGTTAAACCACAAGGCAAGCTACAATTTCTCATGATAATAAAATAGTGCATTAGCATAAGTCAATCAAGAGCAGATTTTAAAAATAATAGGTTTGGATTTTGAGCTAACATCTGCTTTGGTTATTAACTCTCGGACACTTTGTTTTTAATTGCAACAGTTTAAAGAAAATGTTATCCAGTGCCTCCAGTCTTTCTTCAATAGAAAAATTCTTTTTAAAGAAAATGTATGCAATAACAACAGTTACAGACATTATTAACTGTAATGGTGGCTGAGGCACAAAACTAAAAGAAACAGAAATCAGGTAGCGTTTTTGAAAGGTTTAAATCCTATCCTCCAAATCTGAGCACGGTGTCCTGGAGGAACCAAGCATCTTGCATCTCAGAGCTTCCTCGTGTGCTGGAGATGCTGTTCCACTTGGGGTTGTATTTTTTTAAAGTGGTACCCAGGGACCTCCGGTGGGATCCCAGCCCATGTTCTCAGTGCAGAGACTATGCAGCAGTCTATGGTGATGGCCCGTGCTGGCAGGAGAAATCCCGTTATCGCCTGCAAAGCCAGGAAATAGAGGGACAGAGAGGCAGAGGGAGATGCTAGAAATGGTCCGTGAAGTTTTGTGTTACAGAAAATGGATCACATGGACAGAACTTCAATTTAGAGAGCTGGAAATACACACCAGATGGAAGAGACCCGTTTGTGCCAGAGCAGAACTTGGCAAGTGGCGGCTGAAACTGTTGAGATAACATCAGCTTCTGTTTCATTTGAAAGCTGTGTTTATTTTTCTTTTTAACCTGAAATCCTGTTGCAAAAAAATGGAGATTCTACAGCACATGAGGAAGAAGCGTGAGGTCACAAGATGAGCCAGACCCTTGAACCTTCCTCTTCCAAAGCAACATGAATCTTGGCCCATCTGGGGTTCTTGTCCTCCTGTTTTTCAAACTGCAGCCTTCCGGCATTGCCAGACATCTCCTCTTCTGCTGCCGCTCTGCAGCAAGTCTGTAGCCAGTTCCCAAGTCATACTGTCTCAGTCATTACTGTCTCCGTAAGTTTGGACCATCCTTTCTCCACTCCTGCCATTGTAGTCCTCCTTTGGGATCCCCCATCCTCCCAGGCCCCCTGCAGAGCTCCCTCATGGGACATGAGAGCTACCCGGGTCACTGCTCCCACGGAAATGATTACAGACCCTTTCCGGGCAACTTTTCCCTTTCCAGCCCAGATTTCTGGAAATAGCAGCCTGCCTACATTTGGAGGCCTTGCCTGAAATGAAGCAGATGAAGCCTGTAAAACTCTTTCCCTGACATTCAGAGCTGCTAATTTTTAATGCAAACTGTTGCCTTGGTATTCGCATTTGAAATGAGTTTGCGTTTCCTTAACTCTGTTGCCGCCCCCTCTGCAGCTCTATCGACTCTGCAATTCTACAGGAGCATTCGAGACACCAGGATGTCCCTGGGAGCTTTGCCCGTGTCCCCAGGACATGCAGTTCTTGAAACACCTCAGTAAAAGGATGATGCTGCCCTCCTCGCTGCCAAGATTCATCCCAACAAGAAAAGCCCAGTCCTCATAAAGCAGTGGCTGGGGAAAGGACCATTTCTGGCACGCTCGTATTCCTAATCTCTTTTTTTTTTTTTCTTCCTGGTTTTGTGGCTTGGGAGCTGTAATCAAACCATTTTGTTTTCTCAAAGGCATGTAAGAACAGCTGGTCGTTCAGCGTGAATTAGCTTCTACCAAGCATTATATCCTGCAGTAAGAATAAGATATATTGTAGATGATCAAACAGACTTATTCTGCTTTGCTTGAAAACAAACCACCATGAGAATATAGCAGAAATGAAAGATGATATATTGGGTCTTCTTCATGTCAGGTTCCTCCAACATTTTTTAAAAATTGGAATTCTAATCAAATTAGCGATGTGTTAGGGAGGGTGAGTGCTACTACCAGTTAGTATAAATGCATTTATGCAGACAGCTCTTTTCAGTTTTCAAAGTTTAGGTTAAAGCCAGAAAAATATGGAGTCACACAGTTCAGCGTGAAGTTTTCAAAGGGACAGCCTATGTCCAGTTTTATACACACCACGATTTGCCTGAAAGCAGAATCCAGTTTATATGCGTAAATAAGGATAGGCACACAGCCTACCACGTTTGCTCAGAGTATGACAACAGATTTGCAAGATGGCATGTTAAGGGGTGTTTCATCACTTTCTTTTCTAAGGGTGTTTATTGCAACAGCCCGTTGTAGCTACCAGGTCCCTTTGTTACTACAAAACTGCACAGAAACTCACGTCAAAAAAAAACATCGGAAAAAGAATCAGCTTTTGCATACGGGTGTTCAGTGCACATTGAAAGAGAGGTGAAAGGATTTATTGCCAAGCGTGAGCACATTTCTCATGACAATGAATCAATTCCAATATACTCAGGGTGAAGAAGGAATTTCATGCTTTGGTTACTTTTCCTGACATTGTAATTTATATGGGCCCTGTCTGTGTAACCACTGAAGTGCTGAAAGGAGTGGTTTTCCCGAGGAAAACGCAGCTCATTTCCCCCATGCGACTCCACGCAGAGTTGCTGAAGCTGGAGGAAACCTCTGGGTGCCTCCTTCTCCAGGCACCCTCCCCAAGCAAGGAGGACTGCAATGTTAGACCAAGCTTTGACGTCAAACCAGGTTGCTCGGGCCCTTTTGCAATCAATTTTTGAATGTCTCCAAGGATGGAGACTTCACGGCCTCCCTGGGCAGCTGAACAGCAGAAGGGTAGACACAAAGTTGACTCCGCTGATGACCCAGTGGTGGCTGTTCTTATCAAAATAGAAACAGCACTTGGTTATCTAAACTGCATAGACCCATATGCAAGTGCTGTACTCTCCCTTTTCAGTTTTTCTGCTAAATCACATAAGCACATAATCAAATGAAATCAAATTATGGCATGACAAGGTTAAGCTCACCAGATGAGCAGAGTGGAAAACCTTATATATGCTTTTATCCCTTCAGACGGTGAAATGTATTTGCTTAGGCTTCTCTCATTAAGTCAATCTAACATGATCATTTGAGCTGGCACCCTGGACCCATCCATGCTGACGTGGAGGCTAGGATTACGGAACCTAATCACCGCCCTCCCCTCAGTCCTTTTCCTCTCTACAATGTAAGACAAGGCAAATATTGCAAAAATGAACGTAGCTTTGTCAGGCGTCAGGATCATGGAAAAAGATGCTATTCCCTTTTACTGGGTGATAAGCACTGAATATGGCAGCAGGAGACAGTCTTTGGGCAGTAAGCAGTGGTTTGGGAGCTTTAATTTAGTGCTTTTTGCAACAGCACAATCCGATCCAGTACGATAGCATCTGGACACAAATAACGTCATTCAGCCAGACAGCTAAGGGAAGGAGATATTTTGCTATCCTGAGAACCACAATATGGTGTGATTTCAGACTATGATAATGAGCATACTGTTATTTTGTCACACCAAGAGCGACTGCATTCAAGTCCCTTTGCTGCATTACAGCTGACAGATCTGGTCTCAGTGTGAAACCCAAGGAAATGAGTCAAAAGTCAAAATTCATCCCCTGTGGTGGAAGAGAAAAAAAACGTTTGACAGACAAAAAATATTACCTTGATAATATCTACCCCAAAAATGTCCAAAAGTCGCCAATGCACTGAAATTTCTGCTCCGCAGGTACTGGCTGCTGGGGTCAACACAGCATCCACAGCATTACAAAGGAGTCCAAAAAGGTCCCAGGTGTCTTAAATCCTGGTTTCTTAGCCTAAAATGCAATGTTGTGACCCTTTCTGTTAACTCAGAATCCTAGACTTGTTTTTTAAATTAAAAGAGGAGGCTGTCGTGTCTGGCTGCATCTGTGAGCTTGTCCTTTGTGAGCTTTCTGGAGCATCCATCCCTCCGTCCATCCATCCATCCATCCATCCATCCACCCATCCATCCATCCATCCATCCAGTCTTTTCAGACCATTTAAACAGTACCTTCAGGTGTCAGGCCGCAGAGCTGCCTTACAATGGATTAAACACCAAGTATATTTCTTCCAATGCAATTCAGACATGAATCTCAGGAGACGTAGGTTTATTCACCTCACTGCTCTCTTTTAAAAATAACGAAATTCAGAGTGTGCTAACTTTATTAGTAATCACCAAATTATAGCAGTGTTGGCTGGAAAGGGCTTCTGGAAGTCTCTAATCCAACCTCCAGCTTGAAGCAGAACTGTTGCCAACACTTGATCATGCCAGCCATGGCCTGAAATCCCTGACCTCATGGGTTTTATCCATGCCCTTCACATTGTCCTATTTTCCCGTATTTTTTCCACTCGGTTAGTGTTTGTATTATTCTGCAACCAAGAACCCCTAACTACCACCATGCTCCACTGTGCAAAATGATGCACAGACACATAATAGATGGGATTTGCCTGAAAACTGCCTAAGTAGGCAAGAACTAGTACTATCTTTATTTTGCAGTTGGAGACACAAGGAGGTACAGATCCATACATTATGTGCCTTAAGGCAGATGAAGGGCAGAAGGGACACAAGAAGAAGGAATGCTGTGACAAACAAGGGACTGAGCCTGTGTCATGCTGGGGGGTGTGATGGATGGGGAGCGCGTGCAGCAGAGTGTCAAGACCTCGGTACCCTGGTGCCTGGAACAAATTGCCTCATCAGAGTTCAAAACGATTGGTGCTGCCCAAAATTCATCTCTTGCTATTTTTTGTCTTCTAGAGTCCAGCCCAACTTTAATCCAAAGCAAGAAAATCCCACTGGTCTCCTACTCATTTCCCACCACAAGAGCATCCTTCGCAGGGGCAGTTCTTGCTGTTCTTCAGAGTTCGGTCATCTTGCAGCAGTTCATGATTTTCTGCGATGACTTACTCACCAAGAACACCTCAGAGTCAGTGGTTGCAGGACCTGGGCTTGTAATCTATTCCGGGAAAGGAATCTATCTTCATTAACTCTGTAAGCAGCCATGTGCATCCAAAGTCCTGCGTTAATAATAACCGGTCCCACACTTGATTAAAATGGAGGCACAAGTCCAACATTCATTAAATGCAAGGGCCCAAATCCCATAAACATTCCTAGTGCCTTAATTACAATAGAACAGAGAACAGACAGCAGATAGTCATGTACTTTCTGACAGACAGTTGCTCTGTATTACAAGGGCACAGGGAATACAGACCTTATTTGAATGCATCAAGAAACAACAGCCCTCAGAAGAGCCTGAAGAAAATGTCTACCATATTTTAATGATTTTTTCCAGCTAATTTTCCACTTAAACAAGGGAGCAGTATCAGTTTACAATCAGCTGAGACTCTAACGCTAGCTCTCAGTGCTTCCTTATCACACTTACAATAGCTCTTTCGTACGGCTTGGTTGGAATTAGCATTCAGGACCAGAAGCAATGCAGGCTCCCGAGCCAAGCACCTGTATTCGATCGGAAATTAAAATCAGGAGCCAGAACTGAAAGCCAGATCTTGCATACAAGCAACCCAAATCTCCAGAGATGTTGTATAGACTGGGGGATTTCATGCTACATTGAGCATGAATGTAGCCTGATTTCTAGGTCCAAATCTGCTCTTATTAAAGGCATACAGAGCAAGAATAACCCACAAGGTAGGATTCGGGGTTGGGGACTCTGCTTTGCCACAGATTAATCTTGATCAATCACTTTGTTTCTCTGTCCATCGGTTCCCTGTAAAATGA
The DNA here is from genome assembly GCF_963924245.1 of Chroicocephalus ridibundus. NCBI lineage: Eukaryota > Metazoa > Chordata > Aves > Charadriiformes > Laridae > Chroicocephalus > Chroicocephalus ridibundus. The sequence goes on along the minus strand of NC_086295.1, from coordinate 3,781,584 downwards.
AAACGGCAGTTTTTCTCCATCCAGGCCATGAGATGCTGAGATCTTCTGGGTGGGAGAGGGCAGAGGAAGTAGGAAGCAGAATTGCTTGGATAAGCCATCCAAATACCAAATACCAAATACTTATTTAAGTGGAAAATACAAAAATCCCACTAAAAAAAAGAAAGGGGGTGGGGGGGAAGCACAGATTCCCTCCTTCACCCATTAAGACGCAAGTTTATGGAAGAGGAAACCTGCCTGCATTGAGAGCTTGGAGAAAGTCACTGCCCGAGATCACTGCTTTCTCTGTTTCTGAATGTGCATTAAGTTACCTGAACACAAAGCCTCTGCGTTTATCCTTTAAGCCTTGTCTGGTCACGCAGAGCAATCCAGCGGAACAGCTATCTGTTGCAGGCAGGCAGCTCACGGCAGGTCTTTGTGCCTGTTCCTCCCTCCATTTGGAGGAACGACGCTGATCGCCCTGATCAAGCCTCTGGGGTCTGCCAGCTCCCATCAACAGCAGCTCCCCACATGGGGCTCCACTATTTCTGGTCTCCAACTGCGGTCGGTGCCTCTCCATCCCTCCCTCCTACAGTGCCCCACCTCAGACACCTGGCTGCCGCCGCCGCCTCGTAAGTCTTTCCTTAAACACACGACAAAAAACACAAAAAGGCAGATTTATTCTTTCACAGCCATTTTTGCAGAGTCATGGGCTGTGAAAAAGTGAAGACCATCTCCACCTTTTAAACAGGTCCAAGGGCAAGGTACCTGCCTTGTTGCACTCTGCCCTGACCCCAGGGCAGCTTTCTCTCCTCTTGGAGACAGGGACCACCAGGGACAGTGTTGTAGCTGGGCACATCCCTCTGGGAGAGGGGAAGGCTGCAGTTTTTCTCCCGAAGGGGCCAAATCCCTGAGCTGTGGTTTGCTCTGTGCCCTGAGGAAGGAGCTCACAGGACTTTGTCCAGAAGACATCTTTTTTTTCTGACATGCTGTCTTTCTAACCGGAGGTTACACGCTGTACTAGTAGAGGATTTCTCTTGAACCCCAGGTCCTAGACAGCAGAGCCTTCCTGGGGAGAAGTTGCTTCGTGGATCTGGGCAGTAAGCCTGGGATGCCTGCTTCCACCACAGTCACCGCAAGCAACGGGAAAGAGGATGGGGTGCTAATTGCATTCAAGGCATGGCACTTGGGTCCTGACCGTTCAAGTTGGCCCAAAGGAAGCCTGTGATGAGCTGGTGCAGGTCAGACTTTCAGATGCTCAGGTTACAGTCGCTCATGGAGTCAAGAAGCGTTTTGTAGCACAAAGACCCAAACCCTGTCTCGGAAAAGTGAGGCAGGACCCATCGTAGGGCTGAAAGACAGATGTATTAATCTCCTTCTCACACCTTCCCTGGCAGGGCTGAAATGTTTGCCAATCCTTAGTTTATACGAGGTAGATAAGGGTCTGGAAAAACAAGATTATATTCACTGAACACTTCAAAGAGAAGTGGCAACAGTTTCACGCTGCAAAACCAGCTCTGCCTTCCCTGTGCGTGCAGCTGGAGCCCATCGGGAGGGGAAGCGAGACCTGCCTCCACCGAAAGCAGCAAAGGGACTGTCCCCGTCCTTGTCCCCGTCCCCGTCCTTGTCCCCATCCCCGTCCCTATCACTATCACTATGCCTACGCCTATCCCTAGGACAGCCCTGCCTGGCAGTCCCTGCAGACCCAGGCGCTTCCATAAGGCACACTGCAAGCACTGCGGTGGTTTTCTCCTTCAGAAATATTAAATCTGCGTTTCACTTCTCCCTGGCATTTTCCTTTCATTCCAGATGGCACGTGATTAGACTCCTAATTGGCTATTAGCTTATCAACACCATCCCTAAGTACTGACCAACCCATAATAAGAAAAAGCAAAAGGGAAGGAAAAAACATTCATTGGGGTTGATTCATTTACCTTATACAGGTTTGCATGAAACAATTAACTGGGATCCTCTTGATTGGTATTTTGTCCTGAAGGATGCCCCCATTGACACCTTGGAGGAAAAATCATTATGGGAAGGGGAGTTATAAAGTGAGGGGAAAAAAATATTGAAAAGGATTTGGGTTCATTCTTTCATCTTAAGCAAAGAAAACAAAGGAAAAATAAAATTTTATTTGCCCCCCAACTGCTGTTCCCACCTCCACGGGCTGTGAGTCACTCTGACATGCACAATCTAAGGTGTATCAGAACCCCGTTTGGCTCCGGCAAGATCTCTCCGTCACATCCACACATTGTCAAAAAGCAGCTGAATTTCATGGTTTTCACTGGAGTCATGCTGATGAGTATCTCTGATGGTCTGGCCCTACCTCTGCTAGGCGTGACACAGGGAGGGACTGGAGCGGTTGAGGTGATCAAAATGATACTTCAAGAAAATTGGAAGCCAGCTAAGACAGCAAAATACCATGAGAAGCTAATGAGTCATTTAGGGAGGCAGAAGAGAGAGAGAGCATCCTATCCTGAAGGAATACAAAGGAATACAAAGGAATACAAAGGAAGGAGCTGAACTACAGAGGCAGATGTAAACCTGGTTTGGTTGTGCCTCATTCAGTAAGAGGAAACCCCATCCCATTAAAATAAAAAACGGAAACTTGCTCAATGCTTGGAGCAAGAACCACCGAGCACACGGCGTCTTTCACCGTTGCAGTGATCAGGGCTCCTTCCCCCAGATGTTGCGCTGAAGTCAAATTCAGGGGTGAAATGGAGAAAATATTGCTCTTTTTCATGAGGGGTTTGTCCCTTCTCCTGCACTCCAGCGTGACAGCGCTGTGTGTGCCAATGCGCCCGAGCTGAACAAGCAGGTCCTCCTTTCTCGAGGCAACTCTGCAAGGATAAACACTTCCCCTTACCAATTATTTCCTCCTCATTACAACTTGGAAATCTATTTATTGCTAAATTGTCCATCTTCAGCCAGGCTACATTTAGAATCACTCATTGCTGCCCTTTCCTAAATATAAAATATCTCCTGCTATTGTTAGAAATGTATTTAAGTTTCCTGTATTACAGGAACTAATCCAAAATTCAGTACAATATGAGGATTCTCCCTATCTCTCTTCTTGTTGGGTCTTGTTAAAATAAAAAAAAGAAAGGAAGTCAAATCTCAGGCTACTTTTGAAAGAGAGAATTGATTCGTGTAACCTGGGTCCTTTGAAGCACCAATAGCTCTTTATTATACATAGCTGACTGGTTTCTCGGGATGTCAGATCAAGCTCTACAGGTAGGATGAATGTATTCATGTGATATTTAATTCATACATGGCTGCATGGATGCGGCACTGATAATACGGCACCGCTCGCTGAAGGCGTGGGAGATGACGCCGCTCGGTTTATGTCTCTGACAATGTCCCGGGGGGGGAACAGACTTTTGCACAGCCCCTTCAGGGCAGGCTCTGCCCTCAGCCCTGACCAGGCAGGGTTCACGTTTCATTTGCTAGCAGAACAGTCCTATAAATAGCATCCTCGGCTACCCCTTCGGATGGCTGATCCTGGCCTCTTTCCCAGCCTCTGTAGCTGCCCAAGCATCTCTAGATCAGAAATCGGTACTAGCCTGTCCCTGAAGGATGCTGTTGGGCCATTTTTTCCGGGATAGAAAATTTAGGGTTGGAGCTGTGAGGTCTTCTGCATTTTGGACAGCCTGGGAAGCTAGTTTCCACACTCTAGCCTGCTTATTACATACGGTGATATTTGTAATGCTGAATTACCTGTAATTAAGAAGAAGGGCAGCGAGGTGCCAAAGTGACCCACTTTGGCATCCCTTGGCGTCCCTTCTCCTGACGCATTTCCCATGGCTTTTGCAAAAGACAATCTGACAGTTCTGCAGACAGAGGTCATTGCCACTATGGCTCGGACTATTTACCAAAAAACAGCTCTTTGGCATCTGAAGGGAGGAGACGCTTGCGTCCTGGGAAAGGAGGAAGACAGCTGAGGGACTGAGGAAGTTTAGCCAACCGTAAAACTTCTTTCTTTCCCAGAGACAGGGTGAAGACTTCCACACATGCTTAGGGTCGCCCCAGGTCTTCCTCTATTGAAGTCAAGAGGAATTGTTAGCACTGAATGGGAGCTTTTGCTGGGGAGGTTTGCCTGCTTTTGAAAACCCCATATTTATTTCTTTTTTTAATTATTATTTTCAATAAAGGTAGCAGGAGATCCCAGTGAGAAACGATCTGGGCTGCTCAACAAGAACATGACAAGGAAGAGAGTATCCTGTCTCGGGGTGGTTGTTTTGCTTGTTTTAATTACTAAACCTCAGCTGAAGGCCCATGTTTCACATATTAGCAAAACCTGGATTTTCCATCTTGCAGTAAACAGGTATATAGTTTTGACTAACGTCACCAAACCTCCCCCTTCTCCAACAGTAACTTCAGAGTGAAATTCCAGGCTGGGCCCAATTCCCAGCTCAGCGTGCGCTTTGTATTGACAACCCCCGTTAGCAAAACAGAAGGAAGAAAGGAGTAGTCTGAACTGAAACACTTTGTATGAGTCTATCAGTGTTTGATTGCTGGTGCCCAGAAAGAGGATGTTGATAATGTATTATTGCTGAGGGCTCTACACAGCCTGGAGAGGAGGACATCGGCATGACAGCTAAAGCAGTGAGGCACGAGTGTGAGCACAAAAACCAGAAACATCCACCAGTGCATTTCCATCGTACCATTTACTCTTAAAACCAAAATAATGACAGAGACTGTGAAGATTTGTACTACAACTTAATTCAATGTAGATGCGATGACCTATTGCACTATGTGCATTTCCTCTACAGAAGGTGACATCTCCCGGGGTTCCAATCAGTGCACTGCTGTCCCCCATGACTGCATTTACGTGTCCAACGCAAACATCATCTTCCAGAAAAGATGGCAAAAAACCCAACCCTCTCCTATTAAGCTGGTTGTGGTTCTGATACTTGCTAAATAAACATTAATGAGCAGGACGGGACCATCTAGCTCAGCCCACCTTGTAAACAAATCCACTCAACATGTCAATGCTACACCAGAAGGAAGGAAGATTGGATGTGGAGTCCCTACTCCTTTTTGGGGATAAAGTGCCTGAGGTTTCTTAAAAATATTCAGTGTATTTAAGCGTGTTTAATAGCTGCCTGTGAAACCTAAAGTAAGAGACTGCGAATTTCTCTTTGGCTGGCTAAAAAGCTAACCAAAACATAACATGAGATGTATTATAGACTCTTAAATGTGAACCACCCAAGGAAAAGCATATGACCTTAAATTTAAAAATATGTCTAATCAGAGCTAGCTGCTAAGGGCATTATTACACTCCATGAGAAACTGCCAATATCGGTGCATTTTTCTCTTCTACAGCAAGACTGACAGTGCCTCTGGTCAATGCCATTAGACGAAGGCTCCTGGAAGCCTTTGAAATGTTTTTCTGCCAGAATGAAAGAGAGCGAGTCAGATCAAAGTTGAATAATACAGGCTAAAAAGCCCCTCTTTTCCTCTTCCACTTCCTAATTAAGATTAGTGTGTAATCTCCATGAAGACAGAGGTTCAGCAAAACCAAGAAATGGAAGTGCTGCAAATACAGGGCTCGAACCTTTCTTCGCTAATTGAAGTTTTTCAAGTAGCCTCCACAAGCCATAGAGACAAATTACCCTCCGGGACCGGGTGAGAAGGAAGAGGAGGATTGCTAACGACAAAAGAAGGAAGAAGAGAAAGGGAAAATATTCTGAATCATATTTTTGATGGGATTTCCAGTTTCCTTTATCAGCCTGGACGTACTTCCCGGCTCTGTCTGTCCCGAGATTGGTGACATTCACCCTAAACATCGGCTTGAACACCAAACCCAGCCATTTCCAGTGCTCGGCTTTAGAGATGCCTTTGAAGGAAATAGCACTGGCTGTTGTTTTGGGACAGTTTAGAGCTTTTGAATATGAATATGGTCGTTTCTTCCAGAACAAACTCAGAGCTGTTAAAATTGAGCAGCTGACGAGGCAGAAGGTCTTTGCCGCTGCCTTTCTTTGGAGGTAGAATTTAGGGAGCGGAGGCAAAGTTGGGTGCTGTGGAGCTGCCTGGCTCTGGCTGAAGGTTTTGCCTGTTTGCTTGCTCTCTGCTCGCTTGGTCCAACAACTTGTCACAGCAAACCAGAGCATCCCAGGGACTGCTCAAAACGGTGCCAGGGTCAGCCTGGCCTCTGCCTGGCCCACGGTACAGACAAGCAAGAAAACTGTGTTTTGCAAGAGTTTACTTAAATAGGGATTTAGTCCTTTTGTCCCGCTGCCTCAAATTGTTGCTACTGTGCCATATTGCATCCCTTGTACGAAAAGTGACCCCGACTCCTCTGCCCCTAGCATCTGGCCAGTATTAAACGGTGGCCTCGTGGAAGCGAGGTGAGCCAAGAGGATAAATAATTATCCTTTGGTGTGGCGAGACGGGCTGGGGGAAGGGTGGAAGAGATTAAAATAATCTTTTTGGAAAATGGATCAAAAAGCTCTAAGCGCAGATTATCCACAGGCCAAGCCAGGCCCAACGCTATACATTAAATAAATAAAAAACCGCCAGTCTTAAAATGAAAAGTCAGAAGATTGACATAAACCCCACGGAAATTCGCGGCTAGCTCACTCCCTGGCTGTTTAGACCTAACAGCAGCAGCAGAATGACAACAGACAGATTAGACTCAGCAGGGCGCCTTTTGAAACTGTTCCACTAATCGCCTCCTCCCACGGGCTTATTATTATCTTGTGTGGGCAAAATCAGCTTGTTCCCAGTATATCCCCATACAGGGCTACGAAGAAACTCTAGTAGGGCTTTTCCCCTTTTCCCACTGGTGACAGATTAGGGCGATCCATCTTTAAAGGATGCCAAGAGCATAGAAGTTGCACAAAAGACAATGAGTAGATGGTTCTGTGATTTTCAAACTCACGACAGGGGTCTCTGCTACTTCTTTGAGCATAAGAGAAGAAATCCGTGGAGAAAGTGTGCAATTCGTCTCCAGAACTGATACTGGGGAACACCAGCAGAGCCAACAAGGCACGTGAGGACACAAAGATGGGCAGGCTGAATTCGTGGGGACAGGCAAGAGGTGAGAGGGCTTTTTTGTCACCAAGAGCATCTTTGGGGAGACTCCCATGCCCTTGTCCCACAAAGAAATCCCAATATCTGTAAAGTGAGGCTGCACCTACCACTGCTCGTCGCTCCTGAGCTGCTCTCTTATCCCAGTGAGCGAAGGGGGAGGTTCGGAGACTTGGGAGTGGAAGAGAAAAGCAAAAATGTTACGTTTTGCCTTCAATTTCTAGTTTCCCAAAAAGAGGATAAATATTTCATGACTCCTTTCTGCTTAAAATAAAATGCTGTGAGTCAGAGAGAAACCGACAGCCAGTTCAAGCGGGCAATGCTGAAAGATGTAGCTGGTTGTCTTCAAGGTAAAATGCCATGGCATAAAGTGACTGATAAAGGATGCTGGAGTCAAGGGGACAACTGACCACTCAAGAACACTTGGATGAAAGCTCAAAATGCTCCAATTTCTTTTTATTATGGGATTATGCTTCAAGTTACACAAAGGGAATGGGCCAGCCACTAGGAACTTCTTTGCACGCATGCTGTGGGCAAGAGCAATAGAGGGGCTGCTTGTCATCCAAACTTCTGGTCCATCCAGGCAGAGGGAAACAAAGCGAAAAGTGCATTTTGTGTTGTTGGATCATTTCTCCTCCTTCTCATCTCCCTGCCTCGCTGCTGGTTTTGTTTGCTAGCATCAGATCGTCTTCTAGGCACAGATTCAGTCTGAAGCCTGGGCGGCTCCTCCGCATCCCTCTTTCACTTGAGGAGTAAATACGGCCCTTCTCCCCCAGCAGTGCTGAGTCATTAGTTTGCCATAAAGGACAGCCTGTTCTGCAAAAGGAAAACAGGTCTCAGAGGGGCATTTTTCTACGCTTTGTCAGACACAGAATTTGTATAGACATGCGTGTAAACAGAAAAGGCAGCGTAGGTCCCAGCAGGGGTGAGGGGGGAGCGGAACAAAAGCGCAGACTTCAGAATGGATTTAGAGTGATCGGAAAATGAAAGGAAGGACAGTTTGAGATGGGGAGAGGGAAGTGGAGATGAGAGAAGGAGCAAATTTTGGAAAAGATGGAAAAAAATGGAAGGGAAGAGGCAGGAGGGCAGCTGGGTGAGAGAAAATGAGATTGCAAGGTGATTAAGCCCGAACAGGCAAAAGGCTGTGCTGTGGGGGCGTGAGAAGACCCAGCATTTCAGCAGAGAGCGCCCAAGGAGTACATCTGGATGGGGCTGACCCCCACTTTGCTGCTCAGCCCAGCCCGGTCTATAGGTAGAACCAGGGCAACAGCTGTTTTCAATGACCTGCTGTTTTATGGCTCTGCATTGGGATGCAGAGGCCAGAGTTTTATTCCTACCTGCTTCCCTTTTCCCTGGGGAAATCCATAGCCCCCTTGTCTTCCAAAACACCATCTCTGCCCAAAGCAGGGGTACAGCGAGACGCTCTCCCTCCCTGGGGCTCACAGCAGGGCTGGAAGAAAACCCTCTGGGGTGACTGAGCCCCCTCTGCCCTCAGAAGTGACAGGAGGTTTACTTTACACAGGAGACTTTTTCCGTACATGTTTTCATGGTGCTTTGGAATGCAAAGCCCTGTTTTTCAGCTCTTGAGACATAAATAAATGAATAGAGGAGTTTCTCCCTCACCTGCATGTTTCCCAGTACCCTGCAACAGACTGATCACCTGCCTCAGCCCCTGTTACATTATAGAGTAGCATAAAACTGTTATTTTGTACTGAATTAAAATGAGATTCCTGGATTATGTATGAAAAGATATCTTAAAGCTAAGAGCCTGGACGAAGAGCTGGGGAACAGGGAAGGCTCTGCACGGCTCTCCAGACGAGGTGTTAGACTCAAGGTCAGTAAATCAATCACCATCCAGGAGACAGAAAAGAAATTGGACAACGCAGAGTCTCTCTGACATGCAGATCCTAAACACAGTCTATTGGCGTGGCTCCAGTGACACAAACAAAGGGTTTCATTCCCTGCGGCACCTTGGATGTTGCTCCTTTCAGCACCTGGGCAATTCTTCTTCCCACAGTCGAGACAGCTTTCATAATCCATCATTACACTTGCTTGAACTTCTTGCCCATCCATCACACGTGTCAGCACTCACAGTAACGTGGACCTCACACTCCACATCCCCCAGACGCATCCTTCCCCTCACAGGGCTGACTTGCCCTCAGGTTTCTGTCCACAGCATGTCAGCACCATAAATTATTATTGCCGGGGAAAAATTTGGGGCTGCTGAGAGATCTCAGCAGCTCTCTCTTCCACCCTTTACCTTCAGCACTGTACAACTCCGACTTTCATCTGACAACTAAGAAAATAACAAATCGCTGCTGCCTTTTGTCTTTTGCCAAGACTAGAGCTGAAATATTTGACTGACATGAATTCTGTCTAACATATGTGTATTTATTTTAAATCCCAGCCTGCCTGCCCTCTGCTAAGTATTGCTTCCGTTAACATCAGCCACACTAATTGTATATGCAAATGAATACAAATATCCCCCCAAAAGATACAAAAATCAGCAGGTACGGTGTTTGCAGGAATCGGTAGAGCCTGCCAGATAAAGTATGTGGGGGATTTATTGTCCAAATGCATGTTGTTATATAAAACTGGTGCAACTCCTTCATATCCCGTGGGAACATGATTCATAAGACCATATCACTGCACCGAGGCTCAAACGTGTCATACAATTAAATGTGCTTAACCACCTTCCCCAAATCAATTCAGTCTTTTCAACTCATTTTAGCCATTTTTTTCAGCATGACTGTTGGGAAAAAAAAACAAAAACCAAAGCAAAACAAAACTATTTTAAGGAAAAGCTAACCATGGGGGAAGAGAAGGAAACATCTTCATTTGTTGTCAGAACAAATTAGCTGCCCAATAGATGGCAAAGACTCAAGTGGGCATTGATGCTGTCTGACACCTGCAGTCAGGACACAGCCAGCTCTCTGACTGCTGTGACCAAGTGTGTTTTTTCTTGTCACACAGCAGCGTTAGAGAAGGCGATGCTGACCCCCGGTGAGTGTTGCTTCAGACAAAGCCAAGGGGGTCCTGCTCAGGCTGCTTCAAGGGTTGGTTGGGTTTTACCCTTTCCGATTCTCCCATTAAGTTGGTTTCTTTCTGCCCAAAGGAAGAGCAAACCTTGTTATCCCACTGACAAGATGACAAGTGCAAAGCTTGTGCCAGTCCAGATGACACGGAAAGACCGTTGTTCCAGCAAACCCCACGCTGCTTTGCTGCTTCAGGGTGAGAGCCAGAGATCGGACCCAAAAAAATGAAAACCGTAACTGCATTTCCAGCTAGAACAGCAGCTTGCTCTGCTTCCCAAATTTGTTTGCCCTTGATCAAAGTCAAGCTCTTGTTAAGAAAAAATCTTGCCAACTGCTAAGACGTGAGTATCTGAGAGCTACCACAGCCTGTATTTTCCAAGGTGAACAATGATAAATGGTGAATATTTGACCAGGGAACACTTATTTCAGAATACCAACTTTTTTAAGCTATCAGTCAAAAAGTATATTTTGCAATGGGCTTAACAGTGCCCTCCTCTGAGGAGGGAAACCCTGGACAAATTTGTACTGTCAGGTCTAAAAATGTAACACGAGAGTGATATGAAAATAGGGATCCAGCAGTCCTCTGGGTGTGCGAGAAATCCTAGAGTGTTGCTGTGCAGAAAAGATCTCATTTCCCAACAGGAGCAGTTGCCTGTTCACTGACATGTGCAAACGCACAGAGGAACATGGAGGAGACCAGGGACCCGCACATCGTAACGAAGAGCAGATTTGGGGTTGCTTCCTCACTCCTCATGCACACGCTTCCCTTCTCCATGCCTCCCCAAGGGAATCCTTAAGCCTGCAGTAACTTGCCGCTGCCCAAACACCGTTAGAAAGGTTTGAAAACAGAGAGCCCACTGCACTCCCTCCTCCCCTCATCCACTCCCGCACATCTTGAAAGACAACATGGCATAAATCGCGAGCAAAAGGAGCTCGGAGAGCATGCGAGCCACATCTAATGACACCACTCAGCCTTTAAATGGTTGTCACTCCCGTTACAGAATTAGTCCTGACAAGGAGTCATTATCCCTGCAGTAAACACACGCAGAGCGTGCAGCAGGCTGTCGGGGCCGAGAGATGCTCCCAACTTTATTCCTTTGATGGTGCTGCTGAAAAGCAGGATGATGCTTGTCCCCTTGCTGGGATGCAGTGAAAGCAATGGTAATTTTCCATTTGTGTTAGCAACCCCCCAGTTGCAACTTCATGCCGAGCCACAAGCACAGGGGTTCAGAGTCTGTTCTTTCTGTTATTTCCTGCCATAAATTCACCCATTTCTTTGAAGTATGACCTATTTTCTTTCATACAGTCCATCCCTAGAAGCTTAAGTGCTTTCTCCTCAGTGCCTGTGCCTCCTCCGCGGCTCCGGGTTGTACTGACCCCACCGGGAAAGCGGCACCTGCAGCTCTGTGAATCAGTTTCCTCCTTGAGGAAACTCCCCCTTACAGTTTCACTTGTAACAAACAGAAAATATTCAGGAAGAAAGGTTTTAGGGAGAAAAGCTTGCAGAAAAGGTAGAATCCTCTGACTAGGCACTATCAGCTAGGGACTTAGAAAGCAGAAGACGCACATTGTTTCACCTCATCTTTGCGGCCTTTTCAGGCCTTCATTTCATGCCCGCAAAGCTGTTGCTCCCCATGAAATTTCCATTCCCCAGTCTTGCTCTTCCTCCTTTTTTTCTTTTCTTAAACAGAAAAGTTAAGAGAAACAGAATAGAGCTGGGTCTAACGGGAAGCTCAGCTTGACCTCCTGCCTGACTCCTAATATAACAAGTAAAAGAAAACAAATCCATTTGAATTTTCAGACAACATTTACCCTCGCTTATAAGGACAGCCTTTCCCTAGCAGCAATCATTGCCTTCCACAGTTACCTCGTTTATATTAACTCGTGCTCGTTAGGTGCCGCCTTATAGGAGCTCAGTGCCCAGCATGCATCTGTCCTTTTGCATTCTCCGGGAGGAGCTCACCTGGTCCTGGAGAGGTGGTTGGTGGTTTCCTGGTGCTTACTACTTGGTGAGTGAACAGCACTTCAGTTGTAGTTTTTCTTCCTGATTTGGCAAGAAGAATTAAGTAATTGGATTGTTTCTTTCTTATCTCTGCTGTTGAGGAATTAGTAGCCTGGATATTTCATGGATGTTCTCTGAAACTGTATGGGTGCTGGGGAAACCTCTCCCTGCTGTAGGCAGGGCTTTGTTCTTGCCTGTAGGCTGTGTGTTGTTGCTGTTTGGCTCTCTCTCTGTTCTTTTTTTTTGCCCTGTGCTCAGGGCTGCTGAACAGAGTGCTAGTAAAGCCCCACTGTGGCTCCCGGGGCAGGGCTGGAGGAGCACCCTGGGGGTCTCAGCATCACAACTCCTGACTACTCTGTGGCTGTGACTAAGTGTAATCAGAGCAATGTACTTTGTACAGAAGGCTTACATCAGGCAAACCAAGATTCCAGCTAAACTTCAAGCATTCTGTCAAACACACCCATGAGAAGATCCGCATATGCTTCAGTGCTTACATAGAAAGTCATGTCTGAGTGTTGAGAGTCCTCCTAAAAGACTTCAGTTAACAATATTCCCCTGTGGATGGTAACAAGTGGGTGCTCCAGTCTCACAGTCCATTTATAGCATATATTCTCCCCTCCTGGGGTGCTTTTCCCCAGTACTTTCTGGAAAGATCCTTCATCTCACAGACTGAGCTGAAACCTCTTTCGTGAGCTTAGAAGTGAGGTGGTCCCTGCAATAAAGATACTGTATTTTAAAGGGGAGGAAAGGGTGGAAGCAACTTATTGCTATGCTGTTGGTGCATGTGAGAGAATGGCTGATGAACTGTATAAAATGGCCCATTCCTGCCGGGCATGGTTATCTCCCTGCTGCGCTGACCCTCCGGCCTCAGCAAATTCATCTGCTAAAGACCGAGCCAATGCACCGCTGAACTGGGGCACGACAGGAGGTGGAATTAGAAACCCTCTTTGGCGCAGCCTGAATGAGCAGCTCAAACGTGAGTGTGGTCCTCTCTCTGAAATGCTCCAGGCTCCCCAAACAAACACTCACAACACACAGAAATCACAGTTCTCTGCTGCACGATAATCCCAACCAACCAGACACTAGGCTCAATAACCCTAAAAGACTCACTCTACCCACACATCTCTCCATAAGCCTATGAAGCTTTGTAACCCTATTAACACAGAACTCATAGTTTGCATAGGTTCAATGAATTCCTTCCTGCTAAAGCCTTTCCAGCCTCCTATTTCCTCCTTAAAGAGGTGGAACATTAACCTCAAACTCCACTCTGCAGCAGATCCTGCGCGGAAATGATCCTCTTAAGAGGAAGGTCCCCCATTTCTCAAGAGTTTAAATCTGCTCCAGACTAAGTGTAGGTATGGGTTTATTCAGGCAGAGGCTGTCAAGTATCTCTGCTAGTTATTTTCATTATTATTTGTTTAAGTGTTAGATTTGAAAATTGCATCATGCTGCAAAAGCTGAGTGTGTTGGTCATACAGCTGTCAAGTGCCAAACCACCCGTTGCTGGTCTCCATGTGCACATCCCACTGGCCCTGTCCTGCCTGAGTGCTTCTGGCTCACTGCATATTGTATTTAAAAGTGCCTAGATAAAAGATTTTTCTTTTCTATCTGGAGAAAGCAGAAAAAGAGCTCTGATGAAAGCTGAAAAATGTCCTTTTTGGAGCCTGTTCGTGGTCGGTTGCAATTTTAAATTTAATAAGGAAGGGAGCAGATGAACCAGTTTCCATCCATCATCTGCTGGCTTTGGTTCTGACCTTGTGGGACAGGTCAACCAATCCATCAGAGCCAGCCTTAATCTATTGCTGGTACCTGATTGAAATTTAAGGCCTGGGCTCTGACAAACTCTGGGTTAAATTGTTAAATGTTTTGTAAATACTGTTTGTATTTACTCCTTTGTCAAAGCAGATTAGCCACAAGTGTGGTTAGCTGGTTTTAGGACCTAGTTTTAGCTATTGCTGCCCAAGTCCCCTTGAATATTTGGGCTAGGCTTTGATGTTTGGTTTGTTGCTCTCTTTTTTTTTTTTTTTTCTTGCTAGATCACAGCAAACAGATAATGGAAGAATGACTTAAAGCTAAGACTCCAGCAAAAGTAAAACCTAATGCCTCATAGCAAGCATGAGGCTGATGAATGACACCTTATACTTCTATTGGTTTGTTCAATACCCTCCCTTAAGTGAGGGCTGGCATGGGTTACCTCATCCAAATTTATCTAAACAAATTGTTGAGACTTCTGCTAGGGAAGAAAAGAACAAAGCAACGAGTGTATCTCTATTTAGCACCCACAGCAAATAAGCTGGGTGGGTAAAACGGGCTTCCAGCGCCAAAAAGCAACCCTGACAGATCTCCGACAGATTTAACAATTTTCAAGCAATGAAGTCTCCTTAAAGCTGTCGGAGCATTCCAGGTTTCTTGAAAGAACGGAAAATTAGGATAACACAGCATAGGTCACTTTTTTCCTTGTCTTTCTTCCCCCAAAATACGTGTTACACTGGGGTGCCTTCCAAAGCCTGTCTCAATATGGCCAGAAGCCAAGAATTCCTGGGCTCTTACCCTGACTTTGCCCTTTTGGTCTGCACGGTTTTGAGCCGAAGGTTTCGCTTGGATCAATGGCTCATAGCTGATGCATTCATCAAGGGGAGTAAGCAATGGTTCCAGCACGATGCCATGATTTGCTCGCAAGAGTTTATGCTTTCTTGTGGAGTGTTAAGCTTGTTTTTTATCTCTGAGGTCCAGTCAGTGCGCGATGATGTGTATTCACCACAGGGAAAGGCCGGGGGTGACAGCAGGGGTTATTCTCTGTAGCTGGCAGGTTTTGTTAGAAGCCCTTTTCCCTGTGATCAGGCTGGGATGTTGCTGCCTTGTATGTGGGATGTAAGGTGGGATGTAAGGTGGCTGGAAGGGATGGCGGAGCCTCCCCGCTGGGGAGAGGAGGCTGTGAAGACAGTCTGAGCGGTTGGGTGGGAAGATGCTCAGGGAGGAGGGGGCTTATGCTGCCTATGCTTGAGGGGGGGGGATGGGAAACAAACCCTGGGAAGCACCTGCTGTGTGGGCCGCATCCCTGGAACAGAGAGGAAGACATGAACTTCCAGACCTTGGAAGAATGCTTCATCCGTTCACCTACCCTAAGGCAAGACCAGCTCTGCTGAAACCATCTGCGTACAGTCCTGCTCATGCAGAGCTGGTGGGTCAAAGCTCCTGAACAGGCACACAAAAATACCCAGAGACCTGCTCAGAACCAACGTGCTTCATGTTAGTGTTTGTGCAATAGTGGATCTTGCAAGGGTCCTTATGGACAGAAAAAAAAAAAGCCTGTGTTTTCAGAACAGGCAAAATAAGTAAAATGCATTTTCAAGCTCTCGGAGAATGGAGGAGAAAGGAAATGACAAACCCCAGTGTTCCCCATGGCATCCAGTAAATAATGCAACAAACTCCTGAGAGGAGAAAGGTGGGGAGGAGGGAAAAAAAAAATAATGGAAAAAAAAACAACAAACCAGGAAAAAACCCAACCAAACAAACCAAAAGAGCTAGAGTTCATGCAGCAAGAAGCATCTACTGCTGGCACAATTAAAGAGAGGGAACTTTGTCCTGAATACTAATGGCCGTGGAAAACCATTGCAGCTAGGAGGTGAACCTAAGTGGGGTGGTGGAGTTGATAAGACTCATTTGATACAACTCGAGGCAAATAGCAACAGTGGTTTGGTTAGTTTTATACAGGACTTTCCACTTCTTGAAACCAAGAGGAGCAGGCTCTGTTCTCAGCTGCACCAGGAGGGATTGGTCAGGGAATCCCCTGTTCCTGCCTGGCCAGATGGGTGATGCATAACTGCAAGCAGCATCATGTTCTGGAGGTTCCATTCCCACCTATTGCATGCAGGTTGCAAGAAGAGAGGTGCTCTTGTTGTGGGAAGAGTCACCAGATGGTGCTCTTACACATGGTCATAGCAGGTCGTTGCCTGCAAATGCTGTAGAAGAGGGCTGCCCTGCCAGATGGAGCAGTCCTTGGAGCAAACTGTTGTGTGCAGCAGAAGACTCATCCCTAAGATATGTAAATCATTCATAAGATGACTGCAAATGGTGGCATTGGATTAAACTGAGGTTAAACTGGTCTCACCTGACCAGATGCATGCTCTGAGTCCACAGACAAGCTAATTATATGGGTTAATATATTTGACTGTGGGCTGGAGACACGCATAGCTGTTCGCTGGGTTTCGCTTGACTGGTGGCTTCTCAGACTGTTACAAACTGTAATTGCCTGATCATATTTGTTACCTCCGAAGACAGTTTCTAGACATCAAATGTTCTCTGGTGTGGGCCAGCTCAGCTTTACCATGGCTATCACAGGAACCTGTAACCAGCACTAAATAGGAATCCTTCACCTTGTCTACAAGAAGCAATTTTTCCATAGCTCTTGAAGACCCCATGTCACTGACTTCTCTTCTAATGGGAAACCAGTCTGGGACGGTCCAAACCTGTTCCTGTCAGACTGGGCTTTGCAAGCATCTGCAAAGCTGGTTTGCACAAATAAACGCAGGAGTTGTATTGTCTTCTTGAACTCCTCAGAAACCTCTTTGGAACGGGTGGACTGGACTTTGAATCTTGGTTCCTCTTTATCTGTCCCCTATCCCATTTGGCACCTTTTGAAGTTTCCTCTCACTGTTCCTCATTGCTCAGACTCTAGTGTCCCTCTTACTGGGTGAAAATAAAATGAAATATATGTGTCTGGTTTTGTATTTATTTATCTATTTATATATAAAATATATTTTGCATATATACACACATATGTATAGTCTGTATATAAATATATGGGGTTTTAAAGTGAGGCTTTAAAGAGTTTCTACTGCCTGCTTAAAAATAAAAAAAAATTCTTCAGAGAAAATGCAAACCTGTAATTTCTTATGACAGTAAAGTTATGTTTATTTAACCTATTTCCTGTGCTGGCTTTCAAGTCTTATCCTGGAGAAAATGTTATGCCAATGCGTTATCATTTTTTCACAACTTGGACTTTAAAGAAAATGCTCATCCGTGAGCTATTTTTTTCAGATCTTCAGAAACTTTAAATAGCGTTTTTCTGCCTCCATCACAAAACCGGTTAAACGCTAGCTGACTAAATGTGTGAGCAGAAATATCTCATTTTGTTCAAGCTTTTAAACCCTCCTTGTCAACAAATGATTTGAACATCTCTGCGAAGTGTACTGTCACTTTTCTGCCATCTGTCATGTGTCACTCTTTCTCTGTTATTCCCCGAGGAGAAATGTCAATCGCTGATTTATATTTCATGTTTTCCTTCATAAAGGAAAATCCTGTTAGGATACAAATGAATTTTGTGGCTCTTACTCAACTTCACAGAGGATATTAATTGTTCTCTTCCAGGCACTGTGTAATTCCTTCCTACCAGCATATTCTGTTTCTCTCTAATTTTTTTAATTTTTTTTTTAAGAAGCCGTACCTTCTGTTCATTTTAAAGTATAGCAAGCGTAAACAAGTTTCAGCAAAAATACTAATTGTTTGTTGATACTGGTGGGAAGATGCTACTGTGGAATCAAAGGACTGTGGGAAAGATTACATTAGAGGGGAGAAATATTATTATAATTACTCGAGCCTAGGACAGCCTCAGACTCACAAGGCTTGCTTTTGGAAAAAAATATTTTTAAATCACTCATGGCAAACCATTTCTAATTAGCTCTCACTTACTGTGGGGTGGGAACTTGCATATGGGGAGACCAAAACAGCTGACGTGTTCAGACAGAATTAAGATACCCTTTTGATTTTGAAATCTAAGGAAGGAGGGAGGGAAGATGTCTTTTTACTGATGTATATTTAAATGGATCCATTTACATAGCCACTCTCTGTCCAGCTAAGGAGTCTATTTACTATAACTAGTAAAATGCTGGTTTTCTACCCATGGAAAATGATCATTAATGTTGAACCAAGGGATCTCCTGTTTAGCAGGGTTGGGCTCAAGAAGCGTGATGGTGGTCCCTGACCTTCCCTTTTCCTTGGATGTTCCTGCTGAGCTTCCCACCGTCTGGCTCAGAGCCTTGTGGGATGGGCAGTAACAGAGAAAGAGGCACCAGTGTGCTATGAGGGAACCTGCACAGTAGGTTGTGTCAGAGAGGCAGAAAGAGGCAAAATTTAGGGAAAGGGTTAGAAACCTGTTTGGAATTCTCTGTGCTCTTATTTCCTTGTAAACGTGTGGGCGAGTCTCAGGTTGGGGAGGAAGGCAGGGCTGGTGGTGGCCAGCAGTGGACTTTCCCTCTTTAAGGGGAGCAAAAAAAGTTTTGGGAGCTTCCAGAAACTTTGGTCCCAGTCCATGCTTCACTGTCAAAGGAAGATTTGCACTTTTGAGAGGAGAAAGCTTTGACACAAGAAAAGAAGCTAACTTGCAAATCTTAATAGTTGCTGTGTGTTTGTTTCTTTTCCATGTGCATTTGATCACTTCTGCTCTCAAGCTTTGGAGAGTCTTCAGCTGATGTCTAGTATTTTCACTTTATCTTAGCAAAGCTGATGGTTTTGAGATTTAATTAAAAGTAACACTTGTATTGATTTATGAAGTTTCCCGGTTGCACGTGGCAGCACCCGCACCAGACTGCTGATGTAGAGCAGATGGTGCTGCTCCAGCTTTGGGAAGAGCCTTGGCTGGGATCAGCAGCTCTGACAGTGGTTATGAGGTGAAACGTGTGGTCATGCGCGATTACCTACAGCCCTGCTCCCCTGCCTCAGGTTTCTACCATTCTTGGAAAACTCCGGTCTACCTTCTCTTTAAAATGCCACTGAGCATCTCAAGCTGTGTGGAAGCAAACCAGTAGCTCAGGTAACCTCCAGTTGGATCCCCTATGATGGGATTCACTAGCAAAGAGTCACCCAACCCCCCGTGACCCTCTGCTGCCGCTCTCCAAGCATTTTTCTACTAAACCAGGACTGAAACTTGAAATCAATTGAGCGATAGGATTTTTTGAGCTGAGCATGTTCAGTAAAAACAGGCACAATGTTAAGCTGAAGAACAGATGAGTAACTTCGACACAAAAATGTAACACATGGCCTAGAGGAGCCCTGATGATGTCATTACCTTATTTTCCCCATGCTTGTGATGAAGTGCCGTTTCCAACACCCCTCCAGATTCCTGTACATTACAAATTAGATCCAGATGAAGATGACTTTGATTTAAACACCCTTGCAGTAGGAACATGGGCGAGCTGTGCTCCAGCTGATTAAACTTTCAGCAGTTCACCTTTGTGAGAGCTTAATTAGCTGAGATACTGCCTTCTCTATATTTATCTTGTGTGTCTTCCAGAGATGCATGTCGGAAGGAGGTTTGATTTGCAGCTTGTATAACCACAAGTGTGCTAAAGCTTTTCTGCTCCTCTCCCCGGAAGGATAGATGCTGTGTAGGAGTCAATGGCTAAGTTGTGGTGTGTTGTGGTTTGGGTTTTTTTTTACATGGAGCCTGAACATTCAAGGTACCTGTATGTTCTCATGGTTGCATGGTGAGATGTGTCAAACATTTTCAGTGCTGAAACTGCTGAAGCAAAGCTATTGGGTGTGTGGAGCCTTGTGTATCACCTCTGCTGGTCTCTGGGTCAGGAGCACGAAAACCCACTTTGGTAAATGATCTTTAATTCCAAAGAACATCCACTGTGTTTAAACTAAAGCACAAAAGCTACTGGAATCCCACCCCATCCCTCTGCATAGCTCATGCCCTGCAGCAGCTTTCATTCTTGCTGGGATTTCTGGAGATGTTAAACTTCTCCCTCCTTCCCTCGCTCTCCTCCTTGCCTCAGTTGGTTGTTCAGTCTTTCTCACATGGGAATGTGGGTGCTCGTTCCAGTGCAGATGGGGCAGTTGCCTTTACTGGGGGCAATATGCGATGCTGGGTGGGTGGGAGAGGGAGGAATGACTTGTGCATAGTGCCCTTCCTGCAAACCTGTGTGTCAGTGCCTCAAAAATCCTGAGAGAAGCTTAAAATCGTGAGGCTTTAAAGACGATGCTGAGATTTGTTTTCATGTTTGGTTTGCTTGCCATTTCTTAAACTCCTTTTTGACTTTACCTGCAAATATCAGGTTTACAAATTTATATTAGAATTAATATAAAGAATAGGATGTTCTTCTGGCTCCACAATGTGTAATATTAAAGGAAAGGCATTTCACAAGCAAGCCTCATGAGAATCGAGCTCAGAAAGTTTTATTCCTGTGTAGCACTTTGTCAGGCAGGTATCACTAAAGACTTTCAAAACCCCGCTTTTCCAGCCCAGACTAAAACCCAGCAACTCAGCCTTACCTTCTCTCTGCTAATGGTTTCAGGGCCCATCACCCAAACAAGCGAGCATCGCTAAATCTGCAGCTGCTGTGACTGCGCAATGCATGTCACTGTTTGACTTGCACGCTCTAGCTCCAGAAGCTTTTTCCCTCCTCCTGAGAGATTGAAATGACTAGTGGCTTCCCTGAGCCTACACAGAATGCTACACACAGCCCAGGGGGCAAATAACACCTTGATTTCTCAATGTATCTCCAAACTGTTGTAGAAACAGCAGGCGAACCACTGCTTCTGTTAAGGCAAGGTCAGGTCACCTCTCATATATATATATATCCCAAGAAAAGTCATTGTCCTTCCCTATAAAATTAAAAAAACCTATAAAAATCATATAAATGCCACAGCACACTGCAATTCTGGAAAAGAATTGCTTTAAAAGTACATATATCACTGCCTTCCCCCAAAAACTGAGTCATCTTGAAGAATACCTGTGAACAGTCCCTAATAGGGCAATAAATATTCAACGGGGCTTTGGTGGATGGCTTTGGAGGACTTCTAATTACCTCTAATTAGGCTTACAAAGCCTCCCTTGTGCACACTTAACCAACTCGGACTTTTCTGGTTGACATTTTTTTCCCTCCCCTAAAGGCCGGTTCCCAGCTCTATTCACGTGTGGCATCGTTCATATGTAGCATCCTCTGCCAGGAGAACAGATCTGGGGAAGGGAGGTGGTAAATTAAAATGGGGGCCCAGGGGAAAGGGACTGTCCTGCTGGAGGTGGGTGCCAAATCTGGGAAATGCAGGGAAATTCAGCCGCTTCCCAGAAGCTTGAGCTGGGAGGACAGTGTGGCTGGCACCATCTGGGTGCGGACCACAGCCTAAAAAAGGTGGATCCTCATGGAATTCATTGTCCTGCTTGGCATGGAGTCTTATTTTGTCAGGAATCAAGTGCCCCAGGACTGATGCTGGCCACTTTCTGATTTTTGGATGGTGCTTTGGTAGCAGCAGCATCCCAGCTTTGCCAGGAGATGCTGTCAGCCCTGGCTTTCCCAAGTGCAGGCTCTCAGTAAGCGCCCAGGCCTTGGAGGACGTGTCACAGGGACTGTGCTCAGCCCATGATTCTGTTTTCTGATTTATACAGCACTTGGAGGTCTTTGCACTGGTGAGTGTTTCTCCGTAGGGTAATTTGGCCTTTTAAGATGTGAATAGCTCCCCTGTACCTCGCTCATCCCTGTCCAAGGAAGGGCTAAAGTCAGTCAAGCATTGAGTTGAGCCTTCTTAAGGAAGCCCATGAGCGGCTGTGTCACCTTGAGCACAGACCCCATGGGTCATTCCCTTGCTCCCAATGCCAAGCCACCTCCAGGCAGCATCTGATCCAGAAATGCCCCTTCCCTTTGCAGGGTGACATTGGAAATGCTCCCTATGGAGCACTGTTCTCTATATGTTATGCCCAAACCAGCATCCCAGCTTTTCTGGGCACCAGTCCTTGGCAATGCTATCTCACCACATCCACCACCAAACATGGGGCATTTCCCTGTTCCTTCATTTGGTTTTCACACAGGGCGATTAGACTTCCCTTGGCTTTGATGCGCTGCAATTAGTCAAGCCCCAACACAACAGTGGCAATGGTACCTGTCACTATATGATTAATGGGTGTCTGACAGCCTCGGGGGGAAAAAAAGAAAACAACTACAAAAACATCAAATGGTCTGATAATGAAACCAGTGCCTGGAGCCAGCTGGGAGGCACTCGGCAAAGCTCCCACTGTCCCAGGGTCCGGTCACGCATCTTGCTCCGAAGGACCAGCATAGCTGCCGGGCACAGCAGGGGTGGGATCTCTGTGTCTCAGCCTTTGCAGCCTTTCTGAGTTAAAGCCAATTTCTACAGTAGTCATCTTTCTCCCTGAAGTCCCCTATCCTTTGCATCACTGAATTTTATTTTGAAACCTGTTTTTAAAAGGGCTCAGGCCAGGAGCTTACAAAGGAGCTAGAGAGAGTCCTGTGGATACCACACCAGCTGCATGGAGCCTTCCCTGGCAAGTAAACCTTTTAAAAATGAAATAAACCTCAGCAAGCAGCTCTGGGCAAGTGTTTGTAACCCTGTTCCTATTCCCCCACCCTCTCTTCCCAACCCCGTGTACTGCTGCAGCTCCAGCCCCGAAGCCTTTGGATGAAGATCTTCAGAAGTGTGCTCTTCCCTCACCTTGGCCCAAAACAAATGTGCCTGGTTTCCTCCCAGGTTCACCTCGCTCGGGGCTGACTGTCCAGATGCAGAGGCAGGTAAATGCTCTGGCACGTGTTGTCTTGTTCTGGCCTGGTGCAGATATCTTTAAGCGATCCTGGTGGAAGTCAGCATCTTGCCAAGTCAGTCTCAGCACAACACATGGTGGCACCCTGGACTGCGAGACGAGGGGCATCAGAGCTCAGGATTGCCACAAACCCTGACGCTCATCCCTGCCGACAGCTGATGCCCAAATCACACAGTTGCTCTGGCATGGTTAGCCCTGGGTGTAAAGTCAGTTGACCTTGGCTGGGGTCAATGGTATGAGGTTCAACAAGGCCAAATGCCGGGTCCTGCACTTGGGTCACAACAACCCCACGCAGCGCTACAGGATTGGGGCAGAGTGGCTCAAAAGCTGCCCGGCAGAAAAGGACCTGGGGGTGTTGGTTGACAGCCGGCTGAATACGAGCCAGCAGTGTGCCCAGGTGGCCAAGAAGGCCAACAGCATCCTGGCCTGTATCAGGAACAGCGTGGTGAGCCGGACTAGGGAAGTGATCATCCCCCTGTACTCGGCACTGGTGAGGCCCCACCTCGAGTACTGCGTTCAGTTTTGGGCCCCTCGCTACAAGAAGGACACTGAGGTGTTGGAGCGTGTCCAGAGAAGGGCTACAAAGCTGGTGAGGGGTCTGGAGGACAAACCTTATGAAGAATGACTGAGGGAGCTGGGGGTGTTTAGCCTGGAGAAGAGGAGGCTGAGGGGAGACCTTATCACCCTCTACAACTACCTGAAAGGAGGTTGTAGAGAGATGGGGGCTGACCACTTCTCCCTGGTGACAAGTGATAGGACGAGAGGAAACGGGTTCAAGTTATGTCAGGGGAGGTTTAGATTGGATATTAGGAAACATTTTTTCACTGAAAGGGTTATTAAACATTGGAATAGGCTGCCCAGGGAGGTGGTGGATTCACCATCCCTGGAGGTGTTTAAAAAAAGGGTAGATGGGGCACTTAGGGACATGGTTTAGAAGTGGCTTTTGGCAGGGTAGGTTAAAGGTTGGACTCGATGATCTTAAAGGTCCCTTCCAACCTCAGCAATTCTATGATTCTAAAGATCATCCTTGTTGAGTGCAAACACCTTTTCAGTGGCAGCTGAACCCCTTGACACAGATATTGTCCCAAGGCGGACACACTGCTCTGCGCTCCCTTATCAGGTGCTGGTCTGAGGGGAAACTGAGCTGCAGCAAACAAACAAAGGAGGCAGCAAACAGCAGCACTCAAAAAGGCAGGTCAAAAGGGCATTGGAAGGTTCGTCTGACTCTCTCAAGGCTGTAAAAGGGGAGGTTTTCTACGATAATGTCTTTTTCTCCGATTGATTTCTTCTGGCTCTGCCTCTGATATGCTTCCGCTGCACTAGGGCCTTGGCATTTATGAACTGCTGATCCTGCCAGCTGCATGGAAATCTTTACTGTGTCCAGCACGGCCGTGCAGGAGGATGCGGTGGGACAGGTCCTACCCTCATCTACCTTGCGAGGGATGCCCCTAGCCAGCCAAGGGCCATCTCTAGCCTTGGCTGCATCAAACCCCCAACAGTTTCACTGGAGATGGGGTACAAATTTAAATTGTCGGTGCAGTGTTTCCTTAAGTGTGGCTAAAGTCTCCACCACAGACGGCGATGGCATCTGAGGGGCAAGGAGAGCCTTGCCAGGGATGCACAGCTTGATGTGCGTAAAGGAAAAGGGTGCGCGTGGCTCTGAGCCCCTGCGCTGGGACCAACACTGCTGACCCCCTTGGATCTCACCTAAACCGAGATCTTTGCAGGGACCATTTTTATAGGCAGCTACTTCCCCCTTTTATAATTTTTTTTTTTCACAGCTACCAGCTAGATTATTTGTGTACGGATGTCTAGATCTTGGATAAACACCAAGACCTTGAGGTGTTGATCTGGGGTGAACCATCCC
This sequence comes from Chroicocephalus ridibundus, assembly GCF_963924245.1. Classification (NCBI taxonomy): domain Eukaryota; kingdom Metazoa; phylum Chordata; class Aves; order Charadriiformes; family Laridae; genus Chroicocephalus; species Chroicocephalus ridibundus. Next base: position 3,757,117 of record NC_086295.1, on the reverse strand, counting down.
CTGGAATGTTTGGGGAATTGCTCGTAATAAGTTGTTGCTATGGCTCTGGACAGATTTTCTTGTATCCTAGCAATGATTGTCTTTGACTGAAGCTGCAGTTGCTGCAGTTGGGATCCTGATGGAAATATTCAGGCTGTCAGCCCCTTGCCTGCTCTTGCGCTCTCTCTCCCACAAATGATCTCCCGTCCCCCTCCACAAAACTGATAGCTTGCCTCGGGCAACGTCAGTCCTCGCAACCTAGCAATTTACACCTTGCCGAAATGATTGCGATATTAGAATCTGCACGGGACCTGACTTGATTGTTAATAAACTGCAGGGCTGGTGTGATTGGTACTTATGAGTCACTGGCGGTAGCAGAGCTGAGCCGCTCTCTGCCTTCAAAACCAGCTTCAGTGAATCCCCCCTCAGAAGCCTCATTGATTTTTTTGCCTGCATAATTTATACATTTGTGTTTGCCTTCTGTGAATAAAGGAGCAAACAATGGCTGGGTCTGCTCACAGAGGCAGCCCTTTGAAGCAAATATCCCTCAACGAAACACACTCATGAATTCCAAAGCTCCTTCACTCGTGGGAGAAGAAAATAAAAAGCAGCGAATCCTAGCAGCAACAACAACAAAGTTAGTTATGTGGGTTTTCAAATCTAGCAAGTTTTCCACAGTTCCAGCATGCAACATTTGCCGGAGTAGAGCAAACCGTGCTGAAACGGGGCCAGAGGTTTGGCTTTCTAAGCCTGCTGCTCTCCTGAGAGGATGCGGCAGCGGCACTGGCAGAGGGGTGGACACTGCTGCCGGGTAAAGGGCTGAGAGCTGGGACTGCCGGCTCGCAGGGTTACACGGCAGGACTTGCCTTGTCCCATCAACAGCCACGGCCACTGAAGTTAAATGAGCATCTAAGAACCTCCGGGGCTTTTTTTCTTTCTTATAGCTGTAAAAAGTCTCCATCGAGAAGTGAAGTGTACGCTCTCTGTAAAACAGGACAAAAGAGGATCGAAAAGAACGTCATATACATGTTTTAATCCTATGATTTTTAAGAAAACCTCCTGCTTTTTGGAGTATGACTCATGTTTGTGGGCTCTTTTGTTTCTGCGCTAAGCGGTCAGCGCTTTTTCCCTTGCACGATTCAAAGCTCAGCTCAATGATTTGAGTCTTCATTAAGGACAAAGATGAGAAATCTCTCTCGGGCAGAAAGGACGCACTGCAGGAGCCCCTTCTGCTGGAGATGTTTGACTACAGAGAGCAAAATGGCCCGTAGGTCCTGGCAGCACAGCCTTTTATATTTGCTGTTATAGTTGATTGATTTTTATTTTATTTCTTTTTCCATTCTGTGCTGTGTGGAGCTGTCTGTCTGATTTCCATTGAAAAACTCATTTGCTCAAGGAGTTTGTATGTGTGTAATATGTTATATGTACCTAAGCCATAGGGTCAAACTCAACTGTTTCCACACGGGAACAGCTCTGCATCCACCAAAATTTCCATCCTGTGAAATGGACGTGATCTATGATTTCAATGTTCTCTTCCGAGAGCCTGGTTTGGTTTCCCTGCCAATAACAAGACCACAACTGAGAATATTTGAGGAATCCAAATGTTCTACTGTGAGCGCTTTCTGGACAAGGAGCAGGGATAATTTGCCCATGCCCATCTTTTCTTCTTTTACATGAATTTTACTTCTTGCTGCAGCCCACAAATTAGTCAGCTCCACTCTGACTGCACCAAAATCCTTTCATCAGGATTATGAGAAAAATGTTAGCACAAGCCTTGCTATTAACAAGGATAGGGTTTTTTTTTTTTATTGGCTGCTCATTATTCGTACCTAGTTTTGTGTGAAATAGTCTGTGGAGTCCTTTTTCATTTCTCTCTTAGTCCACCATGCCAAAATTTGAAAGAACGGATGAACTTTTACTCCTGAAGGTCTGGATAGTCCTGAGGACTTCAAAGAAAGCGAGTAGAGACATGTCACTGTGTTTTCGGAGATGGTATACAAAAGGAAATACAACAGCGCCCATTCCTTCAAATTTCTACCACCAGCTCATTCTCAAGAGTTCAGTCGAACTCCTCACAGATGAGAGAAAGCACCCTGGCTGTGGGTATCCCATGCAAGGGTTTCAGGCCCATGGAGCAGGAGATCGTTCAGGCCAAGGGTTCTGTTCTGTAAAGGAAGGAGCCATTTGATTTTTGAACCTGGAGGCCAGAGCTGGGAATGGATTTCTATTCTCCCAAGTCCCATTCAGAGCTGAATGTCTGATCTGAAACCCGTTTCTAGTCGGAAATACGCTACAGGAGATCAAAAGAGGAATATTTTATCCCCGTAGAGAATAAACTTTTATGTATATCGCTCAGTGTAGAAAATGTCTTCTTCCTGTTGAACAGCAAAATAAAAATGACATGACTATTTCCATTTGCCAAGAGCATTTTCAGCCTGAGCCAGCCCAAAGGCACAACTTGGTATTTTCAAGTGTCAATCAAAGATGCTTTCCCTTCAGCTGGTGCAGGGTCCAACAATAGGCCATATGGGACGTTAGTCTCTGCCAAAAGAAGAAGAATTGAATCAGGAATAAAATACATCAAAGTATGTTCGTGCTAATTCCAAGCTCTACAGTCATCATGATGGGAGGGGACTTATTGTGGTCATGCCAGCCCAATTGGCAAAATAAGAAGCATCACAGGTATAAATATCCCTACACTTTTGGATATTTAGAGTGGCAGGATGAGGCCCAAAGACATCATGATAAAATATTTTTGTGAAAAATTAACCACGTTCTTAAGTAGCAAGAGGCTGTTGTGGTTTACAGACAATGCTTTGATGGGCGTGTTCCAGATCTCCAAAGATCAAGACACTTGAAACCAAGTGTTTGTGTTCCACTGCTCAGGCTGAGCAGGACGTAGTGCTGTAAATAACTGCTGTACAAAAACACGCGCTGTAAGTGAATCTGGACCCAAGTAGAAGCCGGTGTGTTATTAATATGCAGGACTTCTGCTTTGAAAGCAGGCGAAGAAACCGTAATTTTAGAGGAAGACAGTATAGTTTTGGGAAATCAGTGGGAAACGGGTGCTTTTTTGAAAAACTTCCTCCTTAATCAAGGAAACCATTGTGATCCAGAAAACTGTGGGAGTAACAGATGGCTGATGTTTCTTTTCATGTAGGCCAGTCAGCAGGAAAATAATAGAAGCTCGTGTCTTAATGAGCAGAAAGAAGATGTGAGCCTGAAGGTACCAGTAACGTGGGTGATGGACGCAGACAGACCAGGTGCTACCATCCCAGTTATCGAAAGACTTTCTTATCTGTTTTTCAGAAAGAGATGTGCTGGGGTCTGTGAAGGGAGATGGGATCTTGGGCCCTAATTCAGACTATTATGGTATCTTTTTCTGGGGGTCTTGGACTGAGGGTTGTGAGGCACTGGAACAGGTTGCCCAGAGAAGCTGTGGCTGCCCCATCCCTGGAGGTGTCCAAGGCCAGGTTGGACGGGGCTTGGAGCAACCTGGTCTGGTGGGAGGTGTCCCTGCCCAGGGCAGGGGGGTTGGAACTAGATGATCTTTAAGGTCCCTTCCAACCCGAACCATTCTATGATTCTATGGCTGCCCATTCTCCACCTTCCGAGGTGCACATTTGAGAGATGCAGCACCCGGATCAGGTGCCCTTATGATGAGTGTGGCCGCAGCTTCTCTGTCAGCCATTAAAAAAAGGATGCTCTGAAACTTGTTTGTTTTTTTTTTTTATAAAAAACTTTGAATGCAGGCTCTATAATAGGTACCAATAGGTACCATCTCAGCTGGCTTGATTACAGCCGGTCTACCAGACAGGACAGCAGCAACTCAACGACCTCCAATTCCCTGGGTTTCCTGAAAAAAAAACTTCCTCTCCTGTTTGGACAGTACTTTGGAAGATTCACATCCTGACTGTCAGCTATATATGAATGAATCCAACCAGTAATGAGAACTGATGAAAAAAATAAGAAGCTGGAACAGAACTGTCATTACAACCTCTACTGCGGGCAGCTTTTGGACAGAGCTTAAGTAAGTAAATATACACGTATATATATTTTTCTTTTTCATACTAGCCTTTCCAAACTCAACAGGGACAAAATGCTGTTGAATTCTGTGAATCACCAGAAATCATCATTTTGGGGTTGCTTCAGAAGCTGTGGGAAAACTGCCCTTATTTCCCACACAAGAAAGACAGGACCCCAGTGCCAATGAGCGTGAGCCAGTTACTACTCAACTATAATTGGGATTTAAGCGCTATCATTTCCTATTGGTTAACCAAGGAAATATTTATGGCCAAAGCTTGATGCCAAGCACAATATTTATGACCAAGTTTTTAGCACTGACTGCATTTTTTAATGCTGATTTTTGCACGGAGGACACAGATCACAGTCACACTGATGTGGGCATGAAACCGAAGCCTGAAGTCATCAAGACAGAGCTTGGAGCAGGGTCTGTCTCTGGCAAATCTCATCCCTGCCTTCACAGCAGCCTTGGTGAGAGCGCTTGAAGCAGACTTCTGAAGGCCCTCTCTGCTCTCCATGCTTGGCTAAAACGACCTCTGCTCAGGGTGTTAATGCCTGGCATGGATGTTCTAGATCGTGTCTATGCACTGAGATCAAGGGCTTCAAATAAGGGTGGCACCTCCTGAGCTCCACTGATTCAACCAGAGGTGGATGGAGAATCTCTCAGCTCCTGTTCTCCATCTGGACAGATGGTACGTGCACCACTGAGCCCCTGATGTTCATAGCCTGGGGTTTTCAACAGATTTATTTCACTTCATATTAATACATCAGGCCAGGAGCTTGGGGGAGGTTGTAACTTATTCAGCCACCTCATCTGGCTAATTATGCTGTGGCTTTCATCAAGCCCTGCTTTGCTTGTAGCGTGCAGAGCCCTCGGACAGGTTTGTGCTGGTTGGGAAGATGTGATCTACAGATCACAGCAGTTGCTGATTATGGAGAGAAAAGGGGAAGGATTTGTCAATCAGTCAACTCCAGATTTCTCTAGCAAACAAATTGGGCAGCATTTGCCCTCTGGTGAGGAAGGACAAGAGCCTAATTTAGATCTACAAAGCTGAGCAGTGAAACCAAAGCTATCCTTGGAGAACAAACTTGTCTGGAGAGACATGCTTCTGTTCTCTAATTTAAAAATCCATCTTCTTGGATCTCGAGAGAAGCAAAAGCTGCCTCCTTGCTCTTTACGGGCTCTTTACAATGAAGTCTGGCATTTACAAATAAGTCGTAGAGGTTCATCTGATTTGTAACATGAGGTCCTTAATAGTTGCAGAGCTGGAAGCCTTAATGAGGCCATGACTTGCTGCTTTGCTTCCTTTCTGTTTTCAATGGTTGGCTCACTTTGTTTGTTGCTATGTTTTAGCATAGCTAGAATCACAAATCCCCTTGTTGCTTTATTAATAATGAACCTTATTCAGAAATTCCCCGAGATATGCCTGAGTGAGCAACAGGAAGAGGAGAAATCCAGAGAAGAAGAAATGTCTGGATTAGTGCATTTGTTTGACACCATGAGTCAATGTCGGAGAAAAAGATTGTCACCGTGTTACACAGCTGTGGAGGAGAGAGAGGTGGGAACCAGCCAGGAGACAAAGATGGTGAGAGAGTTCCCCCTGCTCTTCATCAGCGCAGCCTGGCCAGAGGTAAATTACAACTGAATGCTCCCCAGAGCTTTGTTATGGAGCTAATCCTGCAAGGTACTGAGCTCCCTTAACTCCCAGCTCAGTAACGCGTGAGAATTTCAAGGCAACACAATAGGTTAATGCATTAGGGCTCTTGCGCTTGGATTCAAATCTTAATCAGCTCAGAGAGAGGAGGGAGAGATGTTGCATTAGCAATACTGCCCTGCTGTGAAGTGTGTGTATTATCTGCTCCATGTCCCAATAAGCATCTCCGTGTGGCTGGAAGCGTGGTGGCTGTCCTGGGTCAGGCCTGTGATGCCCAGGCCGGAGGGCCTGTGCCCGCGGTGGCCTCCATCAGCCGGGGCCGGGCTGCCAGGCAAGGGGCTGCCAGTTTTTTCTGCTCATTGTGCGCACTTCATGATGGAAACTAGTCTAGAAAGGAATCACGTGGGTGATGCAGTTTTGGAGCCTCTCACATCAGATGCATTTGCTCATTGCGAATAGAAAGCTGGGTTCTCGCTGTGGATGCTGTAGTTGTTGTAAAGCCATGACACCGCCTTTGTCCCCAGACCCTGATCATTGCCATGAGGGTGCTCCAGGAAATAATAGTAGGCTACAGTAGTATTGTATGGTTGGAAACCCATCCACTCCACAGCCGACTTCCAAGAAGGGTAGAAGCCTGGGAGAAGCCTGGGCTTCATAACCATATCTACTGCTTTGGAAATAATCATTACTACACTTGCTTTTTCTCTGCCGTTTTTACTCCCGTGCAGGTGTCTCAGATTCCCTGCATGGCCAAAAGTCTCTTACACGGTAAAAATGTTTGATTTAGATAAAAATGTCTTTCAAGTCTTCTGGCAGAGACAATCTGAAATGCATCTGAATAAATCAGAGTCACTCTTGCGAGGCCAGCAGTACCTTGCAGATTTCCCCAGAGGGAAACAGCCTCGCACGTCCCTCTGCTCTGCTCGTTTCAGCACACATTTCACCGAAAGGACACCTCTCCCCCTTCAGTGCTGGTTTTCTTCCTGCTGCCTTTGCTTCACCTGAAGTCTCTGCTGAAGACAAAGCAGTTAGGAACAGAAGAGAGAAAACTTTATCACAGGAGCGGACAGAAGGAAATAAAAAAATCAGATCACATTTGAATGCAAAGAGGATGTTTCTCAAGCATTCCATTAGCTGGCTTTGTCCCCTGTGTTGAGCCCAAATAGGGAACGAGTAAGGAGATATTATCATTATTATGTCCCACTTCTGTAGATTCAAACATGCAGATGACATTTTACAAAATAAACAGAGGCCAAGGGCTTGCCCTGGAGAGCTGGCAGTGACATCCAAGACAAGACCATGGAGAAAGAGAGGGCAAATTCATAGGAAACGTGCAGTCCTAGGGTTCCCTGTTAGTGCAGCGTGCGTCTGCCTCCTTCAGCAGTTGAATTATTTCCATGTTGAATTAGAAAGGGCTAAAATGGGGAAAATTTATGCCAGAGTGCAGAATGCAAGACAGCGTTTTCCAGAGTTACCGGATCCTCACAAAATCACGGAATTGTACTAAATGACACAAAAGTCTTGAACCTGAGCTTGTTACTGCCTTGCCCTTATTCCAAGGACAAGTCTGAGACTTCATTGAAAACCCTGGGGGAAACACTGCCTTAGTCCCGTTTAGTTCAGTCTTTCAATCTTCGATAGCTGGGATGTGTGCACTCCGTTTTTGTGAACATCTGGATTACCCAAATTATCCACGTCTTTTTCAGACAAGGGAAGATAATAATAATGAGGAGGCTCAGAGCCAGGTGCCTGAGTATCAACCCGGAGTAGCAGCTTTCTCCCACAATAAAAAAATCATTAAAATCTTTAAATGGCTTCTTTTGTCCCAGTCAGACTAAGTCCCTCGCACATGTACCAGTGGACGACACTGCCTTCCAAATACACACAGGAGCTGATGGAAATTTCGTTATGGCCCAATGATGCAGAAAGAAGCTGGCAGTGAGATTTAACAAGGTCACCTCAAGGCACAGAAACCTCTGTAAAATATGCTCATTCCCTACATCATATAAAACCAGGGTCAGGGAGGTGAGGGATAAACCTTTCACTTAGAGGAAATGATGATTTACGATTAATTTCCAAAAGAAGGAAATCCTTTTTTAATCAAGATTATTTATAGGGTTAATCTGAAGGCAGTATTTGCTCGCCAGCTCCCTTGCTCGCCAGCACAGAAAGCGAGGCAAGGTGAAGATGGATGGGGTTTGTCCATGGGATTTGAATCAGCTCTGCGCAGGAGGGCCTGTAGTCAAGGATACCTGTATTATTTATGGCCAAGGTTTTCAAAAGGGAATAGCTGATCTTGGGTCCCTTGGGTTTGGCTGCCCAACATGTGACCTGCGCAGAGTACCAGCCTCCTTGAAAAATGGCCTTCAGAAATCCTATTTCCCACCACGAGCCTTTGAGAATTTGTAAGGTTTGTTGTATCTGGTGCTTGTCGCTGGAACGAGGTGGGCTGAAACCCAGGATTTCCCCATCGAAGGCCGCTGGGTAGGAACCGCACAGCACCAGACCCAGCGAGGAGCTGAGGAGCATTCAACCTGAGGTGATGTGTCCCCCCCTCTCCGGGGTTCGTAGAGCAAAGAGGTTTAAAGAAATGGGTTTTTCTGGTTGCTGCCTGGGTGTTTGGGAACGTGTGGTTGCAGTGTGTGACTGAGTGATGCTGGTTATACCCTGATGAGGAAGGATTGCCCTTCTGCTCCCCTACTGCTGGCTGTGGGAAGGAGAGGTGCTGAGTGCTGCACAGGACCTGGCTCTCAGGATGTCACCCACGCTTCAGCTTTAAGTTAACTTGATCTCACATCTGCTGTTTATTGAATTAACGCTGGATGGTTCCCTGGAATGAGCACTACAGATTTTTATAGCATGTCGCAGGTGCTCAGGTGCTGCTATGAGGGTCAGGACACCGAGAGCAAGGCAGGCAAATCATACAGGAGTCCATGCAGCCAGTGGAAAATATGGTGGGGTTTGTCATTCAAAAAGGCTGACAACTGTTGAAGAAGAGATGAGACAAGAAAAGATAAGACAAGTCGAGTTTGGTACTATGCTGATGTTATTTATAATCTCACTACAGACCTAATTTCTCTTGTGGTTTTCATCCTCCCCATTTTCAGCCAGCAATCTATTATATTGGAAGATATTTGAGATGCTTCAGGAGTAGGGAAATTATTATACATAAAATATGTAGCTAGTATTATTAGAACAGACTTTGATTAATTTTGCAGCTGGCAAAATTACCCCTGCCTGAAAAAGAAATCCATTTGCTACCCGTGTGGAAGTAATTGTGTTAATATCAAAGCTAGTTTTAAAATGAAACAGAGAGGGCTCTACTCCATGTCTCCCGTGCGAGGAATCAGGGATGCGAGATGAAGGGCTGGAGTGATAATTCCAGCTAACACAAGGAATTATCTTTTCCTCCACAAAAAAACCTTCAGGACTTCGTTGGAGTTATTTGTGGTATCTTTAAGGTATGTTCAAGTATATAGATATATTCAAGTAACCTCTTGACTCAGGCTACCTTTGATTTGCATGTTGCCTATGGGCAGAGACTAATATTTGTGTTTGTACTACGTGTTTGTGCAGCACCGAGCAGAGCAGAGCCCCATTCTCGTGGGCAGCTTCATCAGCCCAACAACTGTCGACAGCAGAGACACATGCCCAGGCCAGAAATATCTCTCAGGCTAATTACCCTGTTCATCTACAGGAGTGATTTTGAAAAGCGCTTGGACGAGATTAAACAGACAGCTTCCATTAATTAAGAACTGTTTGGGCTTCAGGTGCTATAAAGGTCCCAGATGGCCCCATACCCACCACCTCTGGCTGCAGCTGGGCTCTGGATCTCCCCCTTTATTTCTCATGCTAAAAGTTTTCCTCCCGGCAGCCTGTTTGCTGGAGAGCACAGATTCTCTCCTCCTCCTCCTCCTCCTCCTCAGCGGGAGGTGGGCAGGTCTAACTACATTAAATATACAAACATACTGTGCTCCCTCTCTGCTCCACCGAGGGCTGGCGTGGGCATCGGTGGCCCGTCAGCAGCAGAGTCTGAGCAAAGGCTGCCCAAAGGGCTGGGGGAAGGGTGAAAACAGCAGCAGCAACAAATAAACCGAGCAGCCAAAGCGCCCCGTAGGCAAGGGGAGAGGAGCAGGCAGGAGAGCCCAGGCAGGCTGGGCATTTCGCGTCTCTTTACAGGAGCTTTCTGCTTTCACGCATCTCTTGCAAGTATATTTGCACCTGTGTCCCAGGGAAGAGCATCCTTCTGGGAGGAAGAGCTGGAAATCAGTCAGAAGAGCAAAGAAAAACCAAACAAACCACCAGCTATTATCTCTTCCCAGAGACAGGTGAGAGAGAGAAAGGAGTTTAGGGGAATGAAGCTGGAGGATCCAGAGACTCAGAGAGGAAAAGTTGCCCTGACGGGAGACTCTGCATACTAGAGCCTGAGCTCTGCTCCACAATGGGATTTCTTGCGTCTAAAGGAAACCTCCTCCTCCTGCTGTGTGCCAGCGTCTTCCCCGGTAAGTTTGAGAAAGCTTTTCTACCCCTGCTCTGCTCTTTAGCTCTTTTCTCCCTTAGCCCTCTCAAAGGCATGCTGCGACGACTGGTCCCTATCAGCGAGGAATTTCCCCTGCTCCTACATCCTCCTGCCCCATCCTTGCGGGTCCCCTAAATACCAGCCTCCACTGAGCAATGCTTTGTCTTTATTTTCTGCGCCTTGCTTGATTTGATGGGGAAAGGGTTAAAGCCGCGGTGGGGAAGGGGACAGGAGGGAGAACACAGGCAGGGGCTCAGCATCCTGCTTCTTGCCTGGGTTTTTCTTCCCTGAGTAAAGTGTGTTAATGTGTCTCCGGGCTACAGCTCCGGCTGGGGAGAGCACAGCCAGCGCTCAGCTAATGCTTCCCTTTGTATAATCCAGGGCAGCTAAAGACTAAGTAGGAGCCATATTCCAGGAGGGATGGGGGGAGAGCCCCCGGCTCCCTCTCCCCCTGTCCCCGTCGGAGGATGCCTCCGTACAGCCGGCACAGGAGCGCAGCTCCCCTGGCAGCCCCCTGGCAGCCCCCTGGAAGGAAGGTGGCTTTAATTCTTAATAACCAACAGGCACCTCCGACGGTTCCCGTAGCGTACGTGCAGGGTCAGGGCTGCTCCTTGCAGCCTCCAACTTTTAAAGTCATTATTGAGGGAAACCGCGCTCTTGTTTTCCAATTTGTTCTCTACCCCGTCCTCTTCCTCACCCATCGTTTTTGTGAAAGACCAGCTATGAAGTTTTTTTGAAAAGCTGAATTTCAGTCTGCCTTCTTTTTTTTTTTCTGATGGATTTGGTGCCAGTTTTTGTGTGTAAATCTGATCCAAAATCCCTAGCTCCCAGCAGGAGGCTGCCTTTTTGTTTTTGCCTTGCCCTTTTAGCATCCCTCTTTACTGCTTGCAGACTTCAGCGCTAGAAACTTGCCACAAAGTGGCCATAAAAATTAAACCGGATTCAGGCGGAATGGCCCAGATAGTGTTTTTCAAATGCTTTTACTGATGCCCCCACTTTCTGCAGACCAATCCTGCTCTGCAATGGAAATCCTACTTTGGGAATTGGCTACGGTGGGTGAACAGGGTGAGAAATACAAGGCAAAGCTTGGGGTAGCGGGGAGGCAAGTCACCAAGGTGGCATCGCCCTCCCATGTGTCCCTACTTGCCCGTCGCTGGGGTTAGCACAGGGTCCCCTCCCGGAGAAGGCTCCAGCTATGCCGGTGCCTGGAGCCACGCGCATTTCACGCCGCTGTGCCCCACGCCTTCCCCGCAGCCCTCGGCCACGTGGAAACCCGAGCCCACGCGGAGGAGCGTCTCCTGAAGAAACTCTTCTCTGGTTATAACAAGTGGTCCCGCCCCGTCGCCAACATTTCTGATGTGGTCCTCGTCCGCTTCGGCTTGTCCATTGCCCAGCTCATCGATGTTGTAAGTGCAACCCCTTTGTGCCACAAATGGCCAAGATGAACGGGGTCGGGGCTCAGGGAGAGGCTCCTGGGGCACGCAGGTTTTACTGGCTGACGCAGGGTTGGGTTGGGAAGACTTTGCCCTCAGCAGAGAATTGTTATCACGCAGAAAGCTCTGCTGGAACGAGGGATGACTCATGTGAGTAGCTGGTCATCAAAGTGGATCCTTCATTCTTTGTTTGGTATAGGCAAAATCCCAAATTCCTTATCAAAACCCGTGGGACTGATCACGTCAGAGCAGTGGAGCAATTGGTAACGCCAGAGAGCCCAGGATAAGAAAAAAAAAAATAACTAATTTGGAATTTGAGCCATAATTATTAACACTAATTTACACGAGCAGGAACAGTGGTTTACGCGTCTCTGGAAGACAGCTTGCCTGAAGAGCTTTCTGCAAATGAAAGTTTTGAGGGTTCTTAGCTAATCTGGCAGATATTAACAGGAAAACTGTTTCTGAATGTTTGCTTAGATAGAAGTTACACGTGTGCAAACTGCATATGCCGTGTACAAAACGGAGTGGTTCGCACTCGGGACCGATGTGGACTGAAATGGTATTTAAAGGATTACTCTATCACAGTGCGTTGGGGTCAAGTGTTGAACCCAAAGGAGATCCCTGCAGGGCTGCAGATGTTACACACACACACACAGGCTTCCTAGCTTGTGCAGATCTTGCTTTCACGTGCTTCTCTCTCCTGTCCCTGTCTGCAGGCAACGCTTCCCAGGTCAGTGTGTCTGTGCAGATACACATCTCTTGAACAAGTATCAGCCTCGCTTTTGGAGGATCTCCATCATTTTCTACTGTATTTGTGTACTGTATTGCTGTGTGGCAGAGTAAATGGGGTGATAATAGAAAGTGTAATTCAACTTGAAGACATTACTGGTGTGGGACAACCATAACTCTCCACAACATTTTATATTTTGGGGTATTTTTGAGATGCAGAGGAAACAGAGCCGAGGTGGTGCGGGAGGTGGTCAATCAGACACTAGTTGCTAGAGAGTGGCATCTCCTTGTGCAGAAGGCATCAGCTTCCAGCTTTGCAGTCCAGAAATGGTCTTCTATTCCCCTCCTCTCTCTTACGTCAGCCTGAGGGATCCGGGGCTGTTTGCAGTTGCTAATGTTGAAGTTGTACAGTTCTGATCTGAATAATTGATAAGACTAAAGATGAGACATTAGTGTCTGTGGAGGCATGAGAGCGACTTTCCATTATGCAGCTGCTGAATCGTGGAAGGATGGGATCGATACACCTGCTTCATAGTGCTTTTCCCAGTTTACTTAAGAAGAATTAATCTTCTTAAAATCATGTCAGTGGTTAGAAGTGCCAATAGCAGGCAGTTCCGTGCTGGGGCCGGTGGGTATGACTGGAGGAGAGCTCTCATCCCCAGTCTGTGTGGTCAGGGACTGCTGACACCCCCTGCCACCACCGCAGCGCTTCCGCTGTCTCTCCCCCTTCCCGACAGTGACACTGTTTTGGTGCAAACCCCGCTGCAATTGTTAGACTCGACGTTCAGCTCCCAACGACAAAAAGTCTGAAAGAGAAATCAGAGCCGTATTCAAACTCCAGCTCCTGCTGACAAAAGGGGGCGGGAGGGGGACAAAAATCAATGTGGAACTCGACATCCCTTCCTGTCCTTACCTCACCCTGGTGTGCTAAGGGTTCTCTGAGCCAGAAAGAAGTGGTAAGGGATCAAGCATGTGTCCAGGAGCAGCCGCTGAGGAACAGGTTTGGGCTCCTAAGCCTGTGTCTCTGCAGGACCTCACGTGCAGGACCTCACGTGCTGTGGTGACCTTGAGAAAAGAGGCCGGGCAGTGCAACACCACCATCAGCCCTCTGGGCTGGCTCCACGCAGGAGAAGGCAGCCATGCAGACGGAGGAGGCAATCGGTCATTAGCACGTTGCAAACCCCCTACGCGATAAACCCAAGGGACCAGAGTCCCGCATTGCTTGGGTCAGGAGGGTGGCAGAGGCCCCAGGGGTAGTGATGGGCAGGAGCTTCCACAAGGGTCTGCACCACCCACAGGGGAAAATTCCAGTAAAGAGCAGCAACTGCGAGACTGGGATCTCCAGAGCAGGGACTGTGGCGGAGGCCCTCAGGTGCTTGAATTACAAAGTGAAGCAGATGGCCAAGCATTGGTCCAGGGCATGGCAGCCTCCTCCACTGGCATTCCTCATCTCTCACCTGCAACCAAGGAAGCAGGCGTGCTTTTTCCTTTCTTTGTTGCTCATTTGAATGTTTCTTGTATTCCTCCTTCTTCCAAGGGCTTCTGGTCCCTAATCCGCAGACGAGGGTATCTCTGGTCAGGTTTTACCCTTGATGCCACAACAGCAATGAGGAGGCTGAGCGAGGGGGAGGAATAATAGCTCTGCCATGAATCTCCTGGCTTTTAACGTTCAGAATTAATGCTGAACTGCCACAAGAGTGAGGTTAATGATGAGCAGTTTGCTTCCAAATGAGCCCTGTCAATTGAGCTGGTTTTGATGGCAGACCAAAGGAAGAGAGAAAAGAAGCAAACACACAAATAAGCTCTGAGCTCTGGTGTGACACTTAAATCAGACCAGGACTAGGCTCTGCCCCACATAATTAGTCTTGGTTATATGCATAGGGGTTGTAAGCAGCCTGCGAGGCAAGCAGCAAGCAGTAGTTAGTTCTGCTACAGTACTGCCAGCATTGTGTCTGCCTTACGTTATTTAAAAGTATATACGTAGTTCTACCTTTCCATACTCTTTGTACTTAGAGTTAGGAAAAGGTCTACCAACTGCAGCGTGGGTATACACCAGACTGTCCAAAGGTTACGTGTCAGCAGAGTGGCTTGGGTTTGTTCGGAAAAGCCAATCCATAGCGCTCAAAGTATTTGGTAGAAAGAGAAACACTGCTGAGCTTCGTTGTTTCCAGACCCGTGTTCACGGGTAACGTTTCACCGTAGAAGTGCTAAACACTACTCGCAGACGAAGCTGAGCATTGTAATCCACGCACACACGTGTGAGTAAGGAGATATATACTAGCACTCCTCTTCTTTCAGCGGTCACATCAAAGCCGAGCTTTCCTCTGCCTGTCGCCGTCATCCTAGGCTGAATCCATCAGCACCCAGGAAAATCCCAATAAATTCAAGTCCGTCTGCTCACAAGATTGCTTAGGTGCAGGCTCAGCTGTTCAGTCGTAACAGGCAGCTGTGCCCTGTCCCATGTTAAACGACAGAAACATCTGCTTTTTATTTCCAAGATGGAACTTACATTTGTTGCAGGGGTGATATGTAATTACAGAAATGAAGTACAATTAACAGAAATTTAATGAGTTCCTTGGGCTGCTTCATCTGCTTCTGTAACGAATATCTGATCTTGCATTTCAGGATGAGAAAAATCAAATGATGACCACGAACGTGTGGGTGAAGCAGGTGGGTGCACCAAAATGTGTGCTTGTCCATGTTCCTTTTTGGTTTTGCAATCTGAACTCTCCCAGATTTAACTGCCTCATTTTTGGCAGGAGTGGCATGATTACAAGCTACGCTGGGACCCCCAGGAATATGAAAATGTCACATCCATCCGAATCCCCTCAGAGCTCATCTGGAGGCCAGACATTGTTCTGTACAACAAGTGAGTGTGAGCAATTTTCTTGTGAATTTTCTCTGCCTACGGTGTCAAGGTGCTTCTTGCAGTTGTTTCTCCTTATTTTGTTCTCTGTGGTCGAATTCCGCATAGACTCTCATAATATTTGTCCCAGACGTGCCTCAAGTGACATGACTAACATTCATCACAAGGGCTTTGTTCTCCTAATGATCCTTTCTCTGGACAGCAAGTTTTGCGTGGCATGTGGGTATTGTTTTCTCTTCACACGTCAGATACACAATTCAGCTGGAATTGAGCTTTCAGTCCTCTTCAGCTTCGTTTCACCAAGGAGCTCTCCCCTCACTCATCATCATCAACTGGAAAAGCCAATTACTGAGGATGGGCTTAATATGCTGAAACACATCTGGCTTGCATGTCTACAAATAGTAGTTTCAGGTCAGCCCGATACCATTCTAGAATTATTCTTAAATTGGTATTTGTTCCTGATTCCGAATGCTTGAAATCTCCCTCTTGTATGGACGTTTCCTAAGGAGCAGGTGGTTGTTTTCTTTCTTTCTTCTGGAGCCTGCTGATATTCTTGGAAAGATTGTCCAAGTGCTGAGACTGTTTTCTCCTTAGCTTATCACACCAGAGCTCTCCAGCCTCCTAGGATGCAGGATATCCCTGTCTCCCTCCCCAGCACAGGCTCCAGAGAAAACACTTGCCGCAAGCATCAAAAAAACCATCTTTGTATGTGGCTAACACTCAGGGAAAACACTCACAACAGAAGCCAGGCTCATTTTTAGTAAACAGTTGCCTGGTTCTAGTTTGATAGGATTTTGCTTTTGTTTTCCAAAAAAAAAAAAAAACGACTGAGGGAGGAATCTGTCCAGGTGATTGTGAGCTTTGGAGACTATGGAAATTGTTATCTTTCCCATTAGCTGGTCTCTGATCCTCAGCGGTGTGGAATGATTGCAAACCTTTTGGAAATCACTGTATCCTCACATAGCACCGTTCGGAGATTAGACCAATGGGAATGACTAATTCGTAGGCACTTGGACCTTCCTATCCTACGGGGACACACTCTGAGCATGAATATTGTATTACAAGTACCTCACATTGCAGCCAAGAAAGGTGTTCACAGCTCCCACAGGAAAAAAAAAAATGAATGTCCTTGTCCTTCTCGTTGCTTAATTAACGACAATGGTAAGGGTTATTATTTTTGGAGGTTCTGGTGATTGTTGTGGTGGACCATAGTGCCAAAGGAAACAGTGCTACACAGATCTCCACCATCTGTGGGACCTTTGTGGTTCAAACCATCCGTTTGCTGGGACTGCTGCTACACCAGAGCCTGCTGTGTCACCTCTGCACCTGCTCCCTTGGCTCACCATGGGTGACGAGCGTGGTTCACGCGAGGAGGGCCCTAGCACTAAAGAAGGAAGCCTCAGTCTCCCTTTGCGTACCAGAAATTTTGGGACTTCACGCTGAAAGCAGGACCCAGAGGGCACCCAGACCTCTGAGCTAGGTAGCCTTTGGCTTCTGCCCCTTGCAGGCTTTGTCCTTCTGCCCCGCTGTCCCAGTTCACCGCCGCTATCGCTTGAGCCACTCCAGGGAGCAGCTGCTGATCTGCTGGCCACAGCAGCTATTCCAGAATGTCCTCCTCATCCTCCTCTGGGGCGTGAGGCTTCCAGCCTTGCCCGCCGTATTGCCTGGCTCAGGCTGACTTGCAGGGAGGTATGGCAGACAGCAACTCGAACTGTACTGGGGACCTGCTTCCAGGCGGGGAGATCTCGTGCCCCAGCTACCGAAATCCAAGTTGCTTCTCTCCCTTTATCCATACTTACCATTCATAATCATGCATTCCTCTGTCGGTTGTCATGAGTCTATCATGCATTTTTAATTGGTTACTTTATGCATGAATTAAACATAGATGTAGGCGCCAACCACTAGCCAGTCAGTAATGGTTTTCCATTAATTCCATATCTGTTTACTGCTATATTTGCCCATGCTCTTTCATACAGTCTTGTGTAGACTGTTTTCTACCCTGTGATATACATCTCTCTTCTGTCTCACTTTCTATCAAACACATCCGAAGCTGCAGTCATTTATGATCTTAGTTGCACTGCTCTAACAATCAGTTTTCATGGGTTTTTTAGGGATTGCAGGGCAAGGCAGGGCAAATGCAATGCATGCAAGGCACAACCTGCAGCAGGGTGGGACACCAAGATGAGGGTCTTCTGCATGGCAGCTCACCAACTGCAGAACCTGACAGTGTTTCTCTTTGTGGGCATCTCAGCTAGAAATGTTTCAGAAAGAAAAGCTTTGGAAATAGAGTGGCTAGTCATGGGTGATGCGAACAAGGACTCTGGCTCGTATAGTACATATATATTATATATATATATATTGTTTAGAGGGAATTTAAAGCACATGCACAGAATTCTGGATCCCTAAGAGCAAGAGAATTGTGTGCAGAGACCTTGGTGGCAGAGAGGGCGTGGCCTTTCACGCTGTTCAAGCTTTTGAAAACGAGTTATTTATTTATTACCACGTGCTCTGGCAGAAGTGTGGTATTTCTGCTCGGGATGGTATCCTTTGGAAAAAAGACTTTCTGGACAGGAGATTATACAAATGCCTCTTTTATTTTCATCTTGGGGTACATATAGAAATGCTGAAATTTAAATTGATTGAAGATTTACATCTTTAAGGAAACCTAACCCCTTGTTGTGAGGTTGTTCTCATATCTAAGCTCATTATCGTCAAAAACTTCCATTTATCCACTCGAGAGGCTCAAATTAAATCAGTAAACTTGGCTGGTTTGGCCTAGAGAGTATATGTAGTTGTCAACATTCATAAGGAATCTAAAACCAAATTAATATCCTACAGGGAAATTAACATGCTGTTGAATTTTCGGGCCTGATGAGATATGTTCCGAGACTCTGTAAATAGTTTCTACTAGATGTGACAAAACATATGTGTAACAGAGGAGTATGAGTTAATAGTGAAGCGACAAAGCCTCTCCTCCTCTGCCAAGGCGGCCAGCTGTTCCTTATCTGAGGCTGTAAAGGCTCTTCAGACGCCACCAAATCATTTATAAATGAATTATCTAATCCTCTGCATTGACTTATTATCCCATTCATGAATGGTACATTTCAGTTTTCCTTTGTATATTTAAAGTAAAAAAAACCAAACAAACGGGTTTTTTTGTCTAATCAGGGAACAAGCCCTCGGGGCTGTGTTTCGATTTTTTTTATGGGTTTTTTTTTTATTATCCACCACTGTGTTGAGCCATTTAGAACCCACACGATATAGAAACTCCAAGGAGAAACCCCTGAAACTGCTAAAGGCTGCCCAGAGGAATACCAGACCGTGTCCTTGAGCCTAATGGGCAGACAGAGAGCTTGAAATGTGAGCTTCCCTGGCTAGTTTTCACCTGGATAGTCATGATAGCATTTGTCTTCTCTAGCCTGATGTTTGTAAGAAGCTACTGGGAACATTCAGACTTCAAAATTTTCTTTTTTTCCTCAATATTTTCTGGTGTTGGCTGTTCCAAAAAGAAATCCCTGCCTTAGCCTCCATAGTCACCAAAAAAAAAAAAAAAAAGAATAAAAGACAAGATTATACACTAAGGGAATTCAAATACAAATTTCTGTAATTAGGAGCAGAAAACATCTTGAGGAATTCACCCGGTGGTAATATGGACAGAAAGGATTACCGGACTGGGTTAGAAGATCATTTGGCAGCCGGCTTTTGAAAATCATAAGCAAAGACTTCTTCTGGACTATACTATAGCAGCTTGTTGTTCTGAAGTATACTATGATGTTTGCAGCCACTGAGAGTTATGTAGTAACTCTGTTTTCCTGACTCATCCCAAAGCTGTTTGGAGGAGAAATACCAAAATATGCCCTAGTCTAACCTTTAAAATATCGGAAACATTCTTGACATTTTTCTTTGTGTGTGAGCGTGTACTTGCGCAGATCATGTCATTTTTGCACCAGATTGTACTTGTTATAGGTCCATAATCACCACTTCACACTTAAGCTTTCCCGATTCTTCTGGGAGTTTAAATGACTATGTTTCTGGAGAGGAATTATACCTCTAGATGCCTTTGAGGTTTGCTGCCAAGCTCTATCCAATAACACAGGAATTGATAGAAATCTGTAAGGGGGATCGCTCTCATGGGCTGTTGCTGTGTTAGTGTCCAAGAACTTCTCCTGCCATTACGCTAAGGACAAAGCTGGAGTTTTGCCTACTAAATGCTGATGAGGATGCTTGGCAAAGGGAAGAGTCGAAGGAAAATGCACAAATTTAGCACTGTTAAGGCCTTCTGAGAAAATTGTGCTTATTTCATCAGTGTAGCGCAGCCATTTCTGACACAGATGCCTGTTTTAGTGAGAAATGATCAAAATTTCAGTCACCAATGATTTCTAAACATCTGAAGCAAGCAAAAGCTGGGATGGGACCTACAGAAGTACACATCGGTGCACAGACACCCCCATCTGTGTATCCGAGATGTAGACCGACACCTCTGTTGTGTACACAAGCTGCCAAGACCTTGGAGATATTTAAAACCCAAGCAGAGAAGGTCCCGATCCTCTTGTAGCTGACCCTGCTTTGAGCAGGGAGTTTGCACTAGACCATCTCCACATGTCTGTTCCAACCTGTGAATTTGTAGTTATCGTTCTGGTAGCACGAAACAATAGCTAAATAAAATATTCTCTGATTTGCCTTTGGAGAGGATTTTGATCTGAACGTTGCAGAAACACCTCTTTAATGCCTACCAAAAGGGTGCAGGGTATGTTCTTTAAAGGGCCTTTGAAACTCCAATTTGTCTTGGTTACTACTGTTCAATGAAAAATGCTTTAAATGAGGACATTCTAGCTATATCCATATACGTATATAGTTAATTTTCAGGCTGTAGAAGCGCTGTTTGGATTTAAAATGTATCATCAGGAATTAAAATAAATGTGTGCCTCATTTACATGCATTCTGAAAACATTTAATTTTGAGAGATGATGTATCTCCCAACTGCAGGGAAAATAGAAACTGGCAAGAAAAAAGAAAAGATTCTCCATCAGCAGAGCTTTTTAATGAAATACGGTTGAAGGCTGCCAGTAAAACAATGCCGTTCTTGAACCCTTATAAACTTAGAAGATTTTGGAAGAGCGGCCTTTATTCTCAAAATGAGGAATCAAAGGCTGCAGAACACTGCAGCGCTACTTCCGTTGGCAAAGGAATAAGCAACTGTCTTCTCTCTTTATTGGTGTGTATTGTAGTATTTGACATGAAAATAGAAGAGCTCCAGTACTTTATTACTGTCAGATTTTTGCGCTGTCAGGTCAGAGTAATCAGGAGAGCCTGACTATCTTAATTCTCAAGCTCTTGTTGTGATGTTTACCTTGCACTCGCTCCTTCTTCCAAACGGTTTTTGATGACAACTGTCACAACACGGTGATCTAGACTGAACGAGATGAAAATGTGCTACCACTACAAAGGAATGACTGCAGATTTTCTCCGTCCCACTATATCAGATCTCCCACCTTCCTGTCTAAGGAAATACTCACGTTATGCAGCCAGGGCTGTCGGCACAACTTGGCCGGGAATGGGTTTTCCCACAGCAAAGCTTTCCACCAGAAAACAGGGTTTCCCCAATCTCTTACTGCAGACTTAATTTGCAGTCAATCGCCTGAACTTCACCCCTTGGAGGAGACTGGAGAAAGGCTTGGGAAGACCGTCAGCAGCCCGCTGACCTTATTTTCTCCCTCTCTCATGTCAAGAGGAGCAGAATGAGAGCCTCACCCAGGATGAAGGCGTCTCCAGGTTCACCCCACATGGGCAGGGCGCCAGCAAGCATAGCTTCCAACCCAGTAAGCATATGCTTGAAGGTCCAGTGTGGGTGGTAAGCATGGGGAAGGAGGCAAAAATATACGTATGCAGGAAGGGTTAAGACAACTGCGAACACTACCTTCGCATGATAGAGCTGGCTTGGATCCAGCCTATGTACGACAGCCTGGCTGATGCACCCTGCTCACAAATTCCTCAGATATCTCTCCATTGAACTGCAATGAGAAGTTCAAACACGCCCAGTAAAGTCAGGAATTACTTCAGAGCCCTGGCAGATTGGTGAGGGAGAAGCAGGAGGATCCCAAGGTGTTTTACGGCTCCTCAGAGTCATTAGTTGACTCTTATGCTCTGAAGGGCAGAGATTGTAGGTTGGCTTTTTTTTGTTGGTTTTTTTGGGGTTTTTTTTGTGTGTGTGTGTGTGTGTATGGCTGGACTCGATGATCTCAAAGGTCCTTTCCAACCATGAAGATTCTATGATTCAAATGCAAGAAGTAATGCTGCTCTTGGTTTCACTCCTGCCTTGGCACTGCAGGCAACACCCAGCTTGGGAGACAGTGCCAGTGTTATTTGTAATAATGGGTGAGCCAGAGGACCTGGGATGAGGCTGGGTTTATTAGGCAAGCAATTAAAAAAATATCTTCCTCATCAAAGAATCAAATCAATTATGGAAATAATTGCCACACAATATCTGCAGCATCGCACTGGTTACATGTAGAAGAGAGGAGAGTGGTTCGCCACGCAGAGAGTGCAAAATTACCAGACAAGACATTTCTGGGTACGAAACACAATTATTACGTGAATTATTATTGTTCCTGGATGAATTTTTAGCAAGGGTTTCATGTTCTTTTCCAGCAGTTTTCAAAAGGAAATACACACACGTGTGTTATTTATTCAGCCACTAACGCATTGCTCTACCTAAGAAGGGAAACACTAGTGGATGCTCATTATCCCTTTTCTGTAATATGAGTCCAATTATAAGCATATTGTTCCATTAATGAATGATTTAATCATGCCTCAGAGATCTCATTAAATGCAAAATTGGATTCCAAATTCCTATCGAGATTTAGAAAGAAAACCACTGAGAACCGCAAACACTGGACCGTCACTTGCTGTGCGTGTTCCATGTCTCAATCTGGCTTTACAATGTGTAGGCACATTGTAGTGTGGGCAAAATGCAGGATGAAGAAAAGATGGTTTTCATCCAAAGCAAGTGATCGTAGAGTGTAAATTAGATTTAAGAAAGAAGAGGTAAGAAAGGAGTTTGGGTGCACGCTACATTGGCATTGCTGGCTTTTATTTGCATCGTGGTAAAACACAGTGGTGGTTTTGCCTTGATCCCTTTGAGACAGCAGTCTGGGTTTATACATATTTTTAGCTTTCCTGTCTTTAAAAAAAAAAAAAAAAAAAAAAAAGACATGTTAAAGCTTTAGAAAAAGTTCAGTTCAGAAGTCAAAAAGCACTGGGTCCTTTTGTGTGCTTTTGTTTTTCCAAAATCTGCCACAAGGAGCAAAGGCTTTTCAGTATAGAAACAAAGAAGAGTGTACTAAACATCCACCACGAACAATAATTCTGAGTTTATTTTTCCCATTAATTCAACCAACCTGGAAAATTGTCTCAAAAGACGGAGATCTGGGCTGTGATCCTGGGGTTGAGGACATGTGCCACCTCTGCTCCGATATCGTGACAGCCACGACAGCTCACCAAGGGCCAGATCCTGCCATGTTTTCCCAAAATGAGCAGTACTACACCAGTCTCTCTGGAAGCCAGGGTGGTCACGGACTGACGAGGATGCTTCCCAGGGCAAGAGGAAATATCAGAAAGCTTTTTTCTCCTTTTGCATAGGAATTAATGGATGGTCTCCTGAAGAAATGAATTTAGGGAAGTTTCTCTGCCTTCTGCAGCTTGTGGGCCCCCTCCAGATCATCCCTATGTTGTTTATCCTGCTGCTGGCGAGGAAGAGGAGAGGTGGGACCCCCGTGCCCCCGCCCCGCACGGCTGCTGTCAGGGCACATCTGAGCGCTGAAGCAGCAGCGCGGGGCCGAGGGACTTTGCCGACTGCTGGGAAAGCGGCTGCAGGCTGGATGGGCTCCAGCCGGGAGGGCTGGGCAGGAGCAGAGAGCTTTCTACCCGTACCAGCCATGAATAATTCATCTCAAGTTTTTAGCGGAAGCTCTCCCTCCCCTGCTCAGCTTCCCCTTTGTTTAGCAGCGTTGCCGTTTGCCACTCGGCATCACACAACGGGCTTCTCCCTCCGTGTCCCCAAGCTCCGCGGCAGCTCAAGCCGGGTGTGTAAGACGGTCCCCAATTCCCTCCCTGCTTTTCGGATGCTCTTTTCTCTGTTCCTGCAGCTGGACTTGAGGGCATTGCTCTACAAACAGATTCCACCTGCTTTTTTTTTTTTTTTTTTTTCCTGTTGGGATTTCAACCTTACAGACATTTTGCTCAGGATGAAAAGAAATTGCAGCTGGACCCAAAGCTCACACGCATTTTAAGACTGCTTGAACCAGGGTGTTTAATCAGGACATGACTGTCCAAGGATACCAAAATCCTCTGTCTGCAAGTAGCAATCAAGGGAGGGAGAGGGCTGGAGGTTTCAGCCAGCCCCTGCACAAAGAGGCTGCAGATGTAGGGGCTTGGCTCATTTTCAGGTGAAGGTGTAATTTTGTGATTCAGACACCCGGCCTCCATCGCGGTGATTATTCAGACAAGGAGATATGTCACTTCTGCAGCTCTGAATGCTTCAGTTTTGCCTCTTTGTGTAGGCTAACACAAATCCAGGCTGTGGATGCTGCAGACGCTGCCTGGGGGAAGGACGTTGCTCCAGAGAAGATACCTGTGGACTTGGCCTCAGACGTGGAGTTTGTCACCATCCACATATCCTCCTCGCTGAGAGCAGGGGAGGAACAGGGCATGGCATGGCCATGCAGGGCAGTAATTACCTTCTCTGCTAATTGAATCTATTAATGAGCTAATTTTTTCTGTGGCCTCCACGCACTGGGGCAAGTGGCAGGTTCTGCGTTTGAAGTGCAGTCGCAGAGCCGTGGGGGTGAGGAGGGAGCGGAGCTGCGGCTGGTGATGCCGAGGCAGGTGGAGGACAGGGCTGGGCATCCCATCCCCAGAGTCCCTCAGCCTCCCTCCTTTCTCCAGCACTGTTAAAGGTCGAGCATGGCATTCCCCCATGGCCTTTCTTCCCCCAAATCCCCAGTGCGCTTGCCTCTCCTGTTGCCTTTTTTCATCTCCTTCATTTGTATCCCAGTCCCCACGACGAGCTGGGAGCAGATGGTGTCATGGGTTCACGGCACAATGCTGCTGGAAAACAGTGCACTTTTCCCACACTTCCCAGCTGAGAAAAGTAGATCCAAATTAAAAAAAAAAAATGCTGTTTATGCAACGGCTTTTTAACTGCCTGCAAAATGGCTTTCTGCTATAAAATCCTGAGTTGTTATCTATTTATCTTATATCAGCACACAGAGCCCAAATGAGAGTCCCTGTAAGAAGACACCATAAAAGAAGACAGCTCTCTTCCTGACTGGGAAATCAAGAGATTAACTTTCATTATTCCTATTAATAGGATGTTCTTGCTGTTTTTCATGTAAGAGACTGAATGATTACCCAACACCGTGTCATTTATAGCAGCTGTCACAATTAATTCTGCAGGGCCTACAGCCACACTATTTGATAGTGATTTCTCCCACCTCTCTAAAGCAAACTCAACTGCTCCCAGGGCATTTATGGGACAGCTTCGAGGAAAACTTGTGTACATTCACCTCAAGAACCTGACTTATGCAAGGTGAGGGCTGACATTCGCGTGCAAATTCAGTGCTTGCATAAGCCAACAGAGTTAAAAAACCACTGGATAGAGTGGATGGATCCAGTGTTAGCACATGATGTACATCTTTTATCTCCCAGGCACATTTTTGGAAGCCGGGCAGTAAATATCCTATTTCTTTAACAGAGTTGAGAAGTCCCAGAGAAGCCTTAGTCTTTTCTTATCTTCTGTCTCTCCCCAGTGCTGACGGTGACTTTGCAGTCACCCACCTCACCAAGGCCCACCTCTTCTATGATGGGAGGATTAAATGGATGCCACCTGCTATCTATAAAAGCTCCTGCAGCATCGATGTTACCTTCTTCCCCTTTGACCAGCAAAACTGCACAATGAAGTTTGGCTCCTGGACCTATGACAAAGCCAAGATAGACTTGGTGAGCATGCACAGTCATGTGGACCAGCTGGACTACTGGGAGAGTGGGGAATGGGTCATCATCAACGCCGTGGGCAATTACAACAGCAAGAAATACGAATGCTGCACAGAGATCTACCCCGATATAACTTATTCCTTCATTATCCGGAGGCTGCCGCTGTTCTACACAATCAATCTGATCATCCCCTGCCTGCTGATCTCCTGCCTGACTGTCCTGGTCTTCTACCTGCCCTCCGAGTGTGGAGAGAAGATAACCTTGTGCATCTCTGTGCTGCTATCCCTCACTGTGTTCCTGCTGCTCATCACAGAGATCATTCCTTCTACCTCCTTAGTCATCCCCCTGATTGGAGAGTATCTTCTCTTCACCATGATATTTGTTACCTTGTCTATCATCATCACTGTCTTCGTGCTCAACGTGCATCATCGTTCCCCGCGTACCCACACGATGCCTGACTGGGTGAGGAGGATCTTCCTTGACATTGTCCCACGCCTCCTCTTCATGAAACGTCCCTCCACAGTGAAAGACAATTGCAAGAAGCTCATTGAATCCATGCACAAAGTAACCAACACGCCAAGGCTTTGGTCCGAGACCGACGTGGAGCCCAACTTCACTACCTCGTCTTCCCCCAGCCCCCAGAGTAATGAGCCGTCACCCACATCTTCCTTCTGTGCCCACCTCGAGGAGCCAGCCAAGCCTCAGCCTCTCTGCAAGTCCCCTTCTGGGCAGTACTCTGTGCTGCACCCAGAGCCTGTACAGGTGACCTGCTCCTCTCCACAACCCTCACGCCACCTCCTGAGTGACACCCAGACCACCTCCATCTCGAAAGGCAGATCACTAAGTGTTCAGCAGATGTACAGCCCCAATAAAGCAGAGGAAGGAAGCATCCGCTGTAGGTCCCGGAGCATCCAGTATTGCTACCTGCAAGAGGACTCTTCCCAGACCAATGGCCAATCCACTGGCTCTCCAGCATCCCAGCGGTGCCACCTAAATGAAGAGCAGCCCCAGCACAAGCCCCCTCAGTGCAAGTGTAAATGCAAAAAGAGCGAGGCAGCTGGCACACCAGCTCAAGGGAGCAAGACTCACAGCGCCAAAGAGCAACATCTGCTGTTGATGTCCCCAGCCCTGAAGCTGGCAGTGGAAGGGGTTCACTACATCGCAGACCACCTGCGAGCAGAAGATGCGGATTTCTCAGTAAGTACGCTAACTTAGCCTGCTCTCCTTGGGTAAGTAAAAAATTGTCTGATAAGGAAGCCCCGCTAAACCTGGGGGCTATACGGAGCATATACTTGACGATGCAGGATCAGCTGCCCCTGATATTGTGGCTTTTGAACATATTGGCCACTATAGGCACAGCTGGAGAATTTGTCTTTGGGGTCTTGGCAGACATGTGGGCCAAGGAGTCCATGCTCAGGGGTGCTCTAGAGTAATAGGATTCTCCATCAGAAAACAGGAGTAAAGCTGTTGTTAGGTAGGAAAGAGGCAGCTAAGATTGTGAGAGAGAGACCCAAAAAGCAGTCAACTGGTGGGAACACAGCAGACTTATTCTTTACAGAGAAGCCTCTGTCAGACAGGGAATTCACACGCTGTTTTCTATTAGGCATTGACTCTGGCTACTGAGCCTGGGAAAGCAAATTCCCAAAATAGGCTGCGGATGTGGGAAGCGCGTAGTAGTGTGGGGACCCTGCAGGGTATGTTTAGCTCTGCGTGATGCGATTCCTCATTAGTGGACTTCCACTGGCGCAGTTGGCTCTGCGCAGGAAGGTGGGTGGACAGACAAATTTCACACTTACTCTGAAGGGGTAAATATGGCTACAAATAGAGAAGGAAATTAGATGCTGAAAGAATTTCTTTTCATGGAGATGGTGATGCACGTACAAATGCCACGTCCTTTCACACCTCTTGTAGGTCTTCCCCTGCAATACTATGGATACAGTGTGCTAGCTAATTATGGCCATAACGAAGGAAGCGACAAGATAACCTAAAGTTAGTATTCTTGCTAAAGAAAAATCTTATCTAGCTTTTCCTAGAGGGATCTGTCAGCAAAAGGTACTTCTCCAGCTGTGCTTATAGTTTGATTTCTCGACATTTAGAGTCAATGCAAGTCATAGTGCTTTTATGCAAGACTTCCTGGGCATGAAGAGTGTCTTTATATTTGCATTTTTCACAGTACTGAGCACTTAGCAGCAGCAACAAAAGATTAAGTGCTACTGTCCATTTGTATACTCTTTGGTACCGTAGTTTGAGAGGCCTCCGTTCTTTAATGTATTTCACTTCACAACATCCCTTTGAGGAAGTAACTGTTTATTCCTCATGTTGAAGAGTGACAGCCAAAATACAGGGATGAGGTGACCTGTTCAAGGTCACAGAACAAATCTGTGGCAGAGATGGGCTGTGAATCCACGTCTTCATTCATTGACAGCCCAGCACTCTTGGCAGGGGTAAAGCACTTCACAAGCACGGTAGGACTGCAGGAATTAAACTCTGCCCTCTCCTCCAAGCAAAAATCACAAGGAAACCCATGGAAGGCAGTTGATTTTTACTCGCTTGTGTCCCCATGGTGCAAATGAAAGAATATTGCACCAATAATACTTCCCATTTCAACTGATTCTCTTTCTGCTAAGCTTGTTGATATCATCAAGAACTGAGTCGATGAATGTCTTGGGTTCTTTCATTTTAATCCATGATTGCAACTTCCTTTAAAATGAAAACAGTCTTCAGAAGCCATGAATTTTCTTCTTACACCTTCCACTACTCTTCCCTCTTGAAATGAAGCGATTATCCTGAGGAGAAAGCTATTTACACCACTAAACATCAAAAGCGGAAGGAGCTGTTTTGAGGGCTCTGACCAGACCTCTTGCCAGCGCAGCCCGCGAGCAAAGACGCCAGGAAAACATCCAGCGATGAGTGGCGAAGGGTCACCCCCAGGGCCACCGAGGCACCAGGCTCCCCAGGAGGAGCCTGCAAACCTGCCCGCAGCTCTCTGCTCTTCCACAGCAGCTGTGGTTGGCACCGTGGGAAGAGTTGGGATTTTCAGTTTTGGGGGAATAGTTGCTCACCCCGGTCTGAGGCTGTACTATTTTCTCTGGCTGGACCCAAGTAAAGCCAAGTGGGAAAGCACACTTTTTTTCTCCAGGTGGCAACGACAAAGAAGGAAATATGATCTTCTGGAACTGAAATTTACTGTAACGAGCAGAACTGATCCAATAAAATGAGAATTTATTGGGGAAAAATCAGTACTTGGAAATTTGCTTTCATCTTAAAATCAAATTGTGGCATTTCTTCATGGAAGTCTTCGACAAATCTATCAGCAGGCACCTCTGATGCAGCTGCAGCCCCTGAGATACAACTTGCTGTCTCTTGGGTAATATTTTCAGAGACATGCACCTTCCCAGAATGAGAACAGAGCTGCTTTTGAAGTTCCTGTCTTTTTTTTCCTAAAGCACCATTGCCACGGGGGCAGTGCTTCTAAATTAAAAGTAAATAGCTCGTTTAATTAAGTGCTTCAGCAAAGAGAAAATGGGAAATGCAAGAGGCAGTTGTTTGTTACAAAAACATACCTGCAAACAATGCAAGCACAATCGTACGCTGGGGAAAATGCAAGACCGGATTGTCTGTCTCAGCGTATGATAGAAATGCCATTAGAAATTAATTACAGACTGAGAAGGGAAACAAGTTGCGTGTCACACACGGGCCAAAATAACCAGACACCAACAGCACCGTCTGGAAAGCCTTGATGTCCTCGTGCCTGCGTGCACCTCCAGACTACTCTAATAGAAAGACTTTGAAGACAGCTTAAAAATAAAACGGGAGAGAATGTAGCTGAGGGGGAGGAAACACAGGATAATCTCACCGGTTTATTTTTAACAAAGTACAATAAAATCACGCGGGACCGCTCTAATCTGGGTTGCAGGCTCCGGGTCCCGGCAATCGGATGTCACCAAGGCACCTCCACCCTCCACTCAAACCCTGGGGCAGGATGCTCCGCACCCACTGCTGGGACCCGCACGGAGCTGGACCAGGGAAAAGCCGCAAGTTCCCCCATTTTTCAGGAATTTGTGGGTGGCGGAGTCAGCTGGCTCCTGCCCCTGATCCATTCCCAAAAATAGTTTTGAGTGAGCTTCTTAAAAACT